>NC_056752.1:40316250-40988125 GCF_018687715.1 Carya illinoinensis
GATGATCCCTAAGACTTTTCAAAAGGACCACTACCATTGCCAGCCCCAGGAGGCTCGAAGAAGGACCTAAAAAATATGTCTATGATGAAGAGGAACCAAACTGGAGAATTCGATCATAACAAGTGGTTGTTTGAGACGAAAGGTACGTATGGCATTGGAAATGCCTATTGGCCAGAAGATGATATCTATGGTGAGGACAATGATGATGGGTTCAAGGGTGGCATGATGGAAACGATGGATAAGCCTTGGAAACCCCTCAGTCGAAAAGTGCCAATTCCAGCCGCCATTATCAGCCCATACAGGTTAACATATATCCAAATCATCCTATCTTTTTTTACTTGAAAATTGAAAGCATTTTTCATATTTGAGATTACTCTAATGTAACACCTAATCATTATGATACATATAACAAAATGATGAAGAATTTCTCACTAAACAGCTTGCTGGTCCTTGTTCGGCTAGTAGTTTTGGGTTTCTTCTTGCAATGGAGACTGACACATCCAAACAAGGATGCAGTATGGTTGTGGCTCATGTCAGTGGTGTGTGAGGTATGATTTGCATTTTCTTGGGTCCTTGACCAGATTCCTAAGCTTTGCCCCATCATCCATTCCACTGACCTGCAGGTTCTTCATGACAACTTTGATATGCCATCACCAGCGAATCACACTGGCCACTCTAACCTTCCTGGTGTTGATATATTCGTTTCCACAGTTGATCCCGAGAAAGAACCACCTCTCGTCATTGCTTGCACCATCCTTTCAATTCTATCCGTTGATTACCCAGTGGAAAAAAATTGCTTGTTACGTTTCTGATGATGGAGGTGCCCTCCTTACCTTTGAGGCAATGGCTGAGGCTGCAAGTTTTTTTGATTTATGGGTTCAATTTTGTCGAAAACATGATATTGAGTCAAGGAATCCTGAGACTTACTTTAGCTTAAAAGTAGACCCAACCAAGAACAAAAGTAGGTTGGATTTGGTTAAGGATACAAGGAAGGTCAAGAGAGAGTTCGACGAGTTCAAGGTAAGGATAAATGGACTTCCAGACTCAATTAGGAGGAGATCGGAAGCATTCAATGCAAGAGAGGAAATGAAGATGATGAAGCACACAAGGGAGAGCGGAGCTGATCCTTTGGAGCCAATTATCAAGGTCCAAAAAGCCACATGGATAGCTGATGGCACCCACTGGCCTGGTACTTGGTCCATCTGTGCCAGTGACCATGCCAAAGGTGACCGTGCAGGAATTCTTCAGGTACACTGCTACTGATGAATCTATCTTCATTTCAATTTAAATTTCTTTTCCTTGGGTGAGTGACCTAGGCCTAAAATGGGGTATAAGAAGATTCAAATTGGTAACTTCGATTTACTTAATGAGGAACTATATATGCTTTGATTTGGATTACATGATTTCAAATCATTGCTGATTTTCAAAGACTAAACAATGCACGCACAGGTGATGTTGAAGCCCCCAAGTAGTGATCCACTAATGGGAGGGGCAAACGAAAGACTCATAGACTTCTCCGATGTGGATATACTCCTCCCCATGTTTTGTATATGTATCAAGAGAAAAACGGCCGGGCTATGATCATAATAAGAAAGCCGGTGCCTTGAATGCCCTTGTGCGAGCTTCTACCATCTTGTCCAATGGCCCATTCATTCTCAATCTTGATTGTGATCACTACATCTACAACTGCAAAGCTATACGTGAAGGAATGTGCTTCATTATGGACCGTGGAGGTGATAATATTTGCTACATTCAATTCCCACAGAGATTTGAAGGCATTGATCCTTCTGATCATCATGCCAACCATAGTACTGTGTTCTTTGATGGCAACATGCGTGCCCTTGACGGGGTGCATGTATTTTTCATTTGGGATAAAAATATAAATTCTAATACGTAGTATTTTTATTAAAAATTCAGGAAAGTTGTCATGTAGCACTAATATTATTAATCATGACTTACTATACATGCAAGGGCCAGTTTATGTGGGAACAGGTCAGCTGCATGTTTAGGCGGTTTGCACTCTATGGCTTCGACCCATCACAACCAGACAAGATTTCTTAAAGTACAAACTCTGAGATGCAAAGCTTAAAGGTAGATGAGCTTGATCCTGATCTTGATGTGAGTAGACTTCCCAAGCGTTTTGGAAATTCTACAATGCTAGCCGAGTCCATACCCATAGCTGAGGAATCATGGTCGCCCTTTGGCTAATTATTCTACAATCAAGTATGGATGGCCTCCCGGCATTCTCCAGACCCCACGTGATCCCCTTGATGCCACAACCGTTGCTGAAGCCGTCTCTGCCATTTCTTGCTGGTACGTGATCTTTTTAATTAATATGATTCATGTGATTCTTATAATAAAGCACAACCTTCAAAAATCATATTAGAAATTTTGGTTCAAACAGTTAGTACCCCTTACGCTAGCTATCGCTTACTTGAATTCAGGACTAATTTGTGCAATTTCATTTTTAAAAATAACATTACATGATATGAGCTTAATTATACGATCCGGTCATGTGTTTTCGGTTAGTGCTGATGTACGTAAAAATGAACGAAAGTCCAACATCTAATTAATAAACTCATACTACATATATCATGAGATTATTTAGAAAAAAAAAAATAGAGAAAAAGAACTAACATGATCAAAATTGCATGTATTTCATGATACGTATGAAGATAAGACTGAATGGGGTGATCCGGTTGGTTGGATTTATGGTTCAGTAACGGAAGATGTTGTGACAGGATACCGAATGCACAACCGCGAGTGGAACTCTGTCTACTGCATCACCAAGCGTGATGCATTTTGTGGCTCAGCTCCAATTAACCTCACTGATAGACTCCATCAGGTGGTCCGTTGGCCGATTGGCTCCGTTGAGATTTTCTTCTCCACGAATAATCCCTTTTTGGGTTTAAGGCGCCTCGTGTTTCTCCAGCGTTTGGCTTACCTTAATGTTGGCATTTATCCTTTCACCTCCTTATTCCTTATTGTATATTGCTTCCTCCTTGCACTCTCACTCATCTCCGGCAACTTCATCGTCCAAACTCTAAGCATAGCGTTCTTAATCTATCTACTAGTCATAACAGTATGCCTCATCATGCTAGCCATTCTAGAGGTAAAATGGGCTGGTATAGGATTGGAAGAGTGGTGGAGGAACGAACATTTTTGACTCATTTCTGGAACCAGTGCTCACTTGGCCGCTGTGGTGCAAGGCCTACTCAAAGTCACTAGAAGAAAAGTGAGCTTTTGTGATTAAAATTTAATTACCAAAATGACTATTTCCCACGGTTTTAATGACCAAATAGTCCTTTTGATCACTAAAATTTGGTCACAAAAGCCTATTTCTCTTATAGCATGATTGCTGGGATTGAGATTTCCTTCACCCTGACTTCTTGGCAGCAATCATGTACCTTGTAAAGGATTTATACCTTGTATAGTGGACCTCTTTGATGATTCCAGCAATTGTTATTGCAATGGTGAATATAATCGCTATGGCCATTGCATTTTCAAGGACCATTTATAGTACGGTCCCTCAATGGAGTATGTTGCCTAGATGACTAACACAAGAGGGGGGTGAATTGAGTTGTATTAAAAAATTAACAATTATAAATCAAATATATAATATAAAATATAAACAAAATATGAAATAACAATAAATATAAAGAGTAAGGGTAAGAGAGAAGCAAACTCAGTATGTTAACGAGGTTCGGCCCCACTGCCTACGTCCTCGCCTCAAGCTACCCCTTGAGGATTCCCAAATTCACTATTCAACCTCCTTCAGGTGGAGATAGAAACCTATTACACCTTTGAACAACACCGCTACAAAGGATCCGTGTAGAACACCCTTTACACTTGCAATCACCTTACACGTGGTGATTCAACTATTCCCCGTGTAGAATGCTTTCTACACACACAAGGGTTATACACACCCTTTTTCTGATACAAAAGCTGATAGTGGGTAGTTTATCAGAAAACACTCCTCAATGAGTGAAATAAGAACAATACAGCGCAAACTATATCTCTCAAAATGAACAAGGATTAAGGCTCAATGCTTAGAGAAGAGAGAATGAAAGCTTTGAATGAATGTTGTATGCTCTTGGTGTTGTAAATGTGAAGCTCTCAAATGATCTATTTATAGGCATATGAGACTTCATATTCAAATTTAAAAGGATTCACATGTCAAAGACAACATCATTCACTTTTTCAAAAAATTCAAATAAAAGGTTCTTCTTTTTCAATTGTCAAAGACAACATCATTCACTTTTTCAAGGAATTCAAATAAAAGGTTCTTCTTTTTCAATTGTCAAAGACAACATCATTCACTTTTTCAAAAAAATCAAACCTAATCTTTTACTTTTGGCATATGACAAAATGAGCACACTTTCATTTTCAAAAAATTCAAACCTAATCTTTTACTTTTTGTATAAGTCTAAAAAAGTATCAATCACTTTTGAAAATATTCAAATAAAACATGCACATGTGAAAGATGACAATCAATCATCTTTAATATTTTCAAAGTTCAACCCTTTAATCAAGGCATGCACATGCAAAAGATGACAATCAATCATCTTTCAAAATTTTCAAATTTAATTTTCAAAAATATTCATGCACATGTGGAAAATGTATTTTAATGCTTTATGATAAAATATTAATTTTGAGCATTAATCCTAATTTTGAATTTTGAAGAGATTTACAACATTACTCTATAATTTTAATGTGAACTTGTTCCCTTCTTGCTCATGCTTGTTTCCTTGATGTGCTTGACTCCATTGTGTAGACAACTTGAGTTTGAGACTTCTTTATTCTTTGAATTCATTTGTTATCATCAAAATCCATGTGTAAATATATAATTACACAAAACTTGAAATCTTGGGTTCAACAATCTCCCCCTTTTTGATGATGACAAATACTTGATAGAACCTGAAACCTGAATTAATACTTAAGCTCCCCCTGAGAATGTGCGTTAGTTTTTCAAGCAAAAGTATAAATATAATTCCAAATATATATAATAAGTTTAGCAATTCAAACGATGTTAATGTTCTAGTCTAACACTTCTCCCCCTTTTGGCATCATTAAAAAGGATCCGCAACAAGTAAATGGACTGAAGAAAACGATGCGTTTAATAGTCACTGTAGATAGTTGAAAAATGGAGCCGTCTGTGACCCGACAAGTGCTGCAAAGCCTCGAGGCCTAACTCTATGAATTTAATACGGCTGAAGATTTAAACAATCGCCTGATGTTGTTGACAAACGGGATTGAAAGCTCCGAGTTTCTATAAAAAAATGATCATTTTCATCTATCGGATGCCAAAAAAATAATCACTTCTTGACCTGAGTTCTGTTTTTCCACAACGATAGAATGACTGAGCAATTCTCTTCCACTAATGTTCCAGACTTGAATCAGGAACCCTTGACGCATCAATCATCAATCTTCTCTCCTGAGGCCGTCAATACCATGATAGGAGCAGTGAACCGTTTTTCTAGTAAGGCTGATTCTGAGATTATTGCAGAATCAAGAATGCTCAGTAATCAATATGCTGCCTCTGTTACGATCATGTCTCGAAGGTTAATGGCGAGGGTGAGTGAGATTGATTATCTTAACATGCAAATATCTGAGTTACGACAGAAGCTTGCTAATAAGGATAGTGAGAATAAAAGGCTAAAGCAAGAAAACCAAGAGTTGAAAAAATTTACAGATTGGTATGCTCATGATCTGCAACCACGAATAGAGGAGCTGGAACGAGAAAGGGTTCAGATACAAGGTCAACATTGGCAGATAACAGCAGAGGTTCATCGTTTACTAGAAAAATAGGGACAATCTACTGTTAATCTCGCTGGCTTAGTAAGAAAACTTTTGACAATGTGTGTCCAGCATATCTTGTATTTCTTTTGACTAAATAAGATTTGAAGAGAAAATAGTTTGTCTTATTCTTTATGCTATCTCTATAAAATCAGTCCTGAAGTTCATTCAATCCGCATCAAGTTTTCATCTCATCTCTATAACTCATCTGCATTCCTTCAGCATTCTCGTTTTAAGCCTTCTATTCTTTTCTCAATGGCTCATTCTTCTAACATTTCTCTAGATCCATCTATGAGGTATTCTGCATCTCAACCTCCTGTCCTTTCTGCAGCTGCCATTGGTGCCATGTTGCAGCAAGAAAATAATAATCTGACTAATAAGTCAGATTCTGATGCTATTTATGACTTGGTGAGTCTTGGGACTCGCTACTCTTCCTCTATTGTAACTTTTTCTCAGCGGCTACAAGCCAAAAATCACGAAGTTGAAAAGCTCAAAGAACAAATTGTTGTACTTCAACAAATTGTTCAAGAGTCTCACACAAGGGAAGGAATCATTCGGCAGAAGAATAAACAGTTGAAATCTTTATTAGATTCTTCATTCCGCTTGCCGGTTCCCATGAATAAGAATGACATGATATTGTATGAAGAGAATGAGCGTCTCAAACATGAGGCTAAGAATCTCAAGTTTATGTAAAAGTATTTAAAAAATCTATCTCTATTTTTATTGACTCTGGTCTATCTTTTAAGAGATATTCATAACATGCATCATACCTATTTCTCTTCTGATCATACATAATCTATCTTCTGGTAAAGGTTTTGTGAAAATATCTGCTAACTGATCGTGTGTGTTTGTGAACTCTAATATTATATCCCCTTTTTGCACATGATCTCGAAGAAAATGATACCTTATTTCAATATGTTTAGTTCTAGAATGTTGTATTGGGTTCTTTGAAAGATTTATAGCACTTGTATTATCACATTTGATTGGAATGTGATTATACTTGAGTTTAAAATCTTCAAGTTGTTGCTTCATGTAGAGAACTTGAGCACAACAACTACCCGCAGCAACATATTCTGCCTCAGCAGTAGATAGTGCAACAGAATTTTGTTTTTTACTAAACCAGGAAACTAATGCATGACCTAAGAAATGGCATGCTCCACTAGTGCTTTTTCGATCTATTTTACAGCCAGCATAATCTGCATCTGTGTAGCTGATTAGATCGAAAGATGTGTGCTTAGGGTACCATAACCCTAGGTTAATTGTACCACTAAGATATCTAAGAATGCGCTTAACTGCAATTAAATGTGATTCTTTTGGAGATGATTGAAAACGTGCACATAAGCACACACTAAACATAATATCTGGTCTACTGGCTGTTAAATATAATAAGCTACCAATCATACCTCGATATATCTTCGAATCAACTGGCTTACCGGATTCATCTTTATCAAGTTTAGTTGATGGGCTCATTGGTGTTCCAATTTCCTTAGCATTTTCCATCCCAAACTTCTTCAGTAATTCCTTAATATATTTTGATTGATTGATGAATGTCCCACTTTTTGCTTGCTTAATTTGCAATCCGAGAAAGAATGTAAGTTCACCCATCATGCTCATCTCAAATTCTTCCTGCATAGTCTTAGCAAAAACTTGACACATATTTTCATTAGTAGCACCGAATATTATATCATCAACATAAATCTGAATCAAAAGAATATCATCATTTTCATATTTAATAAAAAGAGTTGTGTCGATTTTTCCTCTTGAAAAACCTTTTTCAATCAAGAAACCACTGAGTCTCTCGTACCAAGCTCTAGGAGCTTGTTTAAGTCCATATAGAGCTTTTGTGAGTTTGAAAACATGATTTGGGGAAATATGATTTTCAAAACCTGGAGGTTGCTCAACATATACCTCTTCATTTATAAAACCATTTAAGAAAGCACTTTTAACATCCATTTGAAAAAGTTTGAAATCTTTATAACAAGCATATGCAAGTAGCATTCGAATAGCTTCTAATCTTGCGACAGGTGCATATGTCTCATCATAATCGATTCCTTCTTCTTGATTAAAACCTTGGGCTACAAGTCGAGCCTTATTTCTAGTAATGACTCCAGACTCATCTTTCTTGTTTCTAAAAACCCATTTTGTTCCAATAATAGTATGATTTTTGGGTCTAGGAACAAGTGTCCAAACATTATTTCTTTCAAATTGATTCAACTCTTCTTGCATAGCTAGAATCCAAGATTCATCAAGAAGTGTGTCATCAATATTTTTGGGTTCAATTTGAGATAGAAAAGCAGTATGATTACAAATATTTCTAAGAGATGATCGAGTACTTACACCTTGTGAAGGTTCTCCCAAAATTTGTTCCACTGGATGATCTTTCACAAATTTCCACTGTTTGGTTGCATCTTGTATTAAATTTTGATGATCTTTCCTGATGGCTCCATGTTGAACTTCCTCTATTGCTTTCTCTTTGTTGAGATTGAGACTTTCTGTGTTATTTATACCTTCTGTTTCTTCATCAATAGATTTCTTGGAGAGTGGAGAATTAGATTCATCAAATACTACATGCATAGATTCTTGTACAGTCAAAGTCTTTTTGTTGAATACTCTATAAGCTTTACTATTAGTAGAATACCCGAAAAAAATACCTTCATCAGATTTTGCATCAAACTTGCCTAAATTATCTCTGTCATTCAAAATAAAACATTTGCATCCAAATACATGAAAGTAACCAATGTTGGGCTTTTTCTCATTCCAAAGCTCATAGGGGGTTTTATCTAATTTAGACCTTAACATAACTCTATTTATAACATAACATGCAGTACTTACCGTTTCGGCCCAAAAAAAAAACTAGGCAAGTTGTTCTCATTGAGCATTGTTCTTGCCATCTCTTGAAGAGATCTATTTTTCCTCTCTACTACCCCATTTTGTTGAGGAGTTCGAGGAGCAGAAAAATTATGAATAAAACCGTTTTCATCACAAAATGTTTCAATATTTTTATTAACAAACTCTTTTCCCCTATCACTTCGGATACTTGAAATAGTATAGCCCTTTTCATTTTGAATTCTCTTGCATAACTTGGTAAAGGCATTATGTGCCTCATCTTTATGAGCAAGAAAGATGACCCAAGTATATCTAGAGAAATCATCAACAATAACAAATGCATAATATTTTCCTCCTAGACTTGCAACTCTATTTGGTCCAAAAAGATCCATGTGTATCAGTTGCAATGGTCTAGTAGTGGAAATATGTTTCTTAGTTTTAAAAGAAGTTTTTGTTTGTTTACCAAATTGACATGCATCACAAATTTTGTCTTTAAGAAAATATGTTTTTGGTAAACCTCTCACAAGATCATTTTTTGAAAGTTTGGAAATAAGTTCCATGTTGGCATGACCTAATCTTCTATGCCATAACCAACTAGTTTCATTTTGAGCTGACAAGCAAATAGCATCTTGTGAGGTAATTTCTTCAAAATCAATTGTATAAACATTATTATTTCTAAAAGCAATAAAACAAATATTACAATCATGATCATTCAAAATAATGCATTTATCCATTTTAAAAGTAACTGTAAATCCTTTATCACATAATTGACTTATACTCAAAAGATTATGTTTTAAACCTTCAACAAGTAGAACATCTTCAATTATGAGAGAAGATTCATTACCAATTTTACCTATTCCCACGATCTTCCCTTTCGAGTTGTCTCCAAATGTCACGTGTCCTTCTTCTTTAGATCTAAGATCAAAGAACTTAGTCTTGTCTCCCGTCATGTGTCTTGAACATCCACTATCTAAAAACCACCTATTTTTGCTTGTGGATGACTTCATGCATACCTATAAAAACAATTAAAATGATTTTTCTTGGTACCCAAGTTCTTTGGGTCCTTTATTTATTAGTATTAGAAGAAACAAGATTTTTAGGTACCCATATGGCCCTAATAGTCATTGTATGATTTCTTCTAATAGGACAAGTATGATAATTATGACCATTTCTATTACAAAAATTACAAATAGCATGTAACATATATGAAAAACTTGAATGATTATAATAATATCCTTTTTTGACAAAATTATTTTTATGAAAAGAATTTTGAATATTAGTCTTTGAGGTAGAATGATTATCAAAGAAATTTTTATAAGGTTTGTATTTTTGTTTTGGCATATATCTCAAACCTGCCTTGTCAAAAACACATCTTTGACTACCAAGAAGTTTTTCAAAATTTCTTTTTCCATTCGTAAAGTTTTCAACAATATTTTCTAAATCGGTTTTCTTCTTATTCAATTCAAGATTTTCATCTTTCAAAATGATACTTTCTTTTCTTAAAATTTCAATTTCGTTTGTTAAAGAAGAATTTTTCTTTTTCAAAGCAGTATACTTGATACCCAATTTTTCAAATTCCTCATAAATCTCTTCTAAAACATTTTGCAATTCTTCATATGAAGGATTTTCAATATTATCAAGATTTGTTACCTCAATGTCATCTTTAGCCATAAGACAAAAATTTGCTGATTCTTCATTGCTTGCTTCACTATCTGAGCTACTTGAATCATCATCCCATGTAACTTTCATTGCTTTCTTGCCCTTGTTTCGATCTTTCTTTAGCAGAGGACAATCTGGCTTGATATGACCAGGTTTATTGCATTTATAACAAATTAAAGTGTCGTTTTTACCTGAATCTTTCTTGGAAAACTTTTTGAAAGATTTCCTCGGAGGAGTTCTATTTTTCTTCAAGAACCTCTGAATTCTTCTTGTTATCATCGCAACTTCTTCATCTTTATCGTCATTTTCCTCATCTTCATCACTTTCACTTTCATGAGGAACAACTTTAAGTGCTAAGCTCTTCTTTGGCTTTCCTTCTTCTTCTCCTCTTTTCAATGTGTACTCATGGGTGATAAGTGACCCGATGAGTTCATTGACTTCGAGCTTCTTGAGGTCTCTAGCTTCAAGAATCGCTGTAACTTTTGATTCCCAACGTTTTGGTAAAGAGTTGAGAATTTTTCTTACTATCTCCACCTTGGAATAAACTTTGCCAAGAGCTGTCAAGCTGTTTATGATGTTAGTAAAACGAGTATGCATACTAGAAATAGATTCATCATCATTCATCTTAAACATTTCATATTCATGAGTAAGAATATAAATTTTTGATTCCTTGACTTGCGAAGTTCCTTCATAAGTTACTTCCAAGTTATCCCAAATTTCCTTTGCCGTAGCGCAATTCATTATTCTATTAAACTCATTTCCATTAAGAGCATTATATAATAAATTCATAGCAGTTAAATTTAAAGTATAAAGTCTATCGTCTTCACGATCAAACTCTTCTTTTTCCTTTTTGACCTTTACTCCACCAACCACTTTTGTTGGAATATAAGGTCCATTTACAATACATTTCCATATTTCTCTACCTTGATCTTGAAGAAATATTCTCATTCTAACTTTCCAGAATGAGTAATTATCTCCACAAAAGAGTGGAGGCCGACTACTAGATTGACCTTCACCAAATGAAGCTGCAATGTTAGCCATAAGATCTTAACTCAAAAGATAGTTAATCTTATAATAGAGCTCTTAGCTCTGATACCAATTGTTGCCCAGAGGGAGGGTGAATTGAGTTGTATTAAAAAATTGACAATTATAAATCAAATATATAATATAAAATATAAACAAAATATGAAATAACAATAAATATAAAGAGTAAGGGTAAGAGAGAAGCAAACTCAGTATGTTAACGAGGTTCGGCCCCACTGCCTACGTCCTCGCCTCAAGCTACCCCTTGAGGATTCCCAAATTCACTATTCAACCTCCTTCAGGTGGAGATAGAAACCTATTACACCTTTGAACAACGCCGCTACAAAGGATCCGTGTAGAACACCCTCTACACTTGCAATCACCTTACACGTGGTGATTCAACTATTCCCCGTGTAGAATGCTTTCTACACACACAAGGGTTATACACACCCTTTTTCTGATACAAAAGCTGATAGTGGGTAGTTTATCAGAAAACACTCCTCAATGAGTGAAATAAGAACAATACAGCGCAAACTATATCTCTCAAAATGAACAAGGATTAAGGCTCAATGCTTAGAGAAGAGAGAATGAAAGCTTTAAATGAATGTTGTATGCTCTTGGTGTTGTAAATGTGAAGCTCTCAAATGATCTATTTATAGGCATATGAGACTTCATATTCAAATTTAAAAGGATTCACATGTCAAAGACAACATCATTCATTTTTTCAAAAAATTCAAATAAAAGGTTCTTCTTTTTCAATTGTCAAAGACAACATCATTCACTTTTTCAAAGAATTCAAATAAAAGGTTCTTCTTTTTCAATTGTCAAGACAACATCATTCACTTTTTCAAAAAAATCAAACCTAATCTTTTACTTTTGGCATATGACAAAATGAGCACACTTTCATTTTCAAAAAATTCAAACCTAATCTTTTACTTTTTGTATAAGTCTAAAAAAGTATCAATCACTTTTGAAAATATTCAAATAAAACATGCACATGTGAAAGATGACAATCAATCATCTTTAATATTTTCAAAGTTCAACCCTTTAATCAAGGCATGCACATGCAAAAGATGACAATCAATCATCTTTCAAAATTTTCAAATTTAATTTTCAAAAATATTCATGCACATGTGGAAAATGTATTTTAATGCTTTATGATAAAATATTAATTTTGAGCATTAATCCTAATTTCGAATTTTGAAGAGATTTACAACATTACTCTATAATTTTAATGTGAACTTGTTCCCTTCTTGCTCATGCTTGTTTCCTTGATGTGCTTGACTCTATTGTGTAGACAACTTGAGTTTGAGACTTCTTTATTCTTTGAATTCATTTGTTATCATCAAAATCCATGTGTAAATATATAATTACACAAAACTTGAAATCTTGGGTTCAACAGAGTAAGTTCGTGGGTGGAGCATTCTTCAGCTTCTGGGTGTTGGCTCATTTGTATCCGTTTGCAAAAGATTTGATGGGGAGGAGATTAGGGAAGACACCGACAATTGTGTTCATTTGGTCAGGTCTTATTGCAATCACATGCACTTTCCTTGCTTTGGGTTGCCATCAGCAGCATTATTGAAGTAAAGAAGACTACCTCGAATCTCCTTTGCAATGAAATTCATTAGCCAAGAAAGCACAAGATTGTTTGCCCGTAACCAAGCAGTCTTGAGTCGAACATTTGCAGGGTTAGGTTGAGGCAAACTCCCATCAATGAAGGCAACTTTGTTCTTGACTGTGAGAGCAATTGTGATGGATCGACTCCAAGCTACATAGTTGTCACTAGAAAAAATTTCAGATACAAGAAGAGCTCCAGGATTATCAGATGGATGCAGATAGTAGTAGCTTGAGGAGTCATTAGAAGGATTCCCCAAAGGAGAAGAGTCATCAGAGGATTCTGCCATAGAAGCAGAATAAAGAAAGCAGCAACATTTGTTAAATGTTGCTAGAGCTCTCCTTTTTCAATCAAAATTGCCCTTAACATACTGGACTGAATGTGTATTGACAGCTACACATCTCATAAATCGAACCCCCTCATCTGTCCTACACAATAAAACACCATATGACATGCTTTTTCATAAACCTCTTGCATATAATTATCTTAAAGCTTTTGGTTGTTTGTGTTTTGCCAACACAATCAACACTGGTCGAGGCAAATTTCATCCAAGAGCCTCAAAATGCTTATTTCTTGGTTATCCACCAAATATCAAAGGTTACAAAGTGCTTGATCTCCTTACTCTCAAAATCTTTGTTTCAAGAAATGTCATATTTCATGATAATGTTTTTCCTTCCATTCCAAACACTACTCACATACCCTTTATTTTCCCTGATTTTCCTCAAATACATGACTTCACAATACCTACTAGCCCACAGAATCCACCTTCTGCAATTCAAGGACCTACTTCTTCACAAAATCAATCCTCTGAAAATTCAGAGCCCATTACTTCACAAATTCCATCTTCTGAAATTTCAGAACCCATCACTTCACAAAATCCATCATCTGAAAATCAAACACCTGTTATTTCACAAAATTCTTCTTCTGAAACTCAAACAACTGTCATTTCACAGACTAATCCTGAAATTGTAAGTCTTCGAAGATCTGAAAGAATAAAGAATCCTCCTTCATATCTGCAGCATTTTCATTGTGGTAATATGGCTCAATCTACTTCAACATCTCAAAAATCCTTCAGTTGCTGTATTCATTCTTCTGGTAAGCCATACTCTCTTGCTTATTTTCTTTCAACACATCAATTATCTCCTAAACATGCAGCTTTTACTTCTGCCTTGTCATCTACTTTTGAACCTAAGACCTTCAAACAAGCCAATTCTTACCCACAATGGCAAGCAGCCATGTTAGATGAGATAAAAGCTCTTGAATTAAATAAAACATGGGAACTTGCAATATTACCTCCTAATAAGATTGCAATTGGATGTAAATGGGTATATCGTGTTAAATTCAAGGCTGATGGCACAATTGACAGATACAAGGCAAGGTTAGTAGCAAAAGGTTACACCCAACAAGAAGGTCTTGATTTTTTTGATACATTCTCACCTGTAGCTAAAATGACAACAGTGAGGACTTTGTTATCCATTGCTGCCATTAAGAATTGGCATTTACATCAACTTGATGTAAACAATGCTTTCCTCCATGGAGATCTAAATGAAGAAGTCTATATGCAACTACCACCAGGGTACTCCTCCTCACCAGCTGACCCAAGAGTTTGCAAACTCAAAAAGAGCCTATATGGTCTAAAGCAGGCTTCAAGACAGTGGTTTTCCAAGCTGTCATCTTCTCTACTTCAGTTTGGTTTTATTCAAGGGAAGTCTGATTCATATCTATTCATCAAGCATAATTCAAATAGTTTCATAGCACTTTTGATTTATGTTGATGATGTGATTCTTGCCTCTAATAATCTTGATGCTATACTCACTGTCAAAAAGTTCTTACATGACTCTCTTACTATCAAAGACTTGGGAGAACTAAAGTATTTCTTAGGGATTGAAGTAGCTCGATCTACCAAAGGCATAACTTTGTGCCAACGAAAATATGCCTTAGATATCTTGCAAGATAGTGGTTTTTCAGGTTGTAAACCTGTGGCATTCCCTATGGAATCTACACTTAAGCTGAGTGCCAATGACTCATCACCTTTTTTATCAGATCCTGCACAATACAGAAGATTAGTGGGTCGGTTGTTATACCTCACTATAACTAGACCTGACATATCCTACTCAGTACAAGCATTAAGCCAAATCATGGCTCATCCTAACAGCAATCATCTTCAAGCTGCTGAAAGGGTTCTCAGATATATCAAAGCAACACCAGGGTAGGGAATTTTTCTATCTGCTCATTCATCTCTTCATCTAAAAGCCTACTCAGACAGTGATTGGGGTGGCTGCATTGATACTAGAAAAAGTGTTACTGGCTTCACAGTTTTCCTTGGTGACTCTCTTATCTCATGGAAATCAAAGAAACAGCCAACAGTTAGTCGATCCTCAGCTGAGTCCGAATACAGAGCTCTAGCCTCTACCACATGTGAACTACAATGGCTGATCTACCTATTAGCTGACCTGAAAATCCCTCATCCACAAGCTGTTTTGCTTTATACAGACAACAAACCAGCCTGTGAAATTGCTTCAAATCCTGTCCAACATGAAAGAACCAAGCACATTCAGCTAGACTGCCATTTGGTTCGAGAAAAACTGCAAGAATGTTTAATCAAGATAATTCATATTCCATCCAAACATCAGCTGGCAAACATTCTGACTAAACCACTTGGTTCCCTCAATTTCCATCATTTGATCCGCAAGATGGGAATGATAAACATCCATTCCCCTCTTGAGGGGGGGGTGTTGGAATATACAAACTCAGATTGAAGCTTTGGAGTTGAAGTCAAGGGAAGCTAAACAGAAAAGTTAAGGTTTCTAAATGACAGATAAATTAAGATGAAATGCAAATGAAATAAATTAGGTAATGTTAGTTAGTATACGTGTCTATAAATAGAAATGATGTAAAGGAAGTTTTTGTACAATTCAGTATTCAGATCATTCAATTCATTGAGAATTTCTGCATTAAGTTTTTCTCTCCTTTTTCTTCCATGTTTCTATTTCTCTGTTCTTGATTCTTCAAGTTACAGATTCTTCAAGTTACAGAATTTTACACACCCAAAGCAAGCTCAACAGAAGCTAGTGGAGGAGGATTTCAATTCCCTTGAACAGAAATTAACGATGGCTTGCTTTTAACCACTGATCATCCATTGGATATTAATATATACAGTTACTGGGAGGAGAAGCTGTATAACTTAGGGACTGTAACATATTGCACCCATGAATGCGAACGGAGAGCATTAAACTAATATCCAGGTACATCATGGACTTAGATCTCAAAGTACGAGAATCTCATGTACACATGCATGATTTTTTATGCCATGCATGTTATATATTTTTTGTCTGTAAGCTGTGAGTAGGCAATTAAGAGACATTTGTTTCTGATCTTTGGAATGAAGTTCCGACCATATATCACATGATAGATTTAACATCAAGATCAGGAAAGCTATTAATGAAGGATGTATCATTTTTGTTAAGAGCGGTGCTACTCACTCTTCCTTACCGCTAGCTAGCACATTCGGGCATTTTTATTTTTTAGTTTTTTTTCTTTTTATATTTTTAAAAATTATAAAAGATACACAAATACATTAAAATTTACTTTCTTAATCAATAAGTAAATGGTCAAAGAAACAGTATTAACAAATGGACGGCATAATAGCTTTTTTTCTTTTTGGTAAAACACAAATTGGTCGAACTAATTAATTAAGTCATGTCTACTAAATCCAATACAAAAAAAATTTATCACAGAGTTTTATTGAATTATGAAGTCTCACTCCATTTTAAAAATTTTAGAGTTCGAGCCCCGAATCCAAGATAAAAATTTTGAGATATTGGCTTTTTTTAAAAAATTATTTCATGCTTTTATGATGGATTTATAGAACAATATTGGCTTTTTTTATATTATTATTTAATCAATTTTAAGTGATTACAATATTTATTTATTTTTACTTTTAAGTCTTTAAATAGATTTTTAGTAATGAACGTTTACTCATCATACAGAGGGAGACTAAAAGAAATTACATACGTTTATATTTAGAGTTTTGCTACAGTCACGTACTAATCTGTATACCAATACTGATTCATTCATACTTAAAATTTAAATTAACACTATTTTCAATAAAATCTATTTTTGCCAATCACATTATATTGGTGTACAGATTAGTACACAATTGTACTTGCAACTATATTTTTCCTTATATTTATGTCGGTTGGCCTCCAATAAAAAATTATTGATTCCGCTCCGGTGCACTGATAGTGCATTTATGTTGTTTTTTTAATTAAAAAATTAATATAAATGTACTACCAATGCATTTTATCAATATAAACCATCATCTGTTTAGTATTTTCTTTTTTAAATAATGGTATAGATGTTATCATTTTTTTTTGAAATAATTAGTCCATGAGCTTGGGCGTTCTAATTATATAATTTAGATCCCCGTTTGAATAATATTAAAAGTGTTTTCTTTTATCTGAAAAATATTTAACTACAAATGAATTATACAAAAATAATTCTATAAATTGATGTGACTTAATATGATTTATTATATTGTAAAGTTATTTTTATTATAAAGTAAATTTAATAGATTAGATCAAGCTACATCAATTTATATGATTATTTTTAGAGAAATTCTATTATGTACAGACCATTTATTAAATTAAAAAAAGTCATTTTATGAGGAATATTTTGTAATTTTATAAAATTTTAAATATAAAAGTTGCTTAAGCATACATTGTGTATATAACATTGTTCTTATTTTTATATGATTTATTTGTAAATGTACTATTCAAAATAATAATCAATAATTTCAATTTTATCAGTTTCCAAAATAATAAATAGAAAGTTGTGACCGCGAGCTTGGGAGGTTATGATCAAGCCCATTAATGTTTGGGTCAGACAGGGAGAGGGAAAATCTGACCCAAGTAATTCCTCGGAAATTAGGTTTCGCGTCCCAGTGCTTTAAAACCCTCCCGTAATCCCAGATCCCAAAGCTTCCACTCGCCGTTGTCTTCCTGCTCGTGTGATCCTTCTTCTTCACTGGTTTTTTTCTTAATCCTCTCTCTATTTTTCTTATATATGTCGGTATTTGAATGTAGTTGTTTTCCTTGGTAAATTTCTGTCTTGGGAATTAGGGTTTTGTTACTTTTAATCTTACAATTAGGGTTTTATTTCTCTTAAGAAACTGGTTGAATTCTTTGTTTTATGTGCTTTTTAAAAACGTGTTTTTTTGCTGTGAAAAACTGAAGATGTTATTTTAAATTTCGTTTCTCTTAAAGATTATGAAATTTTGTATTTTAAATTCTTTGTTTTTTTCTTAGCAACCCTCTCTCTCTGTTTTTTTTCCCAGTGTTAGTGCTCATTTGTTCTTGTTTTCATTCATATAGATGACCCTGATATTTTTATTATGCTATTCATTTGTTGCCCCTAGTTTTTTCCCCTTTAATTTTTCCTCTTTCTTAGTCCATTAAAAGTTTGGATACTTGGTCTTGTTTGTTCAGATTGGTAAGGGTTTGAAGAAGTAGTTTACACAGAAGCCAAGATGCAGAACGAAGAGGGGGTTATTACCGAGCTTTACATTCCTAGGAAGTGGTATTTAATATGTTTCCATTTTTCATTTTCATTGTTTTCAGTTTCTGTGTTTCTCGAATGTATCTTGATTTAGTGTTTTGGATAAATTCTTGTGAATGCAGCTCGGCCACAAACAGGTTGATTACTTCGAAGGACCATGCTTCCGTTCAGATCAACGTCGGGCATTTGGATGAGAATGGCGTGTACAACGGCCATTTCTCCACCTTTGCTCTCTGTGGATTTGTTCGAGCTCAGGTTTTTTTTCTCTCCCCATTTCAGTTTTCTACTTCCACAGTTTTATTTGCATGAGTTACTTGAGTTTTAGATTATGGCACTTGAAGTTTACTCTTAGGGAATGACTGTTGATATTGCTTTGTGTGTTTAATCTGAAGATTGATATTACTTTTGGGGAGTAAATGGAATATGCCTTTAGATCTTATAGAAATGTAAGTGCCTTAGAAATTGATGTTTTGTCTTGTTGATGGGAAACATTTGATGTTAGCATGCAAAGTACAGTCTTATCGTTTCAATATTCTTTTGGTTGAATGAACTCTGTGCCACGTAGTGTCGAACACTGACTGAAACTTGAAGCATTTACTTTATCTTTTAGGAATTGTGTTCTGTATCTGTTATTTGATTCTGTCTTTGATTGTGGAAGTCGTGAAAGTCTTTCTTTCTTTTGTTTCTGCCTTTGGTGGGTGCATTGTTATGTATTTTGTATATACATGAGACATACCACATGGCCTGTGTTTTTATATTTCATTCCTGTCTATTTCGGTGCTTCTATAGCAATCTTTCACGAACAGGTTTCCTTACTTGTTATATAAAAGAAAAATCTTTCATAAACATTTAAAAAAAAAAAAATTAGACAATTTATTCACATCTTGGTTGTCTAATTTTTCACAATAACCAAGATGTGAATAAATTAGACAATTTATTCACAACTTATTTTTTATTGTGTTTTTTTTTTCTTTCTTTTATATTCTATTCCAGGGAGATGCTGACAGTGGGCTTGATCGCCTTTGGCAGAAAAAGAAAGTTGAAGTTCGTCAACAGTAGAGTAAGGGAGAGAGAATCTAGTTCATTATCGTGTTTGAAATTCTGTTCTCAGGTCGATGCAATGTGGTCTAAGGATTTTTACTCCTTTCATTAGTTTTATGAATATTGAAACTACTTTATGATCTTTCACGTGTGGCTGTTTGAATTGTGGATATGACATAAAATCTAACGTACCTTTTACATATATACTGACTGCTCTGCATAACATCGTTGGCTTTTCACATATCTGAATAGCTAATTATCTTGACCATCACAGTTCAAGCAAGGTATGGGTGTATGCCAATGGGATCGGTGTCCAAAAGGAAAACGAAAATAAAAGGGATGCCTAGTTTTATGAAATTTGCTTTGAGGAAATAGTGGTATCGCAAGGGAAAAAAAATGTTCTAAACTATCTATTGCCTGAATTTTCCTCATCTTGAATCCATGGCCTGCATTTATTCTGGGCTTTTAGACCCTTGAATTGTAATGAATGATGTTGCAGTTGGTAGTGGGTACCGTAATGTTTCATAGATATTTGGTGGTTTGAATTTCCAGTAAGTTTTACCTTTTGCTTACTAGCACAAGGTGCTGTCTTACCATGTGTCCCGACAGCTGATTTTCCTCGCATATCTTTGAAGTCAACGAAGAAGGTGTTTTTTTCTTTTGTGTCTGGATTATCATTCTCTGCAGGGTAGAAGTTATCTTGGAACTTCAAGGGAGAGTGTTTGGGCCCTTTGGGGTTAGTTTTTCATGAAAGGAAGGGATACAATTATTTAGGTCATGAGAAATTAGGATTGCACAGGCTTGTGTTTGTCGATGACTGTTAAGACATGTAAATGTCTGGCTACCTAATTCTGATCGAGTTCATTTATGCTCGCAAGGACAGCGCACAGACTTGAATTAAACTCTTAACTAAGAAAAGAGAACTTATTTAAAATGAAATAATGAAGAAAGTTATGTTAAGATATAGGGATGTATGTCTTGAGTTGTTGGTTGTTAAGATTTCTTAGCTCATCTGTGAATAGTAATGAAATAGTTTATTTATAAAGTACTTAATAAATGCTGTTCGTATTGGGATTCTAAAGGGCAAGCTTTGAGATTTAACTACTTATGGTATTTGTTAAATGACAATTTATTGAGTAAAAACACTTAACAGAAACGAGAATAAAGAACAAAGTTAGTTTATGTTAGAATCCAAGATCGCTGCTATAATAAAAAATAAATAAATAAAATTGTCCCAAAAACTCAAAATAATATCAAGTAAATTCAATTATTTATTTTTTTTATTTTATTTTTATGGACCTTAAAAACACCATTCAAAATTTATTAAAAAAAAATAACACCTAGTGACATGAACTTCAAATGATGCGGTCATTTTCATTACTGGTCCACATTGAACCTGCAGTTAGTATTTTGTCCTCAACTCGTTGGCCGGGATTGATGATTAAAGACAAAAACAATCTTACAGCAAAACTACCTTTTTACATGAATATAATCCCACTTTGTTTCTCCTAACATCATCTTTTTAGCTTCTTGGCCTTTAGCCTCTTGACAATGGAGCTGCTGTTGACAATACCCTGTTCTCTTTGTGCTTTTTTGCAACTTGTTTCCGTCGTTTTCACAAGATTTCTTCACGATCAAAGTAGGTGCTTGGGAATCTTTCTTTTCTTTTCTTTTTTATTTTTTGGACATTGACCAAATAATTGTTTTTTAATGATAAAAATGCTCTTTCAAATCCTACTCCCCTAGACAATTAAATTTAATAGATTTAATAATTAAATCTATAATACATACACCAAAGAACAAACAAAATGGCCGTAAGGTTCCCTAGCCTCGGAATGTCAATTAGTGTTGATCTTTGGGGTTGACCATAGTCACGACAAATGGGAATCAAATTGTGCTATTCAAATTTTCAAATGTCATGAAAAGGAATACCAACTCTTATAATTAGTATTCTATAGGGAAAAAAATTCTATTTACCATCTCTATATTAAATACTTATTTTTATTTTTTATTTTTTTCCTTAAAAAGTAAGTAGTGTAGAGATGACAAATAAAAGTATTCAATTAGTTTAATAGAAATAAAAAAATTAAAATTAAAATTAAAATAGATGTGATATGCGATGTAGACAGCTGGAAAGCAAAACTAATTCTATATATACCAGATCAAAACGTAAAGTAAAGAATAAATAGTCCTCATGTTGACTACTACATTAGGGGCTAGTAACTATATTATACTCGGCTCTACAAAGGTAGTGTTTTTAATGCTTATTTTGGCCTTTTGTAAACAAGAGAAACAAAACTATATGATATATAGAGAGCTCGTGCCACTGCAACTGTACAGTCTACCATACCATGCACTCATTTGTTTTAAGCTGCTAGAAACTTGGGCTAAGGCTAATGGTAGGAGAGCATACTCTTTTGACACTATGGTCTTTATAAATCGAATGTATGGTTCAATTACATCCTCGCAATGTGGCCAAATCCACCCAACAAATGGGTGGTTCAATCGTCACCATCTAGCCACCACCACCACCCCCAAAGGATGGCTGACAAACCACTTTTGTGGGATTGCTCTAGCTTGCCCCACCCACGCCGGGTGATCTAGCCATCCTAAAAGGGTGGTTGGCCAACCACCCAACAAGAATGTCTAACCCGCGCATGAGTATGGTTTGTGTGGACCGACAATCTTCTATTTAAAAAAACAAAAACAAAACAAAACAAAAAAAATTGTTATTTTAGTACTTAATAATGTTTTAAAAAGAACTTAGTTTAAAATATTTTTAAGAGCACAAGGGGAAAGGAAACAATTGTGTTCCTAAAAAGACTAACATCTTTTTAAATTTGAACTAAACTCACTCTGGTTTAATTTTAAGTTAAGTTTAATATTCAAACAGTCCACTCTCAAATCATTAAACTCAACTCAACTCAAAATCTTTTTACATGTAAGACTACAACTTTTTTTCAATTCAAAATTTCTTTATACATGATACTCACAACCTTAATCAACTCAGTACTTTTTACACACAGAAATAACAATCTTTTTCAACTCAACACCTTTTTATACGCGAGATCCACAACTTTTTTCAACTCAACACCTCTTTATACTTGGGATCTACAATCTTTTTAAAATTTTTATAAATACATTTAAACTCATCTAAGGTATGCCTCACAAAACGCACTTTACAATTTCTACTCACTACTATTCATAAAAAATTCAACTCAGCTCAACATCCAAATGGGTCTAAAACAAATGAAGCCTGCCCTTCTATAAAATTATGAACGGTTCCAACAACTGCCTTTACAACATTCTCTTTATGAACTCAATCTATCTATTTCTTTTTCTTTGGGATTTTGCCATATATAAAACGATATGTTAATTGCATTCTATCCACCCGTTCTTTTATATATCTTTGACCCTATTAATATGTCTTTATGAAATAGAAATACTAGGAGCAAACAATAATTACCTTGCAGATTTCAGCTTCCATTTCACAACCAACTTAGCCCAAACAAGTCACAATACTTAAAAGACCGAATTCCAAAAAAAAAACACATACCCATTTGAGCCCAAAATACAATTCTTCCTCGACAAACAGTCTAACCAACTTTGTAATAAGTAATATGAGTCCCAAAATGGTTACTTTAGTTACCAATTCTATTTATCTGAACACAAAGGCCTATTCCAACACTACCACCGTTCGATCCCACAACGAAGGAAATCACATGATGGAACACCCATTGGCGTTTTCATCACTGAAAATCCCAAACGAATCCAACGGTGCTGCTTGCATTGCATAAATCTCGTGGTTGGCACCTGCGTACGTGTACGGTACTGATGGAACGCAATAGGAGGGACCGAAACTTTGGGCAGGATGTATCCTGTTGTAACTTGTATACTCCGGCTGAGGGTAATTTGCTTGTAGGTACTGGCATGATTGCTGACGTGTAGGGCTGGGATTTAGCGGGGCCACACCACCATGATTCATACCCGGACCATGAATTTTAGATTTCGTGCCTGCAGGCGTACCGAAGAATGGTGCACCCTGACCACTGCTCTCATTATTACCTTCTTGCCCTTTCGCTTTCTTTTTTTTACCACCACCTTTTGCAGCAAGCACAGCAGCGCCCTCACTTTCACTGCCCTTGTGACCCTTAGCCGGCCACTCCTCACTGGCGATATGATTTACCTGCGACTTCTCTCCACTTCCGCCTCCACTTTTTTTAGCAGAGCTATGCTTCTCTTCAAATTTCTCGCATGGATTCTCAACTTTTTGAACATTGTAATTTATGCGACTTTGTGGGTCACTACCTTTGTCCCTGTTCTTTGCTCTCCCGGACTTCTTCTCTTTCCCGACCGTATTTTCTGGCCAAATCTCGGCGCGTTTCCCTGTTTTAACCAGCTTCTTAATCAGGGTCTCAACTGTGACGTTTCCTGTCACCGTAACTTTATGCTGCTGTGAATCAAAGTTTGTGGCAAAAACACCTGCAAAATACTAAAGAAAGTACAATAAAGGCTATGCAACAAAAGATAACCCCGAAAACGAGTGTATAGAGTTTTATCTCCCAGATTATATGTTTGTAACACTGTTTGGATGAATAGAAAATCGAACGAAAGAACAACGAAACTTAAAGGTAATGTTTTCTGTTCTGGGCTTCACAAAAGAGAGAAACTTGCCTGCATTAAGTCGGACAGTTCTGTGTAGCTCAGTTATGTAATATGTTTTCGGTTCGACAGGTAACTCAAAAAAAGAAAAGGTGTGGGATTTATTTTTCTAGTGATATATTTTTCTATTACTTTATTTTCTCAACAGCGAAATGATAAAAGGGTTTTCATATTTCTGTTCAATACCATCAATGCTCTGCAGAACTTTTTTGACTTTCCTCTTACAACCTTCACAGTGGAGAGAAACCTTCAGGACCCATGTCTGAAAAAATAAAGCAAGCAAGCATTGAAATGCCAAAACATGCAGCGAGGAAAGAAAAATATTAGAAAGAATACGAAGGGGGTTTGTCTTCAAGGATATACCTGATACTTCAGTGCTTCTGATGGTTCTAGAGCAGAATTTGCAGCCATTAGATCAGGGAGGAATGTAAAGATTTGAGATTGAATTGAGGAGGTAAAGAAAAGAGTAGCGGGGAGTCTGGGAGTTTTGAAGGCGTTCAGGAAGAAGCAGGAATGAATGTGAGAGAAATTCAGGTCAAAGCGGTACCCGTGTGCTTTGAACTCTTAAGTACTTCAATTTTATGCACTTAAAATCGGGGGGAGAGTGCAAAGTCTCAAAGATAACTGTCAAAGTATACTTTGAAAATGACAAAAGAGAACCCACGGAAATTAACGAGAGGAGTGGTGCAGTACTCGAAGAAATTTTATTGTATTAAAAAAATAAAGATATAAATTGTATTCGATATTGTATTAGACGAGTGGCGCAGTCCTCGAACAATATTCTAATCGATATTGTATTAAAAATAAATAAAGATACAAATTTTATTATTTATCATTCTTACATATTATACATCATTTTTATTATTTAAAATACCACACATTTAAAATAAAGAAAAAAAAAAGTACTGTATGGTGTGTGCAGATAAAGAATATAAATTTTCATTTATTTAAATGAATTTAAGAAAAATGTGTAGTCCTCTAAAAGAAATTATGAAAAATTATTTTATAAATTAATGTAATTTGACTGATGTTGTATTTTTTAAATTAAAGTAATCAAGGCATATCTATTTATAAGTTTTATTTAGATAAATGTCACAAATAGATTTCATAAAAATAAATTCACAAACTGATATGTATTGATATAATATATTAAATTATAAAACTATTTTTATTATAAAATTTAACGTAATATATAAAACTATATTAATATATAAATTTATTTTTATAAGATCTTTTTATGAATATAAGACTTCCATTTTATAAATGTCTTTTATCATAATCAATGCAAATTTTGTTGTAGATTTTACAAATTCATCATACTTACTAAATTTAATTGTGATCGGAAGGCTAGTTGAGTGAGGCATGGATGTATTTTATTTACAAGAGAAAGTTTAGAACAGAAATGCTAGTCACACATGGCTTTTCCTAACTGGAAATCTCCATTGGTTTTTGTTTTTTACTTAATGCATGTGTTTGAGTTGTGGTAGAAAATATTACTTTTAATTTAAAATTTATAACTTAGAGTTTAATGTAATAAGCTCTACTATTAAAAAGCTATTTATTGTTTAGGATCCGTATGTATATAGCACTTTTAAACATACTAATTTGTTTGGAAATAAATTTAAAAAGTACTTTTTGACATAAAAATGACATAAAAGAACATATATTTGATAAAAATAAAATAATAACAAAATAGTCTAATAGATTTTTCAATAATTATAATGAAAAAGAAAATTTCTTCAACGATACATAAGTGATAGGAGAAAAATAAAAAATATTGATGAGCAAAGTTTTGAGTAGATTATATAGGAATAATAAAAAAATATAAATTGATAAAATTGTCATTGTGCTAAATGACGAGGGTCATTTCGTAATATACATAGCACGGTAAAATATGGATTACCTTTTCTGAAGTACTTCTGAGAAAGAGCATCACTTTGGTACTTTTATTGAAACGTAATATTTTATTTTTTTCTTGGTTTAGAACTACTTTAATGTAAAACTACCAAACGGATAAATTTTGTCATATAGACACTTTATACCATTGTACCCTATTTTTTGGACCTCCCACCGCAATCACAAACAGGTCCTTAGTGATTAAAGAAATTTTTTTTAATGATGTTGTGATTTTTTTATTTTAAAAAATATTTAAAAGCATTAGAAAAAATACATGAAATTAAAAAAGCAAAAAAACAAAAAAAAAAAAAAAAATTGCCTTGGATTCATGTGTTGCCGTAGAGGCACTCAATTATAGAATTATTACTCTATCACAACTTGTTTATATCTACGTAATAAAATGATATTATTTTAAAATTTATTTTTAATTTGATGGATTTAAATTTAATAAAAAATACTATTTTATTTAGAACTATATATAAATTAAAATAATAAGCCTGTTATTATTCATTTTGCAATTCTTGTCGGCCCTATTCAAGTTTTCAGGTATCAAAACCTGAATTGGTCGAGCAATCAATATGGGTTTCAACATCTGCACACGGAAGCTTCTATTATCGCGATGCCAATTAAAACTGACGCTGTGCTCAGAAAATGGTGCAAAAAGAGAGAGGTTGATAAGACGAGACCGGACATCACATTAATCTTTCATCTTGCACGACGCAATAAATAAATCATGAGTGGTAGATATGGGTAGATATATAGGGCTGCAATTACCCCCCAACAATAAATCACTGCCATACGATTGATTAGTTGGCCCAACCAATAAAAGACCATCCTCATAATTTTTTATTGGTACAAAATTTATAGAAAATAAAAATACCATGAATGTTAAGTCGAACTTCTTTAAGGAAACAAATCTTGTTTGCTGCATGAAATTCTACTTTTAATTATGACTTATACCAGCTTTGCCAATTCTTTTTTATTACAAATTCAAATTTTTTTATGTAAATTTTATATTTATTTAATTTTAAATATATATATAACATTTACACACTCTTACGAAAAATATCATTTCTCTTAAAAATATAAAACTAGTCTAAAAATATTTAATTTTTTGGTTAATGTTATATACAGTAGTCAAAATTACAGTTTTCATATACTCTTTTTGAAAAGAAAGAGTCATTAAAAAAATAAAATTTTCGTATAAATCTTGTATAATCTCAAAGTTTTTTTTTTTTTTTTCTAAACAAGCATTTCATAAATAAACTATAAATTACAAGATACAAAAGTTAATGGGATAGGAATCCTCGATAATCATTCTAAAACCAGCAAATACAACACTATTGGGGAAAAAAGGAGGAGGAATTTGGAAAAAAAAAATACACTTATTTCTTGTAAAAGGAAACCATTGGAAGCGGTTTAAATATAGTCTAATGAATATATTATAAGACTACGGTTAGAAGTCGTAGTGAAAAGTGTGATACAATTTGTTGGGCTGGACTGTTGAAGTAGATTTATACGACCACTTTCTCTTTAAAAACAAAAAAATAGGAAAATAACAACTAGAAAAATGGCCAAATCACCGATGAAGCAACATTGATTGTGGAGGCACATAGAGCTCATGCGCCATCATTTGCAAAAAATTATAGATCGGATCTAAAAGATCCGAGGCTACTGACCTCGTTGGTGCCACTTGTGATGACAATAGACCTATCTTGAAGTGACGATACGTAAATCTCATGCGGATTCATGTGCTACATAAGTTACACGTGAGCCACACGCGCCATTCTTTTTAAAAGTTTTCTACTTCCATCTTGACAGTCAATAGTTGGAGGTTGGAGGTTTTGATAGTTGGGCACGTGGCAGTCGATGGTGGCCGGTGTACTGCAAACCGAGCCTTTTCAGAGCTATGGGCAGAAATTAGGAAAGCTAAAGAGGAAAAAAGACTGTGGACATGTCCAGCAGCAGCATGACAGGGAGAGCGTGACTCCGCCCCCACCCTGGCCGGTGGAGAAGGAGTTATACCGAATGGAACGGTGGGGAAGGTTTTTATTCCTGGAGAGAAAAACGGGATGAGAGAGACCGTTTTTGTACAGTTCTTTTTTTTTTTTTTCCGTATAATCTCAAATTTATCCGTGAAAAGAAGTTTTCGTGTACCCTGCAAATATCATTTTCCGTATTTAGGTTTCTCTTTAAACAACATTGGTACAGATTCACGGAATAATGCCCATCTCCTTTTGGTGCAAAACCCAAAAAGGCATACACATTCCCGAATTAAGTCATCTAGCTTTCACTTTCTTTATCATTATTGTCTTCCTCCTTAGGCAAAACATGTCCTTCCTTGTCACTTCCCTCAACCCTGCAATCTTGAGCCTGGGCATTTTTAGCATCCCTTGTGACATCCTGCAGCTGCAAAAAGCTCATTATGCGTCAGTCCAGGTAATAGTGATTAGTTTTGGAAACATAAAATTGTACCAGAAATCTATTTAACAGATAAGCCGAAGGCATAGGAAAAATTAGTCTAGTAATAGCTTACCCCCAAGTTTCTTAGGCTGGAAGTAACATCCTGTTGTTGCTGCTGCTGGAGAGCGGTCCTCAGTTCTTGAAATTCCTGGTTCCAATTTGATTGAGAAAAGAATTATATACATATATCTGGAAAATAGAGCCTGGAAGGCTAAATTTGGAGCACCACTTACCAATCGAAGTTGCTCTACTTCAACATTTAGTGATTTCTTGAGATCTGAAAGCTCCTGTATGAAGTAAGAAACAATTGCATAAAAAAGTTACCAGTTTAAGAGCAAAGGAATCTCTATGAAAACTAGAAAGCGGTGAGTTCTGGTATGCCAATTAGACGTTCAACTTCTGCACGTCGATGTATTTCTAATACTGAACTCCATTGAGAAGTATAAAGATAACTTAGAATCTGATTTGATGTATTTCTAATACTGAACTCCATTAGTCTGTATGTTACATTCAATCCATCTGCATTAAGTCATGCATATCACAAATTCATAGATGTCAACCACATTAGATATGATGTATATATGATCAAATTGTTAGTATTAATTTTCTTTTTTTATGACACCGAGTGTCTCAAAATAATGTCCCGACTAATTCCGATGGTGCATAGGTAGAAGAGGAATTATTAAGCCACTTCCACCTTTCATCCATGACAATATTCAAATTGGAAATCCCAATGTCAATTTATCGCATGCAAGCATCATCGATTCAAAATATGTTGACAGCATCATTATTCCAAAGTCCTCACTCCTCTTTCTTGTTATGCTTAGTTGGCAAAGGGAACACATTAGATATACGTTGTTAGCTAATATCCTTATATATCTATTTACAAGCATAGTTGTCTACTTAATCTCAAACGATTTGTTTTATTTACATAAAGCCTACCATTTTACCAAACATATGATGTTTCTATTGACAATCCCCAACCTGTTGTGTGGGCAAACCCCGCATAAGATCCAAATATCAATTCCAACACTTGTTTAAAACGGCTCTGGGTGAGAATTAATCCAGTCATAAATAAGATCCAAGTATCAAACAAAGGAATAGAATGTCATAACATGTCCCAAAGAACAAGCACCCATGTGAGCAAGATACTTTATTCGAGCAAAAATGACTAAAAATTCAAAAGACAAAAATACACCCAAAGCCGTGCACAGAATTTTCACATATAGAAAACAGAACACTTACATCGCAATAGACCTTAACTTGAGTGTCTAACTTTGATCTCCAATTTTGCAAATCCTAATTAGCTCAAAAAGATAAAAATAAAAAGCGGTCCGCAGTCAGAACTGAAATGTATGAAACCAAATTGAAGAAATTAACAACCAGTATTCCCACTAAGAAAGCATTGCTTAAAGTCACCTGTTTCAAACCTTGAATTCTATCAAGCAGCTCAGCCCTTGATTCATTTAATTCCTGAGAACCAAAAAATAACAGATATTAGCAAGCTACAGCTGTTTGAAGTCCCTGTTTGGCTGCAGAGAATATAGAGAACACAGATAATAGAAATAAAAAATAGAAATGCCCGACCCCCAATTCTCTCTTTGTTACCGTTCCACAAAAATCTAAACTTCAACCAAGCAGAGTACTAAAAAACCCATTAAAAGCAAACAAAGGAAACACTGATTATGATAAACAGATACGGAAAAAAGGTAGGTGCGGAGTTCAAATTACCGCGATCTTTGAGCCAATCGGAGTAATATTCTCCTTCTTCTGCAAATAAAAATCACAGATCATCAAACTCATAAACAAAATAACATATCAATACAAAAACGTGGGAGAGAAAGAGAGTACGGAGGAGAGTGGATTGGCACGAGGGAGAGGAGGAGATGAATCAGAATTGGCCATGGAATCGAGGATGCCGATGAGATTTATCTGGTTTGTTTGGAGCGGGTTCTGAATTCAGATTTGTGGTCGGTAGGCCTGTTCATCCGCAGAGTTTCGACCATCGGGACGAGGTTATATATACAAGGACCCAGACGGTGGAACAGAGTAACAGAACAAAACAGTGCTTCCGGATTTTGAAATTTGAGTTTAAGGATGTGTTTGGGCGGGCAGTTCGTACAAGTTAATGGCAGCTTCCACTCTGAATCTCACAGACTCTCAGTACCATTTTTGAGGGACAACCTTATTTAGTACCATTTTTGAGGGACAACCTTATTTATTGTCTTTTAATATGTCTTTTTATATTTATTTATTTATTAATATAATATGAAAGAGAAATATTCTCTTTATATTAATTTTTGAAAAGCATTAAGGCACCGCTAGTGGCTCTCGCTGGGGCTACTGCTGGTCAAAGTTTTTTATTTTTTATTTTTTTCTTTAATGATTAAGGAATTTTTTTTAATATTATTATAAATTTTTTATATATTTTTAAAATATTTAAAAGTATTAAAAAATAATTAAAAAACAAAAAAATAAAAATTTTTTTTACCTAACAGTGGCGGGAGCCACCAACGGTGTTTGTAGTACTGTTCTTAATTTTTATCATTCTTTCATCGTTTCATAATATAATATTATATAACTGGAGGTTATTAAAATGATGAAAAAATTAATAGTAAATAGATTTATTCAATATGAAAACATTTGTAATTTAATTTTTTTATAAATATAATTATTCATATAATAAGGGATTTGTTAACATATGCATCTTTAAATAGTAGAACCTTTTCTAGAGATTTTTTATTTTTAAGGTTCATGGAAATGACGATGTTACGAAGAAATATATGTTGTTTGAGAATGCTTGCCAGATATATTTTTTTTTTTATTAGAATTTGAAAAGGTGTTTTGAAAAAGAGAAAATATGTTTGGGTCAAATTATCACTAGATGCATGCTATGAATAATCTAACTGTAGCACTACCTATAGTTTTACATTCAGAACAATTAAAAAAAGAAAAAAAACTCACATAGTTCACGACCAGAGAACCCATTATCAAATCTACGATCTGACCTTAGATTTGAAATATGTTAGATTTATACAAAAATATTATATAAATAAATTTACAAAATAATATAATTTGATATAATACATTAGATATATTTTATAATAAAAAATATTTTAGACACAAAAATATTATATACAAATAAATCTATAAATTAATGTGATACGTCGAATCGTAACATTATATTTATTATAAACTAGATAGAACGTATTCCATAAAATTATATTAATTTATAATTATTTAGATAGCTGAGCAACTGATTTAGCTACCACTTTTTAGATCCGCTTGATTTTTTAATATTTTTTTAAAGTTATATGTATGAGGAAGAAGGTTCGAGAATTGAAGTAATTGGACACAGAAAAAGGGAGATCTAGAGGCTTCTAGATCCGTTGGGGATGGATTCAAAGCTTTTTTTTTTTTGTTATTCACGCACATATATAGATATATGTATATGGGGGCATCATTCCTTGTAATTGGCAAATTTTAGAGCACTAAACATCCAATCATTATTAGCTTACTACTTTATTCTCTTTAACTTTAATCCTACCTTTAAATACATGATTAAGGAAAGGAAAGAATTTTAACATTCACCTTGTTACCCACTACCAAAATCCTCATCATCATAACATAACCCATGCCTTCCATCCTCATTATTTCTAACTCTAAAAAAAAAATAAAAAATAAAAAACAGAGCTTTACTTGAATCTACATTATATATATATATATATATATATAATTTTCTGATCTAAATATTTTTTATAATTTGAATATAGAGACTTCACTATATTAAATATTATTGGTAACCCTGATATTTAAAATTATAAAAAGTTTTAAATTCACTCTACTTCCCTATCAAGGGTAGAAACAAGAGGTCAGAGAAAATGACCTATGGAAGTGGTGGATCAAGCATTCATAGGAAGCATACCTACTTTAAATAAATAAATAAATAAAAAAGAAATCAAAGATTAAGCAAATTAGACTCAATCTGGATGAGTGAGTTTTTAATTTTGTTATGCTTTGCCACCAAATAAAAAATGAATTAATTAATTAATTTTTTTTTCCAAATTTTGGGAATAATATGGTTAGGCAGGAAGGAGACATCAAACCACATTCATAGCTACTTTTGACTCATCACGATTTATTATTTTCATGAATTAATGAACAACTCGTGTGAATGGACCAATGCATGTTTCTCCAAACCTTATGATAGTGAGGGATAAATACACACATAAAAATATTTTTACGAATCTAAGTACTCTGTTGTAGGTATTGGTTAGGTTACCTACTTCAACTCCATGTATACATTTAATTCATCTATGCTGTGCAGACATGAACATAATCTCTTTTTTAAGAAATGGTCACACAATAACATGTTAATAGATATAAAGAAGTAACGTGGTAATCTGGATTCTGTCCAAGATCTGAGTAGCTTAGTACTGTCTGAAACTGTTGAACAACTTTTCCTGCTTAGATGCTGTGTAGAGAATCAATCATATTGGTCAATCCAATGTTGGATTTGGATTGTTCTTAACTCTAAGCTAAGCTATGGATGTAATTTGAGTCGTAAAGAACAAAAGGGTACACAATCAAGATATTTCTAACACAGTGACTGGGATCAATACAGTTAAAGAGAATTACAGAAACTGTAAGGAAGCGTAAAAAACTATCTCAAACGATAATTGATAAAAGAGAAGATGTATAGATTTTTCAGACTTGGACCCAAAAGAGAAGAGTCCACGCAATGATCTAATGTTGTAGAAGCAAAAGAATATCTTCTAGAATTATCAAAAATATATATATATATATATATATATATCTTCTAGAAGATGTTAGGTAATAAGCCGAGCAAAAATGCTAATTTTAGTGCCTACAACCCTGCTGTTTACAGGTTATATATCACGCGTCCATCCCGCCCCCACACAGATTCTGTTAGGACTTGAATTTGGTCCCTTGTTTTGGTTTTTGTATTGCTTCTTTTTGCTAATTTTAAAATAGGAAAATGATTATTAAATATATCTATCAAATGTGCATATTAATATAAATGAATTTTATTATTTTTATTTTTTAAGAAATTTTTAAATATCTTTAATTATTAAAAATATAAATTTATTAATAATTACTTACTTAACTATTAAAAAATATAAAAATATATGACTAGATGGGCAAATATTCGTACTATCATTTTCTTATATAAATAAATATATATATATTAAATATAAATAAAGAAACAGGCCACCAATAAAAGAACCAATAGTAAAGAAACAGGCCAAAAGATCCCAGAAATTGCGAACGTAGGAACAACAAGCTCTGAACATTTCCCAATGTCTGTTATCTTTTCACAGTGGGAAAGACCCTCCCAGCAATTCTGTATAATTAACAAGACTATGTTACTTTGCTGCTTTGGTTAATGAATAGATCTTGCTTAGGGGAAAAAAAAGCTCAGGGCTCTCTCTCTCTCTCTCTCTCTCTCTCGTTTTGCTCCATCTCTGTCCTGCTTCGGAGCTAAATCATTGCATAGAGAGAGAAAACAATGAGTCAGGAATCGTTCATATACACCTTTGTGGCCCGAGGCACCGTGGTCTTGGCCGAGTACACCGAGTTTACCGGCAACTTCCCAGCGATTGCGGCTCAGTGCCTGCAGAAACTCCCTTCCTCCAACAACAAGTTCACCTACACCTGCGACCACCACACCTTCAATTTTCTCGTCGAAGATGGTTATGGTAAAATTTCCCTTTTTCATTTCACTCTTTTTATTTGAGTTGGAAGTTGAATTGCGAGAGGAAGTACCTGGATCTGGCCCGAAACACTCACATGTATATTTTGTTTTCTGGGTTCTTTCCGTTTTCGTGTTTTCTTATAGTTTTTGTTAAGCAGATGTTTGACTGCTTGGAAAAAAAACTGAGGAAAATACTAAATAGTTGAAAATCTAACTCTTTGCATTCAGGGGTTCCCATGTCGTTTTGGTTTCCAAGGAATTAAAGAGTCTCCTAAAGTGAGCTAAGTAGTTATATTCCGGAAAATTCAATGAGCGGTACTTGTTTCTAGCCCCAGAGAGTGAATTAGTTGAGTTATTTCTGTTTGTTTTTCTATTAAAAAAAAAAGTTCTTTTTCTTTTGTAGCAGAGTTTGACGCTCATTGAAGTGTTAAATATTCATAATTTCTGCGTACTTAATGGAAATTTAGCTTGTTTCAGATGCCCGTTGTGACGTAGCACGAGTTCAAGTTTTTCCTAAGAAATCGTGCTATCAATTTTTTTTTATCGGTAAACAAATTTTTATTGATCAAAAGAGAGACAAAATGCCCAAGTATACGGGACAAATCGTGCTTTCAAATTGCCAACTAACACGTTTAGATGGACTGAGATTGATCGGTATTAATCTGTATGAATTCCTCTCTTATAATAGAAGTATTAGTCTGTAGGGCTGACCTTTATTTGATTGATTGATTGATGGATATATCATATATGCTGTTGGGCGTGGAATGTGCTATTCGTGGGTATGTGATGAAGAAAATCAGAATAAATATTTAAAGTTAGCGGAAGGAGGATAATCAGGATGTTCGGTAAATCCAGGCATGCGTGCATGACTCAAGTGTTTACCTTTTTTAATGCTCCAGTTGAACTTATAATCTCCGACTTCATGACTAAAATATTAATGCTGAAGCTTTGCTTCACTGTGGGGAAATTTCCTTGTATGAGGCGTCTTCTTTTTTTGATTTTCCGATGAGGTTTACCATTAAGGACGCATGTGAGGTAAGGAATTCCGTTAATATGGAACTTGTGAATGGGCTCTGTCCTGTTATGCCATTGAAGCTGAAATATACTGGTTTGAAGTATTTTACCAGTTTATAGGATAGAGAACCACATGCATGACGTGAGGGAGGATTTGTGTTTTTTTGGGGGGTGAGGGGAACTGCTGGATTGATATAAAAGCCGGATTTATATGAAACCATTTTTCTATGTTATGAAGTGCACTGGTTTGGATGCCCCACAGAGTGTCAAACCCTTTCTCATGGGATATACCTTGGCCATGTGTCTCCCATTCTTCAACATTAGAGCATTTTGTGTTTTGGATACCGGATACATATCAGACAATGTATCCCACATTGGTATATGACACTAGATGGACCCTTACCATAGCTATATGCCTGTTTCATAATGTCTTGTTCTCATAATTTATTTCTAAGAATCTTTGAATCTAGAGGTTTTCGAATCTATGTGAAGTGGCCAAAATAGTTGTGGCGGAATACCACATGTTTTTTTGTTCAGTACTTGAAGTGGTTCACCAGATCTGATGCGTGGATATTGATATGATGAATAAGGAATCTTATATTTTCTCTCGAGCACATAATTGCACAGAGTGATTTAAATTAACCGGAGATGTTTTAGTTACTTAGATAAAATAGTTGAGAATTTAACCATTGAGTTTAGCTCTTAATAGGTTGACTGTCTTATTGTGGATCTTTGTGATTTGCAGCTTACTGTGTTGTGGCCAATGAATCTGTTGGCAAGCAGATATCTATTGCATTCTTGGAACGGATGAAGGCAGACTTTAGGAAAAGATATGGGGGCGGTAAAGCAGATACAGCTATGGCCAAAAGTCTTAACAAGGAATTCGGGTATGTAAGTTTGACTCTTGAATATGATGCATTAAATATCCATGCATTTGAACAGAAAATCTTACCGGGAGGTGAAAAATAAAGCGAGTTTAAGTTTACAGACCAATCATGAAAGAGCACATGAAGTATATTATTGACCATGCTGAAGAGATTGAGAAGTTGTTGAAAGTGAAGGCTCAAGTTTCAGAAGTTAAAAGTATCATGTTGGAGAATATTGACAAGGTAATAGTTTAGTTTTTTTAATTAAAATTTGTTCTTTTTACCACAATACTGTGTATCCCTGCCTTGGTTAGGTTTCGTGTCATAAAATAATACTGTACATTTACTCTTTTGTTTTTGGGGATTCTTTATATGATGCTTTAACCATATGCATCCATGGTTCTCTTTATGCTGGAACCAATACAGAATTTTGTGCCCTTTTTTTTACTATTTATTTTAAATTGAGTGAAAATTGGCTTTCCTTTTGGGCCAAGTACTAAAACAGGATCTCTCTCTCTCTCTCTCTCTCTCTCTCTCTATATATATATATATGTGTGTATATATATTATTTTGCTTCATGAATTTGCAAAGTTTATCCATTGAATCATCCCATTCATACTCTGTTAAATAAACTAACGGCAGCTTTGTTGCCTCCAAGCCACTCCTCAGTGCCAAAGACCCACCCTGGTAGGGCGGCTAGCAAATATCTCTAACATCAACTTTGCTTGCTAAAGTTGCACCATTTCTTACATTATAAGAAAACCATGCAACAGAAGCTGCATGATATATGATTTGATTTTATATATGCGTTGCAGGCTCTTGATAGGGGGGAACACCTAGCGAATATTGTTGACAAGACTGAGGACTTGCGTAAGCAGGTAATTGACAGAACAAGAGCAACTTTTGGCTTTATCTCTCTTCTTCATACTGAACAAGATTCTTCTTTGGAAATTTCAGGCCCAATTGTACAAAGAAAAAGGAACACAAATTAGACGAAAGATGTGGTATCAAAACATGAAAATAAAGCTGGTGGTTCTTGGAATCTTGTTCCTTCTGGTCCTGATAATCTGGCTTTCTATTTGCCATGGATTTGACTGCACCAACTAGTAGAAATTCTTCAGTACACAGCAATGGGAACAAAATTACATAGACTTAGATTAAACAATTTGTGCGCATGAACCATGTTCTGTAATTTGGGGTGTATCTTCAAAATCACAAGTGAAGTTGTGCTCAACAGTAAAGTCCAGGAATTCTTTGCAAGTCGGTGTAGGAGTTTTGTTTTATTTTTATTTTTTTATTTTTTTCAGTGTTGAGAGAGAGAGAGAGAGAGAGAGAGCTGGGTCATGGTAGGTCTTGTCAAATAATACATCAAGATGTTATTTTGAATCCAATATAGCAATAGTTTGTGATATTCAAAGTCCAGTTACAGTTCTGGATATTGTTACATTAAATCAACCTAACATCTTGCATGCTCAACAGCAATTGTCTTTTATCACTCGTCCTTTGTTTAGGTCCAATTAATCAATTGCTCGCTCAGATGTTTTCATACAACGAGGGACTTAGTCGAATGTATACTTCCGTACTATTTTAACAGGTTCTGGACCTTCTTGTCCTTTTTTGGCAAGCAAATTGTTCGAAAATAGATTCACCCAAAAGTATATAGCTCAGAAGTTGATATTCACTGCAACAGCGAGTGGTTTTTATGGGGTCCATCATTGGGCCGAAGACTATCCAAGCCTTTAAACTCTTCTAAAATGGGCGGACCCTATGTCCTTAATAAAAATACACGTTGCTTAGACATTGCGAGTGTTACTTCATCCTTTCATTGTTGGTCCGACAATCTGACAAATAGGGGTCCAAGTGCTCCCCGTACTTTGGATATTGCCACATTTGAAGGCAAAGGCTAGGCTAAGCTAAACATCAACGTAAAATAAATTATGAGTAGCATCGTTCAGTGCTTTTTCATAATATTGGTGTATGCTCTTGGAAAACTCTTCAGAAGTTCTTCTACATACACGGAGATCATGTATATCCAGTGAATATTTCTCAACACCAGATAAATGAAAAAGAAACTCAGAAAAAACTGAAGAGTTTGTCACTTTTAAAGGTTATCTTAGGGAAAGATTTTCAGAGTTTTTGTTATTCCGGCCATGGTTGAACTCTAGGAAATAAAGGGTCCTTGTAACGTTCCTTGCTACATATCTTCAAATTTTAACTAAGTATATATATAAATATATATACATACATACATATACACACATATATACATATTAGCAACACTATTAGAGAAACGGATTTTTACGACTAAAATTTTACAATTAAAAGGACTATTTTCGACGAAAACGAGTAGAAAAAGTTTATAACTTTAGAGTCGTCACAAGTCATTATTGCTTGCCAACCGGCACTCTAGTACACTTTTAGGGTGTCTAAATGGGATGAACTTAAGGTAGGCGCCAGCCGGGAAAGCATACTAATGTTGTGATGGAATTGTCTTTCATGTTCCAGTACGCGTGCAGTTTGAAAATTAGAATTATGTGAAACATTGATTATAAATCACAGAAATTCAAACTCTCGATCGAATATGATTCATTAATGTTGATAGAATATTTGAGGGCGGTGCTTAGAGTCTTAGACTAATTAAACTACTAAAATATATATGCTACTTTCTTTTCCATCGATCTTTGGTATAATATTCATACATCATTGGCTGTGCAGAAAAGTGGAACAACTCTTTCGGTTGTTTTTGAAGGAATTAAAAGTCATGACAACCTCCTAGAGGCATCGGCCTGTCATGGGCATCAGAAAATTAATCATGATGGGGGGTAGCCTATGGAAGCATATATAATTGCATGACAAATGATTATCTTCAAGCAATTTTTGTTGTTAAAAGATGTAAATATAAATAATAAAATCTATCTATTTTCATCATTTTAAACTTTTGAAACAACCGGTTATTTTACACGATATTAGCACGTTAAGGCTCAGTTTGGATACTAAAATCATTTCAACTCATCTACTCATTACAACTTTTACAAATTTTCACATAAAATATAATAAACAAGTCAACTTTTTCAAATTCTAAAATAATAATAATAATAATAATAAAATATTATAATAATATTTTATTTAACTTTCAACTTTCATCTTAACTCATTATACAAACTTTACGTATCATAAAAGTTATTATTTTTCTCATGTTAAAATATTGAAACCTAATGCCATTTTTCTCCACCATTTAACGTGAATGTTTCCCATCATGTGTTGTATATAGAGTAATCTATGTTTACACGTAAAGTTGAGTGTCACAAAAATTGATGTAGTGATTATATTCAGTACTAGCTAGCTAGGTCTTTCCTACCTGACATCCCTATATACCTAATTGATACGGCCACTTTCTGTTCCTTTTAATTTTGTCAAAAAAGCATCATCTCGGTATTCATTTTACATATACCATTGGCACACTTGTCTTAGATGTGCTTGATAGAAATTCCATGAAACAATGATGCATTGATGTCACCATATGACGCACAAAAAAAGAAAGAGAAAGAGAAAGAGACAGAAAAGAAAAGAGGAGCATATAGTATATATAAAATTATCTACAGATTTGGCTAACATGAGTTTATACAAATTGCCCAAATCCTATTACTTCTGGACTTCATCACAAAGCAATGTAAAGCATCACAAATCCTTTGCCATGGAAGAAGATTTATGACTGAAAATCAAATTAGCTAGGTAAAACTTTTAACCCCGTACTGATGAAAAAATGAAAAATATTGAGCAATGATTGAGACCTAGCTGCATGCATGCTTTGGATCATGATAAGACAAGCTCTTATCCGGTGGTTTAAATCAAACTCATGAGAAGACAAATTAAAGAAAGATCTCTCTGACCCATCCTTTGTGGATAAGGTAGTACTACTGAAAAAAAGATGATCAAGACAAGAGTATTCCTGCATCCTGATTTTCGACTTTTTGGTGAGTTTATCATCATTTAGTAGTAATAGATGATGAAGAACGAGCTAGCTAGCAATGACTACTCAATGAGAAGTGCATTGTAGCCCATTCAGAGCAGGAATGGGTTGGGAGTAGCTTTGAATGAGGAAAGACTCTACAGCTAGCTGATCTTTCGTGACCCCTTCTTAATTTATAAATTTATGGGCTTGCTTCTACAGTATTTGGACACGTGTTGATAAGTCTCTATCCACACTAGAAAGTATGAACTAATTCCTGCGATCTTTGTCATGGAGTGTAGATCGATCATCAGGAATATTAATGGATCATATCTTTCTCGAAGCACTTGTTGTTTGGAAGCATTAATCATGCATGGACGTTTTGCCAAAAGTTTGGATTCATGCATCGTTGGTTCGTTGCTGCTTCAATATACTGTGATTATTATATATTTGTCTGTCCTTTTGTCGAATGGACGCATTGAGCAATTTGAACTTATTTCGTAAACCAAAAGGATATATAAAAAAATAAAAAAAGGGGGTTTTCGGTCATGACGAAAGGACATGCAATATACTGACAGTAAAAACTGTACTTAAAAGATGCAATTAATATAAAAGTGTTCTAATTTGGTTAAACTTGTCCGTGTTGGCATAAATTAACTCGTTATCAATATTATATAAGCGACAAACCGATTTCGTACGTATCGTATCTTTTTTTAAGAGTACGTGAGACTCGCATATTCTACGTAGCAATATTATTCTTGTTAGAGATAGCTGCAGCTCCGGCCTTTTTTCTTTTCTGATCATAATTTGTACAAACTTTCATGTCCTCCTAAAAGGGATCAATTAATTTTTTTTTTTAAATTATGTTGATCATGATCGATTTGTTCTATCAAAATATTACGTATACGTACTTTTTTTTCAATAAATTAATAGAATGTGTAAAAAGTATACAAAAGTGATTGTATAAAGAGTTTTTGTTCTCAATATTAGTTTTAAATTTATCAATTTTGTCGCTTTACTTAATTCTTCTCTAAGCGTTAATTATATATCTACTCTTTCTTATAAATATATTACCATTAACTATATATATATATATAATATTAACTAGTGATAGATCTTCATGAGTAATAAATATATAACTGATAATTTGTTTTTAATTAGTTCATGAGTAGGTACTACTAAAGAGTTATAATTTTCTTAACAATGCTTGGGCAACTTAAGGGCTAATAAGGGACCTGGCCCTTTGATTATATCTATCATCCATGGTTAGTTTCCATTTGTGTAAAGTATAACTATTTTGGGAAAGCACATTATAAATTGCTATGCCCAGATAAAATATTCCCAGCTAGCTAGCTCCCTCTACTTCACGACAAGTAAAAATAACGCAACTTTTCTAGTTTTACGTCAATATCCATATTCCAGTTTGGAGATCAGATCTGGTCATGCATGCTCTTATTCAAAGAATTAGAGAGATCAGAATATGCGAACTCTTCCTCTCTTCTCCATTAGATCAAAATAGCAAGATAGACTTGTCGGCCACTTGAGTATCAACACGTACGTACGTCGCAGAACGAGCAAAGCAAAATAGTTGGCTCCACGAAAAGTGACCCTGTACCCTTCTTGCCTCCCACATTCTTTTTAATTATTTTATATGCCAACAACTAAGAGGAAACAATGAAACCTCTTTAATGCTATGAGTCTGTGAGCCAAGGAAAATATATTCTCTTAATTCATGCCCCCACCCAACTACTTGCTATATAGATATTGTACAACTGCATTTCAATATTCCACAGTTTTTTTTTTTTTACCTAATTTGAGCTTTCTTAATTAACAAGCATTCCAATGGATATTTAGAAGTACTACACGTTCATATATATTAAGCAAAGAAGTCATGAACACGAATTGCCATGTCTTCTCAGAAAGAAGTGGGGACGAATGAAAAACAACCAAATTTCCATTAATATTCCATGCACAGAGAGTACTAAAAGAGTTTACAGATCCATAACGGGCAATATTGCTCACCAAGCAGCAGACGACGACCCTTTAACTACATATGGATAGCTTCCCTGTTTGAGTACAAACTTGACCTAAATGATCGATCATTTAGGGACAAAAAAGAAACACCATATATGTAAAACATAGACCAACTAAACTAGACCGACATATATAATCCTAGAAATTAGCTGTTACATATGATACGAGTAGACATCAGAGGCAATGAAGAAATTGCATTGAAACAGGAGCAAACCAGACCACGAATTAATTAGCTAGCGCAAGGGACAAGAACTCCTACATATCCCTTACTTCAAACATGTTGCGGTTTTTGACGACGATGTCGTACATGTGCAAGGACCTGAACCTGTTGAAATCCTTGGGGAGAGAGATGAGGTGGACTGTAGCTCGTCTGTGGAACTGAAAGATGTCCGCGTCCTCGTAGTACGGCTCCCACCCAAGCGACAACAACTTGCGCTCAAGGACAGCATAGGAGGTTATGACTTCCTCGCTAGGAGTGTGAACCAGCACCTTGCGCCGAGCATGTGAACCTTGCTGGCTTCCCTCCAACGATTCGGCCGCAGGGTTCTCAACCAGACGAACAACCCCGCTCTTGAAAACCCAAACACCAGACATTTCTCTTCTCTTTCTTTTTGTGAGGATATTTATGATCACCTTGTTAGCTTGGAGATGGAGTAGTCGAGTAGGGTATTTATATAGGGGTGAATTCAGTCGTGTGGCATACATGTATGGTATTTATATTTTTTAATGTATGGGTATATATGTTTTGGTGAAGGTATAGCTAGGTCATATGTGGGGTCCAATAATTAGCTAGGTAGAGGGTCCAGAGGATACATTCGGGCGGGTCACACATTATATATATATATATATATATATTAATATTTACTATATATGCATTAATTATCTGCATGTGTGGGCATCTATGCATATATAATCGGATTGATTGAGGCGAATCCCTGTAATTTATTTAATCTCTCCTTGCAACTCTTTTAAGTCTACCATGGAATCTTAATTTCTTTTGTTTGAAGAAATATTCACTACAAGAAAAATGACATTTTACGTGACTTAAATTGGATATAAAAAATACAAAATGGTTATCAAAAATTTTTTTACAACAACTTTCTATTTTTTACATCCAATTTAGGTGATGTAAAAAATTATTTTTCTTGTAGTGACGATATATATATATATATTAATTATAAGACATGGATTAAATCTAGCTAGAAAATTTTAACAGAAAATGGCTTTGAATACTGTGTATTATTATTCATCAATGTTGACATGATAGTTGTCAAAATTATATAATTTACATGACTATATCATACATATTATTACACTAGCTGGCCTAGCTGCTGTCGGTATTCGTATAATGAGTATAATGGAGATCGAGTTGATCTTTTGCATGCAGTATGGCGCCAACATTAATGTTCGGCTTTTTCGTACGTAGCTACGGTACTTTTTGGCCTAACTTTATGCAATAATTAGTACCTTATCTAATTTATTTAACTATGTTTTTGTTTGCCTAAATACTGTTGAAACCCCAAACAAAAACAAATGTTTTCCTTTCAATTTCCTATTATATATTCAAACCATGCATGCAAAGTAATTAATGATCAAGGATTTCAGATCATGATTTGTACGTAGGCCGAGCTAGCTTAAGACGCGTTGTAAATATTTACTTCCTTTATCCAGCATTAATATTAATATGGTTTTATGCCTACGTACGCCTGCTAGCTAGCTAGATTTTGCCCTGACTACGTACGTACGTATACCTGGCCTACCTTCCTCGGTCGTGGCCACATGGTACTGGCCTCCTGCATGAAAACTTCACCCGACCAGACCCGGCAATATTGCCATGCATGCCCCTACTAGTACGCGTACTATATATTCCACTCTAATTCTAGCATTTTTGTTAATAAAGAACAACCTTAAATTAAATTCTCTCTTTTTTGGTTTCTAGATCTTGGTTTTCATTAATAATCTCTACGTACGTACACCAGTTTCCTAACAAATGTTGTAGATCCAAATTAGTACTGTTGAAGCATGAATTAGCAGCTCATGCAACTGCATATATATATATGCAGCTTATAATTAATTGCATTGCATGGAACTATATATATATATATATATATATGTGTGTGTGTGTATCTAATTAATTAAAGATCGAGCTGCATATATGCATGGGTCATTTCCAAGAACAAAAGGAAAGCTATATATTCGATTTGTTAAATAAATTGCAATATCATGTACGTACATGATACCTAAGTACGTATCACTTTCAACAACAAATCAAGGAAATAAGCTACTAGATCTGTAATTAAAGTAATTACTTTGCATAGACATGATGGTGATCATACCCTCATAAGTATCACCTAATTAATTAATTCTCTCCAGCCTTTCAAACAAGGAAAATTCATGTCAGAGATCATATATATATATCGCGTGTTATTGACGTTTGCTCAAAAATTAATGTCAAAATTATCTGGCACTATAAGAAAATTGTTTATTTGCGATCAGTAAATTTCAACAAAATGGTTATTTCTAGCTAAAATTGATTGTAAATAGTCTTTTAGTTACAATAAATTAATCATAAAAATCTGATTTCCTTGTAGTGTGAGTCCTGGCTGCTATATTTTAGTAGTGAGATATACGTACGTACGGTACTTTGCATGATCATCTTTTCTAAATCAATATTGTATATGCCTCGCCTTGCCTTTCCATATATGCATATAGAATCTCTTCTTTTCCATAAACTACCGGTCTTACTGGCCGCCGGGGGGCCCCATCGATCTGTTTATTTGAACATATTCTACATTACATATGGTCGTAATAGAATAATATGATCAGAATCATTGGGATTATCAAAGTTGTGCGTAGTGCTTCTAATTAATGGTGTTTATGCAGATCAGATATTCATGATTGCGAACTTAATTGTCTGGTCTGCCATGCATATATATGCAAGGTGATGATCAATCAGAGAACGTATTAATTTCATGATCATGTTAAAGGGATAGCAAGGTTTATGCTTAACTTTAATTCTTAAAGAAAAAAGGATGCATGGAACAAGGCGAGGCCAGCTATTTACGACGTTGATTATTATTATCATGATAAAAAAGATCGAGTACCAAACATTTGGAATGCAGGATCGATTCCCTCGTGATCAGAGAACAAATCGATCAATAAGGCCAGGGCCAGGAATTTAGTCGACGTATCCCGTAATAAATTTGTTGAAAACGAAAAGACCGTTAATATTGCATGCATTCATGAGGAACCGCAAGTTTTGGAAGTAGCTACAAACTACAATTAAAATTACTCAGTGATGTGTTGAAAATGATACACAAGTTTAGCTCACAAAGCGCATCTAGTGTAGTGGTATCATAGTACCCTCCCACGGTACTGACCGGGGTTCGATTCCCCGGATGTGCATTTTCTTCAAGTTTTTGTCTGTCCGTGATGACACTGCAGTCATGTGCATATAGGCAGGTCAGCAATAAAGAGAAAAATTTAAGCAAGCACCGTTCCACCATTTCATGTTTCTTGTGCCACGCCAATTCATATTTTTTGAACTTCAAAGTTGCTCCTCGAACAGCGGTTTTTATTCTTTTGTACAGTATAATTTGATAATTTGAATGGATTTTGTCAAGAATTAGTTAATTACTTAATAGCAATGATTCAATAAATCCTCGGAAGTCAAAGTTGAAAATGTCGGAAAAGTTTTATGGCAGAAGGTGATATGATAAGAGGTCCGTCTCCATACCGGCAATGCAATACAGACATATGGATCTTCCACATTCCTTGTGTTGATCACTGCGTGGTCTAATTGAATTTGATTCTGCTTTCAGAGGCGGCCCCTGGTTAATGCGATAAGAAAACAGAATGGAAGGGTGGGCAGTTCGCAAGATTGGCCGAACTGGATAGACTCCCTTGATGAGTGCATCATTGAAGCTGATCTTGATGATTTTGGGTCACTTCTTCACTTGGTCTAATAGAAGAGAGGAAGGCCCAATTTTGAGAAAACTCGATAGGGCTCTAGTGAATTCATTCTTCTCCCTTCTTTTTTTTCCCCCCTCTTTTTTAAAAAAAGGAAAGAAACTACGCAACCGGGAGAGGGGTAAGTTCAACCCATAGGCGAATCTAGAATTGACTTGCTAAAAGGAAATCAGTCACAATCTATTAAGAGAACATGCACAACTCTGATTCTTCATTTCAAGTTCTATATCCCCCAAGCCGAGCGAAATGGGATATAAAGCCCTTCTCTATCATGGCAGTAAGTCAACAGTCAGCTTATAAAACCTCTGTAAAGCATGTCAAGAAGACCGATCAACGATCTGAATGTCAACATCATTTATAAGAATCATTTGTCAACCAGTCTGATATACGTAAGTCCGATATATGATTCATAAAACTAGATAACATGCATCTATGTGTACAATACAATCTTATGGCCAAAAAGAAAAAAGAAGAGAGAAGCAAATATAACAGCCGTCTAAAATACAAAGCCTTGTATGGCAATCCTCTACCGTACACACCTCTTGAATTCGAAGTGATGAAGCACAAACTCCTATTAGGAACAGGATTCGACATTCTACATCCACAATCAATTAATGTTTTTGATAGGGAAATATTTATCTCAAACATGAACACCAAAATTCCATTAGAAGCAGAAATAAATACTGTAATCTTACCATATATTGCAGAACAAGATCCTAGCTAGAGATATGATCCCCACTCTTGTACAGTACCGCCACTATTGTGAGTTTGAAAAATGCAGACTTCCACATAGAGGGTATGAAAGTTCCCACATTATCTCATTGCATACAGTCAGTAGTACTGTGGGTTTTATCATTTATGTCAAGTTCCACTTCTGTTACCCTCCATAGCACAATCCACTACAATAGATTGCATTCCAAGTTGAGGATTGAGCAACCAAATGGGATGCCAGATGTCTGGAGTCAAAAACATTTTACACTCTTTCAATTGTAGTATTGTTGTGTTTGCAATAATAGGAAGTGGAAGCCTCCATGCCAAATGATTGTGAAAAAGGAGGACTAAACAAGGTGCACACAGAAACTGAAGTAAACAAAAGAGAATCACTGCAAAAGCTTTTAAAATTAAGACATACAAACACACAAATTAGAACATGTTCTTTTTACTAAGAAAAAATTAAGAACACACAAATTAGCAATAAACACATCCCATGTTTCCCATGTACACAAGATAAAATCAAGCAAGCGAGTATAGCCTGATTAAAATCGTACACTAATTAATCAATGAGATTGAATCAAACACCAGCAGCAACTGAAAACGAGCAACAGAAACAGGAGAAACAATGAATCATGAAAATAGTGTTATGGAGATCACATGAGACCAAGCTTGAAAAGCATGCAAATATTTGACCTCCAAGATCTCATTGTTAGATCTCTACCGCTTTATTTTAATTTTGTTAAGTCGATTCAAAGAAAAAGGTAGGATTCTATAGAGCTGTGCACCCAAGGCAACGATTAGGCTAAGTCGTGCCGGGATCCTAATGGATGCTTAAACTTGTACTAGCAAAATAAGATTTCCAACCCCACGAGGGCGTCCAGAATCAAGTTAGAATATTTATATATGAGAAGTGCTACAACTAAAAAAAGATTTCTTAAAAGTAAACTCAGCAACTGATATGGTTTTATATGATACGTTAGATCTACTTTACAATAAAAGTAATTTTACAATCTGACATACCACATCAAACCATATCAACTTGTAGATTTACTTTTGTGATATCCCTTTATGGCTAAAACATTTCTCTTTATACATTGATATATGCAAAAAGTTACTAAAATAATACTACATATAATCACTTTTGCGTGCTCTTGAGTACTCCACTAATATGATTGGCTGCATTAATTAATTTTTTGTACTCAACCAATCACATTAGTGGAATGCGCAAAAGAATATGCAGAATTGACTGCACAAAGAATTTTTGAAACACAAAAACTGAACTGGTATAGCTCACATAAGTTGGGATGTGGAGTCCAGATGTAGCTCAGATAATTAATAGAGCATAAAACTGGGCAACGATGGACACCTTAAGGAGTTGCTTATCAGGTAAATGGGAAGCCCATCTATCAGATTTCTCTCTCCGTCTTTTGTTTTCCAGACATGTAACAGTCCCTACCATAATAGAAACGATAGAAACTTGACTATGTCTGGATGACTGATACAGTAGTAATTACCAATGCAAATAACACACATGTGACAGAGAAACAGATGGGCTTAGGTAGGGACATCTATAAGCAGAGTTGCAGTCCCTGCATTGGGAAGCCTTTCGTGTTTTTATCCTTATTGTCACAGTCAGGGGTCAAAGATGCTGCCTTCAATTAGTAGGGAATGATTCATGTCTAAATGGCTTAGTACGGATGCACAAATTGTCATCGATTCAAAAGACATATCTTATTATCTATAACTTAGTATAATTATTGACACAATCTACAAATTGGCCTTAATCCCATCCATCACTGTTTAAATAAAAACTTGAAGCACAAAATTAACATAGAAACCAGAGAAAGACCATGTCTAAGCAAAAAATGTGTTGCAGTGCAATCACATGAGTGATATGGGAGTTTAAACCTGTAGTTAGATCCCTTTTTTCGATTCAAAGTCTAGTTAGATCCTGAATTTCATCCTCCTTAGGCACACCAACTTATGTGTCACACTTTCTTTTTTTATAACTTATGTGTCACACTTAGTTGAGAAAAAGTAGGTACACTTAGTCGGTTGCTGCTAAGGGTGATACATCAGTCGGTTTGGCTGAGGATGATAAAATTTATTATAAAGAAAAATAAACTACAATAAAATTGAGAAAAAGACTCATTTTTTGGGGTAAGTAGTCTAGGTACATTAATCGGGATGTGTAGAATCCAGATGTAGCTCGAATAATAATTAGAGAATATAACCGGGCAACGATGGACACCTTCAGGAGATATTAATCACGAAAATGGGAAGCCCATCCATCGGATTTTTCTCTCCATATTTTCTTTTCCAGACATGTAACAGTCCCTACCATAATGGCCACAATAGAAACTTGACTATGTCTGGATGTTCGATCAGGTAAAAGACACTAATATAAATAATGCACATGGGAGAGAGATACGAATTCCCCAAAAGACATGGCCAAAGATAAGCCTTTTTCAGTACCTGAATTTGGAAGCCATTAATGCTGTTTCATAATTCTCTCTCATTTAGGGCTCAAAGACATCCCATCACCTTGAAATAGAATGGAATAGTTCCATTCTAGACGGCTTAGTACGTACTTTTACAGCATAGGCGATCTAGTAGCAATATGCATCAATTATGTATTAAAACTACAACAACTCAATTCTAAACCTAGCCAAACAAAGAAACCCTAAGCCATAAATCACAGTTTGAAACAAAACTTACATTACCAGGTTAACATAGAATGCATAAAGAAAAGAAGATGCATATGTCGGTTGAAATTTCGTCACATTTACACCATTAAGAAGCACAAACAGAGACTTTCAGCCCACAAATCAACTATAAACTACTAGCCTATTCAAAATCCTAAGCGAACTTTTAAGTTAGTTTTGATCGATTATAAATAAAAAGTTAGTCTTGATCAAAACCTGCCACAAGTGTGATTCAGCCACATTTATAACTCAAGCAACACACCATACGCCAGGGCGTCCAACATGATAATCAAAACTCCACATGACTCTACCTCGTATTAACCAAAATCAGTTAAGATCCACAACATACCACCGACCCACTCACCAAGACCTCCCAAAAACCACAAATCAGCTGCAAGTCCTCCCCCTAAAACTCAAAGCTCATCCTCCATCCTCAAATACTCCCCAATATCCGCCTGGTGTAGCACCACAATCCCATTTGGGTCCAGCTTTCTACAATCTTGGGTACTCTTGGCGGAAATCCCAAAACCCAGAGGCACATCCGACATGGAGAACACCACGACGCCGTCACCGGGCGCAATATTCTCGGTAATCCTCCCCAACCCACCTTTCAAAACGTGGTTCCCGTACAGGAACGACATCTCGGAGGTGGGTTTGAGCCAAACTTTGTGCTTGGCATTTGGAGCGAGGATACTTAAAGACTGAACGGTGAGGTGGAAGCTGCCGCCGTGGGTGAATTTGCCGATGCAGGTACCGAGGGAAACGAGTTGGGGGCGAGCGACGTTAGTGGCGCGCTTGACGAGGGAGTCGCTGACATAGTAGACCTTGTTCTTGTGGAGGCGGAAGCAGTAGCGGCCGGGGTTGGATTCGGGGCCCTCGTGAGAGGGGTTCTCGACGATGCTCTTGAGGTTGTTACCGGTAAACTTGAAGAGCTTCTCGAAGACTGAGGTCGTCTCCTTCTCGTCCAGAGGTCTCATCTCGATCTGGAACAATGAGGTTTTGAAGGAGCTTGTTTCTCCCGGCTGCTTCAACTAGTGCCTAGCGGCTTCCCTTCCTCCTAGTAGGGTTTCATCTCTATTTATTCATAAAACGTGAACCCACACCATAATAATTATTTGTTGGAGGCCGTGTCCAGAAGGAGGAAAAAAAGAAAAAAAAAACTTGCCGATATAGGCCCACCTATTCGAGAGGCCCACGACAAAGAGCCCAATTATTTTCTTAATAATAAGTTAATAACTGTTTCACAATAATTCTCATATTTAAATTGAGAAATACTTTTAACAATAAATAAATTATACAAAAATAATTTTATAAACTAATATATTTTATCAAAATATAAAATTATTTTTATTATAAAATAAATATAATAAATCATTTGTAGATATAGTCATTCTCATTTAATCTTCTCATAATCCCATTCATCATATTTAAATACCAATAACATAAAAATTTATTTATCATATAAATCATAACGCTAAAATTCATAAATGTAAAAGACATAGCGATTATGACACTTAAATGATTACATATCAAGTTTTAACTTCAAAACACATTTCTTGCAATAGAAAAGTGGGTTGTTTCGAGGAAATGCAAATAAGCAGGAGACCGAGACACAAGACATTCAAGTTGCTCTAACATGCTTATCAACGAAAAAACAAGCTGGTTTGACACATTCCTCGACCTCCCAAAAAGCTTCTAGTTCAAGCATTCAAATGGGGACGAGAAGTTATGGCATTGGCTTTGGGAGTTGGCATGAAGTAAACAAGTGTGGGGATGTGGTGAAGGTCAACCAAGCTATAACTTTCTCCTGCTAGGTAAATGATTTGGACAACCTCTCCTCCTACACGTCCAGCACTTTTCCTAGCTTCCCCATTTCAGTCTCCATCTTTTGCTTCTCACTAGCCATCCCATACATGGGATTGACTATTATTTGGCGGAGGATTTCTGAAATTGGACTATTAAATCGATGTGCTTCCACTTCCATCCATGTCTCCACAAGCGCCGACTCCGACAGGCTATTTGATAGGAGAAGATCGATCCCGGCATCCTTGTGCTTGCGTGCTAAGTACTGGTTAATTGTCCTTGATTCTATTAAGAGCACAAAATTATAAGTTATAAGACCTAGTACTCAATCAAGGTTTGCTGCCAATGGTACGACATTACTTAACAAGAATCATGATATTCATCATTGTTTTAAATATCATTGTTCATCATCTACTATTAAATTATCGAAAAAATTATTTTTTATTTCTACTTATAAGCACTTTTTGTTTTAATTATTAGTGGGGAATTAAGTCCATTAAGCCTACCTATAATTCTCATATAATTTGCTTAGAAAAAGGCAATATTAATGCTATATTGTTTGATTACACAAAATCAAATTATCTTATCTCATATAATTATTACAATTTTTATAAATTTTCACATAAAATATAATAAACAATTCAACTTTTTCATCTTTAAAAACAAAACTAATTTTAAAAAATTATCTTATAACAATATTTTATTCAACGTCCAACAAAATATCTCATATAAACTGTGTAATCAAAACAGTATTTTTGTTCAAGCTAGCAATCTTACCAAAAAGACTGACTTCGCCATCTTCTAAAGCAGGTATTTGGCCAAATGGCTGCAAGTCACGATCAAATTAGAGGGTAAATATTCATGATCCAATATATATATAATTGATGTAAAGAACTCAATTAAAGACGAAAAGAAAAGGAGGGGGAATTTAGGATGGAGTTCATGATCTCAGGTACATTTAGGGAAAGATAAGGTGGTTGTTTGTGAGCCCCGCCAGCCAAGTCAACCGGATGGAGGTCGTAAGCAAGACCTTTCTCGTGGAGACAAAGCAAAACTCAAGCTGTGCAAGCCGACGCTGGAATCCCATGAACCTTATAAATCGCCATTCCTGTTAATATTATTATTGCAATTCTCTAATTCCAAAGAAGTTGAAGTTCTTGGTGAAATATATAAGAGGGAGTGGACGTCATGAGGACGAGGCCGTACTAATACCTTAATTATTCATCGTTTATATATATATATATATATGTTAGAATAGATAATTTATTCTTAATATTTTAGCATTTATGGTAATATGATTTATTTTTCTATATTTAGTTTATTGTAAAAATCATTAATCATCACTACAACATATAGGGGCCTTTGCCACGAGTTCTTTTTCCATGACTAGCTGTCATGGTAAAAAGTGGTCTTTTGCCACTAAAATGTTTAGAGAGAATAAATATAGGTGTTTTTCCATGAAATTATCCTGGTCGATATATTTGGTGGCAAAAGATTTTTTCCTATCACGTCTATAGTTTTTGTTACCAACTTGTTTCTTGGATAATAAATATGGACAGCATATGAACCTTTAGTGGGAAAATAGTTATTGTGACGAATTAAATTGTCTTTTTACCACGGATTAAAGTCGTCAAAAAAAATTATTTAATTTGTACCCTCATCATTATGGCTTATTATTTTTGCCCGCTACTAGATAAGTTTCCCACGAATATTACTCGCCGCAAAAATCTCCACATATTTTTAAATAGAGGAATATTATACATCAGCCTACTGTATAGCCCACACCCACACCTGACGTCGATTATTTTTTTTTTCCTTTTCTTCTTAAAACGTGTTTCGGAGAATCAGAGCACATTTTGAATTTGAAGTCTGTATTTTAGTGTATTTTTATTGAAAGATTATTTTAATTAATTTAAAATATTAATTTTTTGTTTTAAATTTATCAGATTTCTCGCTAGATTTATTCTATGATTTTTTTAGTTGTAAAAATTATTTTAATATACTTTCTTGTTATTAATTATTGTTTTGTATTTAATAAATTTTATCATTTTATTTTACTAAATCACTGCATTTTAATTATATTATTTAAATTTACCATGGTAAAATTTTTTTCGTTAGATCTATTTTAAAACTGAGATTAAAAAGACTACACCTTCCTTCTTTTCCTTCATTTTTTTTCCTTTCTCTCGTTTTCTTTTTCCTTTTTTCTTCTTTCTTTTTTATTTCTTTTTTCTTTTTCCTTCTTTCTTTTTCTTTGTCTCCTCCTTTTCTTGTTCCTTTTTTCTTTCTTCTTTCTTTTTCCTTCTTTCTTTTTCTTTTTCTCCTCCTTATTTCATCCCCAGCCCATGCGCAACCCACGTTCTAATCTTTCATCCTCCACCCAGCCACGCCATGCGCCATCGTCCAGCCCACCAACTCCCCCACACTCCGGCGACCTCCCCCACCCCAATCTCGCTTCCCCATGCTCTCTCCTCCCCTTGGCCATGCGAAACCCATTCGGGTTGGGGGTTGTTGTGCCGCCGTGCGCCGCCTATTTATATTGTTGTTACTCCCATTCTCTTCCCCATTAGCTGGCGACATCACCCCTCTATTTTCAACCCCTCTCGCGCTGCCAAACTCCTCCACGCACGGCTGCAAGCCGTGGCCCAAAATCGTTCCCGCGCCATCGCCGCACCACCATTGGCCACCATCTTCTCATCATTTCATTACCGGTCCTCTAGCAACCCAAAGCACCCTTCCCCAGCCCCTATCTACCACCTTTGAAGTCCCACCATCTCTATTTGTATTTGATGATTTAATACATTGTTGATTTAATACATTGAGTTTTTATTGTTTTACAATTTTTTTGTAAATAAATGTAATTCTTTTGGTTTTCCTTTCTATAGGACTAATGGAGTTTAGGGCAAGAACGACCTTCCTAGCGCTGTGGAGAACTTGAAGGTAAAACAAAAATTTAAACTCTCTCTTGAAATTCGTTTGTATATAGTTAATGCAATCTTGTCTTTGAAAATTTTGTCTAAACTGAATTTAGATTTGATCTGTGCTTAAATTTCTATGAAAATTGATTGATTTTTCAAATGATTCCTTGTGTGTGTGAGAAAGAGGGATTCCTCTTTTCCTTTTCCTAGAGTGGGAGATGGAATGCGAATTGGATTGTGAAGCTAAGATTAATTTTTATCTATGTTTGATTCAAATGGGTTTGCTTATTTTTAGAATGGATGTTGCAGACTTGCACTCGATGAGTTTGAGTTAATATTGGGGTTCTTTTTGTTGGAATGTTTTGAAGGAATGAACTGTGATTATACTCTAATTAGAGACTTGAAAATTGATAATACATGAGTAATTAATTAGCTATACAACATGTTAATGTAAATTTTTACTTTTTGAGGCGTAAACTAACTATACTTGGGTCCTTAATGCTGATTCTTTTTTATTTTTTTAAAATATTGAAGTTAATAGCATGGTTCTGGAACTATTTGATTCTTTTTTGGATGAAGTGGCTTTTCTTGCACAGGGCTGAGAGGAAATCTCTAGTTTGTGTTGCTGATAATTATACCTACAGACTTCATATTTTAGATGTCCTGCCCCTGTGCAAACAGGTGATAATTAAACTTGATTCAACTATGCATACATACACATCAGATTAGTGTTATGTTATGCTTTTGGATGTCAGAAATAAATGGAACCTGATTTGGTGTTAGATTAGTGTTGGATTGGATTTGATTGTGTATGAAGGAAGGGTTGTATTGGTATGCTTGGTTGGGTAATGTGATTGTGTATGCTTGTGTTACCTGTTTGTTACTTCTAATGCATGATGCAATGCAGGATCTGAACACTTATCTCAATATTTGAGTGTTGTAATTTTGTTAAGGAGTAATACTTGGGTCCTTTCTGTGTCTTAGGGTGCTGTCAGTAAATTTAATTGATCTTTTTTGGGCTTTGTACATACCTTTTGCTCTCAAATATGCTGCTGAAGCTGCTTGCACTATGCTTCGTGTATACCAAGTAGTTGAACATGAGAAGGTGCCATTTCATTTTGCTTATATTGTTTTTGGTTGAATCTTTTGTCAATGAAACTCAAGAAGTCTGATTTTTTTTTTTTTCTTGGAACTATGGTGCCATTTCTTTTCTTGAAGATAATGACAAGAGATGTCGTTTGGAACTCAAGTATACATTTGAGATCAAAAGAGCAATTAGATGAGTTTTGCCAATATAATTGTGTTTTTATTCTTTTATATTTCTTTCTCTCTTTCTTTCCCCTCTTGTGAACTGCATACATGTTTGTGTTGGTAGTAATTTAGTTGAATGTTGATTAGTAGGTGTGAAACAATATCAATTTTTTCTTTTTACAATTATTTTTTTTACAGCATTCAAGGATGTTCTTGATTCGGGATTTTTCAGTTCAAGCTTGAGTACCAAAGGCCTGGATACATGGGCTTGTCCCTATAAAAGTAGGTATATAATGTACTTGAGTTATTTAGAGGTAATTATAAATTTGATTGATAATATCAATAGACATAGTCCAAAACCATGGGTTGTATGTAGGAGCTAGTATTCTTACAAGTTGTGTTGAGGATTCGAGAATATTGCCTCCTGATTGTGAACCATATTCACGAAATCCTCCTCGATTATAGGATATATTTCTATGTGATAGTTTCCATAATTGTGTAATATACGATTGTAAATCTTTCTATATCTGTACAAATTGTCAACGATTGTAAATCTTTCCATAAGATGACTTTTTTTGCTTTTACAATTTTTTTTTTCTGAATTCTTTTATATTTGATATTTAGTAATTTAGTTGAATGTTGATTAGTAGGTGTGAAATAATATCATTATTTTTCTTTTTACAATTTTTTTCTGAATTCTTTTACTATTTACCGCAAATATGTCTCGTGCCAAATACACTTTTTATTTTGCCAGAAAACATTTTTTTCCACCAAATACTCTAGTGGGTAATATTAATACTCACCAGTACATTTCGTCATAGAATATAATATTTCTCACTAACCAATCTAATTTGAGTAACTTTTTGCCACAAAATTCGTTGGCTATCTCCACTATCTATTTGGTGGAAAAATGTCACAATTTTCCATCAATTCACTAATTAGTGAGAAAAATAAGTTAGTGTCACCAACTTTAAGTCACTAGTCTCACACGGATAGATTTAGTGGGTAAAGATTGTTTCCTACTACGACTATAATTTTTCCGACTACATGTCCTTGCAGTAAAAATTAACAAATGTTGTAGTGGATCAATATATATATATACACTACAAGAAATGAGGGTTTTACCCAAAAAGGGCTATGGTGGCTAAATGCATGGTATCCATGAGAAATACTTTGTTCCCACGTTCATGGAATAAAATTGGTGGGATAAGTTTTTTTCCCCACGACAGTTTAAACTTGTGGGTAAAAGTAGACTTTTCCCACAAGAACTTTCGCGGCAAATATTTAGTACTCATGACAAATAATCTTACATCTTTGTGCACACTTGGTGGATTTAGTACTATTTGCCATGAAATTGATTTGTGGGTGCTGAAATTTCCATGAAGATCGTTGGTGGGAATTAAAATAGCCGGTACTTTTTGCCACGACAAAGATTGGATAGTATTGCACATATCCATGAGAGTAACTAGTAGGTAAAACTTATGTTTCTCCCTGTAAAAATGTATATGTCCACAATGACAATTCGTGGGTAAAAGTCCTTTCCCACGTGAAAATGTTATAAAGAAAAAAATTGTTGTAGATGCCCCTACTTTTTTCCATGCCGTGTGGTGGTCAGTTTTGATCATTTCCCACAAAGACCACCTGTGTGTAAATCTAATGTTCCTTTTTGTAGCAACCTATATTTCCATAAGTCCATCTTGTAGGTAAAAGATGTTTCTCACAAAAGCTGTCATCAGATAAAGACTTTGAACAATACATATTTCCCCATGAATTAATACCATCACTATTTGAGGCATCTCATTTTTTCTCCATCCACCAATGAACATCCCATTGATATATATCAATTAATATCATTGATTAATAATTTTTCTAACCTCATTCTCATATAAATATGAATATATATTATGTATTTAAAATTTTAGACATATTAAAAAATAAGAAAGATGTAACTCTCAAATTAATTAGTGTCTATCTGACGCATCGTTGCACTTGATTCTTTCTTTTGACATCTATTCGATGTTGCCGGCTGCCGGCAACATTTTTTATGTTTTGCTGCCAATAATGCTGGTTTTGAAATTAAGGAAATATTTGAGGAATGACTTGTTTAGTTTTGTTGTTATTAGTTTTAAATAAGCATCGTTTGATGCATGCATGTCATTCGGAAGTTGCAATTAGAGAACATATAATTGGGATAAAGTAACTTCAATCATTGTACCTATTCTTTAAGAAAAATTGTAACTTCAATCATTGCTCCGCGTATGTGGACCAAACTTCTTTTTAATATAGACTAAACAATTAATAGAATATTAAGATCTTGTTTGGATAATGAGATTAAATGAAATGATCTATAAATAATAATAAAATATTAAAATTATTTATAAATAGTAGTAAAATATTTAAGTTAATATATTTTATGAATTTTTAAAAATGAGAGAAAAAAATTTAAATTAAAATATTATAAAATTAAAATATAATTATAATATAATTTTTATTTTAAGATTTAAAAAAATTGAATTATTTTTTATATTTTATTTGAATATTTGAGAAAGTTCTAATAATTAAGTCATGATTACATGAAAAAGTTAAAATTTTGAAATTAAAATATTTGTGTTTGTAGTGTTTTGATGTTGAAATGAGATTTAATAAGATAAAATATTTCTTTATCCAGACCAGGCTGTATGATAAATGTTATAAATTTAAAATTAAAAATGTTAGTAAGACTTCAATATTAAATGAGATTTCAATATAAATGACCGCTGGCTATCTCTGTCCCCTCTCATGACGGGCGTGTGGTGCCCGTGCCGTTGATTGTGAGCGTGAAATGAGAATGGCGAGGAGCCGTGGGCAAGCTTGGTTCTTGTTTGCCGATCTCTGCCTTTATGCAAGCCCATCGATGGAATAAATGATCTCTAACTGTCACCGTTCCTTCTCATGGTGGGCTCGTGGGTGCCCATGCCATCAATTGTGAGCATGAAACGAGAACGACGAGGAACCGTGGGCAAGCTTGGTTCTTGCCCACCTTTCTCTACCTTTGTGCAAGTCCACTGGTGGAATAAATGACAATCGGCGGTCTCTATCCCCTCTCATGGAGGGCCCGCGGGTGTCCATCTATTGAGTATGAAGTTAACAACTAACTAATAATCAAACCTAGAGACAATGTACTTAGAAAGAAAGTGGTTCATACAGTATAACTCAATCACTTTAAGAGAGAAAAGAGACAATATAACATATTTATTATTATTGGATGATTATTTATTGGATTATCCAATAGTGATAAATTAACATGACACATCTTATATATATAGTGGGATAAAATTAAAATAGAATTGGAGTATGGAGTATAGCATTATTCCTAACTTTTTTTTTTTTTTTTATCACACAACTAAAAAGAGAAGTAAAAACTTTCAAAAAAATAAAAATAAGAGAAGTAAAAGAAAAAGAAAAAAAATAGAAACATCAAAACCCACCAAAATCTCCAATTCCCGCGTCACAATTACCTCCATCAGACCATCAGACACTAAAATCTCCAATCAATAGCCTCCAAGCATTCCTCCTAGCAACCCGGCGCGCTCCCAACCCCATCCCAAACTTGTTTTTCTTCGGCACCGGTTTTTGCACCGGTGGGTACCCATATCCTGGTGGAGGTGGGTACCCATAACCCGGTGGAGGCGGATACCCATATCCCGGTGGAGGTGGCGGACCATATGGCTGGTATGGAGGTGCTGGGGGAGCATATAAATATCCTTCCGGATGAGGAGGAGGAGGAGCACTCTCAGGATATAACCCATCATATGGTGGTGCACTAGGCTCTGCCACTGATGCAGCAGGATATGCAGCAACGAGCTCAGGGGTCATAGCCTTCGGCTTTAGGGGCTCGCCGGCAGCCACGTTCCCGCTAAACTTGTACGAAAAGTTTAGTACACCTTTGGGCTTTCCCGATGGTCTAGTCACCTGATAACTCACAAACTGTATATTAGTGTCTCCTGCAGAGTTGAGAAGCTCTATGATGGGCACGTAAACTTCACCAATGTCTTTGTTGCCACCCAGGCTACGACCACAGCGGAGTTTGAACTCGAGAGTCAGGAGGTTTTTTGGGGCTGCAGAATCGTTGATGATGAATTTCATCGGGAAGTTCCACGAGGGGCTGGTGCCACCATCTCGGTCAACGTTGGTTTTGGTTTTTTGCTTGTTTCCGGATCCGGAGAGCGAGACAACGACGTATACATCCATCCTGGAGAAGAGGTACTTGACATCTTTGATGTCTTCGGCAGAGATAACATTGAGTTCTAAGGTACTGTACTCCATGTTAGAGCTTTAGCACTAGATCAGAGGTGCAAACAGAGAGAGAGAGAGAGAGAGAGAGAGAGAGGGGGGGTGGGGGTGATGGGGTGTTGTGTTTGTCAACTCCAGCAACCATAAGGCTCTCTCGTTTTTTCAACGCTCATAAGCCATGACTCATGAAACGAGACTTTTTCATTGCAGTAACCATGAGTTGGATGGTTTGAGGTGGGTATTATTTCGAACATATTAACTATGGTTGTTGACTTGCAGGGTTCTTTGGTTAAAGAGTCATTATATTATGATTATTTGTCAATTTGATTTTGTAAAATGTGTACGTTTGTTTTGGCCTGACTCGGTCTAAATTGAGAGTGCAATGCTATCTAAAGTCATTTTTACGTATTCTTTATGCACTTCATTAATATGATTGACTGGATTAATTTTTTTTAATATCCAACCAATCATATCACTGAAGTGCACAAAAAAATACACAAAAATAACTGCATATAAAAATTTTGAAATTAAAAAGTATTCAATGGTACTCCGTTAAAAAATGAAAAACAAACTAAAGGCCAATTTAAAAAGCCTCGATTGCTTTTGCGACTGAAAATTATTTAGTTTAAAAAATTTTCAAAGTTTTTATGTGGTTAAAGATTTTATAAAAATAAACACTATTTATTTTTATTTTAAAAGATCTTAAGTTTTTTCTTAAATTTTCATCTCCTCAAATCTCACATTATTTTAATATTATTTTCTCCAATAATATATTTTAAGTAAACAGTATATTGACATGAATACATACTACAAAAAAATAAAAATTGTACCAAAAGTACAGCAAAATATTTTATTAAAAAAAAATATTTACACAAAAGGTAAATAAATAAATGAAGCAATAAAAAGAATTGCACTATTGATAAATAAATAAACAAATGAAGCAGCAAATAAAAAAAAAATCAAAATACGGAAAGAATGAAAGTGGTGACAACTTTCATGCTATAAAATGGTGTCGTGGCCAACTTTTAAAGAAATAAAATGCTATAAAAAGTATGGTAACGCTAGGGATCCCGCTGGGGGATCTTATTAAAGCATGATCCCGTTGACATTTTTTTTTCAAGTTTTTTTCGTATATTGTGATTAAGAAAATGTTGTTTAATAATATTGTGAATTTTTTTAAAATATTTAAAAGTGTTAAAAAAATGATACAAAAAAAAAACACTTTTAAATATTTTTTTCAAATTATTTTTTTAACACTTTTAAATATTTTAATAAAAAAATCACAATATTATTAAACAATATTTTCTTAATCACTACATAAAAAAAATTAAAAAAAACTAAAAAAAAATGTCAAGGGTAAATGAAGGGGATCCCAGCGGAATCCCTATCATTTCCCTAAAAAGCACTACAAGTACTTGTGGGTCACATCATATTACTAACTATAACAAAGTCAAACTAATGTCATCTCATCTCTATAAACAAACACATATTTTATCTAATCTCATCTTATCACATCTCATCTCAAAAGATTTTATCTTATCTTATCTCATATCTGAAAATAAATAAGGATAGTGATTTAAGTAGAAATGAGCTGAGATGAAAGTTAAAAGTTAAATAAAATATTATTAAAATATTATTTTTATTTTTGGAATTGAAAAAGTTAAATTATTTATAATATTTTATATTAGAAGTTATGAAAGTTATAATGATTAGATGAGATGAATTGAAATGAATTTGATAACCAAACGCAACTTAAGTCTCTATATATTTACAGCGATAGTTTGGAGTTTGCTATATGAATAGCAGCACTACAGACAACTGAGCCTCGAACTCGTGAGGAGTTGTGACGCAATGTCAGCCTATATTTAAAAAACCAAAAAAAGAATAACAACCTGCTATAGAACAAAAATAGGGCTCGAGAATGACATATTGAGCATGGCCTTCATCTTTGTAGCTCCAAAAACTTCATTCCCTGCCTCTTCCTTCTTTGCAAGCTCCTTACCTCTCTCTCTCTCTCTCTCTCTCTCTCTCTCTCTCTCTCTCTCTCTCTCTCTCTCTCTCTCTCTCTCTCTCTCTCTCTCTCTCTCTCTCTCTCTCTCTCTCTCTCTCTCTCTATGTGCACACATGTGCATGCGCACTCTGTCTTTACCACCTTCGTCAACCTCTCACAAGCGATCACATCAAAACTAAACCAAGCAGACCTCATGTTTGTTTCTCATTCTCTTCTTGCCAGCTACTCTGTTCTCACTTACTCTCTACGCAAACTCCCCGATGGTAGGGTTGAGAGGCTATATGGTGTGGTCTCGTTTGCAAATTCTTGACCAAAAAGGAGGATGGGTCTAGACCTCTGACGTTCTCTAAATCCACATTCTCTTTGTTCACATGGTTTAGGATGTTCTCGAATTGGTGACAAAACTCCAAAATCAAAGACACATAGCTTTGAAAATCAGATCGTGAACCATCGGATGAGGAGATTAAGGGCGTGAACTCGGGACGACGTTGGTGGAGGAGAAGGACCACCACCAATCTAATTTGCCCACATGGGGGTTGTTGAGGATGGAAGACAAGCTTTGGCTACTAGCATTTGAATTTGATTTTGTTAAGGAGGAGGAGATGATGACGATTTCCTTAGTTAACTCCTTGGTTGGGTTGTGTTTTCTGCTGCTGCTGCATGCTTCCTCATTTGGTTAGGTTTCTAGTGTTGTTTCATAATTTTTTTTCTTTTTTTAACTGAAGTCAGCTTGAGATCACTAGTGCATATTGTGAAATTTGAGATTGTATAAATGATGAGAAATGATATCGAAGATATCATTCGTTTTGATATCTGAAAATAGGGGAAAATGGGGGAAACATTCGTTTTGATGAAAATCAAATGGTAGAAACAACGTCGTTCTTATTTCGTCACATGGGACGTGGTGGCCCCACTGTTCCTCTGGCCGCTTGTTGTTTCTGTTTCTATATATACTACACCATGATGGACCTGGCCACATTATTGTAGGCCATGTACTTGATTACAGTACTAAACGTCATGATTACGAGGTGCATAATCGAAGTTCCATTTCCGAACATTAATGGCGGTTGAGACTTGAGAAGTCTGAGAAAATGTTCAGTTACCTTGCATGCCTTAGAGCATCCTCATCCGGTTCTGTATATCAGATTTATCCACATATTTTAGAGAATATTTTAGGATTTTGGCCAAAAACATATCCACATCCCAATCCCCATTTTGCATAAATGTTTTACGGTCTATACAGAAGTTCCCCATATGTGGGGAACTACTGTACATCCCGATCGCTCCAAAGCCCCAGCGAAATACCCTTCCGTCCCGCGTCTTCTTCTCTCTTGCTAGGGTAAACCGTTGGCCCCTCCCTCGCAACGCTCCACCATAGATTGCAGGTCTCCATCGGCAATTCCTGTAAGTGAAAATCTCCATCGTTACTTTCTCTCTTCACATTTTTTTTTTCCTTTCGGCCTCTTTTGATATTTCTCTCTGCCCTCAATTCTGTGAGAAATTTTTGCCTACAACTCGCTCTTTCTACGTCGGCTCTCTCTTTAAGTACAAATTTGAAAGGGGATTGCATCTTCACTAAGACCGTTTGGTTGCCGAGAAAGTTGAGATGCTTTCTCACTCATGTTTTATCATTTTTCTCTATTGATCCATTCATTGAGTGAGAAGAGAAAAGAGAGACTCTCGAATGTGGCTTTTTGAACTTCCTAGTGTGTTGGGTTTTTGGTTTTGAGGAGAATTTGGTGGAGTTTGTGCTTACGGAATGGATTTTGAGTTCTTTTACAGATTTTGGCTGTGTTGGGTGTTATATTGCTGGTCCAAATTCTAGTAATTCCAGATTCTTCATTAACAATTTCCTTTGATAGCAAATTTAGTTTTGATGTGGTTCTTGGCGGTATATAATGTTGAAGATGGATTCTTTATTAACTTGACATTGATTATGTTGGGGAGAGCCTTATTTAAAGACCCACTTTCAATGAAATGGAGCCATGGTCTTCACTAGTAAGCTCTGTAATTTGTATGCTTGATCAGGAGAAATGTAGGATTTCTGACTCTTGTTGGTTAATCCCAATTACCAATTGTTTTTTTCACAAGATAATCACCAAACTTTGTTTGACTCAACATTGCAAATTATGTTTCAATTCACATATGTTGCATTTTTTTCCCAATATTATTTCTGATATTCTTTAATTAAGTTGTTAATTCTTAGGTTTGTCGTTTTCAATATGTCTATTTCCTTTAAATCTACCAACAAGTATGTATTTTCCGATTTTTGGCCAACTACTTCCTGCATCAATCTGAAGAAAAGTTAGTTTAGTTGGGTGCAATTCACTTGATATTTTGTTTATTGGCCATGGTGCTTATGGTAACTCTTAGATTATAGTTAGTTGTTTAAAAATGGGTGGTTAGTTGCCATTAAATGTGCGATATTTCAGTTCTATATTATGTTGTAGTTTTCTTAGTTGGTACTGGAAAGGAAAAGGGGTTCCATCATCTTCCCTGTATTCTGTAGGCTCTTGTCATTTTCTCTCTTGCTCTTGTTTGTTACTAAGAACTTGTGTTTGAAAAATTAGTTTTTAGGCTTTCTGACTCCTATTGGGAATATAATTAGCAAGTGGAGTTTCTAGCACTTGCTCAATGGGTTTTTCAATTTGTTGTCTTTTGAAAATACTCTCACATTAAGTTATATGGAACATTGGCTCAAGCGAATGTCGAGCGACATATTTTGTCTGATTTCGCTTAAGTTTAGTGTTGAGCGAGTATCGAGCATTCTAATATGCCTGAGTTCGCTTGAGTTCAGTGTCGAGCGATACTCGACGTTCAACTCCGCCTGAGTTCGCTCGAGCGCCATGTTGAGCGAGTGTCGAGTGTTCAACTCTGTCTGAGTTCGCTCGAGTGTCCTGTTGAGCGAGGGTCGAGCGAATACTTCTGCTTTGACCAATGACGAGCACACTTTAAGCCTTCTCGCTTCAATACTTGTCACAACACTATTTTACACAAGTTTTAATAAGAATATACCAATTCACTCATTTTTCCCTCAACACATACATAATCCAAATGTTACTTAACATGCATCTAAAACCTAACCTTTATTTTTGTGCTGTGAATGCATTTATAATGTTAAAACATGCTTAGATTGGGAGTGTTATAGCCAGGACCTGTTAATCTGTTATTGGTTCAATCAGCTTGGAAGTTATTTGTCAGGTTAATAATTTTATTTTTTCACGTGTATGAATGGATGGTGTTTTTAATAGTGCACCAATAACATATTCATTTTCTATATGCTTAGTTATTGGAATATTGTAAATGTCCTGGTAATATCCGTGCTTTTCTATACTTCATTTGATGTTCTTAGTTTTTTATTTGATTTTGAAAAAAGGAAAATGAAAGGCTCAAGGCAAGCAAGTAGAGGAAAATTTTCAATTCAGGAAGATGAAGTATACTCTTTTCGAAAAGTCACGCGCTCATGAGAAAGAGTTTTATCGCCTTAAGGTTGAAAAGATGGAATATGATAAGGAGAAAGAGGAAAAAATATTATGCCTTGAGGACGAAAGACTGAGATTGGAGGCCGAAGAAGTAGAACTCTCAAAGAAGGAATCAAATCAAAGCATTATGATGATGGACACAAGTGCCATGCCAGAAATGCAACGGTTATATTTCCAGCAACTACAGAAGGAAATCATGGCGAGACGCGAAAGTAACTCAGATTAAATGTTGATTTTTATTTTTAACAAAAAGTTACTCAGTTTGTTTATTATGTATCAGACAATGATAGATGAGTATATGGATTGACTAAACTTTTATATTTCAATGCTTTATGGTGTTGTCAATATACTAGATGTAAGAAAATTGCCCATATGAATTTCAAAAACAATTACAAATTACCTTTAATATAGTGACTATTAACATGAAAGAAATACGGAATAAAATATGATTATCATTAAAATAGTCACTACTAATATTAAGGAAATACAAACAAAGCGTCGAAATCTAAAAACAAAGCCACTACTAATATGAAGGAAATACAAACAAAGTGGAGATTAACTCAAACATATTCACTACTAACATGAACGGCATACTATACTAAGGTAACATTTCTAATTTTAGGAATATAATAGTCATTGATGTTCAATTAGATCTGCTTGGATCTGATGATGTGCTGAACTGTCTCTAATATGATGATGACGCTGGATGAATTCCGTAAGTTCAGTTGTATGATTGCGCGAGAGTTCTGAGAGTTCATCAACGAGTTAATCATATTCAATGTTCGGACCCTCGCTATCATCACGTTCGCCTTCAATGATCATATTATGTAGAATAACACATGCTTTCATTATATTTGTTAGTTTCTTCACTTTGAACATTCGGGAAGGTCCACGCATAATAGCAAATCGTTGTTGAAGTACTCCGAAAGCACGCTTGACATCTTTTCTTGCAAATTCTTGTGCTTTCACAAAATTTTTCTTCTTATTCTCTCGTGGTGATAGAATCGTCTTCACAAAAATTCATTACTTGAGATAAATACCATCCACAAGGTAATACCCTATAGTGTAGTCGTTGCCGTTGATTGTATAATTGATTGGAGGAGCACGCCATTAGGCAAGTTCCGTGAAAATAAAAGATCTCTCTACTACATTAATATCGTTATGTGAACCGGGCATACCAAAAAAGCATGCCATATCCAGATATCATATGAAGCAACTGCTTCTAAAATAATAGTTGGTTCACAGATGTGGCCGGAGTACATACATTTCCAGGCTGTGGGACAATTTTTCCACTTCCAATGCATACAGTCAATGCTTCCCAACATTCCTGAGAATCCCCGTTATTCACCAACCACAAACAAATTGACAATATCATTGGCATTTAGAGATCGCAAATATTCATTTGAAAAAATATTTACTATTGTCTCAGATAATTTTTTGAGGTTCTCCATTACAGTGTTTTTACCAATACGTATGTATTCATCCATAAAATCTCCAGTAACCCCATACGCCAGCATTCTAAGTGCTGTAGTTATCTTTTGCATAGAAGATAAACCGAGTCTTCCGACATTATCTCTTCTCTGGACGAAGTATGGCTCGTAAGACTCTATCTCATTTAAAATACGGAGAAATAGGGGGTGACTCATCTGAAATCTCCTTCGAAATAGATTCAAGGAATATACTGGATTTTCTACGAAATAATCGTGAAATAGACGTTCGTGCCCCTGAATATGATCATGTCGAATAAACTTACGACATTGGCAATTGCCACAATGCCTCGATGACTGTTCATCGGCCACCTCATTAAGAACATCGAAAGAAAATACGAGCCATTTGATGAAGCGAGTGAGAGATCAAATGATACAATAGAATTTCGGTTCTATAGATGAAATCTGTGTTAAGATTGTGAGAATGTGAATGCTAGCAATATGCGTATTTATAGAGGAAAAAGTTACCGTTACATATAAGACAAAAAATGTTACCGTTTGAGAGAAGAAAAAAAAGTTACCATTGGAAAAAAAATAAAAAATGTTACCGTTTGAAAAAAGACAAAAAATATTATCGTTAAAAAAAGTAACAAAAAATTTTATCCCAATACTTGACTACGGTTCCCATTACTGAAATTGATAAAGAGTACTAAATAAAAAAAATGCCCCATCACATTAGAAAATGCACTAACTAAAAATAAAAAATTATTATTTTTATAATATAAATTTCAATTTGAAAAAAAATACTGTATTAGATATCAAAATTATATAAATATTTAGTAGAAAATGATATTTGAAAAAAAGATAATAAGACAAAAAAGTTAGTAGTTAAGATTGTAAATGGAAGAGAGAGAAAAAAGTAATAAAAAAATAGAGAAATATTATTTAATAGAATAGAGATAGAGATGGGAAATGAGATGTAGAAGGTTTTTAAAAGATGAATAAAATTTATAGATAAATTTAAGGAAATGTGATTTTGAGTTAAATTATAGGAATGAGGATGAGGAACCGGATGAGATGTTCTTAGAGCGACAATAACTTATTGTTAAGTCTAAAATTTAGTTAGAATGTCTTTTTTTTTTTGTCATAATATCAATTTTTAGTTAAATAAATTTCAATATCATCTTAAATGTAAAATAATAATATTATATTATATATTTTAATAATATTTGATTAATTTTTTTTTATATTTTATAAATACACTACATATATTAATTAATAATTTTATTAAAAAATAAAGTGTGGTAATTTATTTCAACGTGGTAATTTATTTCAATGTGATGAAGATAAATGAAGAGGTTAATGAAAAGAATAAGTTAATTGGATAGAGATTGAATAGTAATTCTTTAATAATGGAGAGCTCCCTTAATTTACTGTAACTCAAGTGTTGAGTTTTAGACTTTTGGCTAGTCTAATGTAGAAGCTTTTTTTCACATCTAGCTAAAGTTTATATTTGCATTGGCATTTGGTTAGGCCATTGCCAATGCTCTTATCAAGTAATTGAATTTCTTGAATTGATTCAATGATTTGGAATTTTGGATATACAGTGAGGTGATATGAGATGAGATGATTTTAAATAAAAGTTAAAATTTTAATAAAATATTATTAGAATATTATTTTTTAATATTATTATTCTTTTGAGATTTGAAAAAATTGAATTGTTTATTATATTTTATGTGAAAAATTGTAAAAATTGTAATAATGAGATGAGATAAAAATACTTTTACTATCCAAACAGAGTTAATTAAGGAAATTTTGTTTTTTGAAAAAATTAAGGGAATGTTTGTGCAACGAAATGAAATGAATTTTATGAATACTAATCAAATAGTTTGAATTAAGATATTTTAATACTGTTTTTGTTTTGAAATAATTTGAAAAACTTGTATTATATTTTGTGTTTTGTCTAGAGTTTAGAAAATTATAATGATTAGATTAAAAAAAATTAAAAATTTGGAATTAAAAATATTTTATATTTAATTAATATTTAAAAAGAAAATTATGATAAATTTTTGAGATGAAATAAACTTGTCTTCCCAAAGATGACATAACTTATGCTGAGCCTCATATCCCTGTATATTCCTATTGATCATGCTATATCTCTAAAGGCTGTACATTAATCGTCATAATAAATTAAGACATTGTTTGAACAGTAAATTAAGATTAAAGTTGAATAAAATATTATTATTTTAATATTAAAAAATTAAATTCTTTATTATATTTTATATAAAAAATTTTAAAAATTATAAAAATGAGATAAAATGATATAATTTTAATAAAAATGTTTTAGGACCCGAATTTAGGTCCAGAAAGCTTTTTTTTTTTATTTAGTGATTAATAAAGTGTTTTTTAGTAATATTTTTAATTTTTTTAATATTTAAGAATAAAAAAAATATTTTACCTTATTTGGTGGCGTTTCGGGCATTCCTCTAAAATTAAATACTTTCACTGTGTAAGCCTAAAACTTTCGAATCAATTGTTTTAATCAAATAAATAGAAAATATTTTTAATTTAAGACGTTTTCATTTGATTAAAACAATTTATTTTATTTTAATAGATGGATGACTTTAAGGCGAAAATTACAGTAACTATATTCTTAAAAAAGAACATAACAGATCTCTTAAAAAAAAAAAAAAAAAACAGATAGAGAGAACATGATAGGAAAGGTCCTAACCCGAAACAATCCGCATCCTAATATTCTATTAAAGCAGCCAGTCGGAGAGACGCTGTATAGATGCAAGTCAAATTAGCTCCGTACCCCACTCCTCTTCCGGGACAAAGATCCTAGTTATTCCGCCTCTCTTTCCAAAGATATTTATAATGGCGGCTCTTCTCTCTCTTTCCTCATTCCCTCTTTTCAGGTACGTTTCTTCCCTCCTGCTCTTCAATCTGGTTTCTGTATTAATTTATATCTGTTTTGTAGTTTTGCCTTTACATCGTGAAAACCCTATCTCTTTTGTTTGCCTTCTTGAGAATTTACCTCTTGTTTTTTTTCGTCACAATTTTCTTTCTTCTTTAGCGCAATCATCATTCTCCTCTGTTCTCTAGAGATGCGCGTGTGTGCGTGATTGTCTAGGTTGGAGGGAGAGTCAGGACTATGTATGTATGTATGTATTTTTTGAGCGTCTGCTTATGAAATATATATTTAGGTTATAGACTGACCTGAAGAAGGGGGATTGTTTGGGAATGGAGGAGCCGGGGCAGCTGAAACGGGCAGCGATAGATGCTACAGCGGGGGCAATCGCTGGTGGTATATCACGGACGGTTACGTCGCCGCTTGACGTAATTAAGATCAGATTTCAGGTCATATTTTTATTTTTTAGTTTCATATCGCTTATAAAAAAAATTAGAATCATATCTCTTTTATTTTATGCGGTCAATGCATTATTGAATAAAATGTTGGAAATTGAGCCTTGCATTCTGCTGCATTTTGAATTTCTCTTCCATATTGTCTTGATTTCTACGGAATTTGCGGGCCTTTTGGGAATCTAGTTTTTAGTATTATGGGAAAAAAAAAAAAAAAGACTGTTGTGTTCCTTATGTTATAACTATTATTGGACGATAATGGATCACGTACATTGTGTTATAATTTGTGTAACTACTCAACCTTAATTGGCTAAGATTTTGATCACAAGGCAAGCTCCACTTCTTTGATGTGTTAGGACCTCCATTTAGGTATGACTTGTCATTTTCTTTCCAAGTTGGCAAAAGTTAGTTCGGCTTTCTGGGACAATGAAGGGGAAGGATCTATAGTCTCTCTTGCTGGAATGTGAAAAACATTTGTGCCTCAAAATACAAATGAGATGGTTGATCTGGTGATGTATATCATTATGTTCATACGACAAGTTTGTGTACAAGATTGTCGGCTGAGGCATATCTAGATCTTAAAGGCTGGTTGTTTAGTAGAGTAAATGTTTGTTGACATCTGTTTACAGGTCCAAATCGAGCCGACGTCTTCTTGGGCAGTGGTTCGGAGCAATTTGTCTGGAACATCAAAATACACTGGAATGTTCCAAGCAACAAAGGATATATTTAGGGAGGAAGGCTTAGCGGTATGATGACTCATTTCCTTTTTATCCATGTTAGATGTTTTCTTCTGTCAGTTTGTGTTGGCAATCATTTGTTTCCTATTTTCTATGTTGTTTTTTGTTCTATGTAGGCTCTTTCCATTCACAATTAAGATCTAGGTCAACAGGAAATTCCAATCTACGAATTTTAGAAAGGTTTATGCTGCAGATTTTGTTGAACTATGGGTTAGAAACTTTATTGTCACAAGATGTTAGCACATATTTTTCTGATTTAATTCCCTTAAAGTGCTGATATTCCTTGGTTTCCAGATTTCATCAAAGTAGACTATTCTGCAAAAAAGTGAGCTGTGTGAAGTGAAATATTATTTCTTTTATTCCTGAGTTGATAGCTTCCTGCACTTCTGTTTCTGGGTACCTGGTTCACAATGTTAAGACTTGCCATACATATGCACATAGTTGGGTAGTAAATGTAAATCAAATATTTTCTGCAATTTATAAAGTCTCGTAGTAGATGTTTGAAGACACTTGTCAAAAAAGATGTTTGATGATAATGCAGTGTATACAATTCTGCTCCTGTTTTCACTGGGTGGATGGGTTAACACACTAACACTGCTTTAGGAAATTTCTTTTGAATTTTTATTTCAAAGCCAGGGTTAGATGAAGTTAACCTTTTTCCATAGCTTAGCAAGTTAATTACTCATGACAGGGTTTTTGGCGTGGAAATGTCCCAGCTTTACTTATGGTTATGCCTTATACGGCCATACAATTTACTGTGCTACACAAATTTAAAACATTTGCTGCTGGTTCTTCCAAGACAGGTATCTGTGAGAACTTTCTCAAATTAGATTGTAATCTTTTGTTTTATTCATTGGCAGTCTATACATAGAATTATGAATTCAAGACTGATTGATTTCTTGATACTCTTCTTTGGTTGATTTTTATTAAATGGGAGCTCCTATATCTTAACCCTAAACAATGCAGTGTTGAATTGTTTATTTTTGTAACTTTCTATTTGGCATGGTTGCCATTAGTTTATTTAAGTTTTTGTACTTGTCTATGTTTGTAATTATAGTACCGTTCATAAAAATTTATTGAATCCTTATCCAGTTTAAGGATGCTAAAGGTTTAACTGCTTAGTAGATAATTAAACCTTTAGCTTTCTGCTATTTCTAATTCTCTTATAAGTCAGAGCCTGGTTGTTGCAGAGGATCACGTCCAATTGAGTCCTTATCTGTCCTATGTCAGTGGAGCCTTAGCAGGGTGTGCAGCCACTGTTGGATCTTATCCCTTTGATCTTGTACGAACCATATTAGCTTCACAGGGTGAACCGAAGGTATAAATTTTGAGTAGACACATGAAGTGATCTCATTTTGTGTTTTAAACTGGATTTCCTTAAGCATATTTCATTCTGTGAACTTAGGAATCACTCAATTAATAGAACATTACTTCATTCGATTTTTTTTATTTACTCCTGCAGTTACAAAGTTATGCATATTAGTCAAGTTTTTATCTGGCAAATCTTGTGCCATGGCTTTACCACAAACAAGCTGGTGCACAGATTCTATAGAGCTTGATTATGGGAAGAAAAGAATTAGAAAAGAAATGCACTATGTGTCTTGACTTTGAACTTATTTGTGGGTTGAGATCATATATGATGTCTCTTTGTAATGAATGTGATGCTCTAAATCAACAATAATTATATTTACTCTTCTTTGTATGGATGTGCCAAATGCAGAGTACTATCCATGACTGTCTTCTTTGTATGGATGTGCCCAATGCACAGATTACCATCTATGAATTTGTTGAGATGTCACTACCTTTAATGGAGACACAGTGGTTTTCCATTATATGTGGAAGTTAGGATATGTGGGCTGGGATTCTCTTGCCTTTCTGAGGTATTTTTGTTCACAGAGCTTGGCAGCTCAATGTAGGTGAATGTTTTTTTTTTTTTTTTTTAATTTTATTATACTGCTCTCTCTCTCTCTCTCTCTCTCTCTCTCTCTCTCTCTCTCTCTCTCTCTCTCTCTCTCTCTCTCTCTCTCTCTCTCTCTCATACAAGGGGCTTGTCTATGGAAGTGAAAAATGTCTCTGTTTAAAACACATAGAGCTTTCATTACAAAGAAGAATGTAATTTTTTTGGCTCTTGGAAATGCCCATGGCTTCACATGTCTCATTCAAGTGGTCACCACCTTTTAATACTTGTTTTCTGCAAAAATACTAATTTGTGAAAAGCCCATTGAGCTTATTTATTTGATACTGGCTTGTTAATATATGCCGACATATAGGTGTATCCAACCATGAGGTCTGCGTTTGTTGATATAGTTGCAAATCGTGGCTTCCGAGGGTTATATGCTGGATTGTCACCAACACTGGTTGAGATTATTCCTTATGCTGGTCTGCAATTTGGCACCTATGATACATTTAAGCGATGGTCTATGGTAAGATTCTAGTCCTCTAGTCCTCTTTTTCTTGATTACCGATCAAAAAAAAAAGATTCTAGTCCTCTTTTCCAATAAAAAGTTCTTAACTCAAACGTAGGTTTTATGTGTTTGCTTGTTCCATCTCATAGACAACGTAATCATTGAGAATGAGGAACATCTATCTCATATGTTTAGATAATATAATATTTCATTGCCTGCATTCAATTACTAGCCAGTTTAGAGAGCCATCATGATTTCTACTCATACGAGTTGGTTTTTAACCTGGTACATTTTACTTCATCCAATGTAGGCCTGGAACAGGTATAGAGCTGCGAATTCAAGCTTAATTGATACAGAAAATGGACTTTCAAGCTTTCAGCTTTTCCTCTGTGGATTGGCCGCAGGGACTTGTGCGAAACTTGTCTGTCATCCACTTGATGTGGTCAAGAAAAGATTCCAGGTAGATCTCTAGCATTCTTGAAATCTCAGTTATAGCATTATGATCCTGTTAGTTCTTTATCTCATTTTGGGCAAGTACTGTTAGGTTCTTCTAAATGTTATAAATTAACTGCACCTACCACCAAATTGTTCCTGCAATCACCTGGATGATATTTGTTTTACTGTTACTTCAGAACCAAAAGTTTATTTATTAACCTTTTTGCTTCTTTTGTTGCTTTTTGTTCATAGTTCTTAGTTAAGTTACATTTAATTAATACCTGTCTAGCAATTTCAAAGAGGATTGGAAATTAGAAAGACAAGAAAACACTTAAATGGTTTTCTTGTTTCCCTCCTTGCCAACTTGGATGTTTACAGTCTTCCTTGGTTTGGGCCAAATGCAGATCGAAGGACTACCGAGGCACCCCAGATATGGTGCTCGAGTTGAGCATCATGCTTATAGAAATATGTTGCATGCAGTTCGCCAAATCTTACAGTTGGAGGGTTGGGCTGGTCTTTATAAAGGCATAGTCCCATCAACAGTCAAAGCTGCACCAGCTGGTGCTGTAACGTTTGTAGCTTATGAATACGCATCAGACTGGTTAGAGTCCATTTCGACTTGAAAGTATCCCGACTTTCGTTACCCTTTTCATCATATTTTTTTTTTTTTTTTGTTTTTAGTCTCAATATTTTTGGTATGGAAATATTTATTACTCCTCATAGAAGTCAAGGATGGGGAAAGTATACTCATTCGATTTAGATGCAGTCAGTCATATGGCAATAGGCCATAGAGAAAATATATACTTGTAAGAGACGGCAGAAAGTGGTTGAGGCTAGGGCAAACCTAATTTTTGGTGGCTGTATTTGAGATGTTGAATGGTAAATTTATTTTAAAAATATATCATTGGTTACGGTGGGCTGTCCTTCAGAAGTCTCTTGATGATTTTCCGTCTTCTTGTTTGTTTGTTGGACGAATGTTTGGTAATAGCAATGGTTAATCTTCGAGTCAACGCCATTGAAATCAAGTCATCGACACGATTGGGGGCTATCATGACCTGATTTTGACATTCAACCTGATTGAAAGTGAGTGGTACTAGAAGAAGAAAAATGTTGTTGCATTTGTCTGCAATGAACAGAGCATGTCCAGATATTCTTGGATTCAGTGATCCACTTGCCCATCCTACTCAATGCTTCTCTTCCGCGATTAGAAAATTACATGGGAAGTTGGAACTAGGGAGAGAGCTAGAGAGAGATGGGGGGGTTGATGACAACATCACCATCAAGAGTTGCGATTTTCTTGCAAGACCAAAACAAGAAACCACTGCTCCATACCTAACATTATAAACACAAGTCCTGTGATTGGACTTACCATCATCGTAGCAACTCGTGCAAAGAGATTGGAAACCGGTTCCCCAACCCTGTCCATTCAACAACAAATTCTCATCCTGTGGGTTAATAAAATGATTAACCCATTCTGTGGGTTAATAAAATAATAAATTCTCATTTTATGGATTAATAAAATGGGTTATAAAGTTATTTTTATTAAAAAGTAAATTTAACAGATTCTAGAAAGTTATGTCAGTTTATAAGTTTACTTTATATAATTTCTTTCTGTATGTAGCAGTTCTCTAATAAAATATGTTTAAAAGTTAAAGTGCCCAGCTTATAATGCCCTACCTACAGAATGAGATCAATTAAAATTGAGCTTGAAATTTCTAATTTATGCTTTAAATTAGGATATCTACTGTTTAATGAAAGTTTATGAAACCTTCAAAACCATCTCTTATTCAACAGAATTCTGCTGAGCAAGTGGAAGTTAAAGATCTTCATGTATTGTTTTTATGTTTGCTGCTATCCTCTGGAGGCAGTGATAGGGACTGCAAAATCCTTTCAACCTGTGCCATGTCAACTCGGAATTTTTCAGCAATCTGTTGGACGTTCATAGGTCCGTCATTGTCGTCAGCTTTGCCTTGGTGCAGGAGGATGATGTGGCGCAGCTGTGCCACATTCAGACTTCCCGCAGGGACCGGTCTTTCCTCATAAGTTCCAGAATCCGGTTTTGTATTTCGCAGTTTTGGCATGGGTTTACTATACTTTTCCACCACAGATGCCTGCAACATTAGTAACAAAAACATGGAACAAATTAACCATCCAGACCATTTACCAGCTCTGGAAGGCACTCACTGTCTTATACAATTCAATTGGTTTAGTCAAAGTGAACATGAACAAAGAGGATCCCATCCGCAGACACTGAAGAATATTGTAATTGGTTGCAGACTTCAATTTTGAAAAATACACCAAACCGAACTCTTTTGCACTAATATCAATCTCCCAAAACAAACATAAAAGGCTCAGTCTATTGGTAATATGTCACTTCAATGTTTAGCCTTTAACGTGTCTACAATGCCTGAAAGTACACAAACCATTTTTTTTTTTTTTAAATCAATGCTCGATGCAAATGAGCAGCATGGAAGTGCACCATTTTTTTTTTTGATAAGTGCATGGAAGTGCACCATTGAATTTCACTAAATCAAAAAGAGAGAAATTTGAGGTTGGGGGGATTTTCTCTTAGAATCTGAGAGTTATGATAACGCCCAAGGAAAGTCTAAACATTTGTGGACAAATTACAGTGCGGGCTATAGTGTTATAAAAAAAAAATAAAAAAATAAAAAAGAAGAAGAAGAAGAAGAAGAAGAAGAAGAAGTTATGCAAAGAACAGCAGTAACTACCTCTCCAATCTCAGGCTTCCCTCCAGGCTTTGACGTAATTCTACCAACCATTTGATTAAGCATGGCATCATACTTTGGATTTCGATCTTCAAGCACATTTTCGGCATTGATTCTTGAGGTTCCATCTAAAAATTGAATAAACAAAGTGTGTATTGAATTTAGCATCCTTGATCTTAATAATCATCTCATATAAGTCTATGACACACTTACTCACCTGCAATGGCACACTTAAAAAATAAGAAGAAAAAACTGTGAGGATGAGAATTTTGAATTTGGTAGTAAGAGGAGAATTTTTAGTTTTAAGATGAATTTTAATATTATTATTTTAGAATTTGAAAAAGTTAAAGAAAAAATTAATTAATTTATTATATTTTATACAGAAATTTGAAAAAATTGTAAAGATGAGATGAGAATTTTAAATTTAAGATGAAAATTTTGAAGGCCAAATCATACTAAAAACCTTTTTTTTTCCCCAAATTCAAAGCTCAATCTGAATTCCAGAACAAGAAACAGCTTATAGTAGTTGAAATCGAATACACCACCAACCAAATCCCCCTCAAACTCCGCATTCCATAAAATGATCACAAAAAAGGCGCGCATAACCTCAAGCTCACCAGAATGATCAAGAGCGCCATGGTCGCCGGTCTTCGATATATTCAGATCGTCGCTGGGGCCCACTATCGGTGATCGCCTGTCGACGACGCTATTAGATTTTGACGAGGTGGACGGCATCGGATCGATACTAGAAGATGTACGGATTCTTCCAGATGCTCGACGGAAGGCCTGACCCATTCCTTTTTCACATAACGCAAACTCTAGGTTCCAAATTTCCAATTTTGGAACGAAGAAGAAAACTGACTATGGAGGACAGACCGTGCCCACACTGCAATATCCGGACCACGTGGCTCGTTGCCTTGTTTAAGATTCTCCTCATTCATTGCTTCTTAGATTGATAGAATCAGATACTCTGTCTCATCGTCAGTGACATAAAATAATTAAAAAATATATATTTATTTATTGTTATAAAACTATCGAAAGGAGAGAGAGATAGAACTCAGAGAAGTTATGAAACTTATGAATTTCTTAAAGAATTCAACGATATATATAGGCGTACAAAGGGAACTATGCAAGTTACTATGCAGTACTATGCTGGTACTGTGCATATTTACTATGCAGTACTATGCACTGTGCGATGTCGGCCATTTACTATGCCAGTTACTATGCAGTACTATGCTGGCACTATGCGCACTGTGCGATGTCGGCCATTTACTATGCTAGTTACTATGCAGTACTATGCTGGCACTATGCACACTGTGCGATGTCGGCCATTTACTATGCCAGTTACTATGCAGTACTATGCTGGCACTATGCACTAGAGAGAGATAGAACTCAGAGAAGTTATGAAACTTATAAATTTCTTAAAGAATTCAACGATATATATAGGCGTACAAAGGGAACTATGCAAGTTACTATGCAGTACTATGCTGGTACTGTGCATATTTACTATGCAGTAGGCGTACAAAGGGAACTATGCAAGTTACTATGCAGTACTATGCTGGTACTGTGCATATTTACTATGCAGTACTATGCACTGTGCGATGTCGGCCATTTACTATGCCAGTTACTATGCAGTACTATGCTGGCACTATGCGCACTGTGCGATGTCGGCCATGTACTATGCCAGTTACTATGCAGTACTATGCTGGCACTATGCACACTGTGCGATGTCGGCCATTTACTATGCCAGTTACTATGCAGTACTATGCTGGCACTATGCACTGTGCATTTGACGGCTAGCTCAAGGTGGTCATACAATTTTACAATGTTATTTTACAACATTTATTAATTATTTGATAGAATTTTCATCTTCTCCTCCCCCATGCATGGTACTGCAGGGAGCAGGGACCTATTGAAAAAAGGAAAATTTTTATTATCTTTACATCATACTACACACCATTTTTTATTTTTTATTTTTTTTCTTATTAAATATATGATATATGAATAATAAGTAAAAAATTTCTTTAATTTAATAAAAATAAAACAAAATAAATAAAAATAAAAATTACAAATGTATCCATTCGTTAAATATTCATTAAATATATCCTTAATTTTCCCCCTAGTCAATCATTTGGTAACAAAACAATAATTTCATCATCATTAATTTAGTAACATTTGTCATATTTATATTCAAGGTCATGAAATTCTTAAATCACGTGATTACCCACCATTACCAAAATCTGGATCACGTGCTTAACAGTCTCAGTTTAGCAAGTAGGTCCAGGCAAATACAGTCCAAATGTATTATAGCTTACTAACTAGAAATCATGATTAAAACAAATCATCATAATTAATATGTTATCATTTTAATTGTCGAATAAAATACTCAAATCAATAGGGCATTGCATAGATTATAACACATTTTGGAGTATCATAATGTTGACACGAAAACACGAGGAACCAGGCACTGTGGATAACTATTATCAGTTATCTTGGGGAGCACAGGTGCCAGAAACATGCTCAGAAATTGAGCAATGAATCAATGACATGTATTCTGGTCGAGAATGGAGACAACTAATAACTAAGAATAGCCCCTGAAAGGTGAAGTCCATAGAAAATGGAGCTTTAATTCCGAGACAAGTTGGAATGACAGGCACCTATTACTCTCACCTCTGTTTTCCTGATTCTCAGTGCCTCCTACCACAGGAGCTTTGTCTAATGAAAACAGCCACATGGAAAGAAGACTAGGAGTATATTTCGTTTGTGAATTTTAACTGAGGCCCCAAATGCTGAACCAGTTAGAAGAGTGAAAGAACTGCTTGCTCATTGGGATGACGGGTCATTATTGCAGTTGAATGAATTGGGTATACTTCAGAGCTCGTGAAAACAACAAAGAATGACGGAAGTCATATTCTCATGTTGTCACTAAGTGACATCTCAGCAGCTAAACAGTCCAGAAACCAGAGGCATTGATCCCCTTTTCCCTTGAGTCAAGCCTGCAACTTTGTCATCATGTCACCATTACTATGGCACACACCATTTGCCCTTTCCTCGACTTTTAAATCCACCACGCTAGCACCAAAATTCTCGTTAGCTCTCACTTGACCACGAGCACGTCGAGAAGGTCTTAACATTGAGTTTTCTCGTGGAGAGGCATCTCTGCTCTTTCGCTTCTGCTTTGGGTCTAGATATCCAAAAGCAAGAGCTTCCAGTGCTTTAGTGGTTGGTGGCCGGGTCCTCGTGCTCTGTCTCCTGAAATTTATGTTGGGCTGCTGCTCAGAATTTGCCACACAGTCAGATGGTTTCACTGCATTGGGATCATCTGGTTCCTTGCTAATTTTGTCATGTTCTTTTGTTTCTGTCATGGAAGGTTCATCATCTTCAGCATCTGGAGCAATAGGTAAGTTCAAGTCAATCAGTGTCCGGGGTTGAGGTACTTCATGAGGACGTTCAGCAGCAAAATAGGAGCAACCTAGAATGCCTTCGCAACTGATGACTGGGCTGCATTTAGGCAAGCTGGTAGATGTTTGCTCCTCCTGAGATGAATCCAATTGAGAAAGAACATTCCCACTCAAATCAGGATCTAGTGCAGAGCCACTGGGCTTATCTCGTTTTAATGTGGGACCTCGCAAGATGTTGAATTTCCTGGGGTTTGTATCTGTGCGACCACAAGCATTTAATTTTCTGCGTCTTTTTATTACAGGAGGTAAATGGTTAGTGTTGTCTGGTCCCATTCTCTGGCTCAATTGGGACTTTGTGGCCTTCCTTACCTGTGTGTCGTTACAAATACTGGTCTTCCGACCACTGGGGATATTCACAGGTAAATTAGCATGATATCGGCCATTGCCCTGAAAACCCTCGTTGGGAGTATTACTTTCTAAGCCCATCCTGTCAGAATTAAATTCCGGGTCAATAATGCTATTGGTGGCTCTAGGCTCCTCCCTATCAAAGCCTGATGTATTGACAGAATCAGATTTATCTGTTAGCTCCTCAGAACTATCTCTATCATCTTCAGAATCACTTCCAGAGGTTGAAGGACTCATTACTCCAGATGGCAAGCTTCTCAGTTCTCTCAACTTAATTGGTTTCTCATTAGCCAAACTTGTATCCACAACAGTGAACTTCAATACATCTGTGTCGTGCTTAGGAGTTCGTGGCTTGAGATAACAGTGGCGTTGCTGATCAGGGAAATCATCTAGGTCCAGTTTTGTTTCGTCAGTCCACCCATTTTCTACTTTGCTTCTATAGTCATCTGCTCCAATTTCAAGCTCAAGAAGCCCTGGGTCTGAAGCAACTTTACTCAGGACATCACTAACAGAATCAAAGTAGTGGTTACCCTTCACTAGTTTCTTTCTTGAAAAATTCTTAATACCAGGAATAAGAAACACCAAGGAATGCTTGGAACCAGCAGCATAGCCATTACTATTAGACTGCTCAGAATGCCATCCTCTGGCCAGCAAACGGGGCCAAACAGCTTCCCAAAAGAGATCATTTGATCTGGCTTTGCTTAGCCGGAAGTCTCCTGTTAGAAAATTGACAATTTCCACAGGTGTAAGTGTGGAGCACGCCTTGCCAATTGGTATCTCTGGCCGGACCAGAACAACTTGAGTGGACTTTGGAGGCTCCACAATGCCTGTAAGATCTTGCTTCCCTTTACCAACTCCTACTGCCTCTACAAGTGCATCCAACCCAACTAAACCCTTTATAGTGAATACATATTCTTCTAGTAACATTCTTCCCTCCCCAAATGCTTTTGAGACCTGCCAATTTGTTGAAGTTTGTCATTTCTTTTTTTTTTTTTTTGGGGGGGGGGGGAAGCTGTTGTTCAATAACAAATGACAAAATGTTACCGTGATGGAATGATGGAGAACAAGAAAAATGCGATTATAGCATATTATTTACAACATCTAAAATTCTCTCTATTATCCGTGCCGCAAGAATTATTGAGAAGATTTTGCAGCAGCTTGAAGTTTGAGCAAAGTCAACATTAGAGATTTTAATCTATAAAATCAGCTAATGGAAAAAAAAATGAAAAACCAGCTCGTCAAACATCGATACAGTGGGAGTTGCAAAACACTAAATTTTTACTAGAGAGACTGTACCATGCATAAAACTGAACACGATTTGATTAAAAAAAACATCAGTTCATACATGGTAGAAACAAAAAGGAATGCACAGTCTTCCAATCCCATCCAGCTTGAAACAAGCAAGATACCATACCTTTAGTGAAGCAAGGACATGAAAGTGAGAATTCCTAAAGGTGCAAGAAACTGTAGAGATATGTACAATAGGTATATAATAGGACTAAAAAACAACAACATGAGCAGTGGTGGAACCAGGAATGTTTTTGAGGGTGGGCCAAATTTTCTAATATGCGACACATTGAAATTTAAAAATCATAAAAACATAAATATATATAAAATTAGATCTCAATAATTTGTAATATACACGTAAAAATAAAACATCTTAATCTATGTTTCAGGTTTTTGACAATAATGTTTCATGAAATAATATTCGTCTATTATTATTTTTATAATGAAATATTTATAATTTATTTACTTCATATAAACTATCAAATGATTGTTTAGAATGTCATTTTTCATTCTAGTATATATGTAAGCTAGTTTATTAAGTTTTATATAAACTCTAGATATTTTTATGTCACATTAAGCATATAATATTATAATAGATACCTTAAATAAGATTTTTCTTGCTCAATGAAATCTAGAGGATAAAATCTCTCAACTATTTTCCATATAGATTATCAATCTTAAATGATTTTTCTTGTATTTTTACTTTGATTTCCAAATAAAGAAGCCTAATATTGTATAACAAAAAACTTTGGAATTCACATTAGTAAGTTTATTATTTCTCCTAAACTTAGTTTTGATTGAATTTTGTTAAGACCACACTCTTGAAAATAAATAATATATAGGAATTATACAAAATTTTGAGACTATAGGAAAAAAATTGAAAAGGCATTTCTAAGTATATTAAAATTTTATAGAATATATAGAGATTATAAATCTTTTGGGAGGGCATTTTCTATATTTATAAAATATATAAATAAAAATTAAGGTATTTTGATTTTTCAAAAATATATTTTTTTTTTTGGGGTGGGCGCATGGCCCCCTCTTAGGTCCGCCACTGAACGTGAGGATGCCAATACACCAGTTTATTACTGTTTCTGAATCTTTACAATCTTAGGCTAAAGGAAAGCTAAAATGAAAAGATTCTGACACAACGATAGAAAATTTGTAGAAACTATTCAAGAAGTCGAAATTGATTTTTTGGTATACATTTTATTTTAGTCATATTGTTGTGTATCTGTGCATATAAATCTATAAGCATAAAAAATTTTAATAGCATGTACAAGTATTTGAGAAATACCTCCATTAAAGTATTTTGGCATTCTTCTGACACATGGGGAAGCAAACGAGAAAACAATTCCTGTTGCCTTAATCCTGTAAAAATTCTTTGTCCATATATGCATCTCCTGCTTTTCATTTTCCGGCATTCTGCCCATCTATGGTACCTGTCTGACCTATAAAATTTCCCATAATAGAACGATAGTATATCCCCCATCTTTTTACTCCCAATAAATTTCTTCACCAGAACAAGGTTCTTCCCAAAAATATATAAACCAAGGATCAAACTGGCCTCTTCTTTATCACTCCAGGAATTCCCCAAGGAACCAGGAACTGGGTAGTAGCCTTTGCCTGTATCCACATCATGTGTATTCTTCATTTTTTGTTGCATAGCTACATTTGCTAATTCTCCTAAGTTTATCCCATTGTCTAATGTATCATTTGTAGGCTCATCTTTAGGTTCTAAGTTGCTGCCCTCCAAAATCTTGTGGCTCTTTCCATCATATTCATATCCTAGAGGATCATCTTTGACGGATACTTCAGTTGAATCACCAATAGCTTCATGTGGTTCATGTTTTACATTCTCCACTGATCCACTGATCCACATTACTGGCACAGACAATCCCACCAGAAAATCATGAGGATCGCCAGCTGTGTTTTCTGCATCGGCTGGGTTCTTTGTAAACCGGAGAGAGTCAGATCCTGTAATCTGTGGTGGAATTTCAACCTGGTATTCATTACCCACTCGAGGAAATACCCGTGGTTCTCCAAAGACATCATATAAATGAGTACATTCTGGATAAGCTGATTGCTCATCAAATGCACCATCCTCAACAATATCCCCGCATTCATTGACTTGAGCTGAATCCATCTGTCGAAGTAGTAAACCTATATGGTTATTTGGTTTTTTAAAATTTAGAAAAGAGGCAGGGATTTACAAGAACAATTTCAGCAAGGAACTTGAGAATTAAAGAAACCTTTTCCTAATAGAAGCTATACGTCTGCAGGTTTCAGATCTTTTTCCTTATGATGTGTTCATACTAAATTATCTTTTTATAAGCAATGATTTCATTCTAAATCGTAGCGCAACAAAAGAGATGAAGCAAACAATTAATGTATCATTACTTGCAGACTTATCATTTTTTTATTTCTATGGCCTCATAGGAAATTAAATGCATAGCTTATCAGGTACATTTACAGCTTCAAGCTTGTTCGGAACGGTTACTCACAAATTTAGCAGCACATAACTAGCAGTTCTGTACAATGTAATGACACCAAAATCCACTTAGAAACAGGAGACAACATTATGGTTCGACTATCTGTGGTTTTGAGCTATTAATATTGTTATCGTAATCTAATAGAACCACCCAAATTGTTGTTCTGCTTCTTAGAAAGCAAACATAAACGTGAAAGATTTAAGTCGATCAAAACAGGATTCAAAATAAATCAATAGATTTCCAGAAAGCAACTTCCAAGTACCAGTTTCAATTATTCATGAGATAGAAGATTGCAATTTTCCCTCCCGCCAGAAACAAAAAGACTACATACCAACTTCCAGAAGAACAAATATCCCAAATTAAACAACGACATATTATTTAAAAAAAAAATGTTCGAATAACCATAACAAATAAGATGTACAAGGAACACATAAAGTGTATTGCTGCAAACCCCGAACAAAGTAATCAATCCCAGATCCACTTTCCGACCAGAAACAAAATTTGAAGCATCCCCACATTTTCAAGAGAGAGAGAGAGAGAAAAAAAAAAAAAGAAGCAGCCCCACATCCAAAAATAAAACCTCATAAATATATATTTGCACATTTATCACAATCATTAATCCGAGCATAATCCTAGCAGTCAAACAACACTGAAATCTTCAAAACCAACAGGAAAAGAACAGGCCAGAAACGTCCCAACAAAGCAAACGAAAGAATAGAACAAGAAGCACCGAGACAGCAAAAACCACCGTTCTCAAATAGAATTCCAATATGATCCCAAAAAATAATTAGACTTGTCTACGCAAGAAGCAACCGTTAAAACTCGGAGCCAAGTACAACCACATTAAATCGTACGAGAAGCAAAGCACATATATAAAACAAAAAAGAAAAGAAATTGTTACTACACCTACATGGATAAAGAGCAAGACGCTGAAATCCACGTGAATAAGCAAACCTGAGAAAATGGGTCTTCATGGTTATGCTCCGATTGGCAGCTCATAGATTAAAAAAAAATATAAACAAAACGTGAACATTCGCACAGTTATATTTTTTCTTTTTCCTTTTGTTCTTTCAGAGAGAGAAAGTAAAAGCGTGAACACAGGGTATATACATACGCATACATGTTACACATACTGAGAGAGACAGAGACGAGAGGTCGTACCAGGGCTAGGAGAGCTTAGCTTTCATGGCCACGAAGGCTGAATCCGGAGAGGAACAGAGCCAAAGCCCGAAGCCGTAGAGAGAGCCAAAAGAACGAGAAAGCGAAGTCGCTGAGAACTACAGAGAGAGAAAGAGAGAGAGCAAGGGAGAGAGAGAGAGAATAATAATATATGAGTTTAGAGAGTATTTTAGAGAGAGAGGGGGCGAAGGTGATATTCTCCCACGCGGCTAACTGGAGCGTGGTTAGCCGAATCACATCACCCGACGCGTGGCACTGTAAGATTCCAGTGCGATAACGTCGAACAGATCTAGTACACAGCTGCCCACCCGCACGAATTACACTTCTCCAATCGTATGTCGCCACGTTATCATTAATCTATTACTCTTCCTCAAATACGTAACTGCAAGAGAAGCTTTTTCTCTTAAATCCGTACGAGTGTCGCAGCGAATCGTTTGCTACGTGCTGGTACAGGTGCAGGGAGGTTACAGCAAAGGGGCGGCCTCACGCACCCATAGCTCGTCACTGTGACCGGATTTTTGCTTTAATGACCAAACTACCCCTTCGGAGTTGTGTCTGCATTTTATTAATTATTAATTAAAAGTTGTTAAAATTTAAATACGATGTGAGGCTATTTGTTATTCCAAATTCAAAGAAAATAACGAAAGCGGGTTTGGGCTGAACCGACTCGTTTGGTTAAACCCGGGCATTTGCGGCTGAGCATGGAGTTAGGTAAAGGCTTCATTCTGGCTCCGGTCTCATAAATGAATACGAGTACTACCATAGCGTTGGAATCTTGGATTCTTTTTTTTATCTTAAATGAAAAATAATTTCTACAGTTTTAATATTTACAAGTTCTGTGTATTTTTTTAAAAAAATAGATTAATATAATATTAAAAATTTTATATACAGTTATTTTTATGTATTTTTTATATTTTTTATTATTATGATTGGCTACATCATTTTATTAATATAAAATAAATATTTTAATCAATGACATTAGTAGAATGCGTTACGTTAAATGCGTTACGTTGAGTTGCGTATTTTAAAATCATATTTAAAATTATTTTAAAAAAATTAATTAATTGATATACATGCAACTTAGTTTAGGTTATTTAATCATTAGGATAAATTCTCATGATATTATAAATAATAATAATAAAATCGAGGGAGGCGTTGAAAAAGAAAGAGTACTTAATACGAAAAATTGGGTCATATTATGCAGTCTCTGTCGAGCCTGGGTTTTGAACGAGACAGAGTCAACTCAGTCCATTGGCACAGGCACTCCAGGCGTGAAGATGGCGAGCCAACTTGAACAGTTCCTGCCATGCGTTTCGTATTTGGACGATTTAGGTTGTATTTGGTATATGACGTATGAAGTAGTCTCAGATAGTCTATACACTGCTACTGTTCGCTGCTATTTTCATATTATTTATTTTTTTATTATTATTTATAAATCATTTAAAAACGTCTTAACATTCAAATTTAACCTTTAATTACGTCATTGATGTGGCGATAAAATTGACGATTTTGACTTATGTATGCATGTATGTATGTATGTAGATATTACCATTATCATTATTACAAGGCCCCAGCATGGTATGTGTGATCTGTGGCAAAAATGTATGTGGTATGTGTGGGACGCGTCGATATATATGGACCACTTCTATATATTATTAAAATAAATAGATGAGTAAATAACGAAGAGGATATCTCTTGATGTCTATGTCAAATTGTTAATTATTTTGTAATTTTTATTTCCTCGCGTGTTGCGACAGATAAGGAACAATGAGCATAATCCAATCAAAATTGGAAAATTATATGGAAAGAATGTTAGAGCTTTTAAATAAGAAAAATTTATACAACACACTGACATCTCACTTTCATTTTATTATATAATGTAACAGCCTGCTAGAAATTCAATTGTGAAATTTTATATTAATTTTAGGAATCTCGTGAAAACCTAAGTTTTCACGAATCCATTAATCGTATAGGTTTTTGTCTAACTACATAGTTAGTGTTATTATTTACTATGGTATCAGAAGTGTGTTTTTAATTATTGGAGATAGTTAGAAGTGTCAAAATGTATTATAGTTCGTGTCATTAGACTCGAAGGGTTATTTAAAGTCTTATGGCGCAATAACATTTTTTCATATTTTCAGACAAAACGTCTGTTCAAAACTGTAGATATTATTGGATAAAAAGAAATATCTTGAGGTAATTTTCATGAATATTATTGGGTAAAAATATTTTGAGTTGATTTTTATAGATATTATTAGATAAAAATATCTTAAGTTGATTTTTGGTAGATACTATTGGATAGAATATTATGAGATAATCTTTTATAGCTATTTTGGGTAGGAGAAAACTACACTCAACTCTCAAATCCAGCCTCATCTCTTCCATATCTCATCCATAAGTATCTCCAGCCACCTCTCCCCACGAAATTATTTCTATTTATACTTTCCATTAAAAGAATATCAAACACTCTCTCTCGGACAGCTTTTAGGAGTTCTTTTGCACGCCCATTTCGAAGCTTTTGTAAGTGTTTTATCAGAAAGTCTTCTTCATATAAGTTATTCCTTTTTTAGTCTAGTTTACATAGATATATTATTTTCCCCATTTGAAGATCATTTGGTTAGTTAAATATTATATAAACTATAGAAATGTCATTCTAGGAGATAAACTGGAGAATATGTTATAGTTTGGAGTTTTTGACCAAGCTAATGGATAGATATTGGTCCGAAATTTTTATGGAGTATTGTTAACATGTATATGTGACTATTGGTTGAGGATTTTTGCATGATTAAAGGTTTTGATGAAAGATTTTTTTAGATTTAGAAACTTAGAAACTGGAAGAAGAAAAACAGTTTCTGTTTTGAGAAAGTTTAACTCTTTGGTGGTCTAAATCTATTCCAATGACTTTAATAATTTTATTGGAGGATCCCAAGCATCTTATATACATGTTATATTATTATTTTGAAAATATTTGATGTTAGTTTCAAAGATATGAAATTTTATGTAAAGAGATATTCAGATAAGCCAAAGTGTGGATATTCTTGGCTAAATTTATGTTTTGGTTAATTTCTAACTATGTGATCTTGAATTAGAAGCTTATATATATTTTAGGACATCTTTTTAAACCATGTGATGGTTTGGTTTGAAGATCATATATTTATAAGTCATAGATCAAGAGATTTATCAAAACTAGTTGAGGAAAAAGTTTCTGTTTTTGGACTAAGTGTAAAACCAAAAACTCCAAATGTTATTTTGTGATTTTGGTGACTTTAGTTTGATGATTTAAAGCATGGTTGATGTTAGGATGATATTATGAATATGTTAGAAGTAAGATTTGATTTTTGAAATTCTTGGAGATGTTTTGATTTAAAGTCAAAACTTGTGATTCAAGTGTTTGGATCTTTTTACAAAAAAGTTTGGTGTTGATTATTAGTTTTTTCTAAATGGATGTTTTAAGTATGGTTTTGAACTTAGGATTGGAAGATGTTTGTTGCAAAATTTTGGTTTAAGCATGAGTTTTGAAGTTGGAAGGAATTGCAACAAAAATCAAGGGAAATGACCTATGGATGTTTCGGCCATAGTGTGTTTTCCATAGTTGTGTTTTATTTTAAATTTTTCTGAGTTGATATTTAAGTTTAGGACAAAATTTACATGAGAAATGTAAATTTTGTAAACTTTTGGAGTTAGTATGAAAAATCCTTAAGTTATGGGTAAAACGGTCATTTTCCCACATGTAGAGAGTAAAATGAAAATTTTACTCTTTAAGTTAGTATTTTCCATATTTCAAATTATTAGTGATTTAGTTCTAACTTTTAGAATCACTAATTACAGTTCCTCATGGTCGCACTTGAAGTTTTATAAGAAACGCGGAGATCGAGGTAAGTTAGTTTTTAACTTACTAGCAGTCTACTGTGTATGTGTGCTAAGTAAAGGAACTACAGTATATGTATGTGTGTTATCATATATGTCATGCCATGCCAAGTTATCACGTAATTGTCTATTATACAGAATTTATTCTGTCGTCAATTTTTATCTGTTACATAATATATTCTGTCATGTATTACTGTACCTTACAAGTACGTCATGCTAAGTATGCCATCTATTACATGTATGTCAAGTCATGTAATATTCACTGTTGCAAGTATGTCATGTTAAATATGTTGTCTATTATATGTTATGCAATGTTACAAAATATTTCTATTCAAGTTGGTCATGTATTTCAAGTTATATTTAAGTCACGTTATGTTACGTCAGAGTTTCAGTCATTTCGTATTCCAGTCACGTTTCATCTTGATTACTTATGTATGAGGTCATAACAATTGTGACGCATACACTACGTGAGACATAACAATTGTGACACGTAGAATACATGGGGCCACAACAACTGTGGAGTATGTATATAAGCAGTTAAAGAATAAGTTTTCGTAGAATACATGGGGCCACAACAACTGTGGAGTATGTATTTTTCATATTAAGTCAAGTTTGTGTAAAATACATGGGGCCACAACAACTGTGGAGTATGTATTTTTCATGTTAAGTCAAGTTTTAGAACAAGTTCAGGATAAGTCAAGTTTCAGATTAAGTTCATGTCAAGTCAAGTTCAGTTCATGTTTCAATTTAAGTTCTGTCAATTATGCTATGTTGTATGCCAAGTTATGATTTAATTATTTATGAATTTGATTATGCATTTATGCTTTTACTGTCATCCATGCATCATTAGCTTGTGTGGAAGTTTTTTGTTAACTTACTGAGATTTGTAATCAAATCTCACTTTGGTAGTCCCAACTACCATTCCCCCCGAATGGTAGATCTTGTCACAGGACATGAAGGAGAATCAGGAGCTGATCAACTAGACACAGTTGACTAAGCGATGGTGCGACATCAATGTTAATATAGTAATTAACGTAAATTACTACTTATACGATTGAGTTGCATCTCTAGTACTTTTTGGATCATAACCATTTTGGACTAGTGTTGTGATCTTAATTGTTCAATGGGTTTTTATATATGAAGTATGTTTTAAGCATTTGAGATATTTTCAATTTGGTGCATAGTATTGCTAAAGAAAAAAAAAATTTATCCGCTGCGAATATTGCATATTGTTAGATGCATGTTAGGAACATTGCATCTTATATGTCATGAACGGGGGCAGGTAACCTTGTGTTGCATGTCTCGACGCTTCAAATATTTGTCCAATCCCAAACGGAATTTGAGGGCGTCACATGTAAGATTATATGATACATTTATCATCATTGGATGATATTTTGTTAAATGATTATTTATCATCTAATATTATAAATATGTAACATCTTATATAATATGTTGAGAACGAGATGTATAGTCATTACTCGTTAAAATAATAAAACTACGTATCAATTAAATAATATTAGGAGCGTTAATTATATACGATTTTGTACACATCATTAATTTTAATTAAGAGTTATTCAATTATGAAACTTATGTGTAGAGCACACCATCAATATTCAACATCATTTAAATAGTAAAATTTAAAATTTATCTTTAAAATTAAATTATATCAAGTAAAGGTGTAGAGGCCTTAAAATAAAATAAAGAAAAATCTGATTATAAGCGATTCTGCATATCAATATGTGCACTCATTCAACGTGATTGATTAGAAAGTCGGACATTAATGAAAATTATGTCAATTTAAATTTTAAATTTGAAGATAGTAATATTAATACGTAGATCAATATATAAATTTATTTATATATAGCAAAACTCTAATACTATTTTAATAGTAAGTTATTTCCTCTTTAAAAAATCTCTAAACGGGAGTACTTCTCGTATATGTCCTCCCCCCAATTAATATTTTTGCCAGACGGGCCAGGGCATGTTGAATGAATGCAGGAAATAAAAGGGCAAATTAAAAGTGTTTCTTCGCTATTTTTGAGATTCAAATGCCAGCGCAAGAGCAGTCATTATATACCAGTTGCTTTTATGGAGCTTTTCCGAGAGCAGAGCAGCTTCTTCTTTGTTTTTCATTTTGCTGGATCTATGTCATTGAATGATGAAGTCTTGTTTGGTGGGTCTCGTTAAGTGCACGAAGAAGTAGTACTTTCAAGCATTATCCTTGGAAGTCCACCTAGGCCTTGGAAGTCCACCTAGGCCCATGGCTCACACAACTCTCTAGGAACTAACGTCCAATATCTGGAAGATTAGGATTTGTTATAATATTCTGCTCCAAACATTCATTATTGTTCATGAGGAGGCATTATAAGAAGAATAAAATAATCTTACTCCTCTACTAGGGCTGCTGGCCGGGTACCCATACCCGACTGCCCGAGTCCTTCATGTATAGGGGGTAAACCGCTTGCACCATGCTAGCAAAATGGCAACAAGAGTTTTGTTATCCATAAGTGAATTTACGTATCAATTTACGTATCAATATTTATGCCTTTATATTTAAAATTTAAATTAGTGTTATTTTCAATAAAATCTATTTTTTAACTAATCACATTAGATGAATGTACGTATTAGTATGTAAAATTACTTATAATTAGATTTTTTTTCTATGTAACAATAATACTGTTCACATGAAGAGTGCAACCAAGAGTAACAAATTTGTGACATTTATTGTGCAGCCCGTAAAAGCCTCCCGGCATATTTATCATTTGTGATGACGTATACTTTAAAAATATATAATTTTATTAATAGTCACTTTTTTAATTATTAAATAAAAATTAAAAATTAAAAAAGTAAAAGGAGTAGTAAAATGTTGATAAGTGGGTTATAAGCTTATCATTTATTTTTTAAATTTTAAATTGACTTTTATTTTGATTAAATGTATTTAAATATTTTAAAAATATTATTTTATTAAAAACTGTAAATAAAATATAATTGTAATTGTAATTGTCTACCACAACTCAAATTTGCTTCTAAGAAATGATTTGTAAAACTATGTCAGGGTCTTATACCAGTAAAAGTCATATCATTACTATTTTAATGTAAAAACAATTAAAAATCTATCAATAATTTGAAAGAATGTGACCAATCATGACATTTTTAATTGGACCATGATCAGTTCTGATTTTGAAATGGAAAGATAAATACTTTGGGACTTTAGACAATGGTCCCTTCCCACTTCCTTTTTGGGTAAGAGCAAATGACAGAAAATCAAACCAAAACACCATAAAAAACGTGCTTTAATTTCTCAAGGTACACTTTTTTTTTTTTTTTTAATGCCTTTGTGCTATGTTGTAATTATGTTTTACGGCTATATACATTGCAGGAGATGCGTAAGTAATAAAAGTTGCAAGGGCCATTTAATTTATTTATTAGATGTTATTTATTATTTTTTTAAGCAGCTTTTTTAATCAATTTTTATTTTTATTTTTAAGGAGTTAAGTGTATAAACAGTCAACAATTGGCTTTTTTTAAGCAGTTTTACGATAATAGATATGTCACATCTTATTTAATAGGATAAAAGTAAAATAAGACTTGAGAATATAATGTATAGCATTACTCTTAATTTGAGACCTATATAAAAAAATTATTTTTTTAATAGTAAACTTCAATTTTTTTTAGAGAAGCACACAAAATTTACACAAATTTAAGAATGAATCTGATATAATATGGACTATATTCTCTCAAAATTACTACAACCTCACAAATGTCTCTACTTAACACTAGCATTAGTTTCTTTATGTACATCTTCATAATCACATCTTTTAAAGATCGGTTTTACATGTAAAGAAAAACTCTTATATTGAATTATGCATATTTGAACCAAATAATAATAAAATATTACTATTTTTTATCTTATTCTTAAAATTATTAATTTTTATGTATTTTACAATTAGTACCCACTTTGTATTATTAATTTAATACAAATTTCATGTATTAAAATTATCTTAATATAAATTACGCAAAGTTGATTTTAATAGGTAGAAGAGAAAAAAAAGTAGTAAAATAATGTTTGAATAGTGAATAGTATTTCTTCAAATTTGAAGAAACACTACTCATAACTATAAATTTTAGAGATGCATAAACTAATATAGATGAATTTAAATAGATATTATTCACATTTGAAGATAAAGATTGCGATGCATAAGCCAATGCTAGCACTCCGAAGAGAAATACTTTATTGACAATGAAATTTTATAAAAATAAATTAACAAATTAGCATGATTGGATAAGATACGTTAGATTGTAAATTTTTTTAATATAAAATAGATTTAATGTATCATATGAAACTGTATCAATTTATATATTTATTTTTGTGGAATATATATGCAATTGTAACACTTCTCATCTTTTTTAATAGTTTTATTTAACAAAAACTCCTTAAACCATTTAAATTACAGAGATTTCAAACTAACAGATAAAATATTGATAAAATAAAATTTTAGGAATTAGTTTAAGATTAAAAAGTTAAATTCATGATTATTATGAAGACATATTTAGGCCAAGTTTGGATAGTAAAAATATTTTATCTCATCTCATTTTATCATTACAATTTTTTTAAATTCTCGTACAAAATATAACAAATAATTCAAAATTTTAAATCTAAAAAAATAATACTATTACAAATAATATTCAAATAATATTTTATTCAACTTTTAATTTTCATCTTAATTTATCTTATCTAAACTCGCTATCCAAACAATACCTTAATATTTTATTATTATTAGTTGATCATGTCATGGAAGTTACCATGGAGGTTCGGGAGAAAAAGAAGCCACAAAAATGGTTGCATGATAATTCAATATCCAACAGTTGACCCAAGAGACAAAAATAAAATAGACGAGTTGAATGAGTTTGACGACGTCGTCTCTTTCCCCACATTTATTTTCTTTTGAGTTCTTGGTCCACGGCGTGGAATAAAGAAGGCCAAGGAATTCTTCACGTCGCACCCACAACTTTGAACCCCCCCCCCCCCCCCCCCCCCCCCCCCCTTCTTTTTTTTCTTGCTTTGTTTTAGGTACAACATATGATGTCAATTTCACAACATTGTTATCTACCAATAATATTTTCAGTGATTTTTGTCAAAATCTATTTTATAATTATCAAAAATAAAATATGTAGTCACTTTTACGTATTTTTTATGCACTTCAATAATGTGATTGATGTAAAATCATATTAATTTATAAATATAATTGTTTTATAAAATATTTTATAAGTATAATTATTTTATGTATAATTTTCTTCAGAGTGATATTATATACAGTCGTAGAATGTGTAAGTGTTGTATAATTATTATGAAAAAAAGTAAAGTTTATTATTAAAAATTAGTTTATTTTTATTTTTATGTAAGTTATATATTTACTCATTTTTTTTATAAAAAAATTATGTAATATTTATATGTTTTACTATTGTAAATATTATTTCTATTGTAAAAATTGAAAGTTTTGAAATTGCATACTGCTTTAAACGCATTGTAGCCTGTAGGCTGTGTTGGGCTGGGCATTGTATAAAGCTGGGATTGGTCGTTTAATACCAAAGTGGGCTGACTTATAGGATGTCTACTAACATACCATAGCATGGGCCTCTACGTAAGTTCGGATAATGATTTGAGGAGGTAGAGTAATGTTACCTATAACTATTTTTGAATATTTTTTTATATTTTTTATTAATGTGATTGATTATTTTAATTTTTTTAATTACAAATAATCATATTAGTATAGTGCGTAAAAGAATACATAAAATTGATTGTATATATAATTATATATATATAATGAGAAAATACAATGCTAATTCATTAGATGCATCCCTGATCGATCTCCATCTTTGTCGCTCCGAACATTATGTTCTTTTAAAGCCATGGAAATGGATGAAAGAAACGCGTATCTTATTGCCTTGATTTTAGGCTCCACGAATGCTGAATGTACCACTTAATTCCTTTTACACAATTAAACAAAAATATTTAAAATTCTTTCACCAATCAAATGATCAGGACCCGGTACTCTTTAGAACCCACTGGTCATGCTTTTCCCGCCTCCACTGTTCATGGATCTTCGGCCCCGGTTGCACTTGGTCCAAAACCAGGTACATCGAGCATTGAGATTTTAAAAATAGGGTTGGTTCCGAAATTACAGAAAAATAATATTCTTGTATATAACAAAGAATATATAGCATTAATCACTGAAATAATATCAGGTAAAAAAATAATTTTTTGATTACAACCACTATAGTCTATAAATCATATGACAAATCTCATAAGCCCATCATCATCACCTATATATCATATGACCTCAAAAGCTCTCCTACTGATCACTTCTCGATCTCCATGGACTTCACAGTCTCCATAACCAACCAAGATGTTGAAAAGGAAGAGCCACTGAAACTGGTGTCTCCAAATAATCCAGACCCCCCAGAAATCATATTCCTATCAAATATTGATCTAGCAGTGGCTTTCCCTGTTGAAACAGTTTTCTTTTTTGAAGTAACTCCAGACAAGAGCTCCTCAACACTGAATATCTCTCACAGATTGGAGAAAGCAGTGGCTGAGGTGCTCTTAGTTCCTTACTATTTTATGGCTGGGAGACTCAACTTCAACCGTCAGACAAGGAGGTTGGAGCTTCTCTGCAACAATGCTGGAGCTTTGTTTGTCAGTGCCACCTCGAGGCTTCGGTTGAAGGACCTTGGAAAGCTTTATCTTCCGAATTCAACATTTCATCATTTTGTTCATCGGCCTGGCCTTTACAAAACCCTCGCCGAAACTGCACTTCTTACTATCCAGGCAATGCTTTGCAAAATTATTCTCTTACCAAGATTGTTTTTTTCCTCTATTAAGCAAGTTCTCTTTTCGAAAAAATAAACATTAGGGTATTTTGCAGGTCACCAGATTTTCCTGTGGAGGTTTCTCAGTCGGATTTGTTACAAATCACGGCATTCTTGATGGAAAATCAGCAAGTGAAATGTTCCAGAACCTTGCCTCTATATGCAGAGGCGAAAACATAGTGAACCAAGTACTATACAATGACAGAACATGCTTCAGAGCAAGAATCCCACCCCAAATCAAATACCCACATATGGAATATGTAAAGCTACAGGATATTTCATCTCTTGCCTCATCGTTCACTGCACCAAACCAGCTTTTTCCCTCTCCATTAGTCTTTTCAGAAAAATTCACTCACAAGCTCTTCTCATTCACTCCTGAAATGATAGCCACTCTAAAAGAAAAAGCCATGAAAAGATGCTCAAGCTTTGAAGCCATTGCAGCTCACCTTTGGAGAGCAAGAACAAAGGCTATTTTTACAAACCCAACTGAAGTCTCAACTGTTCTTTTTGCAGTGGACATAAGGTCTAAAACATCTCCACCTCTGCCAAACGGGTTTGTCGGGAATGCTGTGATCACAGCATTTGCAACCTCAAAAGTGGCCGAATTGGTGGAGAAACCATTCTGTTTCTGCGTCGAGAAGATGAGGGAAGCAATTGAGAGAGTTACAGAGGAGTACGTGAGGTCAGTGATAGACTGGTTGGAGGTTTACAAGGGCGTCCCTGCAACTTGTAATGGAAACTTTTATGTTTCAGCATGGAGCAAACTGCCATTTGGTGAGCTTGACTTTGGGTTCGGGAAGCTTGCCCATGGCGGACCGGTGGCGAGTGGGAATGATGAGTTTGCGCTGCTTCTTTCTGAGGGAAAAAGCGTGGGAAATGGGGGATGCATAAATGTTTGGATGGGTCTTGAGCGAGACAAGATGGAGAAGTTCGCGGCCCATATTTTTGAAATATGACAAGTGTCTTCCATGGCAAAGGAAATTGTCAACAAAGAATCTGAAATTACTAGAATTTGGACCCGCACTATAACAGCCAACACGGCCAAAAATTGTAAAAGAACTCAAAATCCATTCCGTAAGCACAAATTCCACTAAATTCTCCTCAAAATCAAAAACTGAACACACTAGGAAGTTCAAAAAGCCACATTCGAGAGCCTTTCTTTTCTCTTCTCACTCAATGAATGGATCAATAGAGAAAAATGATAAAACATGAGAGACAAATTAAAAAAATAAAATCCCCATGAGAGACAATAGAGAAAAATGTTATCGTGATGCATGCACTAGTTCTTGAAAAGTGCCTTATTTGTGTGTGTAGCTGGATGCATCTTTTTCTTTTTTACTAATATCTTGATTTTTGCATCTAATATTATATGTCAGTTCATATATGGATTGCTTCGAAAGTGATACTAATACAAATTTATGAGATAATGAGACGGCTACTCCTTTGGATAATCGATCACAAAATGCATCAAATATTAACTTGTCTAGTGACACGTCTCCCTCCTCGTAAAAGGAGGGCAAATAAGGACTTATCAGTAGTGTGTGACCATTTTATTAAAATAGATGGATGCCCTTTAAATGATCCAAAAGTGGAGTGTAATTATTGTCACAAGATTTACTCTTGTCATCCCAAAAGACATGGTACATCAAGTATGTTGCAGCATCTTGGTACTTGTAAGCAACATCCTCATAGAATCAGGCTTACGGATCAACAGAATATGAGTCGTGGGGAGACTCTTGAGGGAGTTGGAGATAGTGATGTTAGTAACTCGGCAAGTGCACATAAGTTTGATTTGGAAAATGTACGAATGACAATTGCTGAAATGATCATTTGTGATGAGCTTCCATTTAGGATAGTAGAAGCCCAGGGATTTAGGAAGGTGTGTAGATCATTTGAACCAAGGTTCCAAGTGCCATCTAGAACCACTGTAGCGAGAGACTGTATTAAACAGTTTAAAATGGAGAATGAGAAGTTAAGGAAAATATTTAAAACGGTTGGGCGGGTTAGTTTAACCACTGACACATGGACGTTGATTCAAAACTTAAATTATGTGTCTTACTGCACACTTTATCGACTCTGACCGGAAGCTACACAAAAGAATTCTAAACTTTTGTATGATCCCTAATCACAAAGGAGAAACTATTGGAAAGTGTGTAGATTCATGTCTACAAGATTGGGACATTGACAAAATCTTTACTGTTACAGTTGATAATGCTTCTTTAAATGATGTTGCCATTGAGTATTTGAGAAAGTTTGTAGAAGGTCATTTGTTTGAAGAGAAGTATATTCACATCAGGTGTTGTGCCCATATAATGAATCTCATTGTGAATGATGGGCTAAAAGATTGTGATAATTCAATCACAAGGGTGTGCAATGCAGTTAGGTATGTTAGATCATCTCCCGCAAGAATGGAGAAATTCAAAAAGTGTATAGAGAAGGAGAAAATTGATTGTACAAAATTGGTATGCCTTGATGTTTCCACGAGATGAAATTCGACTTATCTAATGCTAGAAGTTGCAGAAATATATAAAAAAACCTTTTTTTCGATTGGAGAAGGATGATGATTCATTTGTTCGTTATTGTTGTAGTATGAATTTGGGCCCCCCTAACTCTAATGATTAGGAGAGAGTTAGAGTATTGATAAAGTTTTTGAAAATTTTTTATGATGCTACTGTGAGACTTTCTGGCTCTTTGTATGTCATATCTAATGCATATTTGCAGGAGCTTTGTGGCATACAATCGCATTTGTAAAAAATGAGTCAAATTAATGATGCAGTGTTGAAATGTATGGTGGAAAATATGAAGATTAAGTATAACAAATATTAGGGATCAATTGAAAAGACTAACTTGATGATATTTATTGCTGTTGTTCTTGATCCAAGATGCAAATTTATTCTTTTACATTTTTGATTCAAAAAGATATATGGTGGTAATTTAGTCGAAAAAAAGATTGCAATAGTGAAACACTTGATGATGGACATTTACTGGGAGTATAGTATTGTGTATGGGAGTTCAAGTGGAGTTTCCTATTTTGAGCCTCCTTCTTCAGTTGATCCTACTATGATTGATTCTGATTCTTAACAGAGTTTTTGGATTGAGTATGAGTAAGAAATTATTGAGTCTAATTTGATGAACAAATCAGAGATCGATCAGTACTTAGAACATGGTTGTGAGGCACGAGCTCCTAATTTTGATATTTTGGATTGATGGAAGATTAATGAAGTAAAATATCCTATTTTAGTAAGAGTTGCACAGGATGTAATGGTCATTCCCGTTTCTACAGTTTCTTCTGAGTCAGCCTTCAGTGCAAAGGGTCGTGTGCTTGATCCATTTCGTAGTTCACTATCTCCAAGAACAGTCGAGGCACTTATTTGTACACAAAATTGGTTGAAGGATCCAATATCCATCGATCTTCGTGCCTCCTTGGATAATATTGAAAGCTTTGAGGCGGAATTGGGTAATAAATTTATTTCTTATTTACATATTTATTAAACTTTTTCATAATGTTTATTTTTATATCATTTTAATAATCATCATGTGTTTTTTTAGAGTTTGGTCCAAAATCAAGTTTTGCTTATGATGATGAGATTGAGGAGTAACTCAAGGCTTATGGTATGTATGAATGGTATGATTTTCATTTTCACTCATTTTTATATGATTTGCATGAATTAAAAATTATGATTTGATTTTCCCTAATGTTAGTTTCTAAACCTTTGATATTGGATTTGTAGATTCACTTGCAAAATAGTGGATTAAAATGGAATGTAGTTAGTAGTTTTGGAAACCCAATAATGAGTGGAGGTTTCGAATTATATGTGATGCAGGGGAATTTTGTTGATGCCTTCTCAACAAATTATGGAATTGGTTTTAATAGTTTGGTAGAGGTTTTAATGGTTTTAACAACAATTGTATAGAAAAAGATGTTTATTTTGCAATTTTTCTTTTGATACTTTTGTACTATTGTTTTGCTCACTTTTTAGTAATGAAATGATATTGATTTGTATGAAAAAGAAACCAAGAATTGTAGAATTTCATCAAAACAGAACCAGACCCAAAAAAAAAAAAAAGTCCGTACAACCCGGCATGTACGGACGGGTTGAGTCGGGTTGTACGGACGGGTTGAGTCGGGTTGGCGCGCTTTGGCCAACCAGGTCGGATTCGACCATGCACAGAACCGACTTTTCCTTCACGGGTTGCAGGCCTATGGCCAACATATATTGCCAATAAAACTTTTGGTAATTATCACCCACTTCAAGATGCTTAATTTCCTAAAAGTATCAGAAACATGAGGGATCGGTTGCTGATCAGGGCCGGCCGACAAGAAAAGGCATAATCATTTTTCTTAATCCACAACTGAAGCGGATTATAATTATGAAGGTTTTCAAGCTTTTGTCCTAATTAATCGTAGTGGGCCGATCTCAATATCCGGATCAGAGGATTGGACTCCTATTAACCATTAATGCTAATAATTACTTGACCGATATGGAATTCGAAAGTTGAATATAAAGACATATTATTTGATTATACATGTGTAAAGAATTGAATGTAAAATAAATTTAAATTTTGATTATTTTATTTATATTAATTTTCATATTAGAATAGTTATTTTTATTATTATATAACAATAAAATAATATAAAATAAATTTAATTTTAACTATTCAGATCAAATCTCTATATTAAATTATCAATTTATTCATTATATAGTAATGAGTAATTAATAATTAAAAAAATATTTAATTTTTTAATTATTAATTTATTTAATTTTATCATATTACCTATTATATGTTAATTAGTAATCATATTCTAATTAAGTTATAAGTTAAAAAATTATATTTTTCAATTATATGTACTCAATTTTCTAATCAAACCATATTTTATTCTACCAAACGTTCTGAAAATATTCAAAGGAGAGAGGGAGAGTTATAGAAAAATAATAAATAATAATTTATTTATTGTACAGTAATTATCAAATTTGATTATAATTTTACATTTATTGTAATTAAAAGTTAAAAGAATTTGAAATTGATTAATCCAATATAAACTATTTTTATTTCTAATATTTAAAAAGTTACTTTATTTTTGGATATGACTATTCCCGTAAGAGGCCGGTAGGTAGCAGATTGGCACATCTTGGTACTATGGATGGAAAACTAAAACAAAAACTAAAGTAAAAAAAAACCTATGGAGAGTTTGAACATATGCCAAACTGAAGGAGGAATGGAGGAACCGCGCGAAACTCCACCCCCTCTTGGCAGAAAGGCTGTGATGCTTGGATCCTTCGGTAGAGAGAAAATAACGGGGATGGCAGAGAGAGGAAAGGCCTTGTTAACTAATTATTTACAATACGTTGGATTTTCAAAAGAGCACTTGTACATACTTCGTTCTACGCATATTAATTTTATGATTAACGTTTGATTTCTAGGCTGATCTTTTAGAAAAATTTTATAATTAAAACTCTTAAATTACTAATTATTTAACAATATGAAAAATTATTAAAGTTACCACTTAATTAATCTTTTAATTCAAAAGAAGTAATAATAAATTTGTATCATTCCTAAACTTTTAATTATTAATTAACATGGTCATGTTATATATTTCTTTTTTTCATCTTAAATATTATATTTAATACTGAACAAAAGAAAATATATAGTGTGTGAAAGGATTATTTATTTTATTTCTGCCACAAAACTTTCACTCATCTACTGGAATCAATTTTTTTTTTTAAATAAAAAACTTGAATCAAAATTAAAGTGCTCTATAGATTTTTTAGTGGGGCAGAATCACTCTGGAGTTAGCTTCTTGAAAACCTGTCAATGAGTTGGATTTATTATTTAAAAATAAAAAAATAAAAAATAAAGGGAGTTGGATTGAAGTGTACGTGTGGGAGTATAAGCTAGACTTCTTTCCTTTCCCCTTTTGGCTGAGACACAGACAAGGATAGGTGTGGAATTAGTAGAATCTTTTCTTGAGTCGAACAAGCTCTTTTTGTTTTTTGTTTGTGGAAAAAGTGCGATCAGTACTTTCTCAAGCCAAATCGTCGGTGGATATGTACGTCATTTCCCATACTGAAATAGGTCTTGCAATGATTAAAAAATATTGATGCTAACTTTTTAATTATAGGTGGTGCGCTGATAAACAAAACTTACAAATAACACAACTCATAATATATATATATATATATATATCTACGTAAGTGAAAGACGATAAGAATACTTATCCACCATCCAAAGACGAATACTTATCCACCGTCCAAAGCCACAAAATAAGAAAAACTTATCAAACTTGGAATCATTCGAATACTCCCTTGGACAAAGGTTAGCATTCAATCTCAACTTGGAATATTATAAAAGATCCCAAAGGACAAAAAAAAAAAAAAACTTTGAATATTGCTAAAGTTTGATAACGAAAAAGATAACACTAATCTAAAATATTATTTTTTAATAACATGATTGTCCCATTTGATTACATAGTTCATATGAGATGAGATGAGCTATTTTAAATAGTAATGAATAAAATATTCTTATAATATAATTTTTTAATATTAATTTTATTTTGAGATTTGAAAAAGTTGAATTGTTTATTATATTTTATATGAGAATTTGAAAAAGTTATAATGATGAGTTGAAATGAGATGAGATGAGATAATTTGGATTTTGTTAAAAAAGTAAAAAAAAAAAGTTTGGATATCAAAATCATCTCAACTCATCTCATCTCTTCATTATAAATTTTTTAAATTTCTACACAAAATATAATAAATAATATTTCAATTTTTTCAAATCTCAATTCAACATTCTTAAATTCTAAAATAATAATAATACTAAAAAATAATATTTTAAAAATATTTTATTCAACTTTCAACTATCTTATTTCATCTCACTATCCAAACAAGCCTTTTATCTGTGGTTATTTTTCTACATTACAGTTATTTTTTGTTTACTTTATTTACAGTTATTTTTAATTTTTTTTTTCATTGTGAGCAAGCATTTGCTGGATCCTAAGGCCTGGATTGATTAACCAAAACTAAAAATCTCATATCATCATTACAACTTTTTCAAATTTACATAAAAAATATAATAAACAATTTAACTTTTTCAAATTTCAATACAAAATTCATATTAAAAATTATATTATAACAATATTTTATTAATTATTATTTAAAACATCTCATCTTATTTCATCTGTGTAACCAAACGGAGCCTTAATACTTAGACTTTTGGTCTTGACGAAGTGGACCGGGTCTAGCCCCGCGGGGCCGCGAGGGACGAATATGTACTTTTAATATAGAGACCTGCTATAGATACAAAGAGATTATATAAAATAAACTCACAAACTGATATGGTTTCATAAAATCCATTAGATCTGATTTGTAATAAAAATAATTTTACAATCTAATGTATCATATTAAGTTACATCAGTTTATAAATTTATTTGTGTATAATTTATTTATAACTAAAATATTTTCCTTCAATAGATATTCTTTGATTCATCTATAGGAAGTATGAAACGCAATTAATTAAAAGACGGAAAGGAAATCTAGAAATATATAAGAAATTAATTAAACAGATGATCAAAGTGGATCTGCCATTATGCTCCGACTTTTCAACATGCGAATGAAGTGGAAAGTGCCGGCAATCTTTGAGCTATTGATGGTACTTTAGCCATGGCTTTGTGTAGCACTAACTGTACGGCCTTGGAAGTTAATAATATTGAGACCCCACTGACTTTAATAATTAATATATAAAAAGAATTAGTACATTGCTGTCGTATACAATGATGTAATCTCAACTAAAACTATGTATTTAATTAAATCCTTCTTATTTTTTAAACCTTTTTGAAAGGTCTAGGCCATGGTTGGATCCATGCCACGACATGATGCATTCACAAAAGTCGCACCTTTAAAGCTTGTTGACCAATGACCAATAATATTATTCAACATTCTAGATATACATGCTCAGCCTGCACGCGCTTGGTCATAATCCATACATGATGATCCTTTGAGCTTTAGGCCTAGCGGGTTCTTTAAAGGTAGAGCTTTGCAAAACCCTATCAGCATCCATTAACTGTTGTAGTGTATCCTGCATACGAATCATTCTACATACTAGGCATAGACTATAAACAATTATTTTTATATATTTTTTATGTATTATATTAATATAATTTATTACATTATTTTTTTAATATAAAATAATTATTTTAATCAATCATATCAGTTAAATGTATAAATAATATATAAAAGTAACTGTATACAGTATAACTCATTTTTCTCTTATAAAAAATATACACATAACGTATACATGTTTAGAAATTATACGTGTCATTATTCTCGTTTACCGAATCATGGAATCTTTTTGAAATCTTGTTCTCCAATGGATTTAGATGAGGAGTCGCGCTTGAGGCCGGATGGGTGTAAAAATACTACTTTTCACACCGACCAGTAAGCAAATGCCATGAAGGCATTCCAAAGAGAGAAAAGTTGTAGCTGCATACACCCAATCTCTCCCTCTCCTTCTTTCTCTCCCTCCCCTATCTGCACTCATGCCAAAGTCCTATCAATCTCACCCTCTCCTTTCTCTTCCTCTCTCTCCCCCATCTGCACTCGATGATAATGGAAGGAATTTGAAAATAATCAGAACCTTATTTGGAAAGCTCAATTTCAATTTATATGAAATATACAGAGTTAATACACAAAAGATTACTATCTATCTCCAATCACCTGTTTGCCATATTAGAGAGAGAGAGAGATTTGTTGCTGGACAAGAATTCAGCTATATCAATTTATAGGTTGCATGTTCACAAAACCACAATAACTAGGTATATTAATAAAGATAAAAGAATTCATTCAATCCATATGCACATATATAATACAATCAATCTTAACGATAAAATTAAGCTCTCAACAACAACATTGTGTTCTGCCATCAATCTGAGAAAACTAAAACCAGCAAACCAACAAGATAATTTTTTTTAGAGCAATATTACATACAGTCGTAGAATTGCAAACGTCACGCAATCGCTTTGAAAAAAAGTAGGGTTTACGATTAAAAAGTTAGTTTTTTTTTTTATGTGGGTCCCATATTAATTCATTTTTTTCAAAGTGACTGCACGCTGTTTGCACAATCACGACTGTTAATATCATTTTTTTTTTTTTTATTATTAGAGATAGAGGTCTCCTTGAAGAAGGAGAGGGAACCATCGACAAATGCAACCCAATAAGGAAAGGCAAATAAATAAATATGGTTTCTACAATATCTGGAACTTCACCAAACAAGAAAAAGTTTTTTACCTTTCAATTAGGAGTGTAAAAAAAATCTGACAAACTGGAAAATTGGCATGGACCGAACCAAACCGGACCAATTGTGCCAGTTTTGAACCGATTCGGTCTAGAACCGGTTTCCATAAATGAAAAACCAGTCATAATCGATCCGATTTCAGTTCCAATTAGTTTTGGACCGGACTGGACCGGTACTATTTATATATTAATATTATATATAATATGTTTTATATTATATATAATTTTTTATCACATAAAAAATAATCACATATGTACTAATACTATTATTCTAATATAGACTATAGTTATATTCATACTAATATAATTATACTAAATGATCAAAATTAATACTAATATATAACTATACTAATAGTCTAATATTAATACTATTATATTGTCTAATATATTATATAGCTATAACTAATACTAATATATATACACTAATACTAATCGTCTAATATAGGATTGTAGCAGATTTTTTTTTACACTAGATTGCTTATTTTAATTTTTGTTTTATAGCAGTTTTTTATATAGCATAATTTTGTTTATATAATAGATTTTTTTTATAAAGTAGATTTTTTATATCAGAATTTTTTTACACAGCAGATCTTTTTTTATAAAATAGATTTTTTATAACAGAATTTTTTTATATAGCAGATCTTTTTTGTAAAACAGATTTTTGTAAATGGTAATAGATTTTTAATAAAATAGAATTTTTTTAATCAATTTTTTTAACAAAATTTTTATGACAAATTTATATTTTATTAAAATTGAAATATCGGTTTAAGAAAAAAATTGGTACGTAATCGATTTTAAAAAATATAAAATCGATACCTATCGATTTGATCTTAAATTTTATCTAAAATTAGGTCAAACTAGACCGATTACTCTTATACTTTCAACCAGAAAACAATTTTTTTGGGTTTCCTTCCGTCGGCGTCGAACGTAGATGGGGAAGGGAGAGAGAAAGGGAGAGAGTGAATGAGAGGGAAAGATGGGTGTATGCGGTTGCAATTTCTCTCTTTTTGAAATGTCTACGTGACATTTGCTTATTGGTCGGTGTGAAAAATAACATCCCCTGAAGGTTTTTCCTTAGAAGAGGCCCCACCGTTGATGCTGACCAGTTCGGCACAGCCACATTAGATATCGAACTTTTGACCTGGTCAGCTTTAAAATTATGGTGGCGAGCTAGAAATATTAAAAATTTCTTTCAAAGGGAGGTAGACCGACATGTAGCTCCGGCACTGTCTATAACTATATAAAGAGGGCTTGTGATCCAAAAGGACCAGTAGTAGTACTGTATGCTCGTTGGTCAGGAACAAGCAGTTTGCTGGAATGGACGATAATATTGGTGCTCGTTCTTCAAATGAAGATAATTACATGATCAAGGAGCAAGAGCAATTGCTGCCGATAGCCAACGTTGGACGGATCATGAAGCAAATTCTGCCACCCAACGCAAAAATCTCCAAGGAGGCCAAGGAGACAATGCAAGAATGTGTGTCGGAATTCATTAGCTTTGTCACCAGCGAGGCATCCGAGAAGTGCAGGAAGGAAAGGCGCAAGACCGTGAACGGTGACGACGTCTGCTGGGCGCTGGAAACGCTAGGTTTTGATGACTACGCGGGGCCAGTAAGAAGGTATTTGCATAGATATAGGGAGCAAGAAGTAGATAGAGCCAATCAAGAAAATGGTAGGAACATACTGAAAGATCTAGAATGACTATGCATGAACCTGCATTTTAAAGTAGAATTAAGCACAAAAAATAAGAAAACAGGTTGTACGTAGCTGATGATCATGATCTGAGTCGACCAAGAAAGTCAATGTCATCGAAACTGATCAAAGGCTTTTTTTTTTTTTTTTTTTAAATTTTATTTAATTTTTATGCTTTTTTAAAAGATTAATAGACAATGTCGTGATTTCTGTGTCTTCTAATTACCTTTATTTGCTTATATATGATTAAAAAGACCATGGATGATCATTTTTCATATATATGCTGCTTGAGTGCTTTCATTATACATACAATATTTGCGCATCTGGGCTTCGTTTCTGAACTTCACATGATGAGCTCAAGTTCTGAAGATCCATACGAAGCAATTGCAAGCAACTTGCTTTAGTTTGTTTGTACGAGGGAATTGAGAGTGGCAACAAGAGATTTTAGTTCGATATATATCTTTTTCTTTACCTTATCTTTTGAAAATACTATTGATCATCGATTCTTGTTGTTTCGGGTTCAATTAATCTATCAGAACCCCCACAACCCTTGAGAATAGATTATTAGTACGTTTTAATTTGTTTGCCGAATGGGAATATATCAAGATGACTTAGGTCGAGATTGGTTACACAAAATCAAAAATCTCATCTCAACTTATTATTATAATTTTTTCAAATTTTTATATAAAATATAATAAATAATTTAATATTTTCAAATCTTAATATAAAATTAATATTAAAAAATTAAATTATAATAATATTTTATTTATTATTATTTAAAATATTTCATCTCATCTTATCTATATAATCAAACGGGACCTTAGTTATCTCGAGTTGATCTAAAGAATTGATCATTGCCACAAAGAAGCATTGTCGACAATTATAGGACGGAGCGCAAAAGACGAAGTTATAAATATCTTACATTAATTTGTCGGCATTTGGTCTGAGAAACATAGATGATAATTAATATTGGAATTTGCTGACACTATGTTTGTGTATATATATATATATATATAACGTTAATTATTCAACTCCATGGAGTAATGTTTGCATGAGTAATGATTTGTTGGTAGAGCAGTTTATCAATATTAATATAGCACGTAATAATTAATAAAAGCTACTACTGATCAAGGATACCTGCAAATTAATTAGCTCAAGCTGGCCTACTGCCGACACTAAACATGCTGGTATGAAATCCTTCATCATGCCTAGCTAGGATACATGTTAATGTTTGTAACGCCTTGTTTGGTTAATTAAAATTAAAAATCTCATCTCATCTCATATTAATTTATCATTATATTTTTTTAAAATTTTTATATAAAATATAATAAATAATTTAATTTTTTTAAATTTTAATATAAAATTAATATTTAAAAATTATATTATAAAAATATTTTATTTATTATTATTTAAAATATTTCATCTCATTTTATCTTATCTGTATAACTAAACGGGAAATATCTTGATGGTGTGGATTATGTTGACAAGGAGGTTAAAAATGATTCCCAATTTCTAGGGTTTTCTAATTATTTTATATTAATTTTTAACCTACTACTTTGTGTCATGGGGACCACAATATTTTGGTGGCCAAACACCACTACAAGTCAAATGAAAACTCATTCAAATGTATATTGGGTATGTTGACGATCACATTCATTAATGTATGATCCGGTTATCTTCGTGATTTCACATGAAGACAAATAGATAGAAATTGAGAGGTGGTAATAGCTAGGTAGCCAGTTCCTTATTCGTGGGACTTTTTCGGATTCCTTAATTTGGTGGTCAATTGTCACTGTCTTTAAGGTTTCTGTTCCTGTTCTAGCACCCTGGGATTAAATTGAGTTAAGAGTACGGTTTGAATGACAGTAAAAAGAATAAAGGCTAAGGCCTAGAAATTAAGCATCCACCAACCAGTCTCTAATACTAAATTGTCGTATATAGATAGATAGATAGATAGATGGACGTTAATGCTAGGTAGCCCCGTGCAATATTTGCCCCCCGACGTGGCCTTGACGGCCAGGTCAGTCATTATCAAAAAGAAAAAAGAGAGGGGTCGAAACACGTCCGGGACCATTGATTTCGTCCCCATTTGAACCTGTTTCTGAAACCCTAAAACTTCATCCTGCACCTCCAACTCCATTTTCGGCAGAAACCGAGCTCCATTTCTGAAAAAAAAAAAAAAAAAAAAAAAGAACTATGAATGCATTCACTTTTGAAATAGACATTGTTTAAGAAACTGGGAGCATTAGCACCATGAAACAGATACAATATTTTCTAGCTGCGAAAAGATTATCCAGAAGGTAAGTAAGACAAGAAGCCCAAAAACGTTAAAGCTCGAGAAAACAAGAAATTTTAATGGGTAGTTTCAAACAACAAATAAAGAAACGAAATAAGAAATGGAGAAAAATGGTGCAGAAGAAAAGCAAAGGAAATAGCAAGTACCTGAAAGCTGAAGAAGATTGGGTGAAGAAGTGGTTGCTCAAGTTCATGGCCGGTTGAGAGAGAAAATGGGAACTAATTTAACACGTGGAAAGGCCACGTCGGGAGGTAAACATAGGGGCAAATTTAGGGAGCAACATCCTAGCATTTTACTAGAAATGCTAAGTACAGTTTTTATTTTAGGGATTGTAATTTAAATATAAGTAATTTTATTTTTAAATTTTTTTAAAATTATTAAAATATTTATTCTAAAATAATATTTATTCTTTTTTAATAAAGTGTATGCATATACAATCTCTACTTGGAGATTACAAATAGGATTTCTCTTCCTAGATATATAGATAGGTATGAGCTAGTTGATCATGGTATCTTTGAAGGAGTGATTTAAGGAGCACCCTAATATATTCCATATTTGGAATTATGATAGAAAATATTATTTTTAGCTTGAGTCTTATACCTTTATGTTTAACATAATAAGCCTTACTATTAAAAAAATATTTATTGTTTGAAATCCGTATATCTAAAACACTTTTAAATACACATAAAATTATGAGTCTTATTAAAGTTCATTAATGTCATTCTTATTAAATTTAAACCTCTAGATGGATGTAGAAAGCGCAATAACTTCCATAAAAATAAGTGTATCATATGTGGTACCTTCCTATCCAGCCCAAACAAAAGTGAAATGCATATAAAAATCACAAACGATCATGATATTTTGAGTATATATGCCTTTTCTACCAATGAATAGATTTTGTTTTGTTGGAGAAATAGTAACTGGCAGGTGTGTTCCATCAATAGCTCTAATACAATATTTAAAGTAAGGCCAATATCGCTCATCTTCATGGATTTTTCTTTAACATCCTTAAATTCCTTATCAGTGGAGTTGATAATGTTGGCCGCCATTCGTGAAATAATTATTAATACACTATTAAAATGCCTACTAATAGTCCCTTCTGAATGTTGAAATCTTTTTTGTGCCATTCTATTTCCAAACCCATGACCTAATGTAATCAAGAAAATTCCTACAATTTCTTTGATAGTTATGTTTCGAGTACCAGTTAAGTTATATTTTCCATTCAACCCTTTGCATAAAGTATGAAATACATATTTTTTTATCCTAAATTGTTGATGACATCTATCATGATGACCATTTAGAATTTCCATAACAAATTGTGACCTATGTGCGGAGAGGTCCTACAAGGTTCCTTTAAAATATACGTTGTGTAATATTTAGAAGCCATCATTAATTAAAATACTATCATAAAGTCAATATCATTCTATTTTTCTTCTTCTTCACCATTATCAATATTGCTTGTATAATCAATCTTTAGTATTGTAACTATTATTCTCCATGACTATAAAAAGGAAAAAAATATGAAAAAAATAAATAATAAAGACACGATGGTTAAGAACAAGCATCAATAAAAAAAAATGTTGTAAAAATTCACCCAAAAAATATAATTAAAAAAAGTAAGTCTCAACAACCTCTAAAATAGTTCATTACAAAGTATTTGGAAAACAAAATCATAATGAACCCTCAAAATAAGATCATGATAGTCATTATTGATTTATTTATTTTTCATTCTAATAATAAAATTAATATGAAATGTTTGGTCCTTTAAGGCAATAAACATTTTTCTATGTGATTTCATAAGGAATACCTCACTTGCTTTCCTAAAAAACTCATAGCCCTTTTCTATGTTAGTTAACTCCTGTACAACAGCCATAACCTCATCAATTCTATGGCCAAGTTTATTGGAGGATGATGTTGTAATCCGCTTTTCAAGTACATCACAAAGATGTGTGAAATGTTGATCAAATATTTGAATTCATTTTTTCTTTTTCCTATCTTGGATTGCAGGACTAATCCGTTTATTTTCTTTTGTCTTAGTGTTTAAATCAGCCTTAATATCATTAGCTTCATCATCCGAGTCATAAATCTCCTCTACATCTAATAATACATCGTCATTCTAATCAAATTTTATTGCATCCTCAAAACTCAATCCAAAGGATGGGGCCCAATCTCCCTCACCAGTGGTAGTTATACCTCTAAACATTATATTCAACTTAAAAATTTGAGCCAAATCTGCATTTTGAAACTTAGCTGCTTCTAGAATTTCCTATATATCGATACAATGTAATCAGTAATGATAAATACTAATTGATTATATAGAAGAAAATAAATGGGTAAAAACATAGTACTTGTAACTTTTTTGCTCACTACTCATCCGTAGCGTCAATTGTCTTCTTCATCAGATCCCATCCAAATCCAGTTTCCTTTCCTACCAATTTCATCCAAATGTTTCAATCATTTTTTAAACTATCCCACTTATACTTTAGTTGTTTATAGCAAAATTCTTTACCAATTTTCTCGTTAAACTTATTAACCACATTTTTCCACCCTATCTTACTAAAATTGGTCCTGGACGGTTACTCGCATAAATCTCACTAACACATATGTCTACATAATCTTCTAGCATTTTATCTATCTAAATTAATCTCACTGTCTAACTATCTTACATTTGTGTAGCCGCAACAACATAGTTTCGATTTCTCTTAGACATGGTTAGCAATCTTGACACCTTCCATGTGAAATAGAATTATGCCAAGAAAATCAAAGCAGCAGAGCTGTAGAAGTCCCTATTGCAAAGTAAAGTTGCCGAATATGCAAAAATCAATTAGGTGTAGAACATAAATGAATAAAGGCTTAAGGATGGCACCCATGTGAAAAGTATTTATAGGCGCCCATTCAATAAAAGCATTAGTACATAAATGATGGGCATTATCCAGATCTACAACAATGGTGATAATGATAAATCAGCCCAGTAAGACTTCAATAAAAGCAATAGTTGTTGGACTCTATAATCCCCAATCCCAATTTCTGTAAAAAAAAAAAAAAAAAAAAATCAATAAAAGTGCAATCAAGCGTCTTAAATTCTCAAAATTAGAGTCTATAATTGTTAACCCGCAGCCATCTTCGTTATTCCTATTTTAGCCCTATTTTCATCACACAGGCTGATATTCTGGGGGGACTCTGTAGTTCGATATGGCAAATGAATAAAATGGTCGACCCTTTTATGAACAAAATAATTAGAACCTAAAAACTGAGAGCACAAGCTATATTTGTCTCGTTCTGGTCTGAACTAAAAAAATGAAAGTAATAAAAGAACAACCCAAAAGGAGAGTGGTTTGCTACTTTCCAGACTTCTGAGAATCCTAAAACTGAAATTAATGCAGTGGACTGCACTGCTTCCACACTTAAGGAGTATCATCATGAACACTCCCAAAAACAGAAGTCATTACTCTCTTTTCAAACTATTTCTAGTCCTTTCTAGAGGTGGAAGCCTTATTAGCAATTTAGCAATACCTGTGGAGCTATCCATATTGGCAGTACCCACATTGCCATATTTACTTAGTCGGGAATTTGAATGATCTCCATCAGCGACTTTCATTGTTTTTTCATTTCTAGGGATCAAATCTGCATCAGAAACAACTCCTGAGCTAGACGGTGCCACAATTGCTTTGGCCACCTGTGAGTTAGATTTGAAAGAAACATCGAGCTCTACAGGGCGTACCTATCTCTCCTGTTCTTCTTCTTCTTCCATCCTATATCCCGAATTCATATATTGATATCTACCTCTAAAGGAACCAGAGTTGGTTTTATATCTTGCAACGTCCAAACCATAATACTCATGCTTCGTTGAACCAATGTGAACCCCTTCACCATCACCCATCTCATACAACAAATCACTTATGGCTATGGAGGCTTGTCTATCATGACCTCCATCGATTCTACCACTCCTATATGCCTCATTATCATGAACTAAGCCAAATCGGTAATCATAATACTCAAAAGGGTTTTCTCCTGGACATGCATTTTCCTCCAACCAATTTTTAGAAACCTTGCCTCTTTTTTTTTTAATCCCATCCAATGCATAACACTCAAAACAGACGAGATTCCAAATTCTAACATTCCATAACCCTTTGCTATTGCCTGAATATTTCCCAGCCGTCCAATAACTCAAGCACAAACTCAATATCCCAAATGAAAATCAACACCAAACAAAAATAACAAATAAATGATAAATAATATCAATCACAATATACCTAGATTCCAATCCACTGTAAATGGATGATTATAACTCACTCTGCACAAATGGCAATACCATCGAATGCATGCACACTCCACACCATTTGCAATACCACTAAGTGGAAAATAAGGGTTTTTTATTTTTTTTTTACACACTCCACCAAACTCAGTCATGGGCCGTTTTGTCTAAATAGAGTATGATGAGAGGTGGAGTTTCATTAGGATGAAAAATAAGTGAGAATCAATAGGAATGGGCATTAACAGAAATTTGTTCATACATTTCTTCACATTTTTTTTATGATGAAAGAATCTAATTTTTGAGTAGGTAGCTAACCCAATAAATATGGAGACTTCTGAAAGGAAGGACGAGATCGCATTGCTGAAGACTAGTCTAAATGGAGGAGGAGTACTCAGCAGAAATTTGATAGGAGGATATCAGAAGTCAGAGATTTCTAAGATGGACAAAGTTGTCATTGTGTTAAAATGATTAGGGTAATTTTGTAATGTATATAGCACAGTAAACTAGAGACTATTTTTTTTTAAGTGCTTCTAACAAAAGCCTCACTTTTGTTGAAACGTGATTTTTTCTTTTTGTTTAAAAATACCTTAATGTAAAACTATTAAGCATATAAATTTTGTTATTTAAGTATTTTAAACCGTTTTACTGTACTTTTTAGACCTTCCACTACAATCTCAAACGGCCCATGTGATATTTCAAAGAACAACCAATGAGACATTTGTTGATTATATGGATCGCATGTGCCATTGACCATGAATCTAGTATAACCTGGCTCACTGAGAAGTCTGGGGGCAGGGACTCTCTTAGAACATCTAGCAGCTTGCTAGCTAGGTGCTTAAATATGCATTAATTTCTTAATTATATACCCAAGTAACAATTCAGGGAAAAGCTAAATTAATAGCATAAATATTAACTTGTTTGGTCGATATAGTGGTCAGTCTAGCTTGGATCCTTTAAGAACCTGAATATTGTGCCAAAATAGGAGAAAGAATATGAAGATCAAACTTTAAAGGCCATTAGAAAGGATGGCACGTTAGGTTCCACATGTACCTATGGCGGCACGTAATCGTTTAAGGATGGGTAGGCTTGCAGGTCGGCACGTGGTCGTCAATGGCGCAGCGGATCCAGATATGAAAGTAATAAGGAGGAGGAGAGAGAAAGAGAGTGGGATGGCTACCATATAATCTACTTATCGTCGTGTACAAAAATCCGAGAATGTAAATGCCGTCAGAATTTTTTATTTGCTGGCGCAAAATTAATAAATTAATAGCGTTTTAAAAATGTTGGAACAATTATATTTTTTTGCTAATTCTAACAAAAATTTTTATTTATCGGTGTAAAAATTAAGTACCAACAATAATATATATTTGTTGGTACATACAAAAATGCTGAAAATATAGATGTCGGTAAATTAAGTTTTTTTTTTTTTTTTTTCGTAGTGACACGTCAACTGTGAGTATGTCATGATAATTGAACCGATTTAAAAACTGATAAACATGAGGTTGGCACCATAGGTAGTGGGTGACTGAGTTTGCTCCCATAACCAATTACTTAGATCTCATTTAAAACCTGTTGACGGTACTATGTTAATTTAGAAAATTTCACACGAGTTTAAGCTCTCCAGTATAGACAATGGAGTTCTACTAGGATAACTTTTCATCTTAGTACTTGGAGTCATGATAAAATAAAAGACTCCAATTGACTTGAAAATATTTTTCATGGTAGAATCTTTATACATGTGACGTGGCATGCCATGTAACAAAATGAACGTGGAACAAATAACATGGCATGTAACATATAAGCATATACTTGCAATAAATGGCATGGCATGACATATTAAACAATTTATAATAATTATAAGTGACAGGAACATGACAATAATAAGCTTGTCACCTTACATATATAATTAAACAGGGAGTAAGTTAGAGGCTAACTTACCACAAATAAGTGCAACATAAAATTGTAGCTTGAACTAAAATGAAATATTTCTAAAGGTTATAAAATCTACCTAAATACTTAAAACATGAAATTTACAGAATTATAGCTAAATTACAAATTTATCTCTCTACTTGTGGGAAATTATAATTTTATTCCTAAAATAAGGATTTTGCAAATTAAATCCAAATCTTATCAGAATCTAAATTTTTCATGTAAATTTTATCCTAAATTAAATCTAAATATCAAATTAAAAAAATTAAAATACAACATAACTATGTGAACCATGGGCCAATTTACATTAAGGACTGACAATCTCACACTACTGCACTGGAGAAGTGAGCTGAAAAGATGTAACTAGCAGGCAAACCAGCTCTCCAAAGGATTAGATAAGACGAGACTCACTAACCAATAGAGAAGAAGAGAAAAAAATATCTAAAAATCCAAGTCGAGACTCGCGCATTGTGAGGGAAGTAAAATCCCAAGGTCCAGGGCCTAGACCCAGCCAACCTAGTTGGGTGCTAGAGGACAAAGGGGGACAATGAGCGACATGAGGCAGGCAAATGTCAAGAAGCTTAAGGGCAAATCAGACGAAAAGTGGGAAAAGAAAGGAAGCTGGCGCACGGAAAGTGGTAGGGTCCCATCACTGCAAATCAACACACACAATAAAATGATATATAAAAAGCCTCCAGAAAAGGGGGGTCTCGACTTCTTCTTCCTCAATCTTCCTCTTCAACTCCAGGGAACTTCGGCGCATGCGTTCCTCTCTAGAATATGTATACATGGCTTTCTTTATACAGTGCGAGATAAGAGGTCATGAGAGTCTGTAAACAAGAATATTATAGTGAATTACCCCTCAACCCTCCCTCCGGTGGATGTAGGCCTAGTACCGAACCACGTAAATTCGTGTATCCATTTATCTCTATTTTCTCTATACTATAAGCACCGACACTGTACAGCTACACTAGATCACCAGACATCATCGATAGACGCTCGAATCTTGCCAGTGGGCTGGAAATGACTATTTCTCTCCATCTGGTCTGCTAACTGATTTTTAGAGCATTAATAGTAGAGCCGTTTGTGGGATTAGATTTTTCCTTTTCGTTGGAGGCTGGAGAAAGACAATTTTCCAGCATGTTGAATAATTAACAGACGAGCAGATGACACCCTCCAAGATGAGTATTCTTATGCCTTTAATTTTTACATTTATTAAAAAATGGGCACATGGTGGGCGAGGAAAGATTATTTTTTTCCTCTTGCAGAAGCGGAGGACTTGCCGAATTCCTTGCCATTGCACTTATCTCACTCTAGCGGGTACTCATGATGAACTTGATTTATGCACAAGCCCTTTGTTCGGACACGCATACCTCCAAGCAGAGCCCATACATAACATGTGGGGGTCATGGCATTGTGCACTTAAGTGCACAGTGCGCATGTCCCCATGCATGGCATGCCACGGGGGACGTACCGACTGGGCACAAGCCGGGCGACCAAGGACGATGTGGCCCACCCTGTAACGGCTGAAACTGGCACTAGTGGAGACCAAATAGACCGCCGGCGTCGTCTAAGTTCTCTAGGGTGGTCGCTGACTGACCTACCCCCACGGGGAGGTTCCACGCCAACCACGCCTGTCCTGCCCCCAAGCCTCGCGGCTTAGTGCTGTAGGGTCCAATGACTTGCCGGCAGCCACCATGTGGACTGCCAGTTGTTTCCGTCTAGCCCATAGTGGTCCCTCCATTCACTGAGTTGCACCCGACAGTCGAGCCATGTGCCTATGGGTACAACGATGTACATGGCCAAGCATCAATGCCCAGTGGCGTCGCATCTCGGTTGGGACACCTACGGTCACTGAGTGAACAACTGATGAGTTCTGTCCCCGCCTGAGCCAAGCTCCACCATGGGAACCACGAACGAGCGTCACGGAGGCACCCTGTGTCATGTGCTTCGAATGAAGGCTGCGTTCGCCAACTCCAATAAACAGGCGGTCGCGCAGCCTACACCACCTAAGTCGCTGGCGATCTCTGTCACTGGGCAAGGTGACCTTCTAGCAACCACGCTCACCCTCCCGTTTGCAGGACTTGTACCAGCAGACACGCAGCACAGCTCGGGACTCGGCCATCCAGTTTGACAGGCCACCCATCCACCCAATGGTGGGTCTCTGATGAACTTGGGCCAGCAGCATTCCACAGTTCAGACCAGTCTTGACCACCCAGGGGCCGACTCCTACCCCCAGCAACCGACTTCGTTTCGTGACCCTGTCGAGCGACACGGAACTCTGCATGCGACTCGGGAAAACTCCTCTACTTCGCTCGATCACTCGGCACGTATTCAGGACATGAAGACTCCTCTGGAAGACCCCTCCTCCTCCACTCGACTAGACCACTCGAGGCTTGAAAGATCACCTCTCAGGACTTGGGGCTCGAAAGCTGCACTACTTGATGTTCGAAGAACAGTGCTGAGGGCCTGGGGCTCGAAAGATCACCACTTAGGGCTTGGGACTAGGAAAAACCGCTTGAGTCTTCACAGCTTGGAAGACCTTCTCCATGCAGGAGTCGTCTACATAGGAGATACCCACACAACAGTCATGCACGGGCTTGAATCGAACCCTAAAGACTTGGCAACTAAGCTCCACCTCAAACACAACTTTGCACACTCAACTCCTCATCCAGTCACCATGCATTGCACGACCACCATTGGCTCGACTACAAAACTTGGCTCGAACCAGCGAGCAGACATGGCCTTGCCTTTTGAAAAAAAAAAAGAAAAAAAAAAGAAAGAGATATAGATATAATAAAAAGAAAGAAAGAGGGAGGAAGAGAAGCGAGAAGGCAAGAAAATCACGGCCGGCAGCGGACGAATCTTTCAGTCAAGCTAAAGGATTGACTATAGCGGCCTCAACTCTTCGGTTTATCTCTCTCAAAACTCATGTGAATTTCATTTCTACTAACCACTTCTTGTAGTGCAGAATATTGGCCACATGGCCCCACACTCTAACAGAGCAATTCAGCGTGGGCAAGCACTCTTGTCTAGCAAAGTCAAGTCCCTAAACTTGCAACCAGCCGTGGGTAAGACCAAGTTCCTAAACTAGCAAACCCCCATCCAACAAAGTCGAGTCCTTAAACTCGCCGAGCCCTTTGACTAGTAACCAGCTCAGGGTAAGGCCAAATCCCTAGATTGGCAGACCACTGTCTAACAAAGTTGAGTCCCTAGACTCACCGAGTCCCTTGACTCGCAACCAACACGAGGTAAGGCCAAGTCCCTAGACTAGTAGACCCCCATCCAACAAAACCGAGCCATTACCACTACCAATGGGTTGCCTTCGGGAGCCTTCAGAGTTAACGGGCCTCCAAGCTCCATAATCACCTTGCGCAGGTTACCTTCAGGAATGGGTTGACAGGCCAATCAACTGCTAAAGGTGGACCCAGGGGGCCGACGGGGCCTCTAAACACTTTACGTGGGTTATTTTGCACAAATTCCAACACTAACAGTGAAGCAGAAACAAAGACACAAAACAAGCATACACCTTTTCTCGTAACAATAAACATACAAACTACACACCGTCAAACTTCGCATCTTGCACGGTCGAGCCAGCCTCCCACAGCATCTGAGCTCCACGTTCTCACGTTTCATAGTCGAGCTAGCCTTCTATTGCATCCTAGCTTTGGCTCGCACCTTGCACGTTGGAGCTAGCCTCTCGCGACATCCGAGCTATGCACTCACATGTTGAGCAGTTGGGCCAGACTCCCACCGTATCTGAGCTCCACGCTCGCACCTTGCATGGTTGAGCCTTGCTCCCAGGCATCCGAGCTCTGCGCTCACACATTGCGCAATCAAGCTAGCCTCCTGCCACATTCGAGCTCCACGGTCGCACCTTACACGGTCGAGCCAGCCTCCCGTAGCATCCAAGCGGTTGAGCCAGCCCCCCATAGCATCTGAGCTTCGCACTCGCACCTTACACGGTCGAGCCAACCTCACGCCACATTTGAGCTCCACGCTCGCACGTTGTGAGGTCTAACCAGTCTCCCGCCGCATCTAAGCTTCGCGATCGCACCTTGAGCAGTCGAGCCAGCCTCCCACTGCATTTGAGCTCCGCACTCGCACCTTGCACGGTCGAGCCAGCCTTCTGCCGCATCTGAGCTCCACACTAGCACATTGCACAGTCAAGCCAGCCTCTCATTGCATCTGAGCTCCGAGCTCGCTTGCACGTTGTGCAGTTGAGCCAACCTCCTGTCGCATCTAAGCTCCACAGTCGCATGTTGAGCGGTCGAACCAGCCTCCCATGGCATCCGAGCTCCACGCTCGTATGTTGCACTGTCAAGCAATCTTCTGTTGCATCCGAGTTCCGTGCCTGCACGCCGCACTATCACACGCCTCTCCTGCCAAAATTGCCCAATAAGGCATTTATTGCTTGACACATGCAAGATATTTTGCTTTCTTACTAACGGTTCCTATTGTATATTTTATCTTACAGATTCTCAAGATCTTCTGTTATCACAGGCCGCCCTTAAGAACAATCGCCCTTAAGAACAAAGGGATATTGTGAGGGAAGTAAAATCCTAGGGTCCAGGGCCCAGGCCCAGGCCCAGCTCACCTAGTTGGGTGTTAGAGAACAAAGGGGGACAAGGAGTGAGATGGGGTAGGCAAATGGCAGGAGGCTTCAAGGCAAGTCAGAGGGAAAGTGGGAAAAGAAATGAAGCTGGCGCACGCAAAGAGGCAAGGTTCCATCATTGCAGATCAACACACACAATAAAAGGATATATAAAAAGCCTCCAGAAAAAGTGGATCTCGACTTCTTCTTCCTCAGTCTTCCTCTTTAACTCCAAGGGATTTTGGAGCAAGTGTTCCTCTCCGAAAAATGTATGCATGGCTTTTTTTGTACAGTAAAAGATGAGAGGTCATAAGAGTCTGTAAATAAGAATATTATAGTGAATTACCCCTCACCCCCCCGGTGGACATAGGCCTAATGCCGAATCAGGTAAATCCGTGTGTCCATTTGGACCATTTTTATCTATTTTCTCCACAATGTACGCACCGACACTGTACAACTATGCTGGAACACCAACAGGAGGCCCCAAACATCATCGATAGACACTCGAATCGCACCAATGGGCTGAGAATAACTGTTTCTCTCTCTCTGGCCTATTGACCGATTTTTAGAGCGTTAACACGCACTAACTGTAAAAAGAAAACACAAAAGGCCCCACCTAAAAGCCAACCCTAAATACATTGCATGGATAAATATGTAATTTACTACATCAAATAAAAGTAAATAGTATTGTTAATAGATTATGCATATGTAAGGGACATTTTTTATGAATGTCAAATAAATTTAGATTTAGATTATTTTATTCACATAAGTCTCTCTATTAGAATAGCTATTTTTTCGTTATATAACAATAAAATAATATGAGATAAATTTGACTTTGACTATTCACATCAAATCTTCACATTGGATTATCTATTTATTCATTACATAGTAATGAGTAATTAATAATTAAAAAAATATTTAATTTTTTTAATTATTATTTTATTTTATTTTATCATATTTTACTATCCTACCTATTTATATATATTAATTAGTAATCATATTTTGAATAAATTATGGGTTAAAAAATTATATTTTTTCAATAATCATTTAATACTAATAACCACAAATATCTAATTAAATCTATTTATTCTATATAAATGTCTTAATTACAAATTAAATTTCTATATTTCTCATCTAACCATATTTAGCATGATTCGAAGAAAGAAATGAGTTAGAAAAAATTAATAAAATAAGAATTTACTCTTTATACAGTAAATATTAAATTTGATATTCTCTTTACAAATACTGTAGCTAAAAATTATAAAATTTAGTATTGACTAATCCCTTACAAGTAAATTTTCTGTCTAATGGTTAAAAAGTACATCTTATTTTAAATATAGATACTCCATCAACAATACACTAAAAAGCCGACTCCAGAAAATACTACCTTAAATACTACCTTATCAAATAAAAGCGACTGCTCACACTGGGATAGCCAGGGACGAACATGTAACTATTGATATCAAACAAAAATTACTGCTCACAATTCGACAGGCGGCTTTATTGTAAAAGAGATACACATTTATACTATATAGTCTAATTAATATGGATAATGATACACAATTCTCATATTAAATGGAATTTTGTACGGAACATGTGGTAATTTTGTTTTTTGTTGGTTATTAACTTGTAGTAATGATTACATTGATAAATTAAATATTTAAATACTCGATTTATTTTAATTATCTCATCCTTACCAGAGTAAATATTGCAATTATGATCATTTGAAAATTGAATATTTCAAAATAAAAAATAAAATATAACTGATCAGTGAGACGAAAAAAGACAGGTCAATTAATATTATTTGGTAGAAATACTTTTTTCTATAATTAAAATTATATAAAAATATTAACTTATAAATTAGTTTGATTTGATATAATATTTTAAATTAAAAAAATTATTATAAAGTAAATATGTGATTGTCAATCTATATAGTCCAAAACAAGGCTGTAAGCCTTAAATTATTATTGTCGGTAGGTGAGCAAGTGTTGCACTAAGAAAGCAGTGCCGTGGGCCTTGCCTTCAACGCACTCATTAAAATTCGAAGGTAATATCTCCTTTATTACTATTGTTTTACTATTTAATTTTATTTTTACTTTTTAAATCTTAATTAGAAACCTAAAAATATGGCCTCTGTATATAATTTAAAAGAAAATAAATTCAATCAACTAATGTTATCATGTAATTTAATTAAAAATAAATTTAATTTTATAAAAATTGACATTCTTTTGTTCTTTGAGTTAATTTTTATAAAATTAAATATATTTTAAATTAATTTATATGATTATGTTGGTTGATTGAATTTATTTATGTTTAGATTATATAAAAATGTTATATTTTAAAATTTTTAATCTAAATTCAAATAAAAAAAATTAATTAAGTAGTAAAAGAGGTATAAGAATATCGTTACCCAAATTTGAAAGGATAAGTAGGGCAAGAACTGGATGGCAGTCGAGCTTAAAAAACTACTGTAGACGAGTCGCAATCAAGACTTCTTTTTCGAAAACGGAGAACATGAAAAATAAATCGTTCAAAATTCAAAATCACGTGCCTTTTCCCCTTTGGCTTTGACAGCATTTCAGGCAACATTTATGGACCAAGCTCTTAGATTGTATTTAGGTATTGAGTTGATCTCAAATGATTTGAGTTGATTTATGAATAATAATATTTTGTAAGTCCAATTGAGATATATTTGAATATATGAAGTAAGTTGAGATATATTTAACTCTTTATGAGAAGTTGAAAAAGTAATGAGTCTCATCAATGATTAGTTTGTGATAAGTTGAGATAGGTTTGACACCCAAACATAACTTGAATCATCTTCTATTCCGGTAATTTCCAAACCCCATTGCTAAGCTCATTGTAGAAACTGTAACTTTCTATATATTGACTGTGTGTTTTAATAGAAAATGATATACAATATAAAAGGAAAGACTATCATATACGTTCCTAGAACAATGCCTATACAAAAAATAGATCACTATAATCAAGGAGAGCAAATCAAGGATGGGGTTGTGAATCACTAGACACCTGGAAGAAGGTAAGCCTTTGGTGAAGATATCTGCAGTTTGATTTTCCATACGAAGAAATTGGACTTGAAGCACATCAGAAGTGAGCAAATCACAAATGAAGTGATAGTCAATTTCGATATGTTTTGTATGAGCATGAAAGACGGGGTTTGTTGCAATGTAGGTGGCATTAACATTCTCACAGTAGAGAATGCTGGGCAATGAAAGTGAGGTGTGAAGTTCACTAAGTAAAGAGCGAAGCCAAATAAGTTCAGAAATAGTGAAGGTGAGGGCACGATACTCAGCCTCGGCACTTGACCAAGCAATGGTTGTTTATTTCTTGCAAGACCAGGATACAAGATTAGAGCTAAGGAAAATACAGAAGCCAGTTGTGGAACGTCAACAATCAGGGCAATTAGCCCAATCAATGCCCGAGAATGCATGAATAGTCATGGATGAGCATAAGGTCAGATGAATGCTAAGATCAAGTGTGCCTTTGATATAGCAAAGGATGCGTTTTATAGCTTGCAAATGAACACCTTTAGGAGAGTGCATAAATTGACAAGCTCGATTAACAACATAAGTAAGATCTGACCGTGTCATTGTAAGGTATTGAAGGGCACCCACAATTTGTCGATATTGAGATGGATTCGAGAGTGGGTTGCCATCATGGAGAGAGAGTTTAAACCCTACTAAAGCTAGAGTGGTCCATGGCTTGGCTTCTAGCATGTTAATACGTGATAGAAGTGAAAGAGCATACTTTGCTTGTGAAGGATGGAGTCCATATGGAGTACGTGTAATTTCCAAACCCAGAAAATAATGAAGGTCACCTAAATCCTTTATGGAAAATTGTTGGTTGAGCACTTGAATGAATGATTTGAAAAGAGAGGGGTTGCTACCCGTTAATACAATGTCATCCACATAAAGAAGCAAAACCATAATCCCAACTGATGTACGAAAAAACAAACATGCTTGAATCAGCTCAACTACAACAAAAACCATATTGAAGGAGGAAGGAACTAAACCATTGAAAATAGGCACGAGGAGCTTACTTTAAACCATATACTGCCTTATGAAGATGACAAACATGAGTAGGATGTTAGGAATTAGAAAAACTAGGTAGCTGCTCCATATAAAGTTCTCAAGAAAGTAAGCCATGGAGAAATGTATTTTTAATATCAAGTTGACGAAGTGACCAATTGTGAGTGAGTGCAAGAGATAGAACAGTCCGAATGGTGATAGGTTTGACTAGAGACTAAATGTGTCAGTGAAATCCACTCCTTCTTGTTAGGTGTATCCTTTTACTACCAAACGAGCTTTAAACCGCTCAATGGAGCCATCATGTTTTTCTTTGATCTTATAAACCCATTTGGAGCTTGTGACATTCATGGAGGGCTGGCGAGAAACAAGGGATCGAGTGCCATTGGAGATGAGGGCATTAAACTCATCTTGCATAGCAGCGCACCATTTTTTATCCTTGAAAGCTTGTTTTAAAAAGGTGGGTTTAGCAGTATCTTTAGAGGGTAAATAGGCTAACAACACTTGAGGAATGGGATGCTTGGTTGTAAGATAGGTTTAGTGTTTGGGCTTGACAATACCAGCTTTAAGCCGAGTAACCATTGGATGAGAGGAAGTTGGTGGGGGTGGGAGATATGAGGTTTCAGGGATAGTTGATGATGAGCCTAGAAGGTCAGTAGGGTGTATGACGTGGTAATCGGAAAGTGAGAGTGGCCGAGGTGAGCTGTTTGTATCATGGGGTAAAGGAGACATGTAGGATGAAGTTGGTTTTGAAGGTGTGAGTGAAAGGGAGGGTGGATCTATGGATTGTGCTGATAGAAAAAAAAAATGGGCAGATTCACCCACTAGTGATGGTTAGTCTCCGTGAAGGACTCGAGGTCCATGGCTGCAAAAGGAAAAAGGAACTCGTCAAAAGTTACAATTGAGAAATATAGACACGTCCATCTTTAGGCTTGAGACAAGATATCCCTTGTGTTGATTACTATACCCCAAGAAAATACATTGAACAAACTTGGGACTTAGTTTGTCTTGTTTGTAATGCCCCAAGTAAGAATAGCAAGCACACCCAAAAGTTCTTAAGATGCCATAATCTGGACGAGTATTGTACAGTGCTTCAAATGGTGATTTGGGTTGTAAGATAGGGGTAGGAAGCCGATTGATCAAATATCCAGCAATAGAGAAGGCTTCCAGCCATTACCTTTTAGGTATAAAGCTGTGAAACATTAAAGAGAGTCCCAATTTAGTAATATGATGATGCTTCCTTTTGAAGATACCATTTTGCTGTGGAGTGTGAGGGCATGAGATCCAGGAGATAATGCCACAATCATCCAGTACTGATTTGAATACGTCTTTTGTTAATTCTAAGGCCCCCATCACTTTGAGAATATTTAATATTTAAAAAAAAATAGTTTTCGATCATCCGTTTGAAGTAAAAAAAGCATGTAATGTTATCATTTTTGGTTTTCATGGGATATAGCCATACAAAACGACTGAAGTCATCTATAAAGATTATATAATATCTATAACCAGAAATAGAAGAGACTAGTGCAGAGCTCCAAATGTCACAATAAACCAAAAACAGAGGGTGAGAGGAACATCGATTGGAGGAAGGAAAAGGAATTCTTTTAAAGCGTGGTTTGAATTCAGAGGTGATCTCACTATTTCATCTCACCTTTGGTCATACAGAGAGCCGGTTTTACATTAGCTTTAGAGTTGAGATCATTTTAATTGTGTTTCACATAAGAACAAAATAGTGTCAACCCATTTGTAACTTGGAGAAAAAGGTGTCTGTTATAAACTATCTTGAATTGTATGACCACATTTATCTAGTCGTCAAATGCATAGTGCATAGTGCTAGCATAATGAGCTAGCATAGTCCCCTTTGTACGCCTATATATATCGTTGAATTCTTTAAGAAATTGATAAGTTTGATATACAGATCAATAAGAGAACATCTCTCATTCTCTCTCAACCTCTCTGAGTTCTCTCTTATTCTTTCTCTATCTTCGAAACTTTCTCTTTTCTCATTCAGTTCATAACACGTTATTAGTACGATTACTCTCCGTCTCTCTCTTCTCCCAACTCCATCATGTTTGACCCCAAATATGCCGCTGCAAACACCAGCTGGGATTGTGAAAAGGGCCGACCTTATTGGCGTAAAGAGGCACTGGATCTCCATCCTTATACCGATGATCCGATGCATTAGACCTGACCTGATCCGCAGCAAACAACACCAGCAAAGCAGGAGTATTGGATCGGCATCGACTGTGGGTCTTGAGGTTGATTGCTCGCTTCACCGCTTGAAAATGATTAATGGCAAATTTTCTCGTACCTCTTCCCATACCGATTCAGTCCATCCTCAAGAAGGTTCGAAAGGCGGATCCAGAACCTACGACCAAACCCACTCACTCAAAGCTCCTCTTTCAACCAAAGACTGCACGAACCTCTCTCTTTGGGATCCATTTTAGAACCTTTGCTCCAAAACCCATAATTACCGCTCCCATTTCTGCATTTGGGTTTAGCGGATAGTTTCATCGGAGTAAGCGTAGCTTTCGTGGTGGTTTTGTAGCCATGGCTGCAATTGGGTCGGTCCAGAAGTCGGAGGAGGAGTGGCAAGCCATCCTCTCGCCCGAGCAGTTTCGGATTCTAAGGCAAAAGGGCAGAGTATCCAGGCTCAGGAGAATACGACAAGTTCTTTGCCGAGGGAGTTTATCTATGTGCAGGATGTGGAACGCCTCTCTATAGGTCTACAACCAAATTCAACTCTGGTTGTGATTGGCCAGCTTTCTATGAAGGTCTCCCTGGAGCCATAAATCGAAATCACATGCGCAAGCTTTTAACACGTGGGGGCATAAATTTATTGGATTTAATATTAAAACCAAGATGAGGATAGCATAGATATTAAAGAAAATAAAAGTATAGACAAAAATAAAGACTTTTGAGGGATGGCGTGAGGGAATCTTCTCTCATTTGTCTAGGCAGCTAGCTGGATAGTTGGACTTTTCTTCAAAGCTTTTGAGCATTAAGTGGAGTTGGTAACACACCCTCACATGATAACGTCCTCATGGAGAGCTGCACGAGGTTCTCATGATCTTCAAGTTAGTGATCTTTTATTTTAAATAAGTTTTTAATATATTATTTATAATTGTTGAGGTGAATATTTATAGTTATATTCATTATTATTATTTGATAAATTTTATATTTATTTACATAGTTTAGATATAAGTTTTATTTATTCTTTTATACTTGTTATAAATTATTGATGATATGATTTATCTGAAAATAGAAATGGAGCATCTCTGAAGGATCGCCCTAAATCAATAATAGATTTTGAGTATCTCATAATTTAAATGATTGATACTTGTATCAAAAGTTCATTAAGATTAATGCACCTGAAGTTGCATAATTGAAATTGTGTAGAGAAAAGTTTCTAAAGAATATATATTTGAATGAACGTCTCGAATGTGCTCCTGAAGTAGCAATATGAAATGCAAACGTTCACAATATATTTTAAATTTATATATGGTCTTTTAATGACTGATCAAAATAATGAGCTTTTGATGAGAATCATTAGTCACGTCTTACTATATCTACATCATTCCCTGAAGTGAATGATAATGAATTTATATCATTCTATTCCCTGAAGTGAAAATAATGATGCGTTTCATTCAAAGAAACTAAGAGATTGAACGTGATAATAAATATTTTTTCGAGCCAGAAGCTCGTATTGGAAAAGCTATAAACTTTCTCTTTGAGATGATATTATACAATTATTGAATCAAATATTATGATGCATCAAAAAGTGATATGATTCAAAATATTTGTATCTTTTCATGATAATCTTGATAATCTAAAATGAATTACGATAAGTCGAATGATTTTCATATGGACGTCCATAAAAGAACCAGAAGATTCTTTTACTATAAAGTCTTACCACCAGAAGTGGAAAGAAAAATTTGTCATAAGCAAATAAGATGAAATAATTCGACGTTATCTTGATTATCATATGTGAACCAGAAGTTCATATGATAATTAAATTATGGATGCAATAAGATAAAAATGTCTCATATTCGAGCTGCTAAAATCCCAGCGAGGATTGAAGTTCCTGAAGGACAATTAAGAAATTCAGCAGTCTAATGAACATAAGATATGTCTAAAGGCATGTGAGACTTATTGATACAAAAGATAGAGCATCTCAAAAAAAAAAAAAAAGAGAAAGACACAAATAATTGGTGCTCCTGAAGAGGCCATACCCACGAAACAAGCAATAAAGTCCATCCAGATTTTCTGTATAAAATTCTCCTATATAAACTCTTGAAGAGTACAAATCTCCTGAAGAGTGCCTCCTGAAGAGGTTTATCATGAAAATGTCTTCCCTTGAAGAGGGACAGGTACCTGAAAATAACGATATCTCGTTACATTTCATGAATAATGGAGAAATTATGAATAGAAATAAAATCGTTGTCAACAACGTATTTCCATATGAGATGGCAATTGACATTACCAGAAGTAATGATGAAAGTGAATCAAGAATCGTCGAAGAATACGACGTAAAATATTGGCCAAATTTGAAAAAAACAATTCCTGCAGAATTGATTCACTAGTAAAATATGATGCATCGGGACTTATAGTCCAAACACCTAAAGAGGTGATGCTTGTTGAATGTCAGTGGGTATTTATAGAAAGGAAATAAAAATGTGATATATAAATCACGAGTCAGTTTTTCAATTCCTGCAGAATTGATATCACTAAGTAAAATGTGATAAATATTGACTTGAAGTCCAAATACCTAAAAAGGTGATTTTTGTTAAATATCAGTGGATATTTATATACATGATATAAAAAGCCTGAAGCTTTTAATATGAAAATGTGATATAAGAGATCACAAGTTAGTTTCTCGAAGAAACAATATTGATATGTTTTTAAAGTGGTTGAAATCATATTGAGATTTTTATTAGTTTGAAAGTTACCGAGAGTTTGGATATGCATGATTAACTGCATATTTATATGGATCATTGGATCATGATATATATATATATATATGAAAATCCCTGAAGGATAGAAAATGTCTGAAACTTCTAATATGAATACATCTGGAAATATGTATTCTATCAAGTTTCAAAGATCCTTATATGATCTAAAGCAATCCAAACGCAAATGAAAACAAGCTATTATTGCAGTTTATATATATGATTTAAATGTCATTGAAACTCCAGAAAAGCTCATAAAAACTGCACATATTTGAAATCTAAATCTGAAACCCTTGCGGCTTCAAGGGGAAGATGAATGATGTTATTAGTCATGAAATGCCATCTTTTAATACAATTAGTATTTCAGATTCATATTATGGGTTTGATATGAAATGTGCATTATTAAAGAAGAAATAAAGCACACAGAACATTTACCAAAAGATAGAAACACAAATATGAATATTTGTGAAATATTATTTTATTATCTTGAAACAAGAATTACAGAAATTTAAGGCACTTTGCCTCATTCTTCAAATGCTCTTGTTCTTCAAGAATATGCATGGCATCCCTATCTAAAGCGGTGGGCAATCGAAAAGAAGATTTAAGCAAGGATTTTAAATTCCTATTCTCTTGCTTTATTGATTCTATCTTCATGTTGGACTCCAGAAGAAGTCGCTGAAGTATAACAATATTCTCGTGGAGATCATCAACTCCACAAGTTCTGGATTGCAGTCGCTGAGAAAATGCGACAATGGATGATGAGTATCGGGTACCGAGACTCACAAGCTCATAGATAGCTTCATTATCTGCCCTACGAGTCAGATCATTATATTGCATGATAGCACCTGTGGTAAAAGCAGGAACAGCTGATGAACGAGGTGCAGAGTACCTCATATATTGGCCATGAGAAGATCGCTGAACCATTGCAGAGTAAAAATGCAGAAAGAGATTGCAGAGTAAAAATGCAGTATGATTACAGAAAAGTGAAGAAGATGAGATGTGAATGAAGATGAGCTGAATATCTCTTTTATAGAGAAAATTATGATACAATATCTCTCGTGAAGCAAGAGAAAAGAGACGAAATATAGCTTCATAGCTCTGCGGTGCCCGACAGCACGCCTAACAGCTGAGGCGCCTGACAGCTGCAGCACCTAACAGCACGCCTGACACCTACAGAGGAGTTGAAAATCTGCGGTGCTTGTCTGATCTCAAAAGGCTGGCCACCGTTTTTATTAAAAATGAGGTTAGCAGTTTAATGTTGATAAATTCTCCACTAACTGTGTTATTTACAAGAACTCCAGAAGAGTACAACTCCAGAAGAGTAGTGATCAACAGAAAGATCCAGTTGTGATTATTTTATCAACATGGATCAAGTCCACAGTTAGTTGGATGTACAAATGCGAGTTATCTTTCAGATACACACAAGAAGATCATTGCAATTCATGAGAAGAAAGTTGAAATTGATATCAAGAAGGTATGGTCAAGTTAAAAAAAAAAAAAATCTGGCAGATTTATTCACTAAAGCATTACCAACTGCAACATTTAAGAAGATTATGCAGAACATTGGAATGCGGAGGTTTGAAGACCTGTTATCATGCACTTTTCAGGGGAAGTAATGTCTTGAAGACTTGTGCTGATTGTATTCTTTTTCCTTCGCTAAGGTTTTATCCCACTGGGTTTTCCTTTGCAAGGTTTTAATGAGGCAATCCTAAAACACTCGGCGATACATATGAATATTGTACTCTTTTTCCTTCGCCATTGGTTTTTTCCCACAGGATTTTTCCTTGGCAAGGTTTTAACGAGGCATATTCTTTAAATATGGTCATCCAAAGGGGAAGTGTTATAAACTATCTTGAATTGTATGACCACATTTATCTAGTCGTCAAATGTATAGTGCATAGTGCTAGCATAGTGAGCTAGCATAGTCCCCTTTGTACGCCTATATATATCGTTGAATTCTTTAAGAAATTGATAAGTTTAATATACAGATCAATAAGAGAACATCTCTCATTCTCTCTCAACCTCTCTAAGTTCTCTCTCATTCTTTCTCTATCTTCGAAACTTTCTCTTTTCTCATTCTGTTCATAACAGTGTCAGCTTTTTCAAACGCTGTAGAAAACGATCGCTTTCATTTTTGGCTTTCCAGTTTTAAGAACAATTTTTTAATTAATTAAACTTTAAATAAAAAATATTTTTATAAGATATTTCTTAAAAATAATATAAATTTATAAAAATATTATTATCTTATAATATTATTAGGAAATATATTATAAAAAAAATTGGGTAGCTAATTTATTAATTACTATTATTTATTTATAAATAAAACAAAATATTACAAATACCATGCAATGATTGGTGGGACCCACATCTATCAAATCTCCAAAAAGTAAAACCATCTCATTTCACTTCTTAATCCAAACACATAAAATTTTTAAAAATCATCTCATCTCATCTCAACTCAACAATCACACTATTATTCACAAACCATCTCAACTATAAATCTAAATGTACTCTTTCCCATTTGACAGGCAGCACAAACAAAGTTTTTTTTCAAAGTACCAAAAATCTCTAAACATTTATTGGAAGACAAAGAAAAAATAACTTGAAAATGAGGGTGTCTGATTGAGTTGAAATATTGCATATTTCAGATATTTAAAACTAATATATTTTAAATTTTTCTTGACACTATTATTAGTTTTAGATGGAAAAAATGGTTAATAAGCATAAATACGAGTTGTGATTTTTAATTGATTGATATTTATGTTTATGCTTAATTTTATAACTATGGTTTAATTAGACAATATTTCCTCACAAATATAATATATTTTTGATAATTTATTTTTCATTTTAATTTATTTTTCAGTGCTATTTTTATCTACTTATTTTCATCTTAGATAAAATTCACATGGGATCCAATTAAAACTTTTGACCAAAAGTGTATACTAATTGAGAGGAATGAAGAGAAAGAAGGAAGCGGCGTACTTAGGCAGCTGAAAAAAAAAAGATGAAGATGACTTTTTTGTAGTAACTTTCTTATCTTGGTTATTCGTAGATGCACGCGGTGAAAAAAATAGTTTGCAGTAGACAAACACATACAATGTAAAAGTCATAGAAATGGGTTAAAAGTCAAGAACAAGTTTTGCAAAAGAAGAAAATCAGTTGGAATGAAAATCTGAGAAGAGAATAAAAATAATAAAAAAAGAGGAGCGGGATTGACGGAAGACTGGACTTTACGAAAAAGGAAAGTAATAATAACACACTGAAGGCTTAGACGAAAGTTTTCGGAATCCCATTTTGACATGGGGATTTAAAAAGAAAATGCAGGAGGTCTGGACGTATATGGAAAGGAAAAGAAAAAAGAGGATGTTCGATGGATTTTATGGAGAAAAAGGCAAGAGTTATTTTCTTGGGGGGAAAAGGAATTCAGGACATATACGGAAAGAAAAAGGGAGCGGTTTGATTGGGAGTCTTCACGTCTGGCGTCTTGGACTTGAGGTGGCTATTTAAAAGGATTTTCCTTGCTCTATTTGGGACGTTGGAGTTAAGGGAGTGTCGGTTAGTTTGATTGGGGGGATATATTTTTTTGAGCGAACAGGCGTGAGGGGGAGGTACCAGACCATTAGGTGGTGGGATTAATTTTATTTTCCTTGCTCTACCTAGGGGTCGTTAGAGTGAAGAGGTGTCGGTGAGAGGCATTTTTCGTCCAGACCTTTGGAGGCATTGGCTGTTTTCGCAATTTTTTTTTTTTTTTTTTTTTCCGTTCATAGTGTTTTTGGTTCCAAACCTTAGGAGATCTGGGCTGGCTGGTATTGCTTTATTTTCTCTAGTTTTTGTGTACTGGGACAGTAGGCGTGAAGCTCTATCGGGTGTTCATTTTATTTTTCATTTTTGCAGTTTATTTTATTTTATTTTTTAGTTTTCATTCGGCGGCTAGTTATTTGTTTTGCTTTTGTGATACTTACGTTTTCGTTTGACGTGATTTGGTTTTCGGTTGGATTTCCAGATTTTATTACTTCCAAGTTATTTTCTAGTATTTCTTGTGCTTTATTTTAGTTTTCTAATGGAGAATATTTATGTGATTTTTATAGCACTTGTGATGAACATGGTTGGCTAAATTTTCATACTAAGGTTAGAGGTAAAGTTTAATAATTTAAATATTGTTTTCGGATCAAAATTTATTTTGTGAGCTTGATCGATTGAATGATTTTATTATTAGATATTTTGATTATCTATTTTTCTTGACCTTAAATGCTAAATCTTCTAATTAAACGAAATCATTATTCTAATTTAATTGAAGTAAATTGATTGGAAATAATATTATAAATTATTAGACGGATCCTCAAAAACTTAGTCTTTTTTCATATCAATTCATTTTATCATTTTAGTTTTATTCAGTTATTTTACAAATCTTCATCTCAGTAATTTTATTTTATATTCGATTGCACGTTTCTTTTAGTAATTTCTTTTCATTGTTTGAATTTATTTTCTTTATCACAAAAGTCAATTCTTGTGGATTCGAACCTGTGAGGTACTACAACACCTGTATACTTGCAGGTAAAACTGCACTAAATTTTTGGTTCATTAGTTTGAGTCAAAATTTAAGCGCAACAAGTTTCTGGGGATTGCAACATGTAATAGTATTCTTTTAAAACAAAAATTAGTAATCTTTTGCTAATTTTCTCATATTCTTTTTACAGATACGATTTTTGTTATTTTGACCGGAAATGGATCAAGTAACATTGCTTCCATATTCATATCATTTAGTAATCTCGTTCCAAAATTTTTTCTTTTACTTTTTTGCTTGTTTTGCATTTACCTTTAAGTTTTGAATGTGATTGAGCCTCTATGATGAATGATCTCGTGGCAACATAATCAAACTGGTAGATTGAGAAGAGATGAAATTGTTTTAAAAGAATTAGTTGATAAGTTGTTTGGTGATTTCAAAAATTCTCATTCTAATACCATGGCTGACAATCATAGTGTTCATGATGAACTCGAAAATGATGAGGCACAAAATAATTCACTAATGAGAATTTTGCGCGAGTATTTGCAGCCAACAATGACAAGTACTCCATCTTACATTATTTTTCCTACGAATATGGAGAATTTTAATTTAAAACCAGGAGTAATTCAATTACTTCCCAAGTTTCATGACTTAGACTTAGCAAATCTTTATTTGCATCTGAAAGAATTTGAAGAAGTTTGTGCAACTTTACAAATCCAAACTGTCAATGATGATGTTGTTAGATTAAAGTTGTTTCCATTCTCTTTGAAAAAAAAGTTAAAGATTGGTTGAATTCCTTGAAACCAAGATCTATTGGCACGTGGCAAAAAATGCCAAGAGAATTTCTGAAAAAGTTTTTTCCTACTCATAGGACCAACACTCTTCACAAAAACATTATGAATTTTTCTCAAAAAGAAAATTAAACATTTTTTCAGTGTTGGGGCGTTTTAAAGAATTACTGCTGACGTCCCCACATCATGGCTATGAGACTTGGCGTATCATTAGTTTTTTTTATGAAGGTTTAACATCTCAAATGCATCAGTTTGTAAAAATGATGTGTAATGGTGAATTTTTAAATAAAGATCCTGATGATGCTTGGGATTATTTTGACCAATTGGCTGAAAATGCCCAATCTTGGGATAACACAGATCATTTTGATCGGTCAAATAAGTCCAAACTCAATGTCATGTCTCAAGAAGGTATGTATGTCCTTAAAGGAAATGATGATGTGAATGCTAGGATAACAAGTTTGATAAGAAAAGTTGAGGCCATAGAACTTAAGAATGTAAATTCAGCTAAGGCCATTGAAAAAGAAGAAGAGAATTGTGGCATATGTGAGATTAGTGGACACCTAAATTATGATTGTCCAACAATCCCCGTTTTTAAAGAGGTGTTGCACGAATAAGCAAATGTCATGAATTCTTATAGGAAACCATTTTCTTCCCCTTATTCGTAAACATATAATCCTGAATGGAGAAATCACCCCAACTTTAGTTGGAGGAATGAGTCCAATTCAAATCAAAATCTTCAAGGGCCGTCTTCTTTTACTCCTTACGTGCCTCCACATAAGAAAACCCTTGAGAAGACATTACAAACTTTTATGCAGGGGCAAGTCAATATTAATACTCAGACAATGCAGGCCATTACTGAGATGAGAAGTTCTATTAACGACTTGACCTCCGCATTGCACGCTCAAAAAAAGGATAAATTTGCCGCTCAACCTCAACTGAATCCCAAAGGTAAATTTGAGGTAAGAAATTCAAATCCTTCTGATTTAGAATTTGAACATGCCAAGTCCATCACTACTCTACTCAATAGAAAAATAATTGATAAGAGTATTTCAACGAAAATTGATCATGAGACCAACAATTCTTCAAATTCTAAGAGTGATGGTGAGCTTGACAAGGTTGAGCTAGATATGCATGTGAAAGCCCCAATACCTGCCCCATTTTCCCAAAGGTTGCAGCATTCTCACAAGTTGGTTCAAAATATTGATATTCTTGAAATTTTCAAACAAATAAAAATCAACTTTCCTCTGTTGGATGCAATTAAACAAATTCCATCATATGCTAAATTTTTTAAAGATCTGTGCACAGTGAAACGTATGATGAAAGTGCAAAAGAAGGCTTTCGTCACTGAGCAGGTAAGTGTCATCCTCCAAAATAATTCTCTTCCGAAGTACAAAGACCCGGTTTGTCCAACAATTCTGCATGATTGGAAATTTTAAAATTGAAAAAACCTTACTTGACCTCGGAGTTAGTGTTAACCTCCTACCCTACTCGGTATATGAGCAGTTGGGTCTTGGTGAACTTAAACACACTAAGCTAATACTCCAACTTGCTGACCGTTTAATTAAAATACCGAGAGTGATAGTTGAGGATGTGTTAGTGCAAGTAAGCAAATTTTATTTCCCAGTAGATTTCATTGTTTTGGACACAGAACCTGTCTTTGATGTTTGCACTCAAATTCCTATAATTTTAGGTAGGTCATTCCTTGCGACCTCGAATGTTTTAATAAGTTATCGGAGTGGTGTGATGATAATTTCTTTTGACAACATGATTTTAGAGTTGAATATTTTCAATATTTTTAAACAACCTAGCGATGATGATGATGTGCATGAAGAAAATTTGATCCAAACTCTTGTTCGAAATAATTTGATTTGTCAATTCTCTCTGACCCTCTTGAGGCTTATTTGGTTCATGGTAAAAATTTTGATGATGATTTTGTACTTGCATCTATAAACTTTTTGCTAGAATCTACTCCTATAATGGACACTGATAAATGGAGAACATGTTTTGAGGAATTGCCACCTCATGATGTCGTGTCTCTCCCCTTAAGTGTGCAAACACCAAAACTCGACTTGAAACATCTACCTGCTAATCTCAAATATGCATTTTTAGGCCAAGCAGAGATATTAACAGTGGTCATCTCATCAAAATTGGATGAAATTCAGGAGAGAAAATTAATTGATATTCTCATTGAACACAAAGAGACAATAGGATGGACCATAACTGATATCAAAGGCATCAGTCCTTTGATTTGTACCCACAGGATATATCTAAACGACAATTCTAAACCCTCTAGAGGGATGCAGCATAGACTGAACCCCAACATGAAAGAGGTTGTCAGAGCAGAGGTGTTAAAACTTCTCGATGTAAGGATCATTTACCCTATTTCTGATAGCAAATGGGTTAGTCCCACGCAGGTGGTACCCAAGAAATCTGGTGTGACTATGGTTAAGAATACTGATAATGAATTGATCCCAACTAGAGTTACTACTGGTTGGCATATGTGCATTGACTACAAAAAACTAAATTCTATCACTAGAAATGATCATTTTTCTCTACTATTCATGGATCAAATAATTGAATGTGTAGTGGGCCATAAATTTTATTGCTTCCTAGATGGTTATTATGGATATAACCAAATTGAGATTGTTCCTGAAGATCAAGAAAAGATCACTTTTACATGTCCATTCGGTACCTTTGCATATCGAAGGATGCCATTTGTATTTTGTAATGCTCCTGCTACATTTTAACGATGCATGATTAGAATATTCAGTGACATAGCAGAGCGTTTTGTTGAAATATTTATGGATGATTTTTCTATTTTTGGTAATTCATTTGATGAATATTTGACTCATTTGGACAGAGTGCTGATTAGATGTAAAGAAAAGAATTTGATTTTAGACTGGGAGAAGTGTCATTTTATGGTCACTCAAGGGATTGTCCTTGTTCACATTGTTTCTTCTCAAGGTTTTAAAGTGGATAAAGTCAAAATTGAATTAATTTCTAAATTGCCCATCCCAAAGAGGGATATCAGATCTTTTCTAGATCATGCAGGTTTTTACAGGAGGTTCATTAAAGACTTTAGCATAATTTTTAGATCTTTATGCAATTTATTGTTAAAGAAAAATTCTTTTGTATGGACTCGATCATCTAATTGGAATTTACTAGTTGAGATTATGTGTGACGCTAGTGATTATGTTGTTAGAGCTGTGTTGGGCCAACGTAAAGACAAAAAGCCTTGTGTTATTTATTATGTAAGTAGAACTTTAAAGAGTGCTCAAATGAATTATTCAACAATTGAAAAAGAGTTACTTGCAGTAATTTTTGCACTTGACAAATTTCGCTCTTATTTGATTGGATCTCAAATTTTCATTTTTACTGATCATGCTGCATTGAAGTACCTTATAACGAAAAAAGATGCAAAGCTCAAGTTGCTTAGATGGATCCTTTTGCTGCAAGAATTTGATTTGATAATTAAAGATAAAAAATGAGTTGAGAATGTTGTTGCTGATCATCTGTCTAGACTTGTTCTTTCAGATTCTATAGAGACAGTTCCTATTAGAGACACATTTTCAGATGAGCAACTTTTTGATATATCTCAATTGCCTTAGTATGCTGACATTGCTAATTTTCTTGCTACAGGTGAAATTCATCACATTTGAACTCAACAAGATAAGAGGAAATTTTTTGTAGAGGTAAGAAAATTCTTTTGGGATGATCCATATTTGTTTAAATATTGCCCATATCAGATAATTAGACGATGTGTTTCCAATAACGAATTTCAAAGTGTGATGTCTATTTGTCACTTTGGGGCATGTGATGGTCATTTTTCTAAAAAGAAAACTGCTTTTAAAATTTTGTAATGTGGTTTCTATTGGCCTACCATTTTCAAGGACACCTATGAATTTTGTAAAACTTGTAATTGTTGTCAAAAATTGGGAGGGATTACCCACCGGAATATGATGCTATTAAATCCAATCTAGGTTGTTGAAATATTTGATTGTTGGGGCATCAATTTCATGAGACCCTTTCTAGTTTCTTTTGACAATCTCTACATTTTGGTAACTGTGGATTATGTGTCCAAATGGATTGAGGTCGTTCCATGCAAAAATAATGATCACAAAGTTGTACTAAAATTTCTGAAAGAAAATATTTTATTAAGATTTGGAACACCTTGAACCATTATCAGTGATAGGGGTAAACATTTTTGCAATAAGCCTTTCGAGGCCTTAATACGAAAATATGGTATTACTCATAAGTTGCTACCCCTTATCATTTACAAACAAGTGACCAAGTTGAGGTATCTAATTAGGAAATCAAAATTTTTTTAGAAAAGATGGTTAACCCAAGTCGCAAAGATTAATCTTTACGACTAACCGACGCACTTTGGGCATACCATACTGCTTTTAAAACCTTGATTGGTATGTTCCCATATCGACTCATTTTTGGAAAGGCATGTCACTTGCCTGTGAAATTGGAACACAAAACTTATTGGGCAATCAAGCAATATAACTTTGATGTGAATAAAACTTGCTCTCTTCGTAAGTTTCAATTTAATGAGTTAGAGGAAATCAGGAATGAAGCTTACGAAAACTCTCATATTTCCAAAGAGAATGAAAATTTTTCATGACAAAAATATTTTTCGAAAATATTTTGAACCTTCCCAAAAAATTTTGTTGTATAATTTAAGACTCCATTTGTTTCTTAGCAAGTTTCGATCCCGATGAATCGGCTCCTTTATTGTAAAAACTGTTTATCCTTTTAGGGCCATTGAGATAGAAAATCTTGATAATGGTAATATATTTAAAGTTAATAGACAAAAGTTGAAACCATTTTTTGGTGATTTTACTCGAGAGATTGAGTCCACTACTCTGGAGGATTCTACTTATCAGAATTAATTTCTGATTCCTCATTGTATATACTGTATTTTTTTTTTTTTTGCTCTTTGTGTCTTCTAACTTCGGTAGAAATCTACTCCTTATATGCACTCGATTATCTCAGGTGACTTCTTTCCTCTCTATTTAATCATTTTCGAACACTCATTTGCTGAATATTGAGGACAATGTCACATTTAGTTGGGGGAAGAGTTTTCTGTTGAAAATGTGTTAAACCAACCAAAAAAAAAATTGTTACGAGGTGTATTGAAACATAAATGATTAACACACACTCTTAGCATTTTTGTGAGATTTGAGCATCTTGGTGGAATAGTTGAGTAAAATTATTTTATGAAGATTTATTTTCAACCCTAAGCATAGAGTATGACTTATGATGCATCATATTTTGATGAAGAGTGACTCTAAATACCGGGATGCAATATTTACAGAAATGAGAATTAGTATAATTTATATACAATGAAGGGCAAGTTTGAAAAAACATTTTGCACATGCTTACACTACTTATAGTGTTCCTCATTAATGTTCATCGATTTAAAATATGAGAAGTAAACTGCAGGACTACCGAGCCTTATATATATATATAAAGAAGAAGATAAAATCGTGGAAGTTTTCCTAAATAAAGGGTTAGAAACAGTTACTCAAAACCTTAGGAGTTGAGTGTTCAACCTTTAAACAGAGTTGGAGTGAAAACTACTAGTTCCTTAGGCTTTGAAGTAGTTAGAATCAATAATGATTAATCTTAGTATTGAAAATACTATGATAAATCATGCTTATTAATGAGGAACACACAGAGGTTTAGCTACACACATATCCGAGTTTTAAGACATTTGCCCCAATCTATGTGAATAATTGTTGAGACTTTCCTTGTGGATACAACTCCTGGTATTGAGTAGTTACGAATTGATTTTTTGTGAGAATTCAGAATTATGTTTGATTGCTTCTGTTTGAATTTCGAGATTTATGTAATGTTCATCTCAATTAATTTTCACTATTTTGCTCAAGGATTAGCAAAAAGCTAGTTAGGGGTGTGATTGAGCTGAAATATTGCATATTTTAACTATTTAAAACTAATGTATTTTAAATTCTTCATGACACTATTATTGATTTTAGATGGAAAAAATGGTTAATAAGCATAAATACGAGTTGTGATTTTTAATTGATCGATATCTATGTTTATGCTTAATTTTATAACTATAGTTTAATTGGACAATATTTCCTCACAAATATAATATATTTTTAATAATCTATTTTTCATTTTAATTTATTTTTTAGTGCTATTTTTATCTACTTATTTTTATCTTAAATAAAATTCACATGGGATCCAGTTAAAACTTTTGACCAAAAGCACATACTAATTGAGAGGAATGAAGAAAATGAAGGAAGCGGTGTACTTGAGCAGCTGAAAAAAAAAAAAAAAAAAAAAAAAAAAAAAAAAAAAAAAAAAAAAAAAAAAAAAAAAAAAAAGGAAGAAGACAAAGATGACTTTTCCGTGGTGACTTTCTTACCTTGGTTGTTCATAGATGCACGCGGTGAAAAAAATAGTTTGAGATAGACAAACACATACGACGTAAAAGTCATGGAAAGGGGCTAAAAGTCAAGAACAAGTTTGACAAAAGAATAAAATTGGTTGGAATGAAAATCTGAGAAGAGAATGGAAAGGGGCTAATAGAGAATATTTATGTGATTTCTATAATACTTGTGATGAATATGGTTGGCTAAATTTTCATACTAAGGTTAGAGGTGAAGTTTAATGGTTTAAATATTATTTTCGGATCAACGTAAAATTTATTTTGTGAGTTTGATTGATTGAATGATTTTATTATTGGATATTTTGATTATTTATATATTTATCTTGATTTATTATGATTTTCGAATACAATGAATGCTTGAAGAATCTATGTGATATTCAAATAGATTTGTGAATGTTTTAATCACCAATCGTTCATGCTCAATCATTAGCGATTATTTTTCTTGACCTTAAATGATAAATCTTCCAATTAAACGGAATCATTATTCTAATTTAATTGAAATAAATAGATCAGAAATAATATTAAATTATTAGACGTATCCTTGAAACCTTAGTCTTTCTTCATACCAATTCATTTTATCATTTTAGTTTTATTCAGTTATTTTACAAATATTTATCTCAGTAGTTTTATTTTATATTCGATTACACGTTTCTTTTAGTAATTTCTTTTCATTGTTTGAATTTATTTTCTTTATCACAAAAGTCAATCCTTGTGGATTCGATCCTGTGAAGTACTACAACACCTGTATATTTACAGGTAAAACTATACTAAATTTTTAATTCATTAATTTGAGTCAAAATTTAGACGCAACAATATCTCAAGTGATTGTGCCATACACAAAGAAGTAGTCTTGGAACCTATGAAGGTTGTTTCCTTTAAGTGAGCAGCAATTGGAGGCTTCAAGTGTTCACTAGAGAGATGAAGTGGATATAAGTGGTCCTTAATTGGTCCTGTGAGAAGGACTTTCCCCGTGGCCAAGCTCTTAGTACAATAACCCTATGGAAAGAAATTAAATGAGCAATTGTTATCAATAGTGAACCGAGCTACTGATAATAGATCTTTCTTAATTGTAGGAACATAAAGCATATCTTCAAGTTTGAACTGAGATCCAAGATTATGAAAGAAAATATTACAAGTATGAGAAATATGTAGACCAGTGCCATTGCCAACCATAACAGTAACTGAGCCAGAGTATTCTTGAGGTGGCTACAGGAGGAGCATTTCAGATTTCATGTGGCTAGTTGCACCTGTGTCAGGATACCAATAGGGATCTGAGTTATGCTGGAGACTGAGGAGGGTTGAGTGATGTTCATGGCTACAAAAGATTGTTGCAATTGGTTGAGATGAAAATTCTGCTTGAAACGAAATTGGCATTTATGGGCATTATGACCTTGTTGTCGACATATTTGGCATTTGCCGAGATAGGACTTTCCCCTGGACGATTATCCACGACCACGATTCTGTGGTGAAGAGCTAGAGTTGTAACGGCTAGGATTAGACTCGGCGGATTGAGAAGCAATACTGCCAGAGTTGGGAGTGCCATACAAAGATATAAGGGTAGTGTCACCCATAGATATAGGGTGATGAGAGGAGCGCTTTAGACATTGTTCATAATTAAATAAACGAGATCTAAGTTCTGAAAATGTGGATGGGTGTTCCCAATTTGACATCATAACTACAAAATTAGCATATTCTAGTCCCAGACCATTAAGAGCATGTCCAGCTCCTTATCAAGAATAGGATGTTGTAGTGCAGCAAGTGAATTGGCAATGTATTTGAGCAGATTTAGATAGTCAGAAATTGTTGACGCACCTTTTTGGGATAGATTGAATATCACGTTTGAGGAGATCAAAGCAGGCTTGACTTTGTTCCAGAAACATGGAGTGGAGGCTGTCCCAAACTTGCTGGGCTGTAGAATGTCCAATAACCTGTGCTAGGATCCCCTGTGAGATAGTTGCATTGATGCAACTAAGGAAAAACTTATCGATCTTGCGCCAAGAAAAAAAATCTGGATTAGGGACTTCTTTCCCTTCTAGTGTGGTGATAAAAGGTGACAACCTTGATTGAACCATCAACATAACCATAGAGGTCATTGGCAACAAGAATGGAAACAAATTGGCTCCTCCAAAGCATGTAGTCTGTTTAATCCAAACGAATGGAAACATAATTGTTGCTGTTGCCTAAGGTTGCAACATAGGGGAGGAAGATACAGAGGAAGAGGCCGTGATAGCTGGAGAAAAGAAAAAAAATTGAACGCTTGTTCTTTTCCAGCTCTGGTACGATGGAGAAACTGTAACTCTCTATATATTGACTGAGTGTTTTACACATCTTATAAAAAAAGGATATATAATATAAAAGGAAAGACTATCATATACATTCATAGAATAATGCCTATACAGAAAACAAATCACTATAATCAAGGAAAGCAAATAAAGGAGAGAAAATCAAGGATGGAGTCGAGGATCACTGGACACAGCTAATCACTTAACACTCATTCTATAAACTGAGTTTGTTGGTGGAGTTCTATCTACCCGGACACGGCCAGGTTGTTGAATTTAAGGTGCTTTCTTACATGTGAATGAAGAGGGGAGCCACCTAAAGTCGTGTGAATTTGAAAGAGTTCATGAAAATGCTTCAAGCAGTATTATGAAAAGCAGCTCAACTGGTGAGACGTGCACTAGAAAATTGATAATTCCGTATATTTTATGAGTTGATTATGATAAGAAGTGAGCAGCTTGATGGATTTCAATGGACAAATTGATACGTAAACAGTTTCGTTTCCATTTTTAGATAGGAAATATGTGATGAGCTTGTGCAAGAAATTTTCCTAGGCTGTTTTGCATAGAAGTTAGGATTGGGCAATGGGAGCATGTCCCCAGACCCGTACATGTGTCTCGATTGGCGCTTATGGTACCAGGCAGACATTCCATCTGATTTATCGAAAGAGAAATACTTTTTGCAGTCGACAGATGCAGTCGGCGTGCAGTCGGTTGTTAAAAAAAAATTAATAAGGGACCTACATGAAAAAAAAATTATTTTTATAATTTTTTATAATTCATGTAGGTCTTCCTGAATATAAAATAATTTTTTTATAATTTTTTTTTATTCATTCCGTACAACTGACTACATATCGACTGCATCTACCGACTGTATGTAGCAAAGCCGTTTATCGAATGGGTGGCGCAGGTAAGAAACTTTAAAAAAAATAAATATGGGGATAAAATGCAGGTAGAATATCCACCTACCCACCCCACCTACAAATAAAAATTTAAAAAAAAAAAAAAAAAAAAACCATAATCGATCATTCATAGTTCGTCTTCTTCTATCCTCTTCTACGACCGCTCCTCTTCTTCTACCTCTTCTTCTTCTCCTCATCCCACTCTCTTTCTCTTCTCGTCTTCATCTGCTTTTTTTTTCTTCTTTAACACCATCTTTTTCTTCGTCCTCTTCTTCTTATTATTTTTCTTCTTCATCATCTTGTTCTTGTTCCCGTTCTTCGTCTTTGTCTTCATCTTCTTCTTCTTCTTCTTCTTCTTCTTCTTATTCTTCTTCTATGGTGGTTTTTGCCAGTGGAGAGCCCCGACTGTGGCTCTCCATGCTTGGGTCTGGTGGTTTTCACATTCCACATATGCAGATCTAGATAAGAGTAGGGATCTGAAGGGTGGATTGAACCATCCTTCCATCTATTAAATTGGCGGGTACCAAGGAGAATACAGGGGCAGGGGACGAAATGTGCGGGGAAAAACTAACTCATTGCCCAAGTAGGGATGGGATGCGAGAAGGATGCGAGAAGAATGGTTGCGTATCGTCCCTTATAGAAGTTTGAGTTTGAAACTTTTAATAAGGAATCCTCGATGCATTTTGTGTTTACAGTACCAAATTTGCTAGCACTATTTGTAAGGGGTGTGAAATTTTCAATCCAACCCGAAAAAAATTGACCAATTAATCGGTTTCAGTCCTTTGGTCAATTTCGACTGGTCTGATTAAAGAATCTGCTGGTCTCGATCTAAGAAAGTAGGAGAATTTGATTTTCGGTTTGATCTTGGAGTGAGATTTTTTACCAACCAAATTTATTATATAAAATTTTAAATAATTTTTTATATGATATTTTATAATTTTTTTAAAGTAGTTATATAAATTGAAAACAAGTAATTATATAATTTTCTTCTAATCTAATTATTTATGTTTAGATTATACAAAATATTAAAGGTTAAGAATTTTAAGATGAAGTATTAACTATTAATAATTGATAATACACAAATTATTAACGTTATAATTTATTTTACTTAATGAAAACACTTAATTTAATTATATACTTAGCTAGAAAATTTAGATTAAATCATTCACCTAATTATTTTTTTATTTTTATATAATTTTTTTTGTCAAAAACTTGAAAAAATAGAAAGAATGACCCAAACTGAAATGCTATGATAAGGCTGACCGGATTGAACCAAAACAGTCTGGTCCAATCCAAAGTCTTTATCGGTTCAGTCCAAAATTCTCCTCTATGACTGACCAAACTAGACCGATTATACTCTTAACTATTTGGTACTATACTTCAAATACAAATATCTTATATATAATATATATATATATATATATAATTCTTAGTTAATTCTCATGTTGGAGCTGATCACAAGGATGACTGTTTGATAAGTACAAGTTGAAGTAAATTCATATATAATAATTTACATTAGTTGTTCCAACACATAAATTAGGACTTTGTTTATATTATAACATTGATCTGACGATCTCCCTATTAAATGGTATCAAAACCACAGGAATAACATTAAAACAAGCTCGTGTAGTGTGGTGCAGTTGGAACTTGGAAGTCAAAAGTTTATAACGTTAGGGTTAAATAACCAGTGATGACATCTCGTAGGAACGAAAAACACTCTCTTAAAGAGTATTTAAATAATCTTTATAAAAGAGAGAATAAATCTCTCAAAAATAAAAAAAGAAAAGAGATAATAATAGCACATGCTTATTAAAAGTAATTCTTAGTGATTGCATTTACGTAATATTTTACAATGCAAGGTTCTAAAATAAAACTAAATTCTAATTTCTAGATTCAAAATGCTAAAAGTAATTTTTAGTGGTGTTGAAAATATTCTTTTTTAATTATTAAATGACATAATGTAATTTATAAAAAAAATTAAAAATTTGAAATTTGGAAATTAAGGACTAGTTTGGATGCCCAGACATCTAGACTGTATGGCTTGTTTGATCTTGTCATCCAAACGGTAACAAGTGAGTTTTTATTTCATCTCTACGTTTTGAACGTCACTATCTTCTTGAGAATTCCTTGACTTTCCCCATATAAAAGCCACCCACTAGTATTTAGACACATAAGACTTCCACCATAGTTAATGTGAACATTTGCTACATTGAATACTTAAAATGAATTCCATTGTCTCAGGTGCCCTTCAGACTTCCCTGCCCTTCTACGGAACAGACCTCCCCCAACCCCCATTGCGTCCCTTGTGCTGACGAAACCCCACCCCACCCCTTTCTTCCCTTCGCAGCACCCCCTTCCCCTTCCCCTCCTCGAACGAAACCCCCCCCCCCTCACCCCTTCCCGTAATCTGAAACGAAACCCCCCCACCCCTTCTCATAAGCTGCCTCCGCAAATGAAACCCCCCCCCCCAACCCCTTCCCCTAAGCGAAAACGAAACCCCATCTCCATCACCATCACAGCTTCAGAATCGGGTCTTCCGTTCATAGCAGCACACAGCCCCTTTGAGCATATCTGTGTAGTCCCTTCAAAGTCATGACACCCATTCCTGGAATGCCCATTGCCGCTCTTAAATTGAAAACCTAAAACTTGAATGTCCTGTATAAACTTGAATACTTTATTTGAAAGATTTCTGCATAGGACTAGTATTCTATTTCCTACATTTGGCTCGTATTTTTCTGCAATTTTATGTATACACTTGCTTAGATTTGTGGATATAACTGTTAATGCCCTCATGAAGTTCACAAAACAGATCATAAACACCCCTATCAGATAGCACGGATACACCTTTCACGCTTATTCTTCAAATTTAAAAGGAATTTGGATGTATTTCCTATCCTACTTGAAGCCATGAATTAGTTTCCTGCTCTACTTTATTTGAAAGATTTCTGCATATGACTAGTATTCTATTTCCAACCTTGGGCTCGTATTTTTCTGCAGTTTTCTATATACACTTTCTTGGATTTGTGGATATAACTGTTAATGCCCTCATGAAGTTCACAAAACAAATCAGTAATATAATTTGGATCAAATCCATCCGTCATATTTTTCGTCAATGTCAATAATTAACAGATCACATATGTATAAGACTTTAATTTTGGCATCTTTCTGATAAAAATTAAAAACTTAATATATAAAAAATAATGCAAGCTAAGTACATAAACTCTTGAAATTTTAACAATGAAATGAAATATGAGTAAGATCAATGGAACTACAGTTGACTATATGCCTTCCAAAGTTGAAAACTTAGCAGCCCTAACATACATCATAGCTTTTACCTGGTGGTGATAATGCCCTCAACTGGCCATAAATCATAGCCCTTCCAAGTATTTCACTTCTCTCAGCAATCCAACACTTATTATTCTCAACATTTTGTTTTGTGGCATAGTTTTTTATAAGTATTTTTAGATATAACGTGTATGCTAAAAAAGCTTGTGAAAAACATGCATTTAATTAAATACGCTGCTTAGTATAATTATTCCCTCAGACTTTGGCACTTTGGTTAGTTTTTTAGAAATATTCTCATGCCTCTTTTTGACAGCAAGTTCTAGAGAATGGCTTTACATTCTGCTTCAAGTGAGTGTACTGGAAAAGGGGAAGACAAAGCTAGTTTGGAGCGACCATTTTGCCATTGTGGCTGCCAAGCAACGCTATGGATTTCAAGAAAATCCAATAATTTTGATAGAAGATTTTACAATTGTCCAAATTATAAGATGAAGCAATAATGTGAATTTTTTTAATGGATTGATCTTCAAAGTGACCAAAACAACTGTTGTAAGATGACATTGGAATTAGCTGAACGAAGGAACGAGATGGTACTTCATGAGTGTCAACGCATCGAACAAACTAAATTCAAATCAATAGAGAAGAAGTACAATAGAGTCTTGATTGTGTTAATTTTGTCATGGTTTTATTTTTTTTGGTTTGTGTTGTAATTTAAGACATGTTTTGGTTAGTGTATGAAAACTTTAGAGACATCTATGACGGTTGAATGTAACCTTTGTAAATTCATATGACTGTTGAATGTAACCTTTGTAGACATCTATGACTGTTGAATGTAAGTCTTATCTCCTTATCTATAGCTTTTTCGTAACCTTTGGACCTGCAAGATTTCATTATGAAGGTAGTCTAATGTGCATGCTTTGGTAAAGTATTAAAAAGGTCCAATGCATGCACGTTAGACTATAGTGTTGCCCAAAGGCAGAAATTGATGGGTTCAAGGACTTATTGAGAGAGGAAAACCTGTACTTGATTACCAAGGTAATTGGAGCTAAAAACGGGTTTTCAAATTGAACTGATTTTGAAGTTACTTTTCTTAGTTGTGGAAATTGTGGTTCTTGACTTTTCTTAGTAGAAGGACCACATATTGGAGCTTTATCTTTTCTTTTTGTGACAAATTGAAGTTAAGCGGTGCCATAAACAAAAGTGATCCATGTTAATTGAAAGTAAAACAATTTTCCTGAAACAATTTTCCTGATCCATGGTAAAGTAGTCTAACATTTAGATCAACCAAGAAAAATTTGAAAAAACATATCCTTACAAAATTTCAACACATCCTTATAAAATTAGTACTTCCTCAAAAAAACATAATAAGGAAGCCTTACAAAATCAGTACTTCCTCAAAATCACATAATAAGGAAGCCTTACAAAACCCTTACATCATTTATTATACAAAGCTCAAATAAAAAAATTACAATAAACAATAAAGTAGCATAAACAAAAAATAACCATTCATTATAAACATAAAACTTGGTTCCCACTCTTACAAAGCTCGAATTCAGCTTCCACCCACTCTTCCAAAGCTTCCACCCACATTACTCTCTGCCACATTAACAATAACGGTGGATTAAATTAACAATGCCAACCAATACAACGCTAAAAGACAAATAATTCACATACAATAAATTTTGCACTATGAATCCACATGTTGCGATATGTTGTCAGCTGTTGGCCCAAGATCCCTACATAAACAACAAGAAAACACAAAATTTAGCATGCTTCTTCAATTAAAAACTAAAAAAAAGGACAAATAATCATAAATCAACATTACCTCACAGAAGGACAATTGTTTTTAGCATGCCCCTCATTCTTGCAAATGCTATAGTGTCTATTCTTTGTCGAATGTGTTTCTTTTGAGTTCTTCGCTCTCAAATATTTTGAACGTCCTTTTGTTGGCACCCTTGGCGGATCCTGAACCGTTTGTGAAAAGTTCGATATAACTTGGCTTCCCATGTTGTGATCATCATTGGTTGGTTCCCATGCTCGCGAACATTCTATATTATCTTCCATGTCAAGTAACTCTTTGTGAATCTTCTCCAATGCAAGTGTGAGGTGATTATGTTTCTCTGCTAACTGTGACCCTAGTTCGACAATGTCGTAAAGTTGTAACATTGTTTTGCTTTTTCTCATCGTAGGCTCATCTTATCCTTCCTGAACTTGCCCTTCAGGATATGGTATATCAGGAATTGGTCGACTCTTAGCATTAATAGTCCATCTTTCTAAAACATAATGTTGTGACAATTTATCTAACTTTATTTTCTTGCAAAAAACACACAAGATATGCCTACAAAAAATTCTCATAAACTCTCACTTATAGCAAGTACATGTTGCATGTTCTTCATCACCCTTAAGCGTCACATAGTTAAGAGGTGTTTTTTTATCATAAACATTGATTTCATATGTCTTAGTCTTACCCTCTTTTGAAAATTTTCTTACTTGGTATCATAGACTATCGAATAGTTCATTTTGGAAGATCATGAAGGACTTTCTTGTATAAACCATTGTCGCCTCCTCTTCAATTTTAAGAGGTATCTTCATTATCACCGGCGTAGATTTTGTCCGCACATCCTTCTCTTTCTTTTTGAAGTAATGTGCATCTATAGCTTTTTCATATTGATGAATAAACTCACTAACCATAGTGCTTGATTTGACATAGTCTTTGAAAAATTTATTCATGCTTTCACTCCTTTGAGTTGTTGACATACCATCACAGAATGTTGAACGCAAGTAGGACAGAACCCACTTATCCTATTGGGCGTAAAGATTTTGCAGCCAAGTATTTTCTCCTAACTCGTATTTCACTAGTATCAAAGCTCATTCCTGCTAAAACTCCTCAGTTGTAATTGTCTCATGAATGCAATGACGAAAATCTTTTTGAAAGTCCAGATATTTGTTATATGCATGAGCCAAATGTTTGGAAAACTTTTGAAAAATGTGCCACACGCACAGTCTATGAATTGTATTCAGGAGTACCTCTCCAATGGCCTTCTCCATCGTTTTGTCATCATCAATAATTATAGTTGAAGGAGCACGACCAAGCATTGCCTCTTGCCATGTTCGTAATAACCATGTATATGATTTGGCAATTTCACTAACTAACAGAGCACAACCAAACATAATGGTTTGATGATGGTGATTAACTCTAGAAAATGACACAAATGGCATCTTATAAATATTAGGCAAATACGTTGCATTAAATGTAACAACATCTCCAAAATATTGATATGCAACCCTTGATCGTGCATCAATCTAAAAATAATTTCTCATACACCCATTTTTGTCAACTTGCATGGAGAAAACAAACTCAGGTTCTTTGAGTTGTCGATCAACAAAGTAGGAATATAACCTTTGTGCATCTCTCTCTTCAAAAACTTTTCTCCTTTTATTTCCCACGTAATTTTCAACATTCTTGCCAATACAGTCAACATTAAAGTCACCACCAAATTCTTTACTCAAAACTGACATAATCTTTCTTGTCGGTACACCGGACTCATTCAAAGTCATAATAAGCTTTTTTTGGACTTTACTAACTCCTATATGTCTATGAAGAAAATTAGTACTTCTCGGTGTAAGTAGAATATGGTTATCTCCAACCACAAACTTGTTGACTATCCACTTTTCACCATCTTTTTTTATTTCCATTATTGCTTTACATTCAATCTTCGTCTCAGCTGGTTCATGGATTGTTCATTCTTGTTCTTTCCGACTTACCCGCCAAAATCCTTCTCTTGTGTAAATATAGTCTACTGCACAAAGAGTTTTATCATCTTTCTATAACCGAGTATGATTCGTCCTAATTACAAAACCTTTTCGTCTTGCATATGCCTTGTAAAATGTTTGGGCGTCTTCCACATTCTCAAATAACATACCAATGAATGGCTCTGAAAGACCACTATTCGACAAGGAAATGACATTGACTCCTCCATCCACATTCGCTCCATCTTCCACTCGAACTCCATCTTCCATATTCACAACATTTTTTAAATTCACATCTTCTAAATTCACATCACCTTGTATACTTGTGTGGCTCATCAATATCTCAACTTCATCACTATCAAAACTCATTGTTTGGTCCTTTGCTATAAAATAAGAAATAAAAAGTAAGTGCATGGGCTATGTATATGGTTATATTTATAATAAAAAAATATTTCATCTTAATATTTGTAATTCAAACTCCATTTTAACAATAAGCTTTAGGTTGAAAATAAAAAGCTTTTGTTTGGTCGTATATTTCATCTTAAACTGCATTTATATTTCAAAGCCGTGGGAAGTAGTAGGAAGAATCTAATGGAAGTAATTCTTTTGGGAAAGCAGACTTTTAACTCCCTCGAATACATGGAATTGCATAAAAGAAAAACAAAATTGCTTCCAATGCTAGAAGAGGTACAGGGGAAATATTTTGGTTGTATACAGGGGAAATATGAGTGGATATAATAATCAAAGCCGCTTCTAAGCGGTCCGGCTGATTTTCGGTGGAATTCTGAGAAATCCAAGAGGAAAACATAAACACCTAACAAATCCCATTTTACCCAGCTATTTTTTCTCATCTGTTAACTGATTCAAAAAAAAAAAACAAAGTGGGTGAAAAGAAAATTACCTGGAGAAGAGTAAATATCGGCTATGTTGGGTGACTAAATCGTGGGTAAAGCTTGTGTATTTTCAGGCACTGTGGTGGAGGTGGCAGCCTCATAATTGTGATGGACTAGTGGAGGTGGCGTCGGGAGGTGGAAGGCGCTCAGGAGGTGGACGTAAATATCAACTTCGTTGGGCGACTAAATCGTGGGCAAAGCTGGCGTATTTTCAGGCACTCTGGTGGAGGTCGCAGCCTCTAAATTGTGGTGGTGAACTGGTGGAGGTGGCGTCGGGAGGTGGACGATGCTCAGGCGGAAGGCGCTCGGGGTGAGGTTCATCAAAGTTCAAAGACGAGGGCTGGAAGTTTTTCACTCAATTTTATTTGTTGTTGCTCTTCTATCGTGTGTGACCGAGTCTATTTCTTTTGTAGTGTAATAACTAACGTGTCCTTACTTTATTACCTGGCTTTTAACACCCCAATATTACCCGAACCGCTTAGAAGGATAATATGCCCGCAATCCTATTTATTTTCCCATGCTATTTCACCCATTCTTCCTCTATGTTTTCTAGTATAAGGTCTTTTTGTTTATAGATTTTTTAATAATAATTCATTATTACGTTTCAAAGCTACGTGCACTAGCTTCTAGTGTACGGTTTTGTTTCTAGATTTTTTAATTAATAATAAATATTGTTTTCTATTAATATATTCGTAATTATTATTCAATAATAATTATTTTAAAAAATTAATAAAAATTTTATTAAATTTTTATCAAATTTTAAAAAATAAAAATTATTTTATCTCATCTTCTTATCTAAATACACTTTTTTAATTATAAACCATTTCATTTCATATTAACTCAAAAATTTTATTACTATTCAAAACATTTTATTTTATTTTACCTGCAAAGCTGAACGAAAATAACTACTTACCAAAACCCAATAGGAAATGACCACCTAGTAACCTACTTCCGGTTTTAGATACAACATCTCGAATGTCTAGAATAATTTTTTTATATTTAAAAAAATTATATTTTATTTAATTTTTAAAAATATTATAGTACATAATATCAATGACACTACTTAAATGACTCGGTTAAATTTTATTAGATTAATCAAAAGAAAAATTATTTAAAAGGTTAAAAATGATTAGAAAACGGCTTATATCATTTAAAAATCAAACCAAAACTCAAAATATAAAATAAGAGAAGATTTAAAAAAATTGAAAAATTAAAAAGCCAAAAAAAAAAAAAAACTCTAATCAATTTTGTATTTAAATCAAAGGTAAAAAATAGTATAATAAAAATAAAGAAAAAATCTAAAAATTATAGAACTAACAAACTATTTTTTCAAAAAATTAATTATGGATGAATAAAATTAGGAGTGATAATATATAACATAACCCGTGAACCCAACACGAACACGACATGAGATTAACATATTTGAATTTGATGTTAATGGATTCGAGTTAAAATAAATTGGGTCGTTAAGATATGATTTATAAACGGATCAATTCACTTAACCTAAAATTAATTCGTTTTGACTCGTTTATATTTTATTTTAAAATTATAATATTATTATTATTGAATTGTAATATTAATATTTTTTAATATGTTTATATTTTTATTATCATTTCAGATTGGCACCGGTCCATCTGTCAACAGCCTGCAATAGAATTTCACCACGTCAGAGATTCTACGTAAAACAGAAGAGGCGCGTCACACTTGATAGAATATAAAGAATTCTACAGAAACTCTAGCTTAAGCCCCAGTCGAACCTCGACCTCAACCTCGGTTACAACGGCAGTAAAGCTAGTAATAAATAAGTGGATTGGATTGAAAAATAGGGTTTTACCGTTTGGTTGGTAAAATAGGGTGTTGTCAGAGATCCATCTACAACCTTAAGAGCAACCACATTTCTGATCTTCCTCCAAATAAATTGCTTTCCAATCTGAGAAGTGCTTTGGAAGTAGTTAGAGCAAAACTATATTGCTATTAAAAAATCAAAATATATCTTAATTTTTAATCATAATTTTATAAATATAGAAAATGATGTCTAAAATAAGTTATAATCTCTATATACTCTACAAAATTTTATAAAATTTCAATATAATTAGAAATGTCTCTCTAATTTTTTTCTTATGATCGCAGAATTTTGTATAATTTTTATATATTATTTATTTTCAAGATTAGGGTCTCACTAAAATTAAATCAAAACTAAGTACAATAAACTTATTAATATGGATCTTAAAATTTTTTGTTATACAATATTAAGTTTTTTAATATAGAATTTAAAGTTAAAATACAACAAAAATCATCTAAAATTAGTAATCTATATGGAAAATGTTAAGGAAACTATGCCTTGATTCAAGGCTTCATATCTTCTAGCTTAATTCTAGGAATTATATTGTACAAATTGATAATTGATTCTAGTTTCCTATTTTGTAATTAACCGTTATGCACATATTGAATATATATAGAAGTATACTCACCACGATTGAGGTGTGGTGGTTTTTGATCAAACCTTCATATGGTATCAGAGCCAGGAAAAAACAGGAAAATAGTCGATAGATTTTATCCTCTAGACTTTATTAAACAGGAAAAAACTTATTTAAGGTTTGTATTATAGTATTATATGCTTAATGTGATATGAAAATATCTAGAGTTTATATGAAATTTAATAAACTAGTTTACATACTAGAATGAAAGTCACAAAAATCACTTGATAGTTTATAAGAAGCAGATAAATTCTAAATATTTCATTATAAAAATAATAATTGATGAATATTATTTTATGAGATATTATCATAAAAAATTTGAAACATATATTAAGATTTTATATTTTTAAAATTTTATTTTTACATGTAAATTAAAAATTATCGAGATCTAATTATATATATGTTTTTATAAGTTTTAAATTTTAATATCTCACACGTTAGAAAATTTGGTCACTCTCAAGAAAATTGGTGGTTCCGTCACTTGTTACCCTTGCTTTAAGTCAAAGGTGGTCCAAGCAAAAATCAAAACCCAGTTTCGAAATCTCAATATCTTCCTAAGGAATTTCCATCAGTTTGAAGAAACCCAGGTCAAGAAACGGAACTCAAATTATAGGTGTTGCCCATTTCAGTAAATGTTCTTCAGTCGAACTAGGTGGTTGTTGACTTTTTGTTTTTCAGAAAATATGGTGTCGAAAATACAACAGACTTCGGGAATTTTTATTTTTCTTGAGGAAACTCAATCACTTTGATATTTCCACATCAGGAGACATTGATTCATGAACTGAATTTTTGTTGTTTTCTCAAAGTTTGTATTAGAAGAAGTAAATAATGGTGGAGTACGAGAATCTCAAAGAATCCTCTAGTCATATTGAGAGGGAAAAAGAGTCTGAAAATGATTTTTGTGGTTGTTTTTGCATTCCAATCCGTTGGTTTAAAATGCTTGCCTATGAGATTCATTGGAGTTTTGTATTTGGGATGGTGATGGTTGTTTATGGAATATGTCAGGGATTGTGTGGAGCTCTTAGTTGTGCAGACATGGGAGGGTCACGGTTAGGGGGGGAAGCGGGGTTTCCAGTGTGTTCTTTCCGTGCGAGAGGATGGAGAGGGTATGAGAGGGGGACCGTGCATGATCTCCTGATGTGCGGTCACATAGGAGTTAAGTTGAATAGCCTTCTTGGCATTCACTCATTGGAGAGCTATTATTTGAATAATAATGGATCGATTGACCATTAGATTAAGGACTTATTAGGAAATAGATTCCATTCCAAAATTTTCATCTCATCTAATTCTATTCCATTCCTAACTATAATTTAAATATAAAACTTTTAAATTAATCATTACAATTTTTCTAAACTTTCAAATAAAAAATAAAAAATAATTCAAAAATTATAAAAAAAAAAATTTATAAAAATATATTATACATTACAATTTTTCTAAACTTTTAAATAAAAAATAAAAAATAATTCAATTTTTTCAAATTATCAAAAAAAAGTTATAAAACTATATTATAAAAATATTTTAATTTTATAATATTTTTATTCAACTTTTTCTCTATTATTTCTTAAAATTTTAAAAATACTCAATTCAAACTATCTCATTACTATTCACAAACTATTTTATTATTATTCACATAATTTTTATCTCATCTCACTCCTTAATAGAATCTTAACTCTTTTATTATTGAGATTGTAATTCTAGACCTATACTTATATTTATTATTATAAGGTTTATAATATTGGTTTGTTATAAGTTAAAATTTGAAAAATATTGGTTTTTTTTTGTTAATTAGTAGTTTTTTAAGATATTTGATAAATATAAATTTTAATTTTTATGTTAAATTATATTAATCAGATCAAATAGATTATATATATTAGTTCATCATATCTATATAAAACGAATTTAATGAATTGTGTCGTTTTGATTTATTTTTAAGTAATTATTAACTAATTAAAATGAATGATACGACACAAATTATTATTTAAATTTTAAAAATTTGTTATGTTTACTATTTAAATATATTTATATAATTAAATATTTATAACTTGACACGACATGATATAATAAAAAGATCTAAAATCACGATTTGATACTCTTTTTAAGTAAAATATACTGAGTCGACATGAATAAGATATGAATTTTTTAATTTTAAGCCGATAAACATGAATTACATCAATTGTAATAGCTTCTTTTTTTAACTCCCAAATATATCTATCCCTTTTATATTTTGGTTCTTAGCCACGTTACGGCGAAACAAAACGTCGCTCCTCCTCCCCGCCCCGCTCTTTTTCGCTCCGGAACTCACATCCCGATTCCCAACAACCTTTTATTATTATTTTTGTGGCTTCACTTTCCTCAACCACGCTCTATTGGAGCTCATCTTCGTTCCCGTTCTCTTCGACATTCCAAATCAGGTCCGTAGCCCATTTTCTCTGATATTTAATTTATTTTTTTGCACCTGCCATTATAGAATCACGATCTCTTCCTTCCGAGAACTTTATATTTCAATTGAATGTTCGTTAATTCTTATATTGGTTTTTGGGTTCTGATTGAGAGGATTGATTTGTTTTTCTTCGTTTTGTATTATCTTTTCAAGTCTGATTTCGTCGGTTTTGGAATCGTACGCTTTGTTTGGTTGCGGAGAAATTTCGGGGGGTGGGTGAGTTAACGAGTTGGAAATTTGGGATCATACGATAGCTACTTCGAGCTGGGAAAGTTGCAAATGAGGATTTCGATAGTATTTCCGTGCTTTCTCATCTGCGAAATATAGCATTAGGGTTTGCGGATTAACGTAGGAGAGTTTTTGTTTTTTGTTTTTAATTATATATTTTCGATTTAGGGCTTATGTCGGGCTTTAATTATGCATCTGATATTTTTCTTAGGCTTTGTTTTGCGTTGGGAGTAGCTGTATTGTTTTCTTGGAGTAAATGTGTGAGGTTGTCCTGATTTTCTGCTAGGACGTGAGTGAATATTTAAGGCTTGGTTTTAGGATCTGGTAGCAGATGATTCACCGGATCCATATGGTGGGGACGCATTACGTGGGTCCAGGGTTTAACTGGGTAAAAAGCGTGTTGTGTTTGCACAGTCTCCGAGATTCCTTGTCATCAAAAAAATATTTAACATTTGATGTTTTATTTTGCAGATTTTGGTTTAAAGTGAAGGAATCAAGGTGGCAGTATGACAATGAGTGAGCGGAAGACCATAGACTTAGAACAAGGATGGGAGTTCATGCAGAAGGGGATCACAAAACTGAAGAACATTCTAGAAGGGTTGCCCGAGATGCAGTTCAGTTCTGAGGACTACATGATGCTCTACACGTATCCATTCTGACACACTTTCATTTTTTTTGCATTTTATTCTCGTGATTCTAGTATGATCTGATGTTTGAGTTTGATGGAGATGGTGATGATCTTGTTTACAGTACCATCTATAACATGTGTACTCAGAAGCCTCCTCATGATTACTCCCAACAGCTATATGATAAGTACCAGGAATCATTTGAAGAGTACATAACATCAACGGTGAGGAAAGTTATGCATATACGTGGAACTTCTGTATTCTTCCTCAATTGTTTGAATTTGCTTGAATTTTGTTGGTGTAATATTAAATGTGTGTTTCTATGAAACTGCTTTTGTAGAGTACCATTTTGGGAGGTATAGGATTGAATATAGTGGTTATTAACTGGGGATGATAGCTTCCGTTCTTTCTCTACAGCCGATTGAAATGTACGGGTTAGGTTTTCCGATGGGGTTTAGGGATCTCTCAACCTTGTCTGATAATTGCTCATATTTGGATTTTCTTTCGTTTTTCTTTTCAAAATAAAGCCTCTGTTCGGTGTAACAGAAAAGGGGAGACAGCTTTGTGTCTCCTGCATTTGGAAGAACATTGAGGTATAGCAAAAAATCAATGGCCAAGATATCATTTCAGTCGTCATCTTTTTTTATTGGCGATTCGATTGTTGCTTGTCCACATTTGTTACTTTCATTGTTTCTTTACTTATAAAAAAAAAAAACTGGGGATGATGTGACTTTTACAGAATGAGGGAAGATTTCAGGCTTAATTTGCAAGATGACAAATAGTTTCAGTTGATTCATATTCTGATGGGACATAGGAGAATTGGTGTTTTCCTTCAGTCCCAATGTACATCTAGCTGACCTAGATGGAATGTTAATTCAATTATGAGGTGTTGATTGTCCTTCCTCTGCATGAGGTGTTTAGCATGGTGGCTTTAATTATTTTGACTATTAAAACTTAAAGTGAGGTGTCCAGATCCTGTAAAATTAGAAAGGAGGTGTAAAGGATCAAGACCCTTTTTTTTATACCACACATTTATCTCAAACTTTGATCAATCCTACTCTTCACTATATCAGCTGCAGCAGAATTGGCAGCTATTTATTGTACTTTTCATGAATTTATTATCCTAATAAATGAAACATTTGTTAGGATGAACATGCTTTATAGATATGATATAATTCGATTGAACAACATCATTTGTGTCAAAGTTGCGTTTTGGGTAAAGAGACCTTTTATGTAGAAACTGAGCATCCTTCCCATCTCTGGAGTTGCTGTTATATATCTTTTAGTGATGCCAATCTTGGACTGGAGCATAATCATCTGATGGCCTCTGCCGCATGTTGATTAAAGCTTTTCATATATATATATTTTTTTGCCCTTTTTTCTCTGCAAAAATGGAATCAGGGAGCATTGATAAGGTAGTGTTACAGGTGTAGGTGATAATGTTTGTAATCTTATTTTTCTTCCTTTTCAACAAGAGTTTCACTTCTTTTTTTTTTAAAGAAAAACACAATTCTTAATTGCCATTGTTGGCTCGTGAGAGTGATATTATATATCAGTTTCTTCAATTATTTTGCGCTATATCTAATTTCTAGATAAATAATTTTCTTATGGAGTTTAATTTGTAATTTTTTAAATATATGCATGTATTGAATTCTTATGTGGTCGACTTTTATGGCTCCTTTTTTCTGTACAGGTATTGCCATCTTTAAGAGAAAAGCATGATGAATTTATGTTGAGAGAGCTTGTGAAAAGGTGGGCAAACCACAAAGTTATGGTTAGATGGCTTTCTCGTTTCTTCCATTACCTTGATCGATATTTTATTGCTCGGAGGTCACTTCCTCCCCTCAATGACGTTGGACTGACTTGCTTCCGTGATCAGGTATGTCACAACTGGACCCTTATCTAATGGTTCCATCTTCGTGTTGCATTGATTATTCTTGTTTTCCTTCCCTCTTGATATGGATCACTTGACATTCCAAATAAAAACTTTCCACTGTCTTCCATCAATTCGGTGTTCATTTTCTTCATAAGATGTATCAGATAGTGATACAAAGAGTGGATTAATTCTTATTTCAGGTCTACCAGGAGTTAAATGGAAAAGTAAGGGATGCTGTAATTTCTCTGGTATGTTTGTAGTTTGCCTATAATATAAACTACACTTGTATATTTATGAAACAAGTTCACTTAAAAAAATCCTTTCCATATCAGATTGATCAAGAACGGGAGGGAGAGCAGATTGATCGAGCTCTATTGAAGAATGTTTTAGACATATTTGTGGAAATTGGAATGGGGAATATGGAGCAGTATGAAAACGACTTTGAAGCAGCAATGCTTAAGGACACTGCTGCTTATTATTCGCGGAAATCGTCTGTCTGGATTCTGGAAGATTCTTGTCCAGACTATATGCTGAAAGTAAACTTTATATGCTTGTGTTGGTTGGCACTGAGTAATTTTTCCTATATGCTTAATGATTCTAATATTGGTCAGTAATTCCAGGCTGAGGAGTGCTTGAAACGGGAGAAAGATAGGGTGGCTCATTACTTGCATTCTAGTAGTGAACCAAAGCTACTCGAGGTTCAAATTATTTTCTTTTTCATTTTTATGTATGAAATCCAGCCTTTTGGTTTGGTAGTTGTTTGAATGCAAGATCTGTTAAAACAAATTTAAATATATTCATTAATTCTCACTTTATTGTTACGTGTGCTTTTTTGGTCCTTGCAGAAAGTTCAACATGAGTTGTTGTCTGTGTATGCAACCCAACTGCTTGAAAAAGATTACTCTGGATGCCATGCATTGCTTAGAGACGACAAGGTACTTGGTAATAATTTTATTATTCAAATAATTTTGCTAAAAGTGTTTGAGAATCTTGCAATTATTGATGCTTTCTTGTCCCCGGGGGATTTTAATGATGTAAGGTGGAGGACTTGTCTAGAATGTTCAGGCTCTTTTCTAAAATTCCTAAAGGCTTGGATCCTGTTTCCAGCATATTTAAGCAGGTCAGTAGCCTCCATCTTGGGCTTTAATGCTTTCTCGTCAAGTTAAAAGGGTCTAATGTGTTGCACATCTTCCTTCTTTCTATTGTTAGTTTTTTAAGGTTTAATCTGCTGTTCTGTTCTGTAATGCAGCATGTTACTGCTGAAGGAACAGCCTTGGTCAAATTGGCGGAAGATGCAGCAAGCAACAAGAAGGTCTGTGCCTAGAAAATTTTTTTTTTTTTTTTTTTTTTCCATTCTTTTTAACAATCCATTTCCAAGAGCTCCATTTTCCTCTTAGCTACCACACTTGGAATGGAAGAAGTTAAAATTCTCATAATTCCCCTGCCAAGATAATACGCCTACTTCTCTTCCTTCACATAGGTCTTTAAGTTCTTAGACTCTTCTTTAAATATAAAAAAAGTAGTTCTTAGACTTATTTGCATGCAAAGGCGATGCTCTTTTATATGTTTCGCATACTTGGTCTCTTGCCTCTTTTTTTTTTTTTTTTAATAAGTAAAAATATTATATATATCAATAGGAGTAACTAAATACACTGGACGTGTATAAGAAAACATCTAGCCCATACTAGAGAGCTCCTAATGACCCAAAAAGCCAGTGAAGAACTACCCAAAATACACCAAGGCTAAATTGGAATAGAACACATCTGCCCAACCCCAACCTCAACCCCAACCCCTTGCTTCCCGTAAAACTAATACCCCACACAAAACTCCCTCTACGAGAATGTCTTCATAATGCCCTCCATTTAGTCTTCCCTCGACTTGAGCTACCACCCTTAAGTGTCATAGTTGATTGTCCAAGAAAGATGCTTTAACTCCTGCTTTTCTTAAAACATGATTTGGTTTCAAGCAAGTGGCTCGCCTCAATCGCGATGAGTAGTGTTTTAAATTGGTCTTCACATCCTCCATGTGAAAGCCCCATGATATGCTGAATCTCATTAACCTTATGCAGAACCCAATCCGATGGTGAACCAGCTATATTGTTTATCGGAGAAAGAGAAACTAGGGGAGCAACATTATCCCCATACACAGTACCCAACTGCACTCCCAACCCTAGACATTCCTCCTCACAAGGCACCAACAACAAACCCATAATTTCCTCACCGCCATATCCTGCATTCAAATCCCAAACCTCCTCAATAGCTACATGGTTGCTGTCACCATTAAAGGTTCCTCCCCTCCATCAACGAGGGCATTGCTTGTATGTGCTTCACGTCTCGACGATCCTTTCAGTGCCACTTTGTCAAACTCTAATGCTCCCTCAGGAGGCATAGAATAGGTAGGGGAGGCACTACCTTTTGTTACCCCATTTTCATCTTCTAAAAGAGGCTTGCCTGTTTCTTCCGAAGTATTCAAGACTCTGGAAGGGACCCCATCTTGTTTACCGATTAAAAAAAAAGATAGTTGTAGTGGTTTGGGAGTGCGTAACTTGAGGACCTTCAATAAAGCACTCTTGGGGCAGTGGTTGTGGAGATATCACGGGGAATGGGAGGCTTTGTGGAGAGTAGTTATAGATTCAAAATACGAGAGTATTAAGGAGGACTGGTGTTCTAATGAAGTTAGGGGCCATATGGTGTGGGGTTGTCAAAAAATATTCATTCCGGATGGGAGAGGTTCTCCAACTTTTTCAGATTTGTGGTTGGGAGAGGCCATGGTGTTTATTTTTGGCGTGATATTTTGGTGTGGTGAACTTCCTAGAAAAAAATATGATATTTTGGTGTGGTGAGAGGGCTCTAAAGTATGTTTTTCCCACTCTTTACTTGATTTCAAGCGACACAGAGGCCATGGTGGCTGACTTGCTGGTTTGTTCCAATGGCTCTATCCATTGGAATGCCAATTATTTTAGAGCCACTCAAGATTGGGAACTTGGAATGGTTACTGATTTATTCGATTCGTTGTATGCTATGTCTTTTGGAAATGTAGTGGAGGACAGGATGATTTGGACTCCTAGCAAGAGTAAAATATTTTCGGTGCGTTCTTATTATAAAGGCCCTTTCGGGATTTTCTAATGATCATTGCTTTTCATTTATGAGTATATGGAAATGTAAGGTTCCTCCCAAGATTGCTTTCTTTGTTTGGACTACATCCCTTGGGAGAATCCTCACCACTAACAATTTGAGGAAACGTGGTATCGTCATTATGGATTGGTGCTTCTTGTGTAAGAAAAACGGAAATCCATGGATTATCTATTGTGACATTGTAAGGTGGCTAGGTTTTTGTGGTATAAGATCCTTAACCAAACTGGTGTGGCATGGGTTATGCCTGGAAGAGTTATGGATATTTCAAGTGCTGGACAGGTATTAGGGGTACTGTTCACATTGCCGCTGTGTGGAAAATGATCCGTCATTGTATCATTTGGTGTTTGTGGATGGATAAAATAATAGGTGTTTTGAAGACTGGGAGTGTTCCTTGGACAAGTTGAAGAGATTCTTGTTTAACACTATTTTCCTTGGCTTCGGTTATCATTTGTAATGAGGACAGTTTTCATAATTTGCTTGTATCTATCACGGGTACTTAGTGGTCATTAGGCATACGTATTTAGTTTATACTTCCTGTGTACTTGGGCTATGTCTTTTTCCATTGATACAATTTTACTTTTACTTATCAAAAAAAAAAAAAAATACTGATCAAACTTCTTAAGGTAGAAGTGTAACCACAGCATGAATAAATTAGGCTTTCCACTATTGATCACTTGTTACAACATGGAACCAAAAGATTAAAGCATCAAGACAGGAATTTTGACTTAAACTTTATTTACATTCAGGCAGATTTTTTTAAGTCATTATAGACTTATAAAATAAAGTCATTATAATACTCGGTCAATTAAGTGCATGGTCACCTTAGCCTATATGTGGGAATTGGTTACGTGTGTTATCTTTCATGATTATAAGTGTTCATAGGTTCTGCCATTGTAGTTCTAATGACTGATGTTAATCATATAAAAATAGTGGGTGTGAATGGATTGAACGAATTTAAGGTGCTAGAATAAATTATGACTGAATTTTTATCCTTTTTTTTTCCTTCTATTAATCCAATAGAAATCACTCTTTTACATTTTGAGCCTCGCATTAAATGTTATGTATGCCTCACTTTTATTTTTACCATTCTTATTCTCACAGGCAGAGAAGAAGGATGTGGTTGGTTTGCAGGAACAGGTAAATTATATGAAGCTTGTACCTGTAGATTTTTCTGGACTGTTTTGATGATTGGAAACTGATATGGGTTCTGCTATACAGGTTTTTGTTCGAAAAGTGATTGAGTTGCATGACAAATACCTGGCATATGTGAATGATTGTTTCCAAAACCATACTCTCTTTCATAAGGTTTGTCGGAAGAGTGTTTTCAAGGTTGTAATGATCATGGTCATATGCTCCTATAAATCTAATGTTCTGTGCTTCATTGTAGGCACTGAAGGAGGCTTTTGAGGTCTTCTGCAACAAGGGTGTTGCTGGAAGCTCGAGTGCAGAACTACTCGCCACTTTTTGTGATAACATTCTTAAGAAAGGTGGAAGCGAAAAACTGAGTGATGAAGCCATTGAAGAAACACTTGAAAAGGTCTCCCCAACTCCTGATGACTTGTTTCATGAAACCATGCATCTGCATAACCTTTTCTATATTGTTCCCCCTTTTTTGTTCTAAACCTACTCATATAGACATATTTTCCAACTGCTTGTTGTCTGCAGGTTGTAAAGTTGCTTGCTTATATCAGTGACAAAGACCTGTTTGCCGAATTCTATAGGTATAGTTCCATGTCCAGATGATTGGTTGCCTTTGACCAATTATTTTTAAAAATTGAAAACACATGGATGATTGCTTCATTTATTTTAGCGACAGAGATCTTTTGCTTAATTCTGTAGACATTTAATGTTATATTTCAGGTGATCGGTTGCCTATGCTCACTTATTTTAAGAACCGAGGACATCTTGATGATTGCTTTATATTTACTTTGTAAATAACGAATCTTAGATGATTAATTATGTTGCGTGATTTTAATGACTTGTATGCTTCTTTTTTTGTTCGTATGCTGTAATTAGGTATTTCTCTCTTGTATACTACCTGTGTACTTGTGCTATGCCAAATTATGAGGATCAATAAATTTTCTTACTTTTAAAAAAAATATATATGTTGCATGATTGCTGACAGGAAGAAGCTTGCTCGACGTCTTCTTTTTGACAAGAGTGCTAATGATGACCATGAGAGGAGTATTTTGACAAAGCTTAAGCAGCAATGTGGTGGTCAGTTCACCTCAAAGATGGAGGGAATGGTCAGTTTTCATATAATCTGATGTTGATGAAATTTTGAATATGTTAATCAAGTTCCTTTATTAGATCGACAGATCCAATATTTCATCAGTATTTCAACGTCCAATATAGCACTGTCGAAGATTTTTTCATTTATTATTGTTTTTCTTTCTTGTAGGTTACGGATTTAACATTGGCTAGGGAAAACCAGGCGAACTTTGAGGAGTATCTGGGCAATAATCCAAACGCAAACCCGGGGATTGACTTAACCGTTACTGTTCTCACTACTGGCTTCTGGCCAAGTTACAAGTCTTTTGACCTCAACCTTCCACCAGAGATGGTAATTTGGACTTACCCTATTGGTATGATACAACATTAATTGTTTGGTGGAAGTCAGCGTGATCCATTCTCCTTTATTCCTATGGTTTCAGGTAAAGTGTGTTGAAGTGTTCCGGGAATTCTATCAAACAAAAACAAAGCACAGAAAGCTTACGTGGATATACTCATTGGGTACTTGTAACATCAGTGGGAAATTTGAGCCCAAAACCATGGAGCTGATTGTGACCACCTATCAGGTGATATGTTCACAAAATTTTCTCCATGTTCTCAATGCTTCTTAAAAGGTGTTAATGGTGTGGATGTCTTTATTGCTAATAAGAGAGGGTCTCTTGTTCTTCTGGGACAGGCTTCAGCCCTGTTGCTTTTCAATTCCTCAGACAGATTGAGTTATTCAGACATCATGACTGAATTAAACTTGACTGATGACGACGTTGTTAGACTCCTCCACTCCTTATCGTGTGCCAAATATAAGATTCTGAACAAGGAGCCAAATACAAAAACAATATCTCCCACTGATTCCTTTGAGTTCAACTCAAAGTTTACTGACAAAATGAGGAGGATCAAGGTACTGAGAGATTTTTAGAATTTATTATTCTAATTGATCTTCTCAATTTACTGATTTATTCTAGGGATGGTAAATGTATTTCTTTGTTTGGCCTGCAGATTCCCCTTCCTCCTGTTGATGAGAAAAAGAAAGTAATCGAAGATGTTGACAAGGATCGACGGTATGCCATTGATGCCTCAATTGTACGCATCATGAAGAGTCGTAAAGTTTTAGGGCATCAGCAGTTGGTCATGGAGTGTGTTGAGCAGTTGGGTCGCATGTTCAAGGTAGCAATGGCATCTCTTGTCCTCATATGTGATTGGAATCTCTCTTTTTTTCCTCTCTGGGCTATATCCTGTTTTTTTAGACCAATTGTAACTCACTGCTGTTTTTTGAAATGTGTTTCTGCAGCCTGATTTCAAGGCAATAAAGAAGCGCATCGAGGATTTGATTACCCGAGACTATCTCGAAAGAGACAAAGATAACCCCAATTTGTTCAGATACTTGGCATGATGAGAGGCCCAGTTGACCATCGCCCAATGACTTGGATGCGTTAGTGCTGCAAATAGCAAAGAAAGAGGTTTATTTTAAGGTGGAAACAAAAGAACAAGTAAATGCCAGCATGCGAGGTGCCGCATTTGGCGATTGCTTAGAAGCAGTAGCTGATAATGCTTGTACATTTTTGCCTTCGGCGCCAGGCATGGACAACTACCGTAGATTGTGTACCCCCCCGTGTTGGAGAAATTGTATTTGGATTCCATAAATTGGTCCAGTGCCCCAGTTGGATCCCTTCCTGTGATTTACTGCAGGTCCCCCGTCTCATGACTTGGTTGATGCTTTATTTTATTTGTTTCTTTGCCCCTACTGAAATGAAAAGTATATCTTTTAAATTAACGAAAAATTGCATTTTGATTCTCGATCTTGGAAATTATCAGATGAATGCGAGCCCCCCCTTGTACAAAACTCTTTGATTAATGTTATTTCCAAGGCAATGATCAAGTGTCAATGGATGCTTATGTAAAAGCTTGGGAGGACATTTTGGATTTTGCAACTGAGGCTGAATCACTTAAATGAAAACCTTTTATCGGACCCGATATTTTATAGGTCAAAAAGAAGACATTGTAAAGCATTAAGCTTTCTCGTTCATGATCTTAAAAAGTGTTGGGGATTCAAGTGTGACATGTAGTGTGTTGATAGCATTAAGAACATAATTGTATTTTAACCCTTACTATACCTGAATTATCTGTTTAAACGCACACTTCTGTCCCACCATATAGGTCTTATAGAGATCCATCTTCGAATGCACAATGGAGTCTCCACCCTTTCTTTCCCTCTTTCTTATTTTTTAAACTCTGAAATTGATCCCTTTCAAGTTTTTAGGCCATTGACTCTGGGGCTATTAGGTCTAACCACGTAAATGTTTGTGTTCTCGGTCTAACCCATTTCCATTTTCCGATCCCAAGCCATGCGAGGCTGCGCCAACATAATAATAATAATAATAAAGACACAGAAAATAAAAAGTACGACATCCATGCATCCAATAGACTCATGTATAAGGCCCAATAGACTCCTGTATAAGGCCGAGCAAAAATCTAAAAATCTGACTCCACACCGTCAGAGTTAGAGTTTCGACAAAATGGAATTAAAATTGGAATTTTATTTTATTTTCTAGTCGGAGTCGAAGTCAAAAGTGTTGTCTGGCCGATTTCGACTCGACTCTGACCTAACTCAGACTTGGATTTTACCCTGTGATTCCAATATTATATATATGTTATAAAAACATATATTATTTATACATTGATCATATATATTAGAATAATTATGTAATTATCTAACTAGAATTTATACAATTAAATTCAATATTATACTAGTATAAGTTGATTATTATAGAATAATATAAATAGACTAAGGGGACTTTTGGATAGTGACTTAAGATGAGATGAATTGAGATGAAAATTAAAAGTTGAATATAATATTATTATTATATTATTTTTTAATGTTATTATTGTTTTGAGATTTAAAAAAGTTGAATTGTTTATTATATTTTATGTGAAAATTTGAAAAAATTGTAATGATTAGATGAGATGAGTTGAGAATACTTTTGTATCAAAATCGGGCATAATAGTTTAGTATATATAAACATTATAGTATTACAACCGTACATAATAAAATACAAAAATAAGTTCGATGCTAGTATAGAAATAAGTCTAGTATAATAAGTTAATAACGCATAATTTTATAATATAATAATATGTAATACTATATTGTAATAACATGTGATCAGACACTATAGTATAAATTTAGTATAAAAATAAGTTAGATACTAGTATAGAAATAAGTCTAATGTAACAAGTTAATAACACGTAATACTATAGTATAATAACATCTAATTAGATACTAGTAACTATTACACATAATTGGACACTATAGTATAAGTATAGTATAAAAATAAGTTAGATACTAGTATAGAAATAAATCTAATGTAACAAGTTAATAACACGTAATACTATAATATAATAATATCTAATTAGATACTAGTAACTTAGTATTTAATAATTTAAATATATTTTTTATTTCTTTAATTTCTTTTTTAGTTTTTCTGGTTTGCATAGCATAAGAAATATTTTTAATTACTTTTTGTTTTTTTATATCTATAATTTTTCCCTATTTTTTAATGTCTTTATTAAACTTTAAACTTGAAAGCCCACAAAAAAAGACTCGAATCTAATTCCACTCCAACAAGTCAGAATCAAAGTTCAAATTGGAATTCCAACAAAGTCAACTATCAAAGTCAGAGTTGGATTTAGGGGATATCGATTCCGATTCAGTTAGTACTCACCCTGCTCCAATACCCAAATTCACAACTATATAGGTTCAGGGGAATATCCCTCCTATAGGGTTTTGCATGTTTCGAACTCCCTTGACTTCAATCGATTCTCTTGTTGTGATGACAATTTTCAGGGCCTAGCTCATGAACAGGAACTATTCAAATTAATATCATTTACAGCTGTGAGACTAGCAAAAATGGAAGTAGCTTTCACTGAGATTTACAATTTCGGCCATGATGATGATGAAAATTTTTAAGTGCTTTTTTAACCATTTTGACACGGCATCAACTCTTGGGCAGATAAAGCAATTGCGATTAGTCAAATATGCGAGAGTAACCTCTTGCAACCTTAATGGGGCGAACACCAACCTAACAATGCAAAGAAAACCATTTAAAAATAGGTTTGTGCTCAGATTCTGCTTGCTGATATTATAGTTTGTAGTGAACATTATTTCTCTCTTTCTTTCTTTTTTATTAAACCTCTGTTTATTTCCTGTACGGTTTGTCGGGAACTATTTCTTGTACGGTTTGTCGCTTTATATTTATTATTTAAATAAATAATCACTTAAAATGTGTCGTAAATAAATATAAATTTAACTAATAAAATTTAGAAAAAATAATAATATTTATTAAAAAAGAATGCAACTAGTCTCCATCTTGAGGCATTGACAATTTGGGTCATATGTAGACCTTCGAACTTCAAAGTTGGGTTTTGAACTGCTACATGAAAAGAAAGGTTACTCTGAGGTTCAATGAATGTGTGTGAACTTGAACAACTACACGTGGAGAATTTCATGTTCCAAGCAGAATCAGCGGTTCTCTTCACACTCCAAACTCTCAAGCAACTGTTTCCGTGAACGCAAATCCCTTTGTCTCCCACACTTTGCTTTCTCTCTCTTTCAAATGGCTCCACCTTTTGACTTGATAGAGGTCTTATAGCTATTCTGCATATTATTTCATGTTTGGCATATGGGCAATTTAAGCTTGGAATTTGGGACCCAGTTGCCGAAATCACCTGACCTCCGCCCAAAACTTACAAACTAGTTCTTGAAAAAGATAGTTTGGGGAAAAGAAATTGGTGAAGTTTCCACAATAACTGATGGCAATTGCAGGAAAACCACGACTTACCCTGAGCACTCGGTTTTCAGGTTAGTGGGTTGCCACTTTTCAAAAGTCCTGAGTAGGGGCCTAGAAGTAATTTTCCTCGAACATAGGTTCTATAGCCCCTGACTCAATTTCCAAAATTGAAAGTCTTGATTTGTGATTTTCTAATGTTTTTCAATTCTTCGTTTTAAGATCTAGTGATTTCCAATCATATTAGTTCTACATTTTATATGAGTTGTTGGGGGGAAAGAAAAAAGAAAAGAAAGAGAGAACTTTGTCAACATTGTAAATTTGTTAAGCCAAAATATGAATTTCGAAATCTACACATCTTCTTCTCCTTAAACACTTCACAACTCCCTATAACACTATGCAGTTAATTCCACTAATTACGATCACTTTTTCTTCACATTTGTATGTCCATGATTTGATATTAACATCATATACATACTATTCATTTGTTGTACACCTCTGTGAGATACAAAAATAGCTAAAATTATCAAGCAATAATAAAAGAGTACAAGTTGAGAAAATCAGAAAGACGTGCTAGGAAATCTTCATTTAACGACATATAAATGGAAGTGAATGATGCGATTAAATAAAAGCAAAACTCCCCTTGAGTGAATTGAAGGGTTTTTTTTTTTTTTTTGGAAAACAGTGAATTGGGTAGCTTTTATTTTGGATTGAACTGAAAGCTAAAGGGTCATTTTTTTACTAAATAAATCAAAATTAGGAAATAGAAATTGTTACAAACCAAACTTTAAAATTCTTTCAAATTTAAATGTTTAAATGATAAAATTTATGAGGACACAGTCATGATATACATGGCATCATATACCACCCCCCCCCCCCCCCCCCCCCCCCCCCCCCCCCAAACAAAAAAAAAAAGGATAAATTCAGTCATGATACCATATAGAAAGCTGATTCTTGTTTCCATGGGCTGATGGAGTAATGGGGGTAAACGTAATCATTTAAAGTTATATCACCTTCCTCTTGTTTCAAAATATCATATTTTTTTACCCACCTGGGGGAAAAGAGACTAGCATGATCATCATCATTTACTTTGCTAGTTATGCGTCTGGACTTGGTTCAACTGAAGACATCATTCTAGTTTGCAAGGGCTTGGTTTTTTAACCCAAAATTTCAGTGTTCATGAATCGTCATCAATTCCTTTTGCTTATTTGGCCTCTCTCCCGGCTTATTGCACTTTAAAGTATTATTTTGTTTAATGGGTGAATTACGAGGATGGGGGATTGCAATTGCAAGAGTTACTTTTGTTCCCTTTGTTCACTTCACATATGATTTCATGAGTGTTTGAGCTTTTCTCTGTTCTCTGCATACTGTCAGCACTTAAATGTCTCACAGCTCAGAATCGTCAAAAGCCCATCAAAATTTGTACATTTAGTGCGTCCCTCGCACCAATAAGATGAATATATAATCAAACATGCACGTATGATTTGGGGGGCACTGCTCTCTTCCACCACTAACAAAAAACTCTTTCCCCTTGAACAATGGAACACTAGTGATTTTTGTCCATTCTCTGTTGTTGGGGTTCCCACATGTTGCTTGTTTCTTTCCATATTAGGAATGTGATAGATAAAAACAGCTGCTTTCTGTTTGATTCTTGTTTTCTTCTCTGCTTACTGTTGCTAATTTATCAAAGTCCTCTTAGCAAACACGATTTGACAAGAAAAGCTTCCATTAATTAATCGATGGTTTGCGCATATATAAGCTACACTTGAACAGAGTAGTCTTGTGGTCGACACTTTATTATACATAATCACTAACTAGTGGATTAGTCCAATTCCATTCATAACATTTAGGGGACAGGGGCTTAAATATAATATATATATATATATATATATACAATTTCTAATAATTTCAAGGTGGGGGGACTAAGTGGGGCCTTCTTAGTTTGAGTTCTAGGTTTGAATCTTTGCAAACTCCAGGGTTTTCTTGCCTTGCAACTTGTTTGTTACATAGTGTTTACTGTACTCTCCATGATTGTATCTTCGGTATTTGCATGGGTTGTTTTCATCCATTAATTCTTGCATCGGGCCAAGCTCCATTTCGTAGCTAGGAGCATAAAATGTGACAATTGACAGCCGGTCTTTCTCCTTGTGAGTCACTGCTCTGTGCTCCACACTCTTGTATTTACCATTTGTAAGAACCTGGAAATTTTGGGAAATCAGAAATGCCACAGTTTAGATATTGACCTTGAACAAAGAAGCCACATATAAAGATTACAGATCTCATACTTCTATGGTATCGCCTATGTTGATCACAAGCGCATTTGGGATGGGCTTAACAGGAACCCATGAGTTATCTTTAAGGATTTGCAGTCCTATTGAGTTGCCCTTTCCTTGCTGCAGCACTGTGAGGGCACTTCCATCCGAATGTGGGCTTAGACCTAACACAAGGTCAGGTCTTGAACATGGTGGGTAGTAGTTCATCCTAATGGCTTGCACAGCCACCCCAAACATCTCTGCAAAGACGTTTTGTCTCAGGCCCAGGCTGATGGCTATATATTTCAACAGATTATTGCAAAGTTTCCTCACTTCCCTTGAGTAAACATCTATAGTTTCACTGCAGAGAGAGACAAGATTTGCGGGTTCAATAATTGACCAAAACATTTCATATTAGTGGGATAAAGTATAGCACAACAAGTACCTGAACTTGGCAGGCTTCGTTGGCCATAGTTTGGGGTTCCTGATGTGTTGGGGTTCAACGCCAAGAGCAAACATGTTGCACCAATCAAGCTTCTGGTCCTCTGAGAACACGAACGCCTGCCCATATCCTTGAACAGTCCCAGGAGCCATTGGGTACTTTTGTTTCTCTTCCAGTGGCAGCATGAAGAATTGCTCAGCCATGTTCTCTGTGCTCTCCAGCAAACTCAGCTCAATTTCATGGTTAATTACCTAAAATAACCACAACAACAAAAATTAGCTCACAAAACAACATGACCATTTTTCTAAGCACTAACAAACTATACAATCTGTACCTGAAAGAACCCCCACTTCTCACATGCTGTTGCAAGTTTCAAAATTTCACCATGGACTTCATCATCATTGTTTCCTTTTGTAAGTTTGGAGAAGTCAACAATGGGGATGGCGTTGGGTGATAATGGAGCAGGGGCTAGTGTTGGCCTCTCGGTCTTGTCCCTCACAAATCTTTCTGGAATTGTGGTTGGTTTAGACTTTCTCAGTTCTTGGACATCGGCAATGTGCCCAACCTTGATTGGTGAAAGAGGTGCAGGGGCCATAGAAACAGAGGTTAAGAGTTAACAAGTGAAATGCGAAAGAAGTTTTACTTGGTAACTTCCCTCTTGAAGGGGTCTATTTATAGAGGGAAAGAAGCATGGATCCAAGCACTTTTTTTAGGTGCTCTGAGAAAGAAAGAGAGAGAGAAGGCACTTTGCTGCTGATATGAGTATTTTAATATAAAGTTTGTGTATAATTTTGTAGGGACCCGCACACTGCGCTTTACTTAATTAAGTCGTACATGAAACTCCATGGACAAACTCGATGTGTAGATGACATCGAAGCATAAAGAAGGCATTTGAATCAGCCACCACTGGGAGTGGTGGTCCAGCTTCTTATGATCGCTTCTACCCTCAGTACTGATCTAAGAAAACACTATTTCTATAATTTTTTACATATAAAAAAAATGTAGTGGATTTTATAATTAGAGTTTCCTTAAATTTCGGTCTCATGTGGTAAATCATCCATTATGTTCTGCACTCTAATAATTAGTAGCTAGTTTAGAAATTTTAGGAGTTTGGAACACTTTGTATTCTTTCCTGTGCTTCGTCTTCTTTCCTCTTTATATAATACAGAAGGGGATCCTAAACACTCATAATAACTAGCAAAAACAAAATAAATAAAAAAAACAAGGAAAATGGAGCTAAAAAAATGGTCTAGTCCCATATTTTCTTGATGCTGAAATATCAATAAAGGGTTGCCATGAAGTTGGTTACAGAAGCAATCCATAATGTTATAAACTGCTTTGATTTGTATGTTAGGCTGAAACACTACAGCAGAGAGAGTACATTGTTGGCTATTGTGAGACAAATGCTGGGGAGCTATGTTACCTCAGCTGTGGATAGAAAAGCATGAAAACTCACCCCAAAAAAGAAAATTAGGTAAAATAATATCGAAATCGTAGATGGAGAGGAAAAGATAAAAATAGCATATTTAGTTAAGTAATGGGAAAGGGGAAGGAGGTGTACCTATTCAATGTAGAACTTACCACAACATCTTTATAATTTGTGATATTGTCTTTGTAAAGTTCTGGCACTTCAAGATATGATCTTCATATGATTCTCTTGATTATTATTAAGCCACTCTAATATGGTCAGGTCAGTAGAATGAAATAATAAATATATTTTTGACAGAGTTTTTATTCAAATTTTAAATAAAATTTTTTTATTTAAATCTTAGGTTTTGAATAAATATTCCTTCTCTGTGAAAAGAAGATGTGATTCTTTGGGTATTTTTCTAATAGTTTTTAAGAGCATGAGGGGTAGTGTAGGCTGTAGTGAGGATGTGTCTGCCGTTGCAGACTAATTAATTAATTAAATGAAGTGATAAGAGAAGTAGGGGCCTTTCCATTGTGCAAAGTGGATGTCTCCATCGCTGCAGACCAGATCTAGTGTTGCTTTCATCATGCCCCTCCCCCTCACTTTCTAACGTAATACGTTTTAATTGATTTCAAAAACTAAACATTTAAATTAAAAATACATGATTGAAGATAATAAAACCAGAGACTTTAATACACATCAACTTCTCTGTGTATGAGAATTACTGTACTAAAACTCTCCTTAAACCATACTTGAGAAGAATCTCACCAGGAAAATCATGATTAGTGGCTATTTTTCATTATTCACGTCATTTAAATGGTAAAATTGATTTGTAACACTTAAATTTTAAAATTTATATTTTAAATCAAATTATGTCATGTAGACAGTATATGTGTTTCACGCACTGACTTAATAATAGAATTTTTCTTTTTCAAAACTGTTTTCTCTCCTAAAAATGAATTAATACATGTTCGGAATTACGGTATAAAATATAGCTTATAATTTATAACTTAAATAATAAATTCTATTATTAAAAATTTATTTATTATTTGATAACCATATGTTTAAAACACTTTGAAATACGTTACATTTGTTTGGAAATAAATTAAAAAAATATTTTTTGACGTAGAAATGAGAATGATTTTAATTTTTAAAGATTATGACAACATTCTTAAAAGTTTGAAAATTGTAATTATCTTAAAACTGTATGGATATTTTTATGTATTGACAGTTTTTTTAAAATTCGAATTACATTTCACATTATTCTGAAAAATACGTTTAAGGAAAATTTTCAAACTTACTTTTTAATTTATTTGAGATTAAAAGTTTTTTAATATGTAATATTCAAACAATATAATCGTTTCGTTAAGAAAAATTTTATACACCATACTACTATTCTACTTGCAGATGTGACACATTTACCATCATTGAATGATCATTTATTGCATGTTTCTTTATTATCAAATGGTGATAAATGCATCACATCATATATAGTGAAATACAAGTGAGATGGTAGTATAGTCTATAGCATTACTCATTAATTAAATAACTTTCAAAACTATTTAAACACTCTTTAATACTGCTATTGCAACTCTAAACATGGCTTAGTCTCGATGGATTGACACATGATAGAAAAGTTCTATCGGTTTTCTTCTTTTGTTTTTTTTTTATCTGCGGCCTTGTAATTTTTTTTCTCATATTTTAATCAAATTATTGTGTCTATCTTCCATCTAAAAACTTGGCGAAATGTCCACTATCCGATAATAAATATCTGTTATTCCTGATATCTATTAATATATGGGATAATAGAGAGAGAGAAGCAGAAGTCAAAACCCTCAAGTGGTTGCGGGGGAGCCCCCTTCCCCTTACCCTTCCCCTTCCAGTCGTTGCATCCACTTTGAAGGGATGGAGGGACCCCAAACCTCCCTCCACCTGTTGTGCCATTGGCGGTGCCTTTGTTTGTCCCATTTTCTTCTATTTTCTTTTGAAGTTTTCTTGGGAGACATTAAAAGATAGTGAGAATACACGTCACATTTTATATTCCTAAAGTATCTAGCCTCAATTTTTTTTTTTTCTAAAGAAAATCTATTTTTAAATTTTTTTAACCTTGAAACATAAAAGACCAAAATTTTAGAAAAAAAAATGCGGGACTCATAAACTCATAAACTGATGAAAATAAATTCTATGAAAATAAATTCATAAACTGACGTGGCTTAGTGTGGTATGTTAGATTGTAAATTTTTTTTATTGTGAATTAGACATCAACATATTGTATCAGTTTATTTATTTATTTTTGTAGGATTTTTTTTTTGGGCTAACACTTGACTTTTTTAACAATCTCTGAATCATTGAAATTCTAAGAGGTTCAAGATACTAATTCAGAAATTGATGAAAAGTGGTTTCACATATTCAATTCTCTTATAAAAGAGATATTAATGAATTCAAATTAATTGGGTGATGGTGTTTGGAATGATCTCTGTGAGTAGGGACCGTATGAACTCCTCACATGAATTGCGCAGACTGCTTGCCGCTGAGAAGGACGTCCCAGCAAGTTGTCCCCAAAGAAAGAAAAGAGTAGAAAAATCGTACTTGAGAATCTTAGAAAGATTTTAACGTATGTATTTCTTTTCAGGGAGTGATGTAGAAAAGTGAAGAGCAACAAGGAAATCAGTGTGTTTCAGAGATTCCACAAAACTAAAAAAAGTCACATAAATTTCGAGCACTTGTACGCCATTTCCACCATGCATTGCATACTCTCACATCTCTGTTCTTTTTCCCAGTGCACTAAAAGTGGCAGCTCTACTGTCAATATCACTAAATTGAATGTAATTTAAATTAAAAATGGTTAAAAGGAAAATACTCACTCTTGAAAGTTGAAAAACTGAAAATCCCAAAGGTTGTCCGGGTAGGTGGCATCGATGTTCATTTTTGACGTGAAAAGTATCACATTGGATGATGCCTGAGACCCAACACTCTGCTTGTGTTGTTAAAACCATGTATGATGCTCTTTATCCTCTGTCAAGCAAAACTGGTTCTATAGATTTTTAGAAGAGTTGTGTCATCAGGCTGTGTTTGGTCATTGGAGTGAGCTCAATTCATTTCAAATCAATTATTAATAGGACTCACTACTTTTTTAACTTTTTATAAAAAAGTTAAATTTATCTCAACTTACTTCATACATTTAAACATATCTTCATAGAACTCACAAAATACTACTATTTATAAATCAACTCAAATAATCTGAATATCACCTCAACGTTCAAACACTGCACAGTTAGCTATTCAGCCTCCCACCGTACGGCGCTGCATCAGTATGGCAATCGAAGCCAATATGCATGCAGCTAAAAGAAGTGAGTTTGTTGGGGGAGAGAACCAAAAAAAGAGGCCAATGAAGAAATAATTATGGATCTGCACAGTGAAATACTCGTCAAATGGCCTTGTGTTTTAGTTTATAAACATTCCTAAAGAAGTTACAATCAGAGAGATTTAGAATTGCTAAATGTGTTGTCACGAGGCTTTCATGCTTGGTAGTGATATTGTTAAGTGGGGATTATTTGGTTGAGGGGTGTGCAACAGATTTCGTCATTTTAGAAAATGGGTCATGCACTTGCACTTGCAAAGATTTCTGGTAGTGATCGATAAGCAAATTTAGATTATTATTGTTGTAGCTATATGCTAAAAGCCTACTTCAAAAAAAAAAAAAATTTAGAAATATGTATCTTCAAAAAAAAGGTGAAGTGAGTTCAATGTGTCAAATTGTCAATGCCTTTTCCGTATCTGTGTGCTTGTCAAGGTATCTTCGGGACCCAAACCACCGAGTGGCACACTTGACAAATATGAAGAAAGTTGGTAATCAACCCCACAACCACAATGATCATCACAAGAACGGTATGCGATGGGATTGATAAGAAACTGCATGCAAAGACCAGACTCTGGCTCTTTTGATCCCACAAGTTCGACTCTCCCTAATTATATCCGAGTCGGAGCTGACTAGACTTGGAGGCAATTCGAGAATTCAAGTTAACTTAGATTTTCAGATTTTAAAAAAAATTAAAAATTAAAAAATATAATTTTTTTTTGGCTGGATCGGAGCAACAAGTGAGAAGGATCGCTAATAAAATTACATAAAACGAGGTGATGACACGCTCCGATCCATAAAAATAAACTGCCCAACATCCTCGAGGATAAGGTCCATTGATAAGACTGTTAGTTGTTATTGATCGGATTTCTGAGATTTCCACGCCCATCAAATTTGCTAATCCCTGCTTACATGTTCCAAAAATTGTCAAAATCCCTAGGGTTCAATCCGAATACAAACTTCACAAAATTTTCACTTGTTTTCCACAAATAATACCTGGGATCACAACAAAACCATTTGCTTTTGTACATAACATTGTGCTTTTTTTTAAGCACATAGAGCATCGTGCTTTTATTACAATTTATAAGGAAATGAATGATACATGAAAGAAAATTAGAAAGAAACAGGCAAGGTCTATGAGAAAGCCGATCATCAGCACTTGCAGCTGCTTGCCACCAAGACAATGCACCCCTCCATTCACCAACCTAAAACCATATCCTGCCTGCTTAACAGTCATATTCGTTGCATATATTCTGGTTAACTAACAGCTTCTAAACAGCCAGCTGTTATAGAAGCAATAGTGCTTTCCGTCTACCACAGGACCAAGACATTCACAAAACTCAATTCTAGGCAGACAAAAAATCAGAATATCCATCCCCAAGACGGGAATGAAAAAAATGGCAATGCTTCCATCACCTTGCACGATTTGCACAATCCTGAAAGAGAGGATACTCGGTCTACACAGATAAGTACAACATAAGCAAGACTTCGAATGATTACTCCCAACATATTCCAGATACTTACTAGTCTGAATAGTAGAAAAAAGCAACACAATACACAAGCAAGAAAGTAACTAGCCACACATAATACCAAACACTTGTTTGTGGTCATTGTACACACCCCCAGTATAAAATTTTCTGAACTTGTTAATAAAAGCGGCACAAGCTTCGTGAGTTGAAACACAGAGATTTGCCAAAAACTGAGGCCACTGAAACTTAATTGAGGTGTATGATCATGGTGAAAAAATACAGCTCATAAAATTTTTTTTATAAGTAGAGAAATTTATTAAAACACCTAATTACAAGCTAAAGCTGAAAAACAGCACAAAATTCATTAAGGCTAATCCCATCCATTATAATAACCGAAGCCCAAAGCAACAAAGTATGAAAAAAGAAGGCTAAAATCCCTTCCACCAATCGTTCTCTATTGTCAAAACAGTGCCCATTCCTCTCATTCCAAATAGACCACATAAGACAAAGAGGTACCATCTTCCAAATGGCCACTATTTAACGATTTCCTTGAATCCCTCTCCAACAGGCCAAAATATTCACCACCCTCTTGGGCATCACCCAAGCAATTCCAAGCTTAGCAAAGACCTCGTCCCACAAAGCCTTCGATACATCACAATGGAGAAAAAGGTGATCCGCAGATTCTCCACACCTTTTGCATATAAAGCATCAATCCATTGCAACGATATCGCGCTTTTTCAGCTTATCAATAGTAAGAATTTTTCAGTGAGAAGCCAACCACCCAAAGAAAGCCACCTTGAGAGGCACTTTGCATCCCCAAATATTTTTCCAAGGAAAAAAATCAGTATGAGAATGTGACGCCAAGACCTTGTACAAAGATCTAACTGAGAATTTCTTATTACCAAACTGATTCCAAAGTAATCTATCTCCCTCCAGATTTTATATTTAAAGCATTGAGCTAGCCGTAAAAATCAGTAATGTCCCCCACCTCCCAATCTTGGACGTCTCTCATAAAGCCAGCAGTGTTGTCCATGTAATCAGCTATGGAAGCACCTTTATCCAAAGCAATTCTAAAGAGAGAGGGGAAAGCATTCTTCAAGGCCTCATCCCCACACCATAAGTCATGCCAAAAAATGATCTGGTTGCCCCTACCCACCTCAAATCTGAAATTTCTGAAGAACTTCCCCCAACCATTACGACTACAAATAAACTTTCTTCAAAAAACAGCTTATAAACTTATGCACCACAGGACATAAAATGTTGCGCCTACATAATATCCGGTTCAATCAAAACTTAATTAAGCGGGGAAAAATAGTCAACTTTGTGCAAAGATCAATTATACCTGAAGAAATAATTGAACACAAATCACAAACTATATCCCAACTCAAAAGGACAAAACTATGAGGTAAAAAATACCTCCAATCTTCTTATATAAGCCTACTTTTTTTTCAATCCCTATGAGAAATGCCACATTTATTGTGCAAAAAATAAAAAATAAAAAAAAGAAAGAAAGACAATAGCTCGAGCCCTTACATGTCTATGCAGCAGAACTGCTAGCAAGAACTGCAAAATTTGCTTCCTCATCCAAGATCAATTAACTCAATTGTTGAAAAGAGAATCCAATACTACCCAGAGATTCAGGTACAAAGCAGACAAGTAGATGTAAAATGAACAATCCAAATGAGTAGTCATTAGTAAAACAATTAAACAAACCTTGCAATAAAATATTGAAACTTTGCGAACCTTAGCCACAGAAATTAATCCACATTTGGGCCACTAACCATATCTTCTTCTTCTTCTTCTTCTTCTTCTTCGTCTTCTTCTAAGTGGCCACCAACTTTTTGGTTTTCTTTTTATGAGTAACCCCGAAGGAAACAACTGGAAACTAAAATGAAAGATTTATTAAATTTAGAAGGATTGAAACAGGAGGCCCCCCAGATAATGCCACGTTGATGAAATGAAAGATTACATATCCCAGAGATTTTTACTATTACTATTTCTTGACAGGGAAAGCTGGCAGGGTCAGTTAAAACAAAAGCTCAAGCTTGAAAAATCTACAGCTAATATGGGGAAACTTCCACAAAAACTTGGATTTCCATCAAATCAAAAATTGATAAATGATGAAAAAAATTAATAAAACAAGACGATAATTGACTGAAAATTGACCAGTCATCGTCGCGATATCAGGATTCAACCTATTTTAAATGGTTGCCTAAAAGATTTCCAATCTCTATAAATATATAGTTTTCTTTTCCTCAAGCTCCGATCAATGGAGCCAATAGAATATATATAACTGAACTAATACATAACCCCCAAAATAGGTTACCAAACTGGTAAAAATTCCATGCCTCTTTTCCCAACCCGTGAAACTTAAAAGGGTGAGAATGCTTTGCCCTTATCGTCAAGAACTATGTGAACATTCAAAAATACATTACAAAATTTGCTAATCAATCTCACTTTGTACACATGTACAGAGGGGTAAAGAACTGTTTGTGACCCGCCTGCCTCTATGTAGGTGTCCCAGGGCAGGCTTATGTAGGCATCTTTTTCCCCTTCTCCTAATGTCCCCTCATTAGGGGAAACAAAACTGGGAAAAATAGTATATATACAGGGTTGCCTTAGTCTCTAGCAGCACCAAAACCTGAACGACTTATGGCCTCCATTGCAATCCGAACCAGATGTACTAGTTCCTCTACATCTTCAAAGCTGAAATCAATGACCCTCTTGACAGAAGTAACGCATTGTTCCTCTGCCAGGATTACGTTAGCAGCTGCAAAAGCCTCCTGGGACTTTCTAGAGGCCTCCAACGCAAAAACTACATCCTGTGTCTGCAAAACAATCGAACGGTATTTTTACTCTCCCATACCAAATATAGCCCATACAAGATATGCAACCCTAGCCCAGAAGAAAGAGCATCCATTGTCCGGTATGAAGCATCCATCAGTAGATGGAATAATAGACCGCATTAATTGAACTGCCAAGAGTTAACTGCCCAGATACAGATAACCAAATTAAAGGATTCGGATGATATAAAGAATCACTCCTCAAGTTTCAAAAACATGAACGGCCAACACCAAATCTTTTGTGCTATAAAATGGTTACTTTAACTCTGAACCTCCATTAACACGATCCTTTTGTTCCGAGGAGAATTTACTGTAAGGCAAGTGCTGTTCCATTCTCATTCACATTTCCACTTTAATTCAGCACATACAGCCTGTGTTTCCTATGTTTCACTCTATTAAGATAGCCTCTCCAGCATCATAATATGTTAAGAGAAATCATACACCCAAACAAATGTTGACCATTTCCATAAAAAGCCCCTTGACAAAACAATAAACAATTTGTAGAAAATAAGGTAGAAATTGTACATAACATTAAATCAACTTACAAAGTCAAGCAGTCGAACAAACTGTGGGCGGTTTCGAGCAACAATTATTTGGTTTCCAGCAACATAAGAACCAGTACCCTTAGATAGATTACCCTTATCCACAGTTGCCAGATTGTTTAAGTTATCAACATCTGAAGCAGAGGATGATGGAGATTCACCTAAATAAATGGGTTAAGAAAGAAGGTTATATTATTGTTTCATATTACTTGTATAAGCACAAGTGCATCTTTAACTCGGTTATACTCAGATAAATTAACCTCATGTCATGTTTGATAATAGACTATAAAATTTTTCAACATTTAAAGTAAGAAAATCGACATACTTTAGGAAAAGTAGATACAATATCACTTTGCCACAAAAAGAATGTGTGGTGTCATGAAAAAGAAATGTACATTATGTCAAAATAAGTTCAGAACTTATTGTATGATGTAAGACACTAAGCAAGCCTGGACATAATAGCTGTCCATGCCCTTCTTTTATTACCTTGAGGAACCACATGTAAAGTTGCTTGCAATTCATGCCGGTCTCTGTTCAAACTAGAGTGTTTACAATAGACCACCTTCATGTATGCCACCTCTGAGCATTTGTAGGCCAAAGCAGCAGCAGCCATCTCTTGGCGTGCTTCATATTGAAGTGCACAGAGCCTGGATAAATACCAGGTTCAGCAAAAAACCACACGCGGAGTGATACAAAAATTAGACCTTAAAATGGTAGAGTGCAGTAAGAATCATGGTTGTGATTGGAATGCAACTGTTTTGATTTACAACAAACTCCCAAAAGGCAAAAAATCCACTTGCAATAATCAGCTCTAAAAGCTAGTGACATATAACTGAGCTATTATTATGTAAAGTCCCAAATAAAGCCCAAGCCACATCTTGACTTATGCTCTAAAGGGATTATTCTACATTACAATTAGAGCCCCTCTGCTACATAAAATCGTTGAGTGCGTAAACGCCACACAATTATTTTGAAAAATAGTAAGGTGCACTATTAAAACATTAGTTTTTTTTTCATGCGGACCCCGTATTGACTCACTTTTTTCAAAAAGATTGCGCGGCACTTGCACACTCTACTACTGCAAATATCATTTCTCTTATATAATTATATAGTACAAAAACTTCTCCCTCTCAAACAATGTGAAACCATTCACCACCTTTTAAATGCAAATCCGGGGGATTATAATCTGCCCCCTTAAATTCTTGTTGTCCTCGTCAAGTCTTCTGTTTTAGGTATCACAGTTCAAGTTCTACACTTGTGGTTAAGATTGGTTCTAATACCATTTGTGACAACCTAAAAGAAAAGACTCAAGCCAATTCTTGGTCCATACTCCAAAATATTCAAGATCACAATTGGAGCCCCTTGGATTCATTATAAAGGATATGAACTTCTACGGTCTACCTCCAAGACAATGCAGGGTTCCATTCACCACCTTCTATACTCAATTTAGGTATTACAATTTTTTTTTTCTATCAATAATTTGGGGATTGCAAATTAAAGTCAATTACTCAAAATAACCAAAATAAATAAATAAATACAATAAGAAAAACAAAAGCAAATGGAGTAGTGTCACTTACTCAGATAGTTTAGCCGCAGTGCCATACGCTTGAATTGGATTCATCTCCTCATTTCTGCCACCCTCACCATTGCAAGTTTCCAGAAGTAAAGCTCCGTGAAGAAACTTTAAGCCAGCTTGGAAGTAAGCTTCATTGCTTTCAAAACCAAAGCAAGAGCTCTATGAAAGATATTGAAACCATTCCAAGGGTTAAAAATAATAGGAAACACAAAATATGAAACATAGAAAAACAGAAAGTACACCGGTGATAAGTGTGCTACAGGAACCTTTAGACGATCTGCAGTGTCTCGGAGATCTTTGGCTTCCTTCAGGGTGTTTGTAGCAGTCTGGCTGGAGGAAATTAGTCTCCCGGGACTTGAGGCTTTGAGATCTCTGACCCCTTGCCTATCAGGCTGAAGATTTCCCAAACTAAGATTAACTTGATTGGCATTATCAACCTTCCCGGAATCTTTTGATGTTTTTGACATGTCACCAGGTGCGTGAATAGCACCATTCAACTTCTGGGATCCTGGTACAGGTGCACAACCTAGGGATACTTTTTCTAGTTTACCTTCACCGAAAGAAAGTGAAAACTTTGATTTCCCAACTCTTTGCTCCATTTGTGTCAAATCAGCTTTATTTTCACCCTCAAAGTCCTGAATCAAGCCATGCTGGGGGGCAAGCTTCCCATTACTCCTACATTGAGCATCTGGTTTCATATCTAAACCGTCAGGCTCTTTTTCTTTTAATTTGGTGTCCATTCGACTCTCACTTGACCATTGTCCTACAGGATCCCTCTTGCGAGCATGATTCTTCTCATCCTTGCAAAACTTAATGCTAGTTTTTTTAGGAAAACTGTGTTTAACATCAGCTGTTGTTTCATGAACAGGAACTTGGTGATTAGAATCAATCCTCTGGCTCTTCTTTGTATACTCATTAACTGGATCAGATATCTTTATCTTATCTCCATCAAAATCAGCTATGGAACTTCTGCTCTTGCCCCTAGATCGCAAACCAGTACCCTTCTCAGCTTTCTGCAGAACTGCCTTGTCGTGGCAATGCTTCTTCCCTCTATCCTCATCACAGCTATGTTCTGGAGCACGCAGATCACTGCAGAACCGAACATTTTGCTCTACCATATCAACATCACCATTAGGCAAATGGCTGTTCCTAGTGTCAGGGGAAGGATTTGATTTACCACTTAATTGGTGATTAGCATTGATCTCAGCATTACTTTCCCCATCCGAGCATCTTCTGAAATCACCCATCACAGGGAGAACACTATTCATAGCGTCGTCTTTCCCTGCAATGTCCCCTCCTGCCGATTTAAGCTTGTCTAAATTAAAGGTCCTCAAAGGAGAAGAAGAAACTGACTCCACTGGAGAACCTCTCACTTCTTCAATGTAGGCTCTAGTTTTACTGGATCCTGAAACCTTTGAAGAGCTTGAATTGGCTGCCATTGAAACCTGTCCGAATCCCAAATCCCCCAATGAAACAACATCCGCTGTCCGTTCAGAAACAATCTTCTTTTTATGTTTTCGGAGTTGCTGGTCCTTATCATTTCTCCTGGCTTCTTCCATACCATTGACCGGATGATCTCTAATGTCTGACAAGAAGATTCCTGACATCCTACCTTTTTTGTTCGACTTATCAGCAGCATCATTAGATCTCGACTCCACCTCAGTTTTTGAAAACCTGAACTTCTTTTCCTTCCTGGATCCTCTTTCACTTCTTTCCTCTTTCTCATATACCCTGCGATCAGGTGCAGAATTAGGAAATGTCTCTATCTTATTCTTGCTGATCTCCTGGTCCTTCAATTTCCTTTTCTTCAAAGACACATCCTTTTTGCTAGACATTCTCATTTCCAGGGATCCGCCGTCAGATGATACCCGCGCTTTGTCTCCCAGTTTCTTAGCAGAAACTACTACCTTGTCATTGACATCACACTTTGTGCCCTCAGGTAAAAATCCATCATATTTCTGGATAACCTTTCCACTTCCCATGGTTTGCATGGAAGAACTTGAACTGATACGCACCCTCCCACTGCCCATTTTGAGAGTCTTGTGTTTATCAGCATGCATATCCTCAGTTTTGGACTTCTTAGAAGTTCCACATCCATATTCATCAGCCTCCCTCTTGCTTTTCATTTTTATTTGTCTCACATCACCTGCAGATTTTTGAGGCCCCAAAAACAGACGCACACCATTATCCACTTCCACAAAATATGGGACAGCTACATGAAATTATTTCTAAATTGAAATACATACCTCCTTCATTAATTGGTTTTTCTCTCTGACTAGGCATGTCTTTTTCTGCAATCAAGTTGCGCAACACATTCAAATGTTGAGAACTAGATTTTTTCATTGGATTTGCTTCTGCAAGATGCTGGTTTGTGTCATTTAAGCTCCTGCTTTTCTCTGATTCTTGTAGCTTATTCTTTGTGGAGTTAGAGACTTGAAAGGGGCCACCAATGGTTCCTGCATTTGCTTTTTCCTTAAAACCAGGTTTTTTCTTTCCTCGGTTAGAGATGCCATGGGAACTCAAATTCTGGTTATTCTCATCAAGATGTTGCTTATCACCCAAGGACACTCCCAATGTAGTTCCGGTGGCATGATTTTGTAATTTGGTCTGACTCTCAGGAACTGGTAATTGATACAATGCATTGAGGGCTTTCGTTGTCTCTTCCTCACTAATGTCACAGTGGTTCATACCATGCCTGTTAGAAAAATTCAATAGCACAGTTAGAAATCACCAAAATGAATAAATTTTATATACACACAGAAAACATCAACAAAATGAAAGAGCGTTGCACTTGGAACTTATTTAGTATTCAGCTGAAGTACTGACACATTTATAAAACTGAACGTGTTGGTTTATCTGGCTATGTGTAAAAAGAAAGCAACTTACAGCCAATTTAGCATGCTACACAACCATTTATCAGGTAGTTGGTCTGGCTTTGTACCAAAGGGTAAAAGCCGCCACTTCTGACATCTGTCACACTGTACCCAATCTTCTTCTATAACTACTGGCACTGCCATTGGTGGTACCATCTCAGAAGTGAGTCCATTTTCTGTAATAGGACATGCAGTTGAAGCATCTTTTATAGATGGCCCATATATTATTGATTGCTTATCAATTTTCTTACCACTTGATCTTCCCTTTCCTTTATCCAAGAACACATTCCGTTGCAATTCAAAAGCACCAAGGTTAACATCTTTTTGTCTGTCACCACCAGGCCTCTCCACTGGATCCATTCGATTATCCTTCTCCTTTAAATTTGTTAACGACAATGAATCGTTACGACTATCTTTGCCCTTATAATCCTTCTGTGACGTTTGCCTTTGAACTTTACTGTTACAGGCAATACCACCATAACCAGTACTCTTTTTATTACTTGGTTCTGCACTTTCACCAGGCCTCAAGGTTTCGTTTACTGAAAAGGTAACTGGCTTGCCGTTACTCTGTATCCCCTTTGACTTCTTTTTGCCCTCAAATGACAGCTCTTCTGTCTTAAAAGGAAGATTAACTTCATCATCTTCGCGAAGTGTAGCTTTCCAACCAATCTTATCTTTTTGAGGATTTGGCTCTTCCTTACCTTCAGACTCATCAGAACAGCTTTTTGAGGAGGAAGAAATTTTCTGACCACTGCTGACATCCTTACAGTCGATTAAAACATCCCTGTGGTAATTTACCACTCTGTTTCCATAAACATTTTCCACTAAACTACTCCTAGGATTTCGCTTTTGACTCTTGCCATGCTCCTGGCCAGATATTGACTCTGAAGACTCCTCTTTCACTAATTCGGAGGCAAGTAATTTACTTTTCCCACCATCCTTGTTACTCTCCCTAAGAAGTTCAGATGCTCCACCAGCCTCTTTCACTGACTTGGAAACGTGAGTGCATTTCGAGTCACCGAACAAAAGCTCCTTAGCTTCTATGGTTTCATTTACTGATACTTTCTTCATTTCTAATGCTGTGTCATCCAAACCTGTACTCCCATACTTCAATTTTACCAGCCTGTCTCGTTTCATTGATTTTGTTCTCTTTTCCTTAAACACTTTCCCATTGCCCATGATTGAATGTGACTCATCTACTAACATGGCAGAGTGTTCTTGATGTCCTTTAAGGGGTGGTTTGGGTTTACCGATACTAAATACTTTTTCCTTTCTCATCAAGCAAAGCAGACTGTCATGAAGAGGCGATATCAGTACCCCACCAGGGATGGTGAAGGATGTCATTTCCTGTTTAGCACATAAATAAATAGCATCAAACATAGCAGATCACCCAAGTTCCATCTAGTGGCAAATAACATATTACCCAAAAAAAATATTTTTTTTTGATAAGTTACCCAAAAAAAAAAATATTAAACAAACCATTACCTGAATGATGCTAGCTGGAGAGTCATCAACGGTGCCTTGAGATATGGGTGACGCGCCTTCACTCTCTTCCAGGCTGTTCCCTGGTGATGAAGATGGGGAGTAATCAAGTCCAAGCCCACTATAAATTGCTGCATTCCCACGTCCAGAGTTATCTGAACCCATTTTTATTCGAACTTTAAATGGCCTTTGGTCAGTTGGATTGCCCGGTCTGTTGGAAGTTTCATCTTTCAAGGGACTCATATCACTAACTTGACTTTGTTTGAGGGAAACATCCGTGGAAAGAATGCGTGATTTATGCAATTGATGGGCACTACAGGAAGTAATACCAAGCCTCAAAGGTGGGGCTGTGTTTGGGGGAGCTTTCAAATTCTGAGAGGCACCCTGTATAGTAACATAACCCACAGTGCTCAAGTAAACTAGAATCCTCCCAGCAGACAAGATGCAGCCATATGCATCTCTTTCCTACCAACGGATAAAAAAATTTTGGAAAATATATATAAGGACCAATATACCTCGATGGGTAAATTATTAGATCTGGAAACATTGTAGTTTCTTTGTGGAGATTTCGGTCGAGACCAAATAGAAGGGGAACGTTCATAAGCTGGTAAAAACGAGCCATAGCCACCAAATTTTGCCCCTGACAAAATAATCAAAGTCCAACATTATTATTTCTAATGCAAAAAGAATGTACTTTTCTCTATAACTCGCGACTCCCATAAAAAGTCACTTACCCAAGTGCTCAGCAGAAACCCCGCCTTCAAAATCTTTTTGAAAATGGCCGAGCACATTCTGAATCTTCTCATCCTTTACGAAAAAGAAACCACTCTTACTATCATCATTTATACAAAAACTAGAACACATTACCGATAAATTTATAAATTACATGTCCAAAATGATCAAAAAGGCCAAGTTGTTGGCATTGCATGAAAATTATCTTTTTCAGTAACTAATGTTACAATTTTATATTGAGTATACAAACTAGTTTTGTCTTAGCATTGCCCGCAGTTAAATAAACATTCTCATGACATGGGATTCCGAAGTACTTCCATGCAGTATGCTCAGGAAAGGGTATAATTAACATTCTATTTCTCATTCCTTCAAATCTCGAAAGAGCATATAACCAACTAAAGCAAGTTTTGACATTTCTTTTATACGCAAGTCTTGACTCTTGACATTTTATTGAGAGCTTTAAGCACATTGTTTAAAAAGGTAAAAGGCCCCGATGATGTTCCTTGAAACAGAACGGATCAACAGTCTACAAAGGCAGCAAGAAAAGAATTCTAGAATAAAACCTAGTCCCAGGAGTTGCTCCATGGTTGGTTAGAAAAAATTTACTGCATGATCAAATAACTAAATATTGAGCATAAATATGCACTTTTTACATCTTTGAAATAAGCATCTACAAAGTTTCTAGAACTAGGATAGCCTATATTTCTTCAAATCATTTCACTTCCCAAGTGATGAGCAATCCCTCTTCTTTTTTACCATCTAAGGTTCCCATGGCAGAAGGGAGTATTCAACTTCCTATTCCTCTTTCTACAATTTTCCTGGAATCAAATAAACTGCCACTTTCCAATATACCATTCAACACACAAACACCACAGCAAAACTTGATTCCACAACAGATTAACAAATGAGTTAAGCTTTCTTTTCAAATTCAATATTAGTTAAACTCGAATGAACAATAATTTAAATAAGTCCCCAATGAAACACATAGAAGCCCTTACAATGTAAGAAAGAGCAATGTCAGGATCAATGTTCTTGTTCTCATCACCCTTGAAATAGCGAGTCTCGCCGCCCTCGAGCTCGGGATTCCCTTCCATATCCACCATCCCGCCCACACACTAACCCTAACCCGAACCCTAGTTCTAACCCCAAAACCCTAACCCCCTCACACACCCTCCTTCCCTGAAGTCCAACATCACCGAATCCCACGAAAAACCAACCAAAACACACAAATCAAAGCTCCCGAACAGGACCCTAACCCCGCAGAATCAGAAACCCTCATCAAAATTCAGCGATTGTCAATAAATACCGAATCAATCACACTTAACTGTCCCTTAAAATTCACGATCGGGTACGAGATCGGGGATTGACCAACCGATCAGTGCCGACTCGGATTGAGTTGGGAACGGGAACCAAATTCCCACTTTGCTCGTTTGGTTTTTCCTCGATGTGCACAGCAGAGAAAGAACTGCGTTTCTGGCTCTTTCGGTTTTTTTTTTATTTTTTTATTTTTTTATTTGATTTTTTGCCTTTCCATTTATTTTGTTGATGCTTTTGGTTTTGGACGAGATTATTCCTAAAACAAGTCCTTATTGATGAAGGAAACTGGAACCTATGGCATCCAGCGATCAGAAAACGTGCCGTATATTTATTGTGATTCGTATAGGAAAGTCGTATACTCTTTAAGTTTAATACTCCTTTTATACTATTAATTTCATATACAGTAAAGCTAATCATCTTAACATAATTAATATCTATTATGTCAATAATACTATGCTCCTTTCTATTGTAGTTTTATGCTAAGATCATAACAATCTTAAATGACATTTTTAAATAAAATCATTCGAATTGTTGGATATCATTTTTCTATAAATTGTTGAAAGAAAAATACTCTAATCACAAAAAAAATTATATAAAAATAATCTCACAAACTGACGTAATTTGATGTATTTTATCAGATTATAAAATAAATTTAACAAATCAAATGAAAACATGTCATTTTATAAGATTATTTTTATATAATTTTGTTATAAATGTATCACGCCTCTCGTTTGAAGTGAAAGTTTGAACCATTCATGTTCAAGTAAAATTTTAAGATATAGTATGCTTACTTTTATTTTATTAGTATAGTTAGATAAATTTATCGATCAACGACGGTCATAGATGTGTTATATTTGAGATCGACTAGTTTATGTTTTAGTCTTATCTAACTCCAAGGGGTTAGTCAAAGTGATAAAAACCTTGGTCTTAGAGTATTACTCTCCTTAACGTTTAAGATTTAACATTTTATATGTGCAAATAATCTTTTGGAGTCAATACCTTTTTGTGAAAAGTTAACAATTTAACTAGTTTTATATGGGAAAACTTCTTATGGTATGGTACACAAAACAGGAGTTTATACCATAAGGGTAAATCCAAAAGATCCTACCTTTTAAAAATATTAAAAAAAAATAGTCTTATCTCACAACAAGCTATCATTATTGATTTATGAGAACTACTACATAGATAAATAGATTACACAAAATAAACCTATAAATTGATGTGCCTTTATAGAATCTGTTAAATTTATTTTATAATAAAAATAACTTTACAATATGAAATACCACATCAACGTATATCAGTTTATAAGTTTATTTTATATAATCTCTTTGTAATTACAATATTTTTCTTAATTTATATATATAAAAATATAATAAGTAGCGTTGTCCTCTTCATTTTGTCACCATGGTAGGTTTATTCGACAAGGCATTAATATTTTTATTGTGACGCATGGAATTATATAAATATTTTAATCATAAATGATACAATATTGTCCGCATTGTACCGCTTATTATTTTTAATGTTTTTTAATTTTATTATTTAATAATTAAGGAAATAATTTTTAATATATTGGTTTTTTTATATTTTTAAAAAATGTTTTACAATGATAAAAAAAGTATATATCAAAAAATTAAAAAAATAATAAGGTAGCTTTAGACTAACGATACGATCAAGTGTAGACAACACGATAGCGGAACTTTTTTAATGAGAATTGCTTCCCCACAGAAGGTGGTCACAATGAGTTTTTATTTTTATTTTTATTTTTATTTGTTTACTTAATAATTAATAAAATATTTTTTAATGAATTTCTGATTTTTATTTTTTTAAAAAATATATTTAAATTATTTAAAAATATATTTAAGAAAAAAAAAGATGAAAATTTTTTGACTGTTCGGTAAGTGTTTTGATGGATTCCCTATGTGGGACTAGCACCGCCCTTTTTTAATTGAATAATAATAGTCTTACCATTATTTTATCACTCTTTTACTATTTTTTTTAATTTAAAAAAAAAATTACTTAATAATTAAGCAAGTAACTATCATTAAAATTATATATTTTTTAAATTTTTTCTTAATAGTCAAAGATGTTAAAAAAATACTTAAAAAAATGATAAAAAAATAAATATATTATAAATAATAAAAAAGTGATAAAAAAGTGATAAATATATCATTACCTTTTAATTTCAACAGTAGTCATGTAAGCGGGAAGAGCGTTTATAATGGCAACGTGTTATTTTCTCGTCGTTTTACCCGTAGGTATAAACAAGTATGCGATTGGAAAATGGAAATACTTCGTCTTCAGGGTATCTTTTCTCGTTTTTCAAGATTTCACGACAAATCGTATGAGGGGCAGCTTGATAAGACTCTATACTTGCGTAGTTTTCTACGTTTACGAAACCAAGTACGCTTTACTTTTTGAAGAAAACAAATATATATATATATATATATATAAAAAAATGCTAAATAGACTTTAAAAAAATTTATAAAAAACTTAATTTTACATATGTTAATTATTGATATAGAAAAATCATGAAATTTAAAATTTAAAATTTAAATTTAAAAAAAAACTAATAAAATAAGTCTAATAAGTAAAATTATAAATACATATAGCATTACTATATATATAAAAAGAAATAATAGTTGTAGTCATAAAATGTGTAAGTACCGCATACTTATTTTAAAATAAATGAGTAAATATAAAACTAATACGAAAAAATTAATTTTTTAATAATGGTCTCTATTTTTTTTTCAAAATGAGTGCGCAGCACTTGCTTAACCGATAATTGTGTCTAAGATTAATCTTATATATATTTCAAATTAAATTATAGTGTGTGGTGTAAATGTTTTCAAATATAATTATTTTAATATGTATATGTATAGGGAATGGGATATGGTGTTATTTCAGATTTTAATTCATATTTAAATAAAAACTTATTTTACAGTACTGATATTGACTTAGACCCCGTTTGATTACATAGATGAAATGAAATAAAATAAAACAAAAGTTAAAAGTTGAATAAAATATTATTAAAATATATTATTTTAAAAGTTAAAAAAGTTGAATTATTTATTATATTTTGTATTAGAGTTTAAGAAAATTATAATAATTATATAATATAAAATAAAATGAGATGGTTTGGTTTGTATTAAACCAGACCTTAAATGGCTAATTTGAGTAATAATCAGTTTAGAGTAATGGCAATGGTCTAGCTAAAGCCAAAATTTGCCTAAAACTACATGGTTTGTTAAGGGTAATAATTACTGTTAAGTTTCATATTACCTAAATATGACAAATGTATTGCCTTGGCCTCCTATATAAAAGTTGGCGCAGGAGGCCAAGACAATCCAAAATAAACTCTAATGAATTTATATTTTTTTGAATATATAAATTTTAATTTGTGATTTCAATTATATTATAATTTGGGTCAAAATTTTATATCTAAAAATAATTTATAAACCTCATGGGTCATTATATTGAGTGGGGGCCAGGGGCCGGGGGTGCAGTTTCAACCCACCCCCCACCTCACATGTGCGGGGAAGGGACTACCCTACACTGTTTTGTGCGAGTAGTACCCTTACAAAATACTGAAACCTTTGTCATTCAAGATATAACTCCACATTAGATTATTTATCTATTAATTAAATTAACAATATAATATTATTTTTTAATAATAATATTTTTTATTTTTTATTATTTTTTTAGTAATAATTATTATTATTATTATTTTCATATTTTACAACTACACTAATTATACGTTAATTAATAATTTAATTTTTACTTAAATTATTGTTTCCCAAAACTTTTTTTTATCAACTTAATTATCCAACAAACATGATTATTTGTACTACTTCTATTATTTATTTTTTAATGTTAAAATGGATATTAATTTATCTTATTTATAAGCTATTGAAAAACTTCATTTGTCTTCTAAACAATCTTGTCCAATACATGCACAAATTTATCCGATCATGTCCAACATATTTTCTGAATTAATTACCGCGTGGTTGTTGCCATTTTCTGAAAAAATCTGAACGTTCCAAGCTATGCACATTTTGAGTTACCCTATTACTGCAAAAGGAAAGGGCCATAAATTGAACCATATTAATTTTTGTTGTGAGGAATCTTAGCAATAACTTTGCTTGTGCAATGACTATATATGCTCTTACACATCGGACTAGTTGTCTTGTTTACACTAGAGCGTCCATAAACAACACATAATGTTTATTGTTTACACAGGAGTAGAGTAGTCAAATTCTCTTGTTTACACAAATATCCACATGCTAATTCGTGTCTAATTTGTGTATGACAAGAATGAAGCCTACACAAAAAGAAATTGAACTAAGCCTACATAGAATGCCAGTCAACCAAGCCTACACAGACCAAACACAAATCAAGCAACTTGAACATACACATAGCAGACCACAGAGCAAGCACCAATTTAAACAATAAATTTTTTCCGCCACCACAGATTAGACTAGTTCCAAAAAAAACCAAACAGTAGAAATAGGAAAAAAAAACAAGAATTGTCACAAATTTTTACCCTTGAAAAACACAATATAAATTGAAATAGAGAGACTTGGAGAGGCAATATAGGGCAAAAATCTCAAGTCCTCTCCTAATGTTCTTGGTAGTTTCCATTGTTGATTTTCTCTTGCAAATCGATTGTCCTTGCCGATTGTTCCTCAGCTAAGCCGAGAGAAGAGAGTTTGACAACCATATAAGACAATGAAAGAAGCATGGAAACTAGGAAAAAAAATGGAGAGAAGGGGAGAGAGGGAGTGTCATGCCAATCTAAAGGGAATAGAGAAAGAAGAATGAAAAAATTAAAAGGAGGAGTTTGGTGAGGGAGAAAGGGAGAGAAATTAAAAAGAGGTATCGAGGAAGAGATTCACGAGGGAAATGATTTCCTCTAGTTGGACGGAGTGATTTTGGAATAAAATATGCATTTTAACTATAAACAGTATCACGATAAATACGAAAATGACTTTAGATATATTGTAGCTTAACGGTTGAACTCCCACGTTTTAACTAGTCAAATGCAGTGGGTTTAACAGATAAAAGGGGCATATCTTTAAATGAACTAGCATTTGGCTAAGCCAATACTAATGCTCTTATATCAGATCATATAAGTTCAAAACATTTTAGCCTTTTGCTACAATACTTGAGGATGAGTGAATATATTTTCCTTTCACGGGGAAGCAAAATCATCGGAATATTGTATTAGATTTTGATCCATCAAACAATATATTTCTAATGGTTTCTCTTTCACGTGCCTTTCTTCATTTTCCTTTTCTTCTCACTCAACTAAAGTCTTTCCGCCCATAGTGCACGTTATAAATGATGGAACTTATGTAAAATATATTTTATGACCAATTTATATGTAAAATACGACAAAAATAAATTAGACAAACATTAATAAAAATTTGAAAATTAATAATATTTTATTATTACATAACATTTGGATGAATAATCTAATATGAGATTAAGTTTTGAGTGGGATAAGTAAAATGCAAAATGTGTGATACGAGCTAAATTTTAACTGATAAGATGGGCAAGTTGATGCTAATGCTCTTGGACGACTGGATTCTAGTTTAGATCCGACTACACTTTGAGCGGGTGAAGTGGTGTACTGTAATAACTACAAGCTGCTACTAATAAAAAATAAATCATAGGCAAATATTTTGTACATGAGGAGGAAAACTTTTAAAAGCTATTTAAAATAGAATAATATTAAATAAAGTTTTAGAATACGGAAGTCTAGCGTATTTTATAATAAAATTCTAAAATGCTAGATAAGGGCCTAAATCATAGGTCCAACAAGTTTGCCCCATCGACGTTATTGCTTTGGTATTTTTTTTTTTTAATGATTAAGAAAGTGACTATTAACAAGTAGTGTATTGTTTTAAAATGTTTAAAGATGTTTAAAAACTGTTTGAAAACAAAATGAAAAATAAAAAATACAATTTGCACTGGTGGTAAGTTTGAGGGGACAAACCCATGGGATTGAGTAGCAGCATCTTGAAAAAAAATGGAATCTCTCATTTAAAAGATAACTTTATATGTCGATCCCATCTTTATTTACATTTTTCAAATAGAGTGCATGAAATTTACATATGCTAGGACTGTAAAATCATTTCTCTTTAAAATAAGACTGGATATAAGTGCACAATCATCCCATACAAACTCAATTGAAATAAATAGTATAAATTCGAGATAATACAGTTGTTAACCCTAGCATATCTATGCATATATATGGACAAATAAATAGAAAAGATGATAATTATGATAAGTGATGACTAATATTTTCTACTAGGGTTGTGTGTAAATCGATAGGATTGATCATCCTCAATTGGAACTGGCCGCCGGAGTTTCGAACAAATTGAACTGGTGGAGAATTGGTCAACCAGAGGTAGAAAATGATAGAAATCGATGTCGGTCGATTTGGTTCCGGTTTGGACCTAGTTCAAATCGCCAAATCAACCGATATAATATATATTTATTTTATTCTTATGTAAAATGATGTCATTTCACGTGAGTTGTAAACAATATCATTTTACATTTAAGGTTCAATGGAAAAAATTAATATGAAAATACTAATACACCAAACGTCGTCGTTTTGAGTTGGCGTTCAGTAACCCACATCCCCTCCCGCTTATTCATCATGATTCTCTTTTAGTTGTTCTCTCTCCTCTCTTAAGCACCAACCAGTAGCCGCACATCCTCTCTCCTTTCTCATACCACTCAACCTGTCCCTCCGCCAACTGGCGGCATCCATTCTGACTAGCCGAAACCAAACCCCCTTTGTTCACCTTTCCTTTGTTAACATCTGCTCCATTAATTGATATGTCAAACGTCTCTCATCTCTTCGAGCTCTATATCTCTTTAGAGTCCATTCACCTGTTCTCATTTCTACCGGGGGCTTATCTTTGTTGTAAGGTGGTTAGTATAAGCCTCTTTGACTTGTGATGATTACCTTTTTCTCGCACTATAGTTTTATAACAAAGTGCTCGATTTTGATGTTTTGATGCTTGATAATTAATTTTCATATTATTTGATGTTTAAAGATCAATAACACAACGTATGTTTGGTTAAGACATCTGTCAATATCAATTGATGTTTGAGAGTTTCATAGTAGAACAGGATAATGTTTTGATAATTTAACATTCACTTGCTTTTAAAATTTAGTTTTAGTATTTTTTATCATCCAAATTCACTAATATTTGATATTTTATTATTATATATATTTATATATAGAGTTGGGTATACAATCAAATGTCACAAATGACAATAATTGTTACCATTTATTTATTTTATGTTTTTTATTTGCATTGTTGCGTATGACAATTTATTTTTTATTTATAATATGTATTAAACATTTAGTAGAGTTGACATTAAAATTAAAATGAAACTTGAATATTTAAGATGAGTTTTAAAAACTTACTACAACAAATTATGATTTTAAAATGGGAGCAGCTACTATGCCGCCTTGAACATACCGCTGGGTGTACCGCTCAATTAATTTTTTTTTCACATATTTTTAATCACTATGTAAAAAAAAATACTAATACACTTAAAATCAATTTTTTAATTACTAAATAATTTTTTAATTTTGATACTTGAGCTGTACACTTCTGTTTAGGTGGCATGAAAGTATTTTTTTTTTAAAATAATCTAAAAAATGACCTAAAATGATTTGACAGAGTAAAAAAAGCCCAAACAGGGCCTAAACTGACCTCCAAATTGTTGAGCCAGTCGGAACCGGTCTTGTCAATTTTCTCCCTCTTTTATCGGATGGTTCGATCGGTTTCGGGGCATAAAATAGTCGATCGGTCGGTTTCAGTGTCAATTTGATTTTCACTTTTCTACATTTCTTTTTTCATTTCCTTCTTTTACAAAGTCGTCTACGAGAGAATATTCTTGTCGACGTTCAGAATATGACGAGAGTTATCACCAGTAGGTGAACAAATTTGGATCTAAATTCAATGCTCTGACGCCCAAAAAAAATACATGTAAATAATTTTTTTAAAAAAGGAATTGAATGAATTCTTTTAATTAATAGGTAGAATATTAATAAAAAAATTAAAGCATTTAATTTGTACTTGTCGGACCGCTGCCGTCACCAAGTGGCCGCACGTGCAAAGATGAAGCATAAAACTAACTTCATCAATGTCATGTCCCTCCGAAAGCCGGCCGAGAGATCTTTGAAGACATAGCTCGCCACTTACATTACACACACTGCACCCCACCACCCTTCGTCCCTTCGCTTTCCAAAAAGTTGGTGGTAAATATACGTATATATGATTTTTCCACCTGGGATGGGATAAAAATAGAAAGAACCTCCCATTGGAACCCAGGTTTCGTCCTTTTTAGGGCTCCAAAAACCAGACTTGATCGTATCGAATCCTCCCGATTTTCAATCAACCGTTATTTCTTTTTATTACTGTTTCTCTCGTTCACGGTCTCGATCATTTGTCCCTCGCCCGTGTCCTCGGTTATTTTTAAGTTCGGTGTTGTTTTTGGTGGGATTTTGCAGCTTTGCTCGAATATATTATATTATTAGGGTTAGGGGATTTGTCCATGCGCTTAGCTTCTGTGCTTGCATTTGTAACGGATGAGTAGTTTGTGAGCGGTGATTTGGGGTTTAGTTCTAATATTTTCTTTGATTTTTTTCCGGGAGAATTTGGATTTCTAGGGTTTGATTGATGGATTTTGTGCTCGTCAGTTCTGAATTTTGGTAAATTTTGGTTAAATTTTTTATTGTTATACTGAGAATGAATTAGTTGGGCTGTGTAATCAGGTTTATTGCCTGGAAGGTGTTTTTTGAAAATTAGTTATAAATTCGGGGGGCGTATGTTCGGGCCGAACATGAACTCTGTGCCGGACGCCGCCATAGTTCCGGGCACAGTGCTAATCCCAATGCGCTTTGTGTGGAAACATGGGGGGAACAGCGTGTATCTATGTGGCTCTTTCACACAGTGAGTTCTCTCCAGATTTTCTTTCCTTTTTCCCCATGCACTGCAATATCGGAACTTTTACCTGACTTTATAGAATTATGTTTAGATTAGTTTAATTTACTGAAATATATTTTGTTTTAGTTAACGGGATTTCACATGTACTTTATGAAGGTGGTCTCAGCTTCTGCCAATGTTGCCTGTGGAGGGTTGCGACAATGTGTTTCAAACTGTTTATGGCTTAATGCCGGGATACCATCAGGTCAGTTGGTGGTTTTGGAATTAAAGTAAAGCAGTTGGAGTAATTAATTTTGGTGCTTTTAAGCAATTCCGTATTTAAGATCATATCAAGTTATGAATAAAACTTATCTATTACCTATAAAAAAGGATCATATTAAGTGTTCTTATTGGCGATATGATGTTCATGTTGAAACTTCATTATCAAGCATGCGAGTCGGCACTTATTAACAGTGGGACATACTTGAGTCTTGTGAAATAACTTCTTTGTTTATGGGAAGCAAGATGCAAGCTGTCGGTAAGGTTGAAGAGAAGATTAGATTTAGCTAAGAACACTTAGATCTATGTAAGGAGTTGAAGCAGAAAGAGAATACAAAGCCTACAAGAGGATGTACTTAAAAAATTATTGTTAATTTTGTGTCACCGTCTTCATAGATTTTGGATCACACTTTCTCAATATGTTCCAGTTTATTTATTCAGACTTTTGGGTTCCTTTGATATATAAGCTATTTCTTCATAATTGAGACTGTTTATAAAGGTGTAAAATAAAAAGATTAGTCTGAAATTAATATCTCAAGTGGTACTGATAAAAAAAAAAAAAAAAAAATCTCAAGTGGTGACTATCACTTCTGATCTGTGGTCCTAAAGTGCTTGAATCTGTTGAAATAATGGTATGCCTAATAAATTTTTGTAATTTGAATAAAAATGCTCTCATGAGTATATTATGCCCAGAATGCTGAAGAAGATGTTTTACCTTATTCCTTGAGACATGAATATGCTTATGTGTGGATTAACTAACATGCAGTACAAGTTTTATGTTGATGGTCAATGGCGATATGACGAGTCCCAACATCACGAGAGTGGCGAATATGGTACGGTGAACACACTACTTTTGGCTACGGATTACATGGATGTTGATAATGAAGCCTTTCGGCGTATGGTGAGCTGGTTATCCCATTTATTTGAAATCTTGGTGACTTGGCTACTTGTAGCTCATTTTGTTGTGTTGATGTCTTGTAAGGATTTTATTGAAGTCAAAGTCTTGGCTATATCAACCTGTCTGTTTGTGGGCTTGACTTGATTAGTATGAACTTTAGCGTGCTGAACTCTTAGTGAATCTCTGCACATTTTGAAGCCTCGAAAGCAAGTCTTTTTAGTCAATCATGGGAGTTGAGTTCTTCAAGTACATGTGCATGTGTTATGGTTAACCATTTTTTTTGGTGTCTTATCTTTTCAAATGCTACACAACAGGTGGTATATAGTATGCTAGTGGTGTTTTGTTGTATCTTAATACTCGGTTTTTGGCTCTTGTAGGCTGTCTTTTTACTTAATTGCTGTTATTGTTGTTGTTGTTTCTGCTAATGAGTTAGAACCAGACTGTTACAATGCAGGCCCAAGTTGCCGATGGTCCAGTGACTGAGGTGGTGCCAGGTATATCAGACGCTGATTTACAGGCCTCCCGTCAACGTATTTCGGTATTTTTGTCTACTCACACTGCCTACGAGTTACTTCCTGAGTCAGGCAAGGTTTGGATGCTTTACCATTTGCTTTTATTTGAGAGACTCAATTTTCTGTTTATCTAATGGTAACTTGAATCAGTTTCTAATCCAGAAACATCTTGCTTGCAGGTTGTTGCCCTAGATGTTGATTTACCTGTGAAGCAAGCATTTCATATACTGCATGAACAGGTATTTTTTTCCAAGATTAGAATTAAGTTGAAATTGCTTTTGCTTAGTTTGAAATATTCTTTTAAGAAAATGTGGTTTATTATTGATAAAGGAAAATAATTATTCATCGATAAAAAAAGGAAAAGAATTATTCAAAAATTTTATTTTCTCTTTCTATCAAACCAAGGTGCATTGCTATCTCAAGTGGAAGAGAATGATGAACATATCTGAAGTGAATCTATAGTGTTTTAAATAGCATTCACATCCTATTAAGCACTTCGGCATATGGTGAGTTCTTTTGCTTTTGGACACCTCAATCATGCCTAGGTGTTGCTCTTGTATATATGTTCCGTGTACTTGGGCTATGGGCTATGCCTAGTTCTAAAAAAAAAATCGTATTTACCAATCAAAGAAAAAAAAAAAGAACCATGAAACTGCCCTACTAATGTTTTTGGGTGGCCCGAGGATGTCTTCCTGTATGTAACCTGATATTTGTGCAAATATCCACTGATTGTGGAGTTAATTGTTCCAGCCAAGTCCCTAAAAACTGTAATAGAGGAACTTCTCCCCTCCTTGATTTATTGTTTGGGGCATGGCATCTCTCTTGTCTTTGGCATCTTGCATATTTTCTTACTTTCTAATGAAGACCTTGGGTATGCACCTTTCTAAATCAAGCGAATTCCAGGGAATCCCGATGGCTCCTCTTTGCGACTTTGGCAGGGGCCAGTTTGTTGGAGTTCTTAGTGCATTGGATTTTATTTTAATATTAAGAGAGGTATGTGCATCATGAATTATGAATATCTTTTTTATAAATTAATTAGGAACCTTTTCCTTTGGTGAGTTTTGTTAGTGCAAACTCTTGTAACATTAGTTTTTTTCTTTTAAATTGCTGATGATTTTTTCCATTAAAAACCTACCTGAGTTAATCTGGAAGCTACCAATGTGCCTTATTTGGGGACTATGACTTAGGTAAAAGAAGCCTCATAGATGTCACGATGCTTTATTTTTCAGGTACTATGAGTTAGTTTTTGACATATTATGTTATATTTGTTACTGGTATTTTTTGAACATACCCAATAGGAGATGAGTATTAATGCACGAAATTCTTTTATTTTCATTTTGTTGCTTCCCCCTTATTGAATATCTTGAAGTAAAATCTGAACTAGGAATACGAAGAGAGAGATGAAAATCATGAAAAATCCATCCATTAAAATCTATAGAGGTTGTCCAAAGGAGCATGGTCTTGAATTAAAAAGTCTTAACTTGTAAGTTCTTCCATTGTGCACTTGTGATCTGCAAAGTTTCTATTGCTCCTTTCCCTTCAGATCCACCACACTGCTACAATTTATGGGTTATATTTGGCAAAGAGAAGGCCTCCTGTTCTCATGGGCATAACCCAAGCTACCTCAACTCGGTTGAGTTATCATTTCGTAAGGAGTAAGAGCTGGTCTATTGATTCCCCACACTTTGTACACATTCAATCCAGTATGATTATATGGCATTTGCTTAGGTTATCTGTGGTGAGGATATTTCTTAAGGATGGTATCCAAGCCAAAAGGCTACTATTGAGAGCACCTTGGTATGCCTCGTACTTTTTGAAGGGAAGAAATTACCATCATGAGGTATAAAGACCTTATAGAGATTGAACATTGAACCTCCCTTGCTTGGAAATGGCTTAAAGAATCTTATCTGCATTGCTCAGGTGTAATCTAGTAGGGTACAAGTGATTGAAGAACTCTATAAAGGCATTAATCTCATAGTCATGAGCTATTTTGATAAAGCTAACATTCCATTTGGGAACCACGGGAGACCTCAATAGATGAGCTACCAAAGCCTCCTCTACATGCGCATGTGATACCCTAGGGTTGTTCATCCGGGTTCCGACTTGGGAACCCGGGTATACTTGGACCGCAAGCCGGTTTTCAAACCCGGCCCATGTTAGCCCGGGTCAGATCTGGGTTAGGACCTGGATAAACCCGGGTTTTGTATTCTCTGTTCAACTTTCTTTTTTTTTTTTTTTTTTTTTTTTTTCCCTGTATTTCATTAAGCTTTAAAAGCATTTTTTTATATTTTTATTTTATTTTTATAAAAACCTATATTATATTAAAGATTTTTTAAGAAAAATCCATGTTGAAAAGCTGAAGCATAATTCTCTTTTTTTTTGATAGGTAACATAAGCATAATTCTCTTTATGTAAAAGCCTATATTTATTATAGAAATTTTAAAAAAATTGTTGAAAATCATACTTCTTCTTCTTCTTCCTATAGGTTTTTTTTTTTTTTTTTAATAAAAGCCTATATTTTGTGAAATATTTTTCTAAGAGGTAATGTTAAAAAGCATAATACTAACATTGTCCAGAATGATAAAATATATAAAAATGAAAAACTAAAATGCATGCAATCCACTACATATTACATTTCATTACAAAATATAAAATTACAAGATGAGTCACTTATCAATAACATAGTCTTCCATGTGATTTAATCACACCGAATAGAACTTCAAGTCTATTCGCTGTAGCCACCCAAATAGAAGATGAATCAATGGGTTCATCTCATAAGCTTTTACTAAAGCCCTGCAATTGTGTCGTTGGAAAACATTAAAGGAAAGAAGATAAAGCATTAGAAGTAATGTCATCACTTTTTTCCACCACCATCAAGCACTTCAAACATAAAAAGAGAACCAGTAATCTTATCATGCCAATAGGATCTATAACCCACAGGCCAGATCTGGTTAACTGATAAGACGACCTAGCATCAACTTCTCCCAGAGAGAGAACAAAGAAATCTTCAAACTGCATGGGAAGCCATTCAAAGAGATGGTAGCCTAACAGCTACATTATTACTACTCTTACACATTCCTAAAGGGAAACCCAAATTTACCTTCTCCAATATTCTAGTCATATACTGCATCATTGAAGCTTTTTGGATTATGAAAATTTGTATTTCAAGATGATTACTCAAAGCATTAACAGAAAAGCAGGCACGAAACAATAGTAAAAAAATTCAGTAGATCATAAAATAAGAAAAAACTCACTTATGAATAAACAGCATGGCAGCTAAAGCCTATCAGCTATTAAGTACTTCAGCAAGCACAAGAATGAGTTCCCCTAAGCCTGGCTAAAGCCTGGTTACCAATTTGTTTCCATGGTGCATCTTAGCAGATACTATCCTCGACAGCAACTGGACATTTAGACTAATTCCTTAAAAGGTTTTCTAAAATTGAAGGTTAGAAATATGAGTGGGATAACATTTAGAGGCAGAAAGATCGGTTTGAGCTAGAAAAGTCAGAGGAATCGATAGGTTTAAGTTGTTGGAAGACAAGAATTTTGGTTGTAGGACTTTATTTTACAGCAAGGGTTCATATGTTTTTGACAGAGCTACCATTAATATTTGGTTTATAACGGTGTAAAAGAAGAGTAAGATTTGGAAAATAAAAACTAGGCAAAATTATCATTTGGGTGACGGTTACTTGGCTGTGAACTGTAGTCCAGGACTACTAATTACATTTTTTTGAGTTACTTAGGGAGTTACTTGATAGATAGGTGGTTTAAGGTTTGCAAGATTTGTATTTTAGAAAAAGAATATGTACAAATTTAAATCGAGTTTTTGCTGCAACCTGAAAACAACTCTAGTCAAATAGCATTGAAATAATCTCCCCGTGTTATTTCAACTACCCATTCCCACCCTAAAAAAAACCTATATTATTATGTTCTTAAACTATGTGATCTCCACGAAATAATGCAAAAACAGATTTTCCAAGAACATCAAAGTCATATACCAGATCTCCACGAGTCAAAAAACAACCCAAAAATAAAAAACAACCTAGACATAAGAGCACATCAAGGATTATGAGATCTACAAATAAATAGAAAATATAATGCAAATTATGGGATCGGATCTAAGAGTAGATCTAGAACAAAAAAGCAAAAACAACTCAAAGCCACGTCTTAGATCTAAGAGTAGTAGGGTTTCAAAGTGATTCTTTACGGTGTTAGGTTGGTAACAAGCACCGTTTTGAAGGATTGGAGTATAGTCACAGCTCCAGCTCCACAAGCATAATCCAATGCCTTTTGTACTGAGTCTCACTAATCTCCTGCTCAAATCTTGGCCATATGCAGAGAAAAATGTTTGTCATTTAGAAATACAAAAGGAAATAACATGCTCCTAGAGATCGAAGGGAAAAGGAAAAAAACTTGTCTCCATTTCGCTCCACGAGGAAAAACAGGGTAAAAGCAACAAAAAAAGGAAACGAACCCATCCCAGAAACCATTACTCGTATTGATACTAAACCTTTACATCTAAGGTTGAAGAATGAAAAAAAAAAATACAAAAGTAGGTGGGGGCCTTACTTGAATGACCAGTGACAGCCAAAAAAATGCCCAAATGAAGAGAGAAATGTAGAGGCTTACCGGGTCTAGAAGGCTCGGATGGATGTTGGTGAGAGATGGGTTTGAGAGCTTGATGAGTATTAGGGCTGCAAACGAACAGAGCCGCTTGTAAACAATTCGAGATCGACTCGTATAAATTCGACTCGGACTCGGTTCATTTAATAAATGAGTTCGTGAGCACTAATATTGGTTCGAATATTAAACGAGCAAAACTCGTATAATCTCGACTCGATTCGGTTTAGGCTCGTGAACAATATTCGTATAAACTCGATTCGACTCGTTTTGAGCTCGTCACAATACTCATAATATTTATATATATATTCTTACATATATTCTTTTATTGTGTATATTTTATGTGTTATAATCTTATATGTATTATTTTTTATACTTCATATAAGTAATATATTTTGTTACTTTATGTATAACAAGGTGACGAAGGAATAATGTTGAGTATAATAATGTATTAAGTTCACAAAAGAATTATTGAGTCAAATGTTTATAAAGAATAAGCAACTTTAATTTGATTACTACACTTTCTTATCTAATTTCATTTTGATTATTTGGTCATATTTAATATTACTAGTAAGAGGCACGTGCATTGTGAAAAATACAAATCTATTATAATAAATATTTACATTTTCATATGCTCTTATTAAAATATAATTATTATATAGCATTCACATAAATAATTATTAAGTATAACAGAAAAATGAATGTATGAAAAACAAATATCAATATGATGGAAAATAAATTGACAATAAGAGAAATATATGGCCTAATGCATCTTAGTAAATATAGGTAAAATTTTATCTATGAAACCAAAAAGCTTTTCTTTCAATGCCATTTTTTTTTAAGTAGAAAAAAGTTTATTGAATTATTTAAACCACATTACAAATGACCAATTGCAAAAAAATTTATTAAGTATTTTTTAAAAATATTTTTTAATTTATTTCATTTTTAAAAGACACTATAAGTCTATAAGAAATAATAAAAATACTATAATAAAAATCTTGTAGGCTTTGGTAATATGAAGGGCCCAGCCCGTGCGCTGGAGCCCAGTCCTCTAAACCCATCCAAAACGACATCGTTTTGGAGCTCCCATAACCCTAGTTTCATCTAATTTTCCCCTCCCCCTCTCTGCGCCGCACAACCTCATTTCCCCGTTGCTTTTTTTTTCTTTTCTTTTTTCTCCTCTCCCTCTCTATGCCGCACGACCTCATCTCCCCATTCTCTTGCACCTACTTTCATTTTCTTTCTTTTTTCTTCTCCCCCTCCCTGCGCCGCACGACATCATCTCCCCGTTCTCCTGCTTTCATTTTTTTTTCTTTCTTCTTCTTGCCACCATCCGTGAGCTGCTCTCATTGTCCCCATCGCCACCACCACTGCACCACACGGCCGGGCCTCCCGTTGCCTCTGATCGCCGCCGCAACCCCTCCAATCCTTGCGCTGCACTGTCATTTTCTCATGGGTTCTGCCATGCTTCTGCATGTCACCTGCTGCCGCCAGTCCAGCTTAGCTACGCGTTCGTCGAGCGGCAACCCCTCGTCTCGGTTAGCCACCACCTCGTCTCTTGTTTGGTCTCCGAGTGGGTCATTGTCAATTTGTCACTGTTTCTGCAATTTGTTGGTGCTATTTTTATTTGCATCTCGTTCTGCAATGTTTCTCCCTTGGTTTTCAATCTCTATGTTGAAGCTCTGGATTTTATCTGTTGCGATAAATTTCTACATTGTTTCTCTTATGTTGCTGCATGCTTCTCTGATGGGGCTGAGCGAGGCTGCCTTCCGATTTGGGCATTGGGTTTTAACAAAAACAGAGTATTTAACTGTAACTCGAGCTCGAGCTACTCGAACTCGTATCAGTTCGTTCATTTATCTTATATGAGTTCGAGTCGAGTTCAATCCTGATACATGTTATGCGATTCGAGTTCGATCAGACGTTTGTAAATTTTGTCGAGCTCGAGTCGAGTTCGAGCACGTATATATGCTTATCGAGCTCGAGACCCCCTGTTCGAACTCGGCTCGACTCGGTTCGTTTGCAGCTCTGATGGGTATGAGTGTGTTGGTGGGTGAAGAGGGGGGGTTTGAGATCATCATGGCGGCGGCTAGGGTTGAGAGAGAGAGAGAGAGAGAGAGAGAGAGAGAGAGAGAGAGAGAGAGAGAGAGAGAGAGAGAGAGAGAGAGAGAGAGAGAGAGAGAGAGAGAGAGAGACGTAGTTAGGGTTTTTTTAAAGTCCTTTATATACAAACCTGGTTAACCGGGTTATGAATATGGAACCCGGATTTCCTACCCGGGTCTGGACCGGATAAATCTGGTTTTAATGATGCGGGTTCCGGCCCAGATTTAGGGATTAACCCGATACCATAATCTGGGTTCTGGATGAACAGTCCTATAATACCCCATATTTAGTGAGTATAGGTGGTAAATGAGATCCCACATAGCTTGAAAGTGAGAAGTTCTTGCTCTGTAGAATGATTTCTAGGGTGCTCCTTTTGGAAGATAGACTCAGATGTGGCTTGGGCCTTCCTTGGTGCATTAAAATGCAATACAGAATGCTTCTTTGACAGCCTTGTAACCGCACCATAAATCACGATAGAATCTATTCCTAAAGCCATCTCCCACCTAAAGTCTAGTATAACTAGGAAAAAATAGAAAAAGAAAAACCCGTTTATTTATTTATTTATTTATTTATATTTTTTCATAAATCCACCTTGTGCGGTCCATGTATCTCATTAATAAACTACCCACACCAAGCACAACCAAATTCCAAATCCACCATGACTTTCCACAAGGCTTCTCTCCAATATTGGTAACACCAAAGCCATTTCCTTTGGAGGCAAGTTTTCTTGCGTTGGTTTGGGTGGTTAGCGACGGTCCTCATGACGGTTGTACTGGGTTTCTGTAATGGTCATGCATTCGTGTAAGGAGTTAGTTATAGGTTCTAAATGTTTCACTTTGCTTAAGGAGGGGGGCAAGGTGGTTATCACAGAAAGGACATGGAAGATGGTGGCTAGTGTAGGCCTGGGACCTTCAGCAGTAACATGGCTCGCTAAGGCCATGGATGGGTGCTCAAAGGAAGAAAAAAATGATTTTTACACCACAATAAGGGAAGGCAGCAGTAGCTTTATTACTCAACGGTGTTCAAATGTGAGAGGCCGATATTTGGCAGTGGTGGAATATGGTGTTGGAGGGAGGAGGAAGTTCATCTTCATCCCTGAGGAAGTGGGTTATGGTTGGAGTAAGATGGGGGAGGCGTTGTGGGAGCTTTCAGATGAAAAGAGACAGAAGGGTAGTCTGATGAAGAAGTCTATCAAGGCGAACCCTCAGTCTTACAGGGAGGCATTGATGGTGGTGCAACCGCATGTGGCTCGGTTTGAATGTGAAGGTAGGCTCATACAAGATGATGCGGCTATGGGACAGGTCCCTGACAGAGAGGCATGCCTTGTGTAGGGGCAGGTTGGCAGCAGACATGTAGGAGGCGTGGCTGACGGGGAGACGCTGAAACTCCTTTGGGAAGCTAAGTCGCAGATAGGTGAACTACAAATGAAGATAGACCAACTAATATGGAAAGAGTGAGGGCAGGCCTGTAATGGATCGGGAGTGGGCCTGGATGGGGGGGTTGGAGTGGCCTTCAAAGAGAGGCCTGCTGTTGAAGTCTTACCCAATAAAAATAAGGACCCGGGACCCTCCCATGGGCCGAAAGCCACAAAGGCTTGGAAGATCCGAAATGTGCGATCTGACCCTTCTACGTCGGAACCAAAGAAGCCGATGATGACCCAGGTCCAGGTTGAACAGGTAACGACGGCAAAGCCCTTCCCGGTGGTACAGCCAGTGACGGCAGAGGAGCAGATTCTGCTGTCACGGGTGGAGGAAAATGCTTAGATATAGCCTCCAATGTCTTTTTTTCCTGAGTTTCTTGCACAGAATCAACCGAAATTAAACGTGGTGATGTTATCACCCCAAGTTGAGGTCCCTAGTGCAGATTGCGAACATCTGGACTGTTTTTCAGAGTTTGGAACGGAAAGGATTCAGGACCCTTGATGCTTAATGAAGAAAACAAGCTATCGAGATCATCCTTACCTGTTGTAAGCACACAGAACCCATCGACCACACAAGTAGAGGTAGTGGGGAATGATAGCAATGATTTGTTGATGGTTCCTGACTCTCCAGAGGAAAATCAACCTTCGGATGGGATGGAGATAGTGGAGACAGTGCTGGAATGGGATGGTCCTAATCTATCTGAGGCGTATGGTGAGAGGAATCTGTTTCCTCTAGACTGTTTGTTATCCAATGAAGGTGAGATGTCGGATTGGGTGTTTAAAAAGGTAAAGGATATTCAACATATAGTGGGTATGAAGTGTGTGGGTTATGAAGAACAGTTTATGGCGCTCCTCACAGCTATTGAGGTGGGTCACTTGCATTCTAAGAATAAGGGTGCTAAGAAAAGAAGTAGCTTAAGAGACTGGATTGGTCTTTGAATGAGGGAAGTTCAAGCTGTGAAAGGGCCAAAGGGAAGGGTACTTGTATTTCTTTATGAAGCCAAAAATTGTGTCTTGGAATGTTCGGGGGCTAAACGAGAGTAATAAGCGAGCTTAAATAAAAAACTTGCTGCGAGATTGGCGGCGGATATTATTTGTTTACAAGAAACCAAATTGAAATTGGTGACTAGAAATATAGTGAGAAGTGTATGGCATTGTCCTTATGTAGATTGGGTCTATCTGGCTTCGAATGGGGCTTCGGGTGGTATCCTTGTGATGTGGGATAAAAGGGTAGTGGTAAAGATGGAGGAGTTCATAGGGGATTATACGCTGGCCTGTTCTTTTAAGATGGTAGATGATACTTTTTTGTGGGCTTTTGTAGGAATTTATGGACCGAATGTAGACAACAACAAACATCTTTTATGGGAAGAACTTGCTGGTGTACACAGCTGGTGGGACCTTCCTATGTGCATAGGAGGGGATTTTAATATTATAAGATTCCCCAGTGAAAGATCTGGTGACAGTCGACTACGACCAGCTATGACAGAGTTTTCCGACTGCATATTTGACTTGAATATGGTGGACCTTCCACTCATGGGTGGTCTTTTTACTTGGTCTAATAGTCAGACGTGGTCTTGGCTGGATAGATTTTTAATATTGCCGAAATGGGAACGTCATTATACGGAGGTATGTCAGAGGCGATTACTGCGCCTATGCTCAGATCATTTTCCAATTTTGCTGGATGGAGGAGGCATTCATAGCGGGCGTCGTTATTTCAAGTTTGAAAACATGTGGCTGAAAAGCAAGGGCTTTGTGGACAGGGTAAGGGATTGGTGGTCTTCTTATCAGTTTAATGGTACTCCCTCTCATATTCTCGTAGGCAAATTGAAGGCTCTTAAGGAGGATTTAAAACTTTGGAACATCCAAAGTTTTGGAGATGTAGGGGAACAAAAGAAAAACAAGATGGAGGAGTTACAGGTTCTAGAAAGGCTCAATGAAGATAGATCGCTTACCGCAAAGGAAGTTTCTAGAAAGGCAGTGTTGACCACCGAGCTAGAAGGGGTATTATCTCTTGAAGAGATCTCTTGGAGGCAGAAGTCAAGAGCATTGTGGCTGAAGGAAGGGGATCGAAATACAAAATTCTTCCATAGAGTGGCAAACTCTCATAGGAGGAATAATACCATTGAGATGCTGAAAATCAAGTGAATGTACAGAGGTTTCTGTGATCCGAGAACATGTGCTGAATTTTTTTGAATAGCTATTTACAGATAGAGAGGGATGGAGGCCAAAATTGGATGGACTTGAATTTGATTCGATTGAGCCACAGACAACATCATGGTTGGAAAGAGCTTTTGAGGAAGAGGAGTTGTATGAAGTGATCAGACGAATGGGGAAAGATAAAGCACCAAGACTAGACGGTTTCTCGATGGGTTTCTTCCAATCTTGCTGGGAGGTGGTAAAAGAGGATATTATGAATGTCTTTCAGGAACTTTTCTTATTTGGGAAATTTAAGAAAAGCTTGAATGCGACTCTTATTGACTTAATCCCAAAGAAGACCGAGGCTTCGGAAGTGAAGGACCTTAGGCTTGTTAGTCTCATTAATGGGATTTATAAAATCATCTCAAAGGTACTAGCAAACAGGTTGGGTGAAGCCATTGGTAAGATAATTTCAAAACCACAAAATGCCTTTGTTAGGGGTCGTCAAATTCTAGATTCGGTCTTAATAGCCAATGAATGCCTGGATAGTAGATTAAAGTCTGGTATTGCAGGGATCATTTGTAAGCTAGACATGGAAAAGGCATATGACCACGTAAATTGAGAATTCCTAATTTATCTAATGAAGAGGTGTGGTTTTGGGGAAAAATGGTGTAGGTGGATTAGATGGTGCATCTCAACGGCAAGATTTTCAGTGTTGATCAATGGCAGTCCAGAAGGTTTCTTTAATAATTTGAGGGGGTTAAGACAGGGGGATCCACTATCCCCATTACTTTTTGTCATCATCATGGAGGCTCTGAGTAGGATGTTAACGGCGTTAGTTACCAATGGTCTGCTGGCTGGATTTTCAGTGGGTGATCTGAACAAGGGTCTAATCTCGATATCCCACTTACTTTTTTGCAGATGACACTTTAGTCTTCTATGAGGCTGAACAAGAACAGCTTAGGACTCTGAAAGCACTTTTGTTATGCTTCAAAGCAGCTTCAGGTTTAAGAGTGAACTTTGATAAATCAGAGTTAGTTCCTTTTGGGAATGTCAGTAGCACTCGACAGTTGGCTAGTATTTTGGGATGTAAGGTCGCTACTCTCCCTATGACCTATCTAGGACTACCATTGGGGGCTTTTTCATGATCCGTTTCTATCTGGGATCCAGTGATTGAAAAGATAGAACGAAAATTGGCTGGTTGGAAGAGATTGTATTTGTCAAAAGGAGGCCGTGTGACCCTAATTAAGAGTACTCTTTCTAACTTCCCTACATATTTCCTATCTTTATTCCCTATTCCAGCTTCTGTGGCAGCTCGGATAGAAAGATTGTACCGTGATTTCCTGTGGAGTGGGATGGGAGATGAATTCAAGTTTCACTTAATCAATTGGGATAAGGTTTGCAGACCTATTTCCTCAGGTGGGTTGGGGATAAAGAACCTAATTTTCAATCGGGCATTGCTCGGGAAATGGGAGATACAATATGGAACCGGAAGCATTATGGAAATTAGTTGTTGAGAGCAAACATGGCAGCCTATGGGGGGGATGGGGCACTAGAGAGGGGACTGGGCCTTGTGGGGTGGGGGATTTGGAAGCATATAAGAAGAGGGCGGGGGGTTTTTGCCAACCATACGAAACTTTTGGTGGGGGAGGGCACACGTATAAAATTTTGGAGAGATATATGGTGCGGGGAGGAGGCTTTGAAGGATTCCTTTCCGTCGGTATTCCGAGTGGCTTGTGACCCAGAAGCTTCGGTGGCAGATCTTCTGGTTCGTTCTGGGGACCAAGTCCATTGGAATGTCATTTTCTGTAGAACAGCACAGGATTGGGAAATAAACAGCTTCGCGGACTTTTTCAACCTAGTGTACTCTATGAAGATGAACGGAAGGCATGAAGATAAGCTGTGGTGGAAACCTGTGGGTAAGGGTACTTTCTCGGTTCGCTCTTTTTTATAAGGCCCCAACTATACCAAATCCTCATTTCCCATGGAAAAGCTTGTGGAGGAATAAGGCGCCTCCCAAATCACTTTTCTTCACCTGGACAACAACGTTAGGAAAGATTTTGACTATCGATAATTTGCGCAAGCGTCGGATTATCATTACCGATTGGTGTTGTATGTGTAAGAAATCTGGTGAGTTAGTGAACCATCTCCTGTTACATTGTGAGACAGCTAGAGCTTTGTGGTATGAAGTTTTCAGTCGAGTAGGGCTAAGCTGGGTAATGCCGGAGTCAGTGGTTGAGTTATTGGCCAGTCGGGCGATGTCGGGCGGAGACTCACAAATCAAAGCAGGGTGGAAGATGATCCCTATTTGCATTATGTGGTGCATAGAGCGCAATGAGAGAACATTCGAAGATAAGGCGCGGATATCAGAGGAGCTTCGTTTCTATTTTTTCAGGACTTTATTCTTGTGGACTTTAGCTATAGACTTTAATGGATTAAATGTACATGATTTCCTTGTGACTTCTATAGCGACCTAGATAGGTCTTATCTCTTGTATAACCTATAAAAAAAAAGGTCTTATCTCTTGTATATCATCTTGTGTACTTGGGCTATGCCTATTATTATTAATACTACCCGTTTTACTTATAAAAAAAAAAAAGTTTTGAACTATGAAACCTCCATTAGACATTGAATAGCACACCTTAACATGATTTACTTGGTGAAGTTTGAACTCTTCACCTGGACAGCTACATGAAAAAGTCCTTTTATAACTTCTCTATATGATTGACCACACTTGTGAGAAGGGAAAAAAAGGATAGGAAATATGTAACCGAGCGTCTTACAACATTATTGGTAGCATGTCATCATCAAACGATTTCTGCCAAATGCAGTATCAGAAATATTTACCTTTGACTATTCTTGGTGCCAGCAATTTTTTTTGGATGTACATATTATTGACAGAATTTGTGCTAGATAAGATCTATGCGTTTGTTGTAAAGTTCAGTCAAAGCATGCATTTGCATTGTTAAATAGTTGATAACTTTGTTAAGCTTGCTAACTTACATTTACTTTAGCTTGGGAGTCATGCATCAAATCTGACAGAAGAAGAGCTTGAAACGCATACTATATCTGCTTGGAAAGAGGAAAAAGCATATTCGAACAGGCAAAATGATCTTCATGGGAGAGCATTTCCTAGACGTCTCATCCATGTAAGTATAGTGTCTGGGATGTTAGAATCTCTGACATGTAAATGGACTGAGTTGCCATTCATATATATAGATATATGTATATATTAATTGGGGATTAATAACATGTAAGATCTCTTTTATGCATCCCTTGTACTTGGGCTAGGCTTGTTCATTATATCAGTAAGTTTTGCTTACCTATGACAAAAACCTGCTAGAGATTCTACTTCTGTGTATGTGGGTGTGGGCCTACGTGTTCATACAAAAATATATCTCATAGTTTGCAAATTGCAAGTATCAATTTCTAATTAGGAATAACTAGAAGAATAACTGTGTTATAGTTGCTCAGAAGCACTTCCAAGATAACTTATTGTTTTGGCGGAGTATAAAATCTTGATAATTTACTAGGTCATCATAAAACTTATTTAAACATTGTTCAATGCTGTTTTATGGTATCCGAGAAATGAGATACTCTTGACTTATCAAAAGGGTGAGCTAGTAGATATAGAATAAAATGTGACGGGGACGTGAATAGTTAGACTACATGCAGTGTAAAGCTGTTCTCTTATCGAGATGATGCTTTAGTGACCTTGAAATTGCTGTGCTGTGGTCTGGAGGACAGTCCTACAGTGGCCTTATAGTTCCTTTTTCTTGTCCTTTGTGCAGTTATCCATTGAATTAGCCCTGGGAATATTTAAGATCTTTATCTGTAGAAACCCCTTGCATTCTCTTAATTGTTTGTGCCGTTCTGCATGAGAAAAGCAGCATCATTGTGGTAATATTTAGCACATGATGGAGGATGCAAAGACCAGTTCAATGAACTAATTACCGTGATCGAGGCAAGCCACGTGCTTGAAACCAAAAGTTTCAAGAAAAACAGGGAGTTACAGCGTCTTTTTTGGGCAATCAACTACGACTCTAAGGGAGGTAGGTCAAGTAGAGGGAAGTCTAAAGGGAGGGCAATGTGAAGACGGGAAACACAAGGGATTGGGGCTGGGGTTGGGGTTTGGCTTGGGTATTAGTTCTACGGGAAACAAGGGTTGAGGTTTAGTGTAGTTTTTTGGGTATTTTGGGTTGTTTTTAATGGGCTTTTTTGGGTCATTAGGGGCTCCATAATATAGGCTAGGTGTTTTCTTGTATACGTTCAGTGTACTTGGTTACTCCTTTTGATATATATAATATTTTTACTTATTTAAAACTCAGCTTTACTTATAAAAAAAAAGTATTTAGCACATGACTCTGGTCAATTGGCCCCATTGTTTGTTAATTGCAGGCTAGTCCATATGATAATTTGAAAGATGTTGTTCTCAAAATTCTGCAAAATGAGGTCGCTACCGTTCCTATCATCCATTCATCTTCAGAAGATGGATTATTTCCACAGTTATTACATCTTGCTTCACTTTCTGGAATTCTGAAATGTAAGCTTTCCAACTTGCTTCTAAATAATGATGCATGGCTTTGTAAAGCTTGCCAACTGATGGTACATGACTGGATGTTAAACCTTTGGATGGTAATTCTCAGGTGTTTGTCGATATTTTAAACATTGTGCAAGCTTATTACCCATACTCCAGCTACCAATTTGCACAATTCCTGTGGGTACATGGGCTCCACAAATAGGGGAATCTAATCGGCGACCGTTAGCAATGTTGAGACCTAGTGCTTCTCTTAGTTCAGCGTTAAATTTGTTAGTTCAAGGTATGATTCTTGCTTGCATCATGTTCAGAGAGAGAAAGGGGTAGGGGGAGGGGTGGGGGCAGGAAGAAGATAGTCTACAACATACCAATTCATACTGTTTATTGGGTGGAGTTTTTGGCCTTAAATTTAACTTGTGTGTACATATATTTTGTGAATGTAAAGATGTATGTATTCAAGTTCACGTCTGTGGTTTGTAAGCCTAGCACACTGTTAAGGGATATAACCTAAGTGGGCTTTATTTTAGTTTAGATAGACTAAAGCGATTGCAATGGTATATGGACTCTATGGAGAACAAAGTATTGTAACTCATTGAGAATGGTACTTATAAAAAAAATTGAGATTGATGGTGAAAATAAGTTTCAGTTGGAATTTTCTTCTACAAATTTACTATTACAAAATACTTATAAAAAAACTACTATTACAAAATAGATATAAGATAGCGTTCCAAGATTATATCTGTCTAGCTTGCTTATAATTAGATTTTTTATAAGAAGCTTGCCTTTACGTATATATCACAGATAAGCACAAGTATGATCAACTCACTTATAGAAAGAAAAGGTACAAATATAATTGAGTCATGAAATAATTTTCAGTCGCTGTACTTTTTTTGGTCCATTTGAGGATCATTGAACCTATGGGCTACATAATGAAAGTTAGACACCAATAGACTTGACTAGTTGAAGCAATTGCAACTTAGATTCTGGTGGCCATATATTTGCAAATTGATGCTTTTCTATGTCCTGTAATTTGTATGCATCCTTTACTTTTGCAGCTCAAGTGAGTTCAGTACCAATAGTTGATGACAATGACTCGTTACTTGATGTTTACTGTCGCAGGTTGGTATGTTACTTGTAAGTTGAATATTGCATGTTTCTAAGATGCTTAGATCTTATTCTTAAGTTACCTTCTACCTTCTATTTGTCTACGAGGGGTGGTTATTCATTATTTCTATATGTTTTTTACAGTGATATAACAGCTTTGGCTAGAGACAGAGCTTATACACACATTAATCTTGATGAAATGACAATTCATCAGGTAAAGGTTGTAACCTGTTTTTAGTGAACAATCAACTATCTTATACACATTTTTTGTGAAGTAAAAGTGTAAACATGTTAGCATTTACTGTTTTCATTCTCTGTGTGTTGAAAATGTTGTAGTTTAGCTAAAGCCGATTGATGACACTGATTGACTGTCTCAGTTTTGAGTGAGACAGTCAATACTTACTGTGGTGCGGTCATGTCTAGATTCGCTAGTTTTCTACTTTGGGCATTTAGCAGTAGCATTTTTCCAGATGCATCTATATATTTATTGTGTGAAATGATTGCTGGTCATATTATATATACTTTGTTTGATTGTGGGTGTTGAAGAGCTATACATGCTAGCTCTTGGTTGAGAATTATATTTGGCTCGAGGTGGAGGGGTTTATAGAGGGAGGAGAAAGTTGGATTCATGATTTATTCCTTTCAGTTTTTAAAGGATATTTCCCCTCCTGAGCAGGAGGTTAAAAGGCTCCCCAGAGACCTGGGCGAGGAAGGCATCAAAAGGAGACCCTATAGGTGGGTTGCTCCTAGCTGATCTTTGGTCCTTCCAGACAAGGCACCTCGGTGAAGGTGACAAATTTGCTAGCGGAGATGTCTTTTACCTCGGGGATTAGTCGAGAATCAGAGCCTTATCTAGGGCAGTGAAAGTTCTCGGATACCTCGTCATCAAAAAGTTTTTAAAGGATACTTTAGTTGGAACTAAAATATATATACATCACAGTTTCACACGTTGGATTTAGTTATTTGGCAGAGAGGAGTTTGGCTTCTTGGACGTAACTGATGGTGTTATTTTATTATTTTATTTGTTTTTTCTTTTTTTTTTTTTGGGGGGGGGGGGGGAGGAGGGGGGGCGTGGGGGCTTGGTCTTAGATTAGGTAGTCAAAACTAAGGCTCCGTTTGGATAGTGAAAGTGTTTCATCCCATCTCATTATTACAACTTTTCCAAATTTTCACATAAAATATAATAAACAATTCAACTTTGTCAAATCCCAAAAAAATAATAATATTTTAACAATATTTTTTTCAACTTTTATCTAAAACCATCTTATCTCATGTCACTATCCAAACCGCACCTAAAAGTGATAGGTGATATGAAGAATTCTTCCTTGGGCGTTGCACTTGTAGAATGTCTAACAGAAATAAACATCTAAATAAAAACTGCAGGCATTTTTCTCTAGCAACATCGATAGAGGTATTTACCACTAGCAATATATTGCTCTCAATTTGCAAAATTGCGGGCATTTCTTTCCTTACACTCCATGCTCAGGGTGTCAGTTATTGGTAAGTTAGGCTGGGATGTCAGTTCCTTGTTACCATATGGTTATTGACAATGTTATACAAGTTTGAGCGGAGAAATTGTTTTCCAAAGTATATACTAGTTAGTGTACCACGGTTCTAGAGGTCTGAAGTCTTATCTTTTCATGAGAATTAAAGTTTGTGAGGAAACTCTTGCGTGACAGACTGTAGGATTTCAATTATCAGGTTCTATGATATAACATTTGACAACAACAATTCTGAATTATCTTGTGCTTGACTTATGGTACGGAATCTATTTCTGCTAGCTTTATACAATGTTCTTTTTTCTTTAGACCCAATGTGGGTCTGTAAGCCTTAGTTCTAACTTATTGTGTCAGCTAAAGTGATCATTATTACATAAGTTTTTGCATTGTGTGTGTCTCTCTCTCAGGCATTGCGGTTTGGACAAGAGTCGTACCCTCCTTATGAGCCAAGAAGTCAAAGATGTCAGATGTGTTTGCGCTCTGACTCACTGCATAAAGTGATGGAGCGATTGGCAAATCCTGGTAAAGGTTATTTTGTTACTTGTTTTATATGTGAAGTATGTTCTCTTTTTTTGATTGGCGAAGTTTGTCCACTTTTAAGTTTAAACTAAATGTTAAAGTTGTGAAAAAAAGCATTCTCTTGCTGTTGGCTAAAAGGTTGAAAGGGTGTAGCATCATTATCATATATTGAAATGCATAAATACAGATTTTTTGTTTTTACTGTTTTGGTTGTAAAAGTTAGGAGACAATATAGAACGACTATTGATTAGCATTCACCACTTGTGAAAAACGTGGTAAATGTTGTCCAATTTATTTTGTTAAGAGTGACTGTGTCGGCATAGAAGTGGTAAATATGATTCTTACTTTTCTTGTGCCTATCCTTTGTCTGTATTCCCTGTATGGCGTTTATATTCCTGGTATGCACTACGTGTCTTTTAATGACATTTGCTTTCAAAATGGTGTAATCCCAGCACAAATGCTGCCCACAAAACAAATGGATACATTTTTACTGATTTATTTTCCTCTTTTAAGTTTGTGATGGATGAATTCCTGACTTGTTGCCCCAACCTCCAGAGACTTTCCTTGAGTTAGATGACATATATTGAAGACCATAGCTAGAGTCCTGGGTTCAAATCCAAATATGGATTCACCTCAGAATATTGGTATTAGCCGCCTATGGATTCATAAATTCCATAGTGAGGTTGGGGTTTAAACTATGGCTCAAACCTGACTTGGGGGAGCGTTTGTGGTTTACTGCTGTTTAGGCCCCCCTCATGTGACCCTTATTCCTTAGCAAAAGAAAAGATAGCCAGAGTGCTGCTTGGCATTCAAACAAACAGTCACATGAAAGTTGATTTGCTCGAGCATCATGTAGAATATGAAATTTGCATAAATTCTATTTTGTGGGCTTGTTGGGCCTGAGACCTTAGACATGATGGGGAGTTATCAATGTATCACGGCTGGAATTAAATTTGACTCCCCCTTTATACACCAATTTTGGCCACCACTTGGTCCTGTTGACATGAGAACGACCCTGTGTTGAGATTTCTACATTGAATTAACTGCCCTTTCAAAATGTCGTGTAACCACGTTTCAGGTGTCAGAAGGCTTGTCATTGTGGAGGCTGGCAGCAAGCGTGTGGAAGGCATAGTTTCGCTCAGTGACATTTTCAAGTTCTTGCTTGGCTAATTCAAAGCAATGGCCAAAGATATGACATGGATGGGTTTGTGCAGTCTGTTTAGAATTCAAGATGTTTGTTGGGCAGGCATCAGCTGTTCAACTGTTCCATAGACACTCCCATTAGTTTACACGATGAATAGGATCTCGTTTCGCTGATATATAAAATTCAATTGGCAATTGGATTGACCTCTGGCTTTAACGCCTATTTTTTCTTTTTCCTTTTCTTTTAGGATTTTTAGGCTAAAGAAAGAGGCTGTAAATTGAGAGGATTTGATTCTCTCCCAAATTTGTTCATCTATTATCCCTTGTTGATATAATTATATTACTGACATCATGAATGCCACCTTTAGATGAATGAGGGGAGCGTGGCACTTGTAATATTTTTATGCTGCAAATGAAGCAAGAAAGTGCATAAAAAAAGAGACATGGAGGATGGATACTGAATGATTTCCAAGTGATTGATTATGTTCAGTCATTTAACCTGATTTTGATTATTCTCAATTTTCTGACGGTCGCATATGCCTGAATCAAAGGGAATTCAAGAAACAAATTCGAATCATTCGAGATATAAGGTTAGCTTCCAAAGGTTCTTCTGATGATAAGCTTGATGAAGTAATTAGGAGAGCTGCTGTGATTAGTTGTGAGAGGGGTAACGTAAACCATCCACACGAAATATATTTTTTTAATTAAAAAAAAAACAAGACTCTCTATCTACTAGGGAATCATGGATTCCATTAGTTTGATGTGCTTCGACAACATGTGTTTTTGGTGAGCTAATAGAAATGCATACATACATTGATTCTGGTTAAAAAAAAAAAGGGAAAAATACTCTTCAAAGTCTTATGGGTACATGGGATGAGATAAGAAATTTTTAAAATTTCTTACAATTTTCTTTTTAACTATTACTTTAATACAAAGTACTTCTTAATTTTAAATTATCAAATTTTTCATATTTTTACAAACCTTAAAAAGTAAAAAGTAATACAATTTTTTCAAATTTCAAAATGAAAAGTTTATATTAAAAATCATATTTAAATATTTTTTTAATTTTATTTCTTATTTTTCTAAATTTAATAAAATATCTTAATTTAAATAATTTTACTATTATTCACGTCATTTAAACATAATTCAAACGTCGAAACGAGCTATAACCAGCAAAGTACTCTTTGCACGAACAAAATGGCATTAAAACATAAACGCGACGTCGTTGTCGGTCTCCTCCTATGCTCCCAGACCCGACGTTTGAATTTGAAATTTCCAAGAGGCAAGAAGAGAGGTGAGCGGAAAGAAGGAGCTAAAACGGCGTCGTTGGAATTTTCGCTCCCAGTCTCCCTGCGCAATTATTATTTATTTACGGTGGGAAGTAGGAAGATCAAACACGCGAGAGACGAGACGGAGAATGGTGAGAGAATTGGAAGCACTGAGCGAAGAGGAAAGAAGAGCTCTTCGAGGCAGCAAATTCGCTCCCCTAGCTTCCCTTCCCCCTCCTCCTTCTTTCCAACCCAGGTCCCCTTCATTTTACCCCTTATTTCCCTCTTCTTCTTCTAGGGTTTCCCCCCTTAATCTTACTGGATTTTGATTATTTCTTTAATGTCTATTTATACATACGTGTAAATGTATACAGGCTGGCGCACCCTGGAGGACCACTGAGGACGAATAAGGCCGCGGCTTTGGCGAAATTTCTGGAAAGAAAGCTTCAAGAGCCCAATGGATTAGCCTCTATAAACCCCGATCTTCTCGAAATCGCTGTCCAAAATGCCAAACACACCGTTCTTTCCGGTAACTATTTCACTTCTCTTTTCCACTAGTACCAGTATTATTTTTCGTCCATATGTAATTTTTATTGTGTATCGAAATTTAAAAATTTTGATAAGAGCCTCAAATATATATTTTTTTTAAATGATAGTTTTGTAACATTTGATTTACATTAGACATGTTTTTTTTTTTTGTTCCCTATCTCATTTTAAAATGTTGTGTGTTGGCTGAATCAATAAGATGACAGACAAATAAGAGAGAATTTTGATAGTGAGAACTGCATATTCAGATATCTTCACATGTTTGTTTTTTTTCACAAGTATATCTTCACATATTTATGACTATCGCAGTCGAGTTCTTTAAGTCTTCACCATCATTTTTAATTAAGCAATTCATATTAACAATAATTACTGAATAAGCTGTATGACCCTGAGTTGTAGTTGCGGGATGAGGCGGCAAAATCTAAATTTGTGATACCTCATATGATAAGAATAATAGTAGGTGGTGTATGTGATCTCACATTGCTTGAGAAGAAGAAGTTCTTGCTCTTTATAATATTCCAATGAGGTTTCAATTGTATCATTGACTAGTAATTTTGGAGTATAGGCCAAATGGTTTGAGCTTTTCATTTGGGCTTTACAAATAGTATAAAAGCCTATTCTAACAAAAAATGTGGGATTTGAGTCGTGTCACCTACGATAAACTGGCCCGACAAGGATGTTGGGAATTTAAGGGGGGAGATTGTGATACCCCCATATGATAAGGATAAGGTAGGTGGTGTATGAGATCCCACATTTATTGGGAATGAGAAGTTCTTGCTTTTTATAATTTTCCAATGAGGCTCTAATTGTATCATTGACTAATCATTTTGAAGTATAGGCCAAGTGGCTTGAGCCTTCTATTGGGACGTTACAAAATTGTTCATGGAATAAATACAATTTGCACCCTTGGACTGCTGTGTGTTTTGAATTTTTCATCTCCAACTACCAAAATTGACATATTACACTCTAACTACCAAAATTTGACACTTTTCACTTTCCATCGAAACCCATCTGTTAATTCTACTGGCTGACGTATTTTTCATCCATCTTAACACTCAGAATGGAACGAGCGTGCTTAGTGTAAGTATTTAGTAATTGGATGGTACAGTTTGTTAGTTTTTTATATCGTTGGGTGCAAAGTGCCAAAAGTCTAGTAGTTTGATGGTGCATAAAAATAGGTATTTTTTAGAATTTTGTTGATAAAGGACCAACTTGTTACTTGTTCCTTTGATTGTTATGGCAATGTGCATGGTAAATCCATGTCCATGGTCTAGGTTGCTTATGTTTGTGTATTTGATGCATTGTAAGTCATCAACGAATGTAAAGAAGTTCCTAATTTTGTTTTATTTGTTTATATCAGGTGGTACATCAAATTCAGGAAGTAAGATTCAACATGTAGACTCTTTTGGTGACTCTCAGGTGATTTGATCCTACAATCCTGTAACTGTTCCACTGTGTAACCCATGAAATCATTATTTCTGATTAAAATGGTTCATATTTTTATTAACCCAATATAGAGTTATTGTGATGTAAGTTAATAAGGAAAATTGATGGTGAAAAAATATAAAGAACTGAATTAAAATATAGATAGGATGATCCCTGAATGGGCTATTATTACTTCTCAGCTGGGTGGTTTTTTTGGCAGGATTCTACAGATGGAGGAAAAGTGGAAAGTTCTGAGTTAAAGAAATATAAGAAGAAGAAGAAGAAGAATAAGAACAAGAACAAGAAGACAGAAAAAGAGAAGAATAATAAAAAACGAAAGGTTTTTTGTTGAAGGATTTCTTGTATTTATGTCCTTGCTGTTGCCTAATAAAAATTTTGTTTTTGCTGCAGATCGTGGAGGAACCTGGAGTTGCTATGGTGAAGAAGTCTAAAAGAAAGTCCAAATTGTGATCAGAATGTAAATGTGAAACGGCTTCAGCAGAGAAGTGGAAGTCGTGGTATTTTTTTTTTTGGAGACATATGCTTTGCGTGGATGCTAGATAGGACCAGCAACCGACCTTGGGCCGAGCCAGCGACATTTGGAAATGACTGGATTCCTAACCATGCGATTGAATCTGTACCTTATTTTTGACCTATTGCTTATTGTCACAATGGGTAGTGCTGCTGCACATAAGTAGTTTATTTTTCCTTCATAAATTTTTGGGTGGAGGGAAAGGGTCAAGATGGCGATAAGAAAGCTTGGTGATTAGCTGGGAAACCCATATAGCGTATGCAATTTGATATTTTTATCCGAGTCTCTTTTGTTTCTCTACTCGAATTTTCTAAGCTGCTTCAGTTTTAAAAAAAGTTGCTTCATTTACCGTATGTTTTTGTTGGTGAATAATCAGATTATTTGTCTTGAGTATTTACTTTGGGTTGAATATTGAAATAATACAATTGCTCGAGGTGCAATTATGGAAAACTCTTTGTCGAGGCCTATGCACCCAGACATTTATTAGACATCCGGTGCCAATCAAAAAAATATTGAAATAATACATATATGGTTTGTTAATGGGTTGATCAGTTAGTAAACTCTGTAATTCAACATTTTATCTCTAACAATGCATAGTTTAAATAATTTATAATGTAATGTTAATGAAGTTTATAAAATTAACTCTAAAGCTCTGGCCAACTGTTTGAGCAACGTTACAGGTATAATCGTTTCGAAATCTCGTAATGGTTAAAGGGATACAAATTCTGAATTATGTTTTAATTGTAAATGTATGTTTGAATAATTAAATCCGGCGAGCTAGGAATTTTATGTAATCTTGATATGGAGAAAGCTTATAATCATGTCAATTGGAATTCAGTTTTATCTTATGGGGGGAGATGTGGTTTTGGAGGGAGGTGTAGTGGGATCAAACATTGCGTTTCAATTGCTTGTTTGTCAATGCTAGTGAATGGTTCTCCTTAAGGATTTTTTACTAGTTCTTGAGGTTTGAGACAAGGACTTATTGTCTCTCTTTCTTTTTGTCATTGTGATTAATGCTCGTAGTTGTATGCTAGGGGCTACTGTTGGTAATACATTGTTGTTTTGTGAGTAACAGTAGTCAGGCTTCTTGGTGGGAGGTCTTCATGATGGTTTAATTACTGTTACTCAAATTTAGTTTTCAGATTATACATTGTTGTTTTGTGTTGTGAACCCTAATTATGTGCAGACTTTGTGAGTGCTTCTGCTTTGTTTTGAGGATGTGTCCAATCTTAAGGTAAATCTGGGTAAGTTCGAGATGGTATGAGTGGGTCATGGGAGAAATTTGAGAAGTTTTGCAAGTATAGATTGACAAGTTTCCTCTTTGCCCACATTTTACCTTGGGCTTCTTTTGGGAGGCTATGTTAAAGTCTAGCACTGGTTTGGGATGGGGTGTTGGAGAAGGTAGAGAGAAGGTTGGAAGATTTTGTATTTGTCAAAAGGGAGAAAAATCACTCTTATAAAAAGTATTTTATCTAATCTTCCTACATATTTTATATCTGTTTTCCATTACAATTGGTGTGAAAAATTGGTTGGAGAAGTTATTTCAAGACTTCTTATGGGAATGAATTGGGGAGGAAGTTGAGACACCTTTTGAATGTTGAGATAATTTCATCTCATTTCATCTTACCACTCAAACGCACTTTTCAATTTCAATCTTCAACCTTTTTATCTATCATTATATAATCATTACAATTTTTTTAAACTTTTAAACAAAATATAAAAATTTATTCAACTTTTTTTAAATTTCAAAATAAAAATTATATTCTAATAATATTTTTATTAATTTTTTCTCTTATTTTCCAAAATCTTATAAAACATATTTATTAAAATTATTTCATTACTATTAATAAATTAGTTCATTATTATTCACATATTTTTCATCTTATCTCAATTAGGGTACTGGAACGAAATATTTTGATACCAATTTTGTTTTAAGATACTCTATATATAGATAAATTAAATATATATAAACTACATTTCAAAATAACAATAATATAAGTTTTAAAAACATATATATATATATGTTTGTGTGTGTGTGTGTGTGTGAGAGAGAGAGAGAGAGAGAGAGAGAGAGAGAGAGAGACTCAATAATACTCAATACAACTCTTAACAACACAAATGTTTAGTAGGAGCGGAATGGCTTGGGTGACTCCTAGGAGGGTGGTGGATCTTTTTACTTATCGGAGAGGTTTAAGGGGTGATTTGTAAATTTCCATAAATTGATCCCTTTATTCCTTGTGTGATATATTTAGGTCGAGGATAATGATCGATATTTTGAAGATAAGGAACGTTAGGTTGAACTTGGATGTTTTTTCTTTTAATGGAACTAGTTACTTTTGGCTTGTAACTAGGTTTAGTATCAATATACTTTCTTGTGTACTTGATTTTGCCCTGTTACTCATCTGAATAAAAATTTTCTTGCTCATAATAACAAAAAATAAAATAAAATTGTAATGTTAACACCAAGAGCTGCTTGACATGTCTATTAACATGTGGAGAGGTGTGGTCCCCCTCCGTGTCTCTACGACCAACCCCAACGAGTTGTGGAATTCGTGCATTTTATATTTCCCATCTAACATCATATTCTACATATTATATAAGGCTTTCATTGTGACTTATTTAAAGAAAACATATGCTCACGATACAACAAAACAAATTAAAATCACGAACACAAGGGAATGCCTCGCGAGCGGTTTGCCTTTGGATTTGATCCCTTCTCCATTCAATCCATGATGTGTGGATGTGGTTGGACCCTACCATCAGAAATTGCTGTGGTGCAAAAGCTTATACTCCATCCGGAGATTTTATTTTTAAACATGTTTTAACCGATTAAAAATAAAAATGCGTTTTAAATTTGCAACGGAAAATGTAAACCTGAAACTAATATGTGCATTAGTTTATAATGTATGACCAACATGCGGCAACGGCTGTTAGTACACGACCACCCATTTGGTGAGTGCTCGCATGTCGGCACCTTGCAGGCGGGATCTGCCAATGGTTTCAGTCTACTAATTGTAACAACAGATTGTAATTGGAGAGATTCTACATACACGAAATTTTAATTTGCATTCCAACGAATTTGTGGTTTGGTCAAATGCATGTGTTCACTTTACCTCGTTTTCTGAAGGTGATCGATTTTGCTTGATTGCTTGGTCTGAGGTCACGTGGACTGGACACGCTGAAGAGGAGCAAAGCCCAAGGTATCCCACAGAGCCTGGTTGTATCATATAATTATCAGAGCCCTTTCTTCCCTCTCCCTCTATCTTCCTATGTGGACCTGTCATGTCAAGTCAGATCCTAGTTATGGCATTATAGGCTTTGTTCAAGCATAAGACCAACTCAAATTGCAGTGTAGTGGTTAGTAGTGCTTCGTAACATTCTGAGTGCTAATTATTTAAGCTTTCAAAAAGACTATAAATAAAGAATACAAAAACATCATAAAAAAGCAGAAGAAAACAAGATGCCGGCTTTCACGTTCTGAAATCAGTTGAAAAAACTTAATTGGGATATTTTAATACATCTATTGAATCATTGATCCCCTAGTTGGTGAATGGAAAAAGGGGATTAAGGGTGAAACATCGCACATCATTTTCAAAACGTGAGCTGAAGAAGAAATTTGCTAGAATCAGCGAAGATTTCGCAGTCGAGGCAGAATGGAGTAATTACCTACGTAGGTATGAGTGCCAATATCTGATTTTTAATAATTCCCATGCATTTCTGTATCTCTGCGTAGATTGGAAGATTCTGCGAACAACATGGCTGCAAACTTGTTACAGCAGAATCAAGTACCTGGGCGACATCAGCTGGTGGAAATTGACGTTCTGTGCACTTCTGCAATTTTTTTTTAGTGAAGATTATTAGAATTACAGGTTACAAATTATCATATTTTCGGTACAGCAGTGAACATAACCATGAACTTGGTAATGATATTGCTAATATTCAACCAATATTACAACCAGAAGATATTGGAAAAGGCAAGGACTTCTATTTATAATACATCTATCGAGCAAAATTTTTGCTCTGGATTTTTTAAACCCTAATTCAGTTGACTTTTTAAAACCTCACTAAATGCATAATATTTTGTTTGCTTCCAAAATAGAATGACTTTGTTACCACTCCTCCGAGTTTAGTGGAGAGTCCTTTTTTAATTATTGTTTATCAATACTATTGGTACTTCAAACCGTAATGTTCAAAATTCAGAGTTCAGAGATCAGCTGGCTATGTAAAGCGAGTAATCGACATCTCATACACAAATTTGCTGTCAGGTGGAAGATTAACACCCAATACAATCCCAGTCAACCACTAATACCATATGGTTAGGGAAAATAAAACTTGATTTGTTTGTTCTACCAAGTGACACTGATCACTCTCTGGCTACAAAAACTCAATCCCCTAAGAATATAGATGTACCCTCTCCCCAGTGGAACGTCACTTTCTTTTGAGCTGCATAAGACTGGGAATTGGACATTTCAATTTCTCTTGAGTTCTATAATCTTGTAACTCATCTAAAGGGAGGGTGGGAGAGGCTGACTAGTTGGTGTGGCAACCTGTGAGGAAAGAGGGATTTACTGTTTGTTCATTCTACAAGTCTCTCACCACATACAATGCAATCCCATTCCCTTCAGAAGCGCATTTGGAAGACCAAAGCTCCCCTGAAAGCAGCTTTTCTTTTTTGGTATGGATAGCCTCATTGGGGACAATTCTCACTATAGACAACTAACAAAACACATGTTTATTATTATGGATTGGTGTTGAACGTGCAAAAAGAGAGGGGAGACAGTTGATCACCTGCTACTTCATTGCTATGGAATGAATTCTTTGCCAGAGTGGGAGAAGGGTTGTTGACTTCCTAGCAAGTTGGAATGGGCTGCAAGGTAATGCTCAAATCGCGGCAGTATGGAAAATGGTCCCAATTTGTCTGAGGTGTCTTTGGAGGGAGTGAGATGAAAGAAGCTTCGAGGATCATCAACAGTCAATGGACGAGCTTAGACTTCTGCTTTTTAATAATTTATTTCATTGGTCAATTTGAATCCATTTCGATGGCTTGAATAGCCATAATTTCCTTGTATCGTTGGACACTCATGCTTAGGTGTTACTCTTGTGTATGTCCCGTATGCCTATTTTTATCCTCAGTCCTTGTTTTAGTGATAAAAAGAAAATAGCTGTACCCCACCATGAACATACCTAAAGATGCCCATCTTCTTTAGGACAGGGTAACACAATTCATCCAAATACGTCTCTTTTCCTTTTTTGGTAGGCAAATACAACTCACACCAAGTGAACTCATGCTCTTCCCCTTATTCATGAGGAAGGAACTTGGGAGAAAAGTATTGGCCTTTTCAAAATGCCTAACATCCGAGAACTAGATATCGTTTAGGGACAAAATGATCATTTGCTACAAACTAGAACCAGTGCAGTAACCAAAGTTCACAGGTGATTCCGTTACAACAAAAAATAAATAAATATGGCAAAAGCAGATAAAGGCACTTTTTAAAATTCTAAATAAGTGACAAAAAGGCACTGTGGTAGGATGGTGTTTAGGGATATAGCTAGTTTGAATTATGAAACACTACCAAACAATAGCAAGTTGCAGCATATCTAACCTTTTAATTTGGTGTCAACAGATTTAGGATCGTGAACAGAAAATTATGGAACATATAGTAGAATTTACCTGAATCATGAGCAAAGTTGCAACACAATGAGCAATTAATTCCGAAGGAATTTTTGCTTCATTTTGGTCAGTCAATCTGTCTGACTTAGGATCAGGTGCATGAGTAGTTGCCGACGTACAGGCAGTTGATCGGTCCTGAGAGACCGGAGTAGTAATATGAGTTGAATCTGCAGGAGCAGCACTACTCCTGGCCAACACGCTAGAATCATCTACTGAAAGCTGATTATTTACAAAATCTATAGCTTCCTCAATCATTTCAATGGTAGCTCCCCCATTTTTAAAAGATGAAACAGCCTGAAGTCAATAGAAAATCATAGTCAGAAGCACTGCATTGAAAACTAGAGAACTGAAGTGGCCACTACATGGACTAACCTTGTAAACAAAATGTCAGTGCGGCCCATACAAAAGCTTATTTTTATAAAGAAAATATTATTTTTTTCAGAAATTTCAGAAAATAGCCTGAAACTAAACCATCTATCATCCGTATATTCCTACACAATAGAATGCATCCCTAGGTCTAACAGAATATTTCCATTGAATTTTCCAATTTAGGACCAATTATGCATATCTAAAATTGTAGGGGCATGGAACTCCCTAATGCAATGAGAGATTCACTATAATGGAGGTGGGGCACTTCCATCAAGCGCTTTCTAGCATGTTCTACTATTTGTATCCAAACAACAATGTTAAAACATGATAGTCCAACCAAATGGTAAAAAATGAGTCAAATTTGAAAGAAAAAAAATTGTAAAATAAAATAAGATGGATATTTGAACAATAGCAATTTTTTTTTTTTTTTTTAAGTGAGACTAAAATGCTGTATCCATACCCGCATAGCCACATCAACCATAGTTTGAGCTTTTGTTCTTGAGCTTTCAACAATTTCAACAACATGAGGTCCAGAATCTTGGATATGACAAGTTGAACAATCAAAAGAGTTTGACTGGCCACTGGCATCACCTAAACCAGACATGGGCTTCAACAACATAAGTGAGGAGCTCTCTTGATACGTGTTGCGCTGCCTCAAGCAAAATAGAGCAGAAGAAACCTGCACAAGAAATGCAATAAACTCAAGCAATTGCTGCACGGTCAAAGCAAAGTAGCACAAATGCTATAAGAAGAGTCAAGTCTGAAAGTCATTAAAAAGAAATTCATGCCTGCTCGTTGACTTCATGTAACTGTAAGAGTACTGCAGCATATTGCTTCTTAAAATGTTCTGAATCCTTGAGAGAGTTATCCCCATCTTTCTGGTTTTCAAAAACCGCATCATTCATGCACCTCAGCTCAGACACCACGGCTTTCTACAAGTTTTAACATGATCCATCAGCTCAAACTTGTAATATAAAACCCATTCTTCTATATATATATATATTATGCAGTACAACCTTTTTGTCAAGAGAAGAAGTCAATACAGAAAGAGCCTGTACATCGGCTTCCTTTGCCTGGATCTGAGCAAGAAGTGAAAGTTGAGAATTTGCTGCTTGTTGAGAATTAGTGATTTCACCAGGCCTTACTTTAACTTGCACGCTAGAACTTGGTGAACCAGCCTGACCAAGACAGTTTTGGTCTAGTCAATAACACAATATTTTTGCTTTCAGACATTTTCCCATGTCAAATTTTTCTAGAGTGGCAAAATATGAGACCATAGGTTTGGGCAGTTAGACAAAATGGACAACAGAAAATTAGGCCCTATAAATGGGAGAGAAGGACATCTGCAACCAGACAGATGATTGGGGTCAACTGAAAACAACATTAGCAGAACAGTTCTGAGCAACATGAACATGATCCAATAAAGAGTTAAAAATGGCATTCATCCAACAGAATATGAGCAGAGTAGTTTTGATGGTTTGTCCAAAGCACATGCTCCCCCACACACATCAAGATCTCTGAAAGACTGAAATAATGAAATTCATAATGTACATTAAAAGCAACATTTATTTTCCAATGCCGAATGCACAACCAAAATTGGGGGCACAAAAAAAGAAAAGAAGACTATAAATTCCAGAAACTGCTGACTTTCACCTGCTTTAAAAACTTGCTGATGTGGTGATGGCATGATGGGGATGTATAAGAACCATCTATGCTCTCCAGGTTCTCACTAGGGGCAAATTTAGTCTTGAACTCATGGCAGTTCTCGAATAATTTATTGACTGCGGTGTTGTGCCTTTTAAGAGACGCAGGCATATTGTCCAACGGATTTGAAGGCATGCAATCAATATCCTGTGATGAAAAAATCAATTTCACCATGCAATCCCTTAAGGAACAACACAAAATGACAAACAGAATGCATACACAATAAAGGACTGAAATTCAATCACATAGTTTATCATAAAACCATCTTAGCTAACTTACCCAAAAACAAACCTTCTTAGCAAAAACAAAGTCGAGAAAGAGAAGGCACGTTTTATATCACAAATACATACATTTGCAAGTATTCCTATCTCATCATAAGCCACATTATGCTCAAACTGTCTTTTGACATTCTTTTAAGTTATCTGATAAGAAAACAGAGGAGTTCCTGTCTCATCCTAGAAAAGCCTCACAGATACATGCACCAAAATGACTACCAAACATATTAGAACAATGAGTGGAACAACAAATTCAAATTAATGTGCATGAGCTACAACTAATGCTATACTTTAACAGTAAGTAATGGGCATTAAAATGTAGAAAACAAAATTTGAAAAGGTCCAAACCCTGTACCCACAAGCATAGGACAACATCATTAAAATAAAATACACCAGCAAAACCACCCATCTAGTATTGTCAAGCCAAAGGAAAAAAACCAAATCACCGAATCAAGAAAATTTCTTAAGATTTTAGGCATTAATTCATTGTCTTCGTATCCCATTCTTTTTTTATATTCAAAAAACAAACTTCTTAACTGGGCCAGTTCTTTAAAGCTTTCAAACAGGTAAGAATGTAAAATGTAGGAACAACATAATAAGGAATAAAAAAAATACCATGACAAATTCAACCCCTAGTTCAGGCCGGTCAAACTGAATACGACACCTACTATGGTCAACAGTTAATACACTTCCATCATGAATTTCTCTTGTCCCCGGATGAAGAGCAATAACACGTTGTCCAACTGATAAAGGACGAGCTAAATCAGTTGGAAGTCCTTCCCTGGTACCAGCACGTAGTTCAGCATAATGTTTTCTAACAGAGTCCCGGTATTGATATAGCTTCTCTCTTTCTTCCTTCAGAAATTGGACGGAAAATCTCCGGGGTCTGCCAAGTGAACTGCAGAAACAAGATATCACAAATCAATCACATGGTAGAAGACATTTGATCAAGAATGTGAGAAAGCATAGTATGAACATCAAACATAAGAAGGATAGAGGGCTAAATACCTCCTTATGACACCCCATTCAACACGGGTTAATCTTGGAACATGACCCAATCCAACGTGGTCCAAGTACTCCATGAATTCCCTTTTCGCAAACCATGGGTAATCGATAGCACTGTAGAACCACTCAAAAGTGCACCATCTCTGTGCTTGATACCAAGATAGGGAATTAGAGAGCTTTTCCTGTAATGTAAAACTATATAAGAAACATAATCAAAATATTCAAGAGACTCAATTTCATGGCAATACAAATGATGATGAATATTCAACCTTGAGAGCAAGTACTCTGTCTTGGAGGGAAGGAATGGGTATATTGGGATGTTCATTAAATGTATTTCCAGAAGACTTTGAATCATTCTGTATCACTGGTTTCTGTACCTCCATCTTCCGTCTACTCCTAACTTTAGTTGGTGGTTTGACCTGGTCTGTTGATGAAACCTGTAAAGTTGATAGAGCTGAATCATTCCTTTCCCTTCCAAGATCAGTACTTGACGACGTATGTTCCATAGGTTTCACCATCTTTCCAGATTTTGATTGTGTAGTATTATGAGAGGAGCGTTTGCCTTTACTCAAAGACACCTTTACTTCAGCAGTAGCCTACAAAAAAGGGCAGGATGCATAGACACCAGGTTTCCAATTAAGAATATGAACAGGATACAAAGAACACAATTTATTCAGAATTCCTGTAATAAGCAACTTATAAAATATGGTAAATAAAGACATGGTAACTAATTTCAACTTAAGGTCTGTACTCCATTAGAAACTTTCAAAGAACTGAAGAAAAATGACCATAACCTAGAACTCAAAACTTTCAATGATTTGCTTGATGTATCAGCCTACTTCCTAATGGCTTGAGGTGTTCAGTCTTATGGTTCACCAACCTATCAAAGCCCTGTTGTATATGAGGTCTTTGGTTCAAGTCTTGATGACACTCATCTAGGCAATTTTCTGGTTCCACATAAATGTCCAAGGCCTGCAGTTGATTAGGGGTAATCTAACAAGCCTAGACAGGGAAGGAAGGAGGCTGCTACAGGTTTGCTTGATCTAAATGCTGGCCTCCTTCCTAATAGTTTGCAATGCTGGAACTGATGGTTCACCACATTAGGTGACTTGTTAATGAAAGCATGGATTTCTGTAACATAACCAAAGCAAATGAATCATGAAAAGCTTGCAAGAAATTATATCTGCTTCAATCTGCTATAAATAAAGATTAGAATAGAGAATGCAGTTTTAATATTTATTCTCCTTTCCGAAAAAAATCTTAAATAAACGTAAGCATGGGCCCCTTGTGAAGATAAGTGTCTAATTCCTTTAAATAGTATCCAGGTGCAATCAAAACCCAAACAGCAATACATATGACACTAAAGCACATCAGCCTCATAGAAGTCGGTACAGACCTTCACAATTTAACATGTAAACCATATTCATAAATCTATCTTCTGGATTTATTCTGTATTTATATATTATCAAATCCATCAACTCATTTATTTTCTGTATTTGTGAATGAAATAAATCATAATTTCTTATCATCTTGATGTTTGATGAGCAAAGAGATCATAAGAGGACAATGTAATCTAACGGGTGTGTCAAAATACTCTTCCAATGAGGATTTTTTGGAGGGGCTCACGCTAGGCATATCTTCATATACATATAGTCTCTACCATGAGTAGTATGGCAACATCAAACTAGATATTTTTTAGGGAAGCTGTAACAGCACCTATTATAAACTCAGATGTAAATACCTATAAAAAAAGATATAAACTCAGATGTAAACAATAGCGCACCTCAAACTTTTTAGGCTCACTTAGATGAGAATCCGTATGTGCTTCAGTTTCAAAAATCTGCAACTAACAAGAAACTTGCATGTAGTCATCAACTCAGGTACAGACCAAACAAAGATTGAGGTGAAGTTTAATATTTTCTTACTTTGAATGGTAAAAATTTCTGCTTCCTTTTTCGCATTCCAGTATTGGACTGGTGAGCTTCCTCCTTTGATTCAGGAGTATTGCCAATGTGGTGAGCAATACCTTTGCCCAGTTTAGGTGTTCTCAAAGCACTGACTTTGACTCCAGGAATAGAATGATTCTCTTTCACCTTAGACTTGTCAACGACATCAAGACTTTCTTCTTTGACCTGACCAGATAACTCTAACAAATAGAACACAACAGAAGATCAGATCTTTAGGGAAACTAGCTTGTAGTTGCATGCTTAGCAAAAACCCATATATTCCTGTTGTCATTCTCTGGCCAGCCATATGTATATCACAGAAACAAGCAAACAGAAAGATAACCTCAAGGTACCGAAAAGTAGTAGAGAGAGAGGGATGGACCGCTAGTAATCCAGCATGGCATTATTTTAAGCAAGCATCATCATTGTCAGTGAAATCAACAACATTGAAACAAGCATTAGGGAAATAACTTTTCTAGATTGAAAAAAGCGTTTAAAATTTTAAGACAACATGAATGAGAACTCACACAGACCCTGCTTGCAATAGAGGCAGCAAATTACAAGGCAGTAAAAAACAAGCTTTTGCCATTTTTAAGGCCGCAAATTGCATTTACTGAACAAAATCTCCTAAAGTATATTGGAGGCTCACCTCATTGGCATAATTGTATAAACAAATAGCTTCTCAATATTATATCATGTTTTTTGGAGATTTAATAATCAGATTGTGATATCTTTTCAAGGATTGATATTTCCTACAAAGCATTCTATTTTTTGACTAGTTAAAGCAATTTTTATTACAAGTGTTGACTCCAGAACTTCATATTTCTTTGATAAACCTTTTTAACTAACAACCAACTTCAATGAAGTATTGTGTAATCTACCATTTACTTTTTTATTCTTTCAGGTAATGTCATTGCACACAGAGATTTAATAATGAAAATCTGAAAACATCAACGCTTAACACAATGAAGTGTATGCACTTTATAAGGACAACTGAAATGATAAGGACATAGAAGGCAAAGAGCAAGTAAGCACGTCATGTCACAGATTAGTCCTTGCATGATACTTTAAGAAAATCTTGTTATTCAAAGCATTGTCTGTCAAAACATAGATATCTTACCAGTATCTGGCATCATTAAAGACAGATCTGCCAAAGTTTGCAGGGCATCAAAAGAAAAGCCTTCATCTACAACAAAGAAGAGTAGCAAACAATAAAATTAAAAACATGCTTCACCAAAGTGAAGAACGAGGTAAAATTTACAGGTCAAGAAAACAATTTCGTTTGTGGGGAGGGAGTCCTAGGACATTTATCATTATAATTAACAAAACCTTGCAAATTTGACAAATTGATTAGACACCTGATAAAAACCCAGAAAAATATAATGACTGCAATAAGTATGATTGGGTGTCCCCACTTGTTGGAGGCTCATTCATGTCATCTGATAATTGGGCAATCCTTGGTCTAGAATTGATAGATTCCTTGTATCCCATGATTGGGAAGCACATTACTGAACTTTTCCAAAAGAGGCTACCCAAACTCTTGCTTTGATCATTTCCCCATTAGTCTTGATTGTGGAGGCATTTAGAGGGGTATGAGTTATTTCAAGTTCGAGAATATGTGGTTAAAAGTAAAAAGGTTTTGTTGACAGGGTTGGCATGCAACCAGTTTCAAGGAACTTAAAGTTTTATCTTGGTCCATAGACTAAAGACCCATAAGTATAAATTAAGAACTAGATCTGAAAGAGAAAAGGTAAATTGTGCTCAATAATTCCTAATCACAAACCTGTATTTAATGAAAGAAATAAAAATTGTTAGTTTAAACTGTTCTACTAAAAATAATCAGCTTCCATCTACTTAATTAAACAAAGACAAAAGACAAGCAAAAGTCACAGAAAAACAAAGAGAAAATTGGTCAAGTTGGCTCCAAAAAGTTAGCGATCCTCACTTCAAATTCAGTCAATAAAGGTGTAACAAATATTTCATTATAGAGTGAAAGAGAGGACAACAGAAAAAGAATATTTTTATGATAAGTAACAAGAACAAAAAAATATTACTATCAGCAAAGGCTTCGCTTAAGAACAATGGTTAATGTACCTCCAAACAAAACTTTCTTACTTCTCTTCCTCAGACCCTTGGAAGAGGACCTTGCCACAACCTCACTTTCAAGCTTTCCTTTGACAGAACCTGGTTTTTGTCCTTCCTCGGTCCCACTACAAGCTTCCTTTATGTCATCCAAATCATTGCTTATGCTTTCTTCAACTTCTGGCTTCTTTCCAGAGTATCTCTTCCTTTTTGGTTGGCCTTCTACGGTACCGACACCTTCTCTGCCCCTTAAATAACACTTATCTATGGCATAATCTCCATTATCAGCTTCAGTGCTTCCTAAGCTTAATTCGCAACCACCCTCATCCACTTCACTACCACGAAGGTTGGCACAGGTCATTTCTGATTCGGTATGCTGATTAGCAACAACAGTCACAATTGATTAACTATCATAAAGTATTACTAAAGAAGGCAAAAGAAGCTGTCAGTTCAATATACTCACCATCCTTTCACCATTTTGAACTGGTGATGGTGCGGCACCATTTGATTTTCTGTTCGGTGTTTGCGAAAGTTGTGGAGAACCTCCTCTTTGTGAAGCCTCAGTCAACACTAACGCAATCTCATGAGCAACATCATCATCTTTAGCATCCACCTTCTGTTTTGAACCTTGCCTAGCTGGAGAAAATTTCTTTTCCCGACTATCTTTATCATAAGAGTACGAGACGGGGACACGGGGCGTCCTTTTCCCAACAGCGTGGGGCTTAATTCCTAGAAGAAATTAAAAAACAATGTCAACAAATTGGGACATAGGCAACAAGATGTCAAAAACAAACACTTAGATTTTAACTTCAATCTTCAGCTGAACTAGCAATGCACATGCATGCATGTAACATAGAGAAAACGGGAGGAGGGGGCGAGAGAGAGAGAGAGAGAGAGAGAGAGAGAGAGAGAGAGAGAGAGAGAGAGAGAGAGAGAGAGAGAGAGAGAGAGAGAGAGCATGATCTTTCCTCACCAGACCGCCTCTTCTTTAATAATGACAGGCAGCCATAACTTGATGCAATTGAGTGGGATCGTGAAAGCTCAGGAAAATGCCCAACTAGTTCTTTGGAGGTGCTATTCTGGATTTTTCCCCGTGCGCGCTTTTGAGGTTTCCGAGATGCTCCTGCACCCTCATTGCTCTCTTCTTCACTATCACTTTCCTCCTGCCATCTCGAGAAATATAATTAGTTCAATTGGTGCAATTCCCACAAGCTGGTTGCACTTTCTAGATGCAAGCAGCACTCTTTTTTTTATCAGTCTAGATGCAGACAAACTCAATAGATTAGCTAACATATATGTTCAATACTCAAACTAAAGAGTAGAAACCACCAAACAGCACATAACAACAGATATAAACACTTAAATCATCAATTAGCAAACAAAAAGGTTGAAGCAGGGTTTCTACAGTATAGTCTCACCTCTGAAAAGAGGTCACCCTTAAATAAAGAACTTCAAATAGACAATGGGGATATGGCATTGTACAGCTTCATCGCCTCAACTTGGAACTTTAAAAATTGCTCCTCTCTTATTTACCCATTTTATTATTTTGAATTTCACTCTAAGTAAATAACAAATGCCACATTTTAATTACCAGCAATCAGATGATGCTTACATGATAGCTGCCAAAAACTTCCTTCAGTAGTAATAAAAAAAACCTATAATTTTAGAAGTTGTATTGAATCTCCCATCCCTCCTATATAAAAAATTGTACAAACATCTGATATCTAAATCAACAATTGTATATTCTATCATCTGCATTCTCGACAAGCCTTATTTAAGCTGCAAAATATATATATATATATGCTGTAGTAACATGTTTTTATTAAGTCAACAAGTTTTTGTACTTTATTCCCTAATATTTCATCAAAAAAGGTGTATTTCCTTTCCCTTTCAGTACTTATACCCAAGGCAAGCCAATTAAAGCACCAACAGCATGATAATTCCAGAAAATACGATCCTTATAAGAGTATAAAGTTATAAACATGAGTATTAAATTTGGAATCCAATCTCACCAACATAGAATAGTGATCAGTCATCATCGCTATTAGTCCAACCACTGAAGCAGTACCCTCTGGAAGAGATAAGTAGGCCTGAAGTCATAACATAAAATCAAGTCACCAAGTTTTGCAAACAAAAATTGAACTAACCAAAAGTCATCTCATCATTCGCATAATTTACAGAAGATAAAAAAAATCAGGCACCCCAACAAAATTTAATCACATAGAATCAGCAATCCTTTAAATGAAAACAAACAAACATAAATCAGAAAAGTAATTTGTTAACAGTCATTAACGTTATAAATAAAACTTGGCACACAAAATCACAATACATATATTAGAAGCACCATAAGGTAAAGAATCAGGATGAGCTACTCAGTAAATTCAGGTTATTGAAATTCATGAGCACCTTATTCATAGAGTAAAGGGCCTCTACCATATCCACAGATCGGTTACGCACTACAGGAGCCACCTAAAGAAAGAAGTGACAAAAACCAGAATATGTAATATCTATAATATCAAGATTCCAACTAGGAATTTAAGTAGAATAATGAAAAACTTCAACCATGAAGTTGCAAGGTTGTTCCTACAACATTTACTGAGGAGTCCAAGTAACAGTCATAGATATATAATTAACACTGGTCAAGAGCAGAAATGAAATGAAGTTTGCACTGACCTTCTTCCAATCCTTCCCATACTTACGGTATGCTGCATAAAAGCGCTCAAGCTCTTCCTTGCTCCATTGAGGTCCTAACACGTCAGACAACTTCCTCTTCTACACAATAGGAAGATGGTAATAAAATAAAAAGGAATCCAAATTTTCAGCAAGTTGCTTTTTACCAATTTCAATTATATTGACAACTTTTTACTCTGTTAGCATAAATACAATGGGCAAAGGGGTTGGGGTTGGGGGTTCAAGTTGAGTATTTGTTCTACGGGAAACAAGGGATTGGGGTTGGGGAGGTGTGTTCCATTCCAATTCGGGCTTGGTGTATTTTTGGTAGTTTTTCAAGGGCTTTTTGGGTCATTAGGGGCTCTCTAATATGGGCTAGGTGTTTTATTGTATACATCCAGTGTACTTGGTTACTCCTATTGATATATATAATATTTTTACTCATAAAAAAAAGTCCAAATATAGAAATTTAGAAAATAATTACCTTCTGAACATAGCCAGGACTAACCCGCTGCCTTTTGTTGGCACTTTCTCCATCTTTGCTAGAAGCAACCTCATTAATGTAAGAAAACCTCTTATTCACGCTTCTCGATTTTCTTGATGGGGCCATGAGTAACTTCAGCCTGAAGTAACTTCCTTAGTTGTCTATAACACATCATGATACAAGAAGCAAAGCGTGAGTTAGTAAAGCAAAATCCCTGAAGAAAAGCAAATCTAATAAACCTAAGTTTAACATTTGCAGAGTCTTCACTAGAATCATCTTGATCCCCAACACCACTGCCTTTGTGGCCCCAAAGAAAAGAATCCAAAAACTGTGGCTTGCTCCAATTTATAAGCTAAGAAAAAAAATCATACTTAAATTGGCTGACATACAATAAGAGAAAGTGAGAATTTTATTTCCTCAATCCAGCTTTAAAAACCAAATGGAAATAAAGGTAGAAGAAAGAAACTGAACTGGATAAACACACATGTGCGCACAAATTGAGAACAGAAGATTGTAGATGCTTTATGAAGCATGACTTACAAAAAAATGTTTAATGAAGCATGAAGATGAATAAGAAAGAGATATGACAAAGTGATCATTCTGGAAGAAGTGTGTAATACACCATGTTACACAGGGAGAGTGCAGATTGTAGATACTGAACTGCCAATCTCTAGTAAGCTATAAAAGTAATTACACAATTATTTACATCCTCATAAATGTTAGACCAACATCAACATGGAAAAAACTTCAATGCATTAGTTGCTAATCAAAGGTAGGAAAAGGATTGGGAAACTAAATCTCCTAAAGTTTTCAAACGTGGGGATCCAAGATCCACAAACTAATATGACAAAGGACGAAGATGTTAAAATCTTGTCTTGTTTTCCATTCTTTAGGGTCTTACAGCAAATTGATCGAAGGTTAGGAACCCTAACAAATGGCTCAATTTTTGTTCAATGAAGCAGTACTAGCCAGTCAAAGCACATATAAGTTTTGAACATGAAGGGAAGAGTAAGCAAACTAGACATTTATTTTACGTTCTGAATATGGGAGGAAAAGAAAATCTTTCCCAATAAATTTTATCAAACTATTCACCTTAGTCTGCTTAAGTTTTAAACCAGTGAGTTCTACATTAACACTTTGCAATTGTTTGAAATAACGTTTAAATCAAAATGGTGTCACTGTATACCGGCAGATCTACAGATTTATCTCTTGTCATCATTTCTTACCTTCCCTTGAGCGCCCCTTGCAGTTCCTCTCGGTGACAAATGAAATTCAAAGCCGTTTAAATGGAAGATTGCTTCATACACTAACTTTGAATTAAGATATAACCTATACACGTGCAGAGATAACTATAGCCCGTGACCAAGATTGCCAAAGCAAGATCGGCACATATGTTCCATACCCGTCAAAGAAAGTTTTGATTCATGAAAAGGAAAAAACCCCATCAAAGGGATACTAGATTTCAGGTTACATTCATTAGATCGGAGAGAACCAAAATCCTCCGCCTATTTTGGCTTATGCAAAGTATGATATCCCCGTTTTACAAGCTGAAACAATAAGAAGCATAACCAATCTAATTCTTTTTATCATTTTCCTTCCTTCAGATTTCCCGCCAACCAAACAGAGAGTTGTACTGAGAGACGACACGAAAATTTAAACCGATTAAAACTCCTATAGCTTCGGAGCAAGAAAGGAATAGTAAAATAGAAAGTAACGATGCTAAATCGTTTGGTTGCTGAGAAACAATAGCGAAAGGTGAGAGAAACTCCTACTTGTGAAAACGAAAATATCACAATCCAAGACGCTGATAAAAAAGAAAAACCAAAAGGGATAAAGAAGGAACTCACTGGAGTTACACCGAACGCAAAACGAAACATAGAATTCAGACGCTTTTGATCTCTTTCAGAACCCTCAGTTTTCTAGGAACGGTCGGGAATTCAAACCTCTAACAGCCCTAAATAGAGGAGAATTGAGCAATCAGCAAATGCGCGCTCCCCGATCAAATCGCGTCTGCTGTGTCATAAAGGGAGAGAGAGCAAAACCACCGACCGATCGAGCAGCTCAAGGGAACGAGAACAGAGTGGTAGAGAAGAAGAAGAAGATGATGATGAAGATATGATGATGCAGAGGAAGAAGAAAAAGAGAGAAGAAGATTGAAATTGAGAATTTGGGGCATAACCGCGAAACTTTAAAATAAATAAACATAAATACGAGACACAGACACGCAAGAGTTTTGTAATTAAACTTCACTTCCAGATTTTTTTGAAAATATTTCTTCATCGTTTTTCCTTTTTCTTTTTCCTTTATTTTTTTAAACGTGGAATGATTATTGTGTATGAAACGTCCTAGAGGTCCCGGTGGTCTGCAATAGCCTCATCTGTACACGTGGCACAGTTGGTTTAAATCAGAACCATGGATATAGGTGTGAGTTCGGTTATTTCAGGCTCTATGGGGACACAGCTTGAGCTACAGCTTCAGAATCATAGATTCTCTTCTTTATTTAATCTTAACAATTTTGAAAATAATTAAATATTAAATAATCTTAATAATTTGTATATTACTTTAAATATATTATGTTAATACCAACTTTCATTTAATAAAACTAAATATTAAAAAATAAAATACGAAATATTGCATTTTTAACCATGAAGGTTGGGGTAATCCGGGCAATGCCCCATCATTGATGTTGACGTTGTGTGTTTGAGAAATTATTAATGATTCACTAATGGATGGATTAAAATATTTAAAAATATAAGCATATTAATAAAATAATTTGATTTCAGAGAATAGGAGGAATATTTTAATATTTATAGTAATATTTATAATAAAAACCACTCAATGATAATTTCATTTCTAATAATATTACAGTCATAAAGAGATTTTATAAAAATAAAAATATAAACATTAACATGACAATATAACATAATATAATACGTTAGATCTACTTTATAATAAAAATAGTTTTACAATCTAATATAATACATCAAATTATATCAATTTATGAATCTATTTTTATAAAATCTCTTTACAGCTAAAACATTTCTCTTCCTTATCAATGTTACCGTTGATATCTGCACCACACATTTGGAGAAACTAAGAAGCAAAATTATATTACTATAAAGACAATGGTAGGATAACTATCAGATGTGCCCACCAAATGTGCACACTATTACAAATGTATTTTTTTAATTTTCTTTAATCATTTTTTAAATATCATTAACCATTAAAAAATAAATAAAAAGTATATATAAATTCACTAATAATCAATTTTTTAACTATTAAAAAAAATTAAAAATATATAAATAGACACATTTGATAGGCATATTTAGTAGTAATACCGTCATTTTTCTTGCTATAAATTATAATGGGTGCGTGTGAGTTTCCACTTTCCACTAGAACTTATTCTATGGAATGAATATTCCACAAAAAGTCAAAGATTTTAACAAAATTAAGTGTAAAAACGCTCAGCCCATATAATCAGTAACCTCATTCAGATTGTTGTAGAATTCTCAAAATTTATCCATCCCTAAGTATAGCTGATAGCATATCTGAGGAGCTCCACAAACGCAAGGAGATGCTGCACTATTTTATAGATTCCAAGAGAATTCTTCACCCACAGGGCCACAAACATGAGAAAAAACGATGTTTCATGCCCATAAAGTGGATTGCACACCATATTCAAGACCTCCAGCCAGCTTTATGTAGAATACAAAGGTGCAATAAGCATAGCTGAATTGAACAAAAATCTCACAATACCAATATGAATTTATCATTGAGCATATACAAGAGCGACCTCATGAAATTAGCTGCAGGGTTTATTCAAGACAGAGCAAGAACCGAGTATTCCAGCATATTAGCCGGACTATTGATGAACATTCTAGTTTATGTTGTCGAAATTAAGCTGAAACAATGGATGATTCATAATTGTAGATAGCATAACTAAAATGAATTTCCCTCTAAGATATGAACTAAAGCAAGTTCAAGAACAATGGGATCAAGTAACAGAATAAGGAAGTATAAAGCTTCAATATATAAGGAGCTTCCTCAATAACATTTCATGCAATTCTGCAGAAAGAGTATTGCATGATCCTCAAACAGACAGTCACCCTAATCTTGACCAGATCTCCCAACGGTAGAAATTACATAACAACAAAATTTGGACTAGGTCGCTTCTCCAAACTCAGAGAAATAAGCACCACCAGCCAATCTGGTAAATAATCTGGATTTTGGATTAGTTGAGCTCTTGGACCCCAAAAATTGCAAGAATACCATTAAAAGATTCTGCAGTATCAAATCATTTAACAACTTATTTGATTCATTATTCATATGGGCTACAACTCCTTCATCTCACTCTTTGCCTAATAAGTTCCACTCTCTTCCCACCTCTGAAAGATCCACTTCTTCCTCGTATAGCTTCAATAGCTCAGAAGCTTCCATGTAAGGCGTCACAAACTTCTCCAGGAACTTCTTCTCCTGATATTCGAACACTGTAGGTAAGTAAATATCCTTCTTGACCAAACCTCTCGACACTAAATCTTTAATAACTGAAGTCCTCGGAACAATTCTCTTCTCCAAGCTCAGCAACACAAGTATCGGGCGCTCAACAATAAGCGAACACTCCCAACCCATTTTGTTGACAAAGAAATCCATTGCCCTCTCAATCTTATCCGCGGAAGCTAAAATATACGAGGGATGCTTTTTAAACGCTACAATTATTTCTGCCTCAGATAAACCCCACCTCTTATAAGTATTGACCTTCCTCTCCCACGTCGATTTACTCATTCCTGTCATTGCATAAATAGCTTCAACAAATTTCACGTTTGAGGCATTGAACCCCATTTCCTTCACTTCCTCCACAGTTCTTTTAAACCTGACCGGATCTGTCATGAAAACTCGGGGATGTTCTTTGATAAACTTAACTATATTTGTTTCGGGCACTCCATTTTCTCGCATGATATCGATATTAGCCACAAAAGTGTTAAGATCGGCAGAGAGAATACCCGAAAAGCGTTTAACAGCAGTAGCAGCCTCCACATCGGTTCCAAGCAAGTTCCTGAAGAAAACAAAAGAAGGGACTATTTGTTTCTTTAAACTTCGCTCCAATATGGGTGGGTTTCTAGATACGACTCCAACAATTTCAGGGCTTGTAAAGCCTTTGGAGTGTAAAAATTCCAACTTGGGCAAAAGGGTTTTCTCCGGATCTGCTAAAAGCACAGGAGGGACTCTTTCAATGACAGTTGATATTTGGGATTCTGAGAAACCATGGTTCTTGAAAAAGCCAATGACCAAGTCTGCTTTATCTGGGGTTTCAAAATTAACATGTTGAGAAGCTGATAGAGCAGTGTCTCGGGATAACCCACATGAGTTCATGAGATAGGAGACTGTAAATGAGTGTTGGTTTGAAGTGCTTGAGATGTGTCTGGAAGATGATAATGATTTGGGGGCTGCTGAAGCAGCCCTGATGGTGCAATGAGTCCCATTGAGAACAGTTTTGCACAAGAAATTCAGCATAGATGGTTTGGGAAGAAGAAAGCTCCCCTACTAGTTTTGGATTTTCGCGACGAAGGAGCAAAAACCAGTAATTCTACCAGAGTGCGAGGTGGAAGGAAACGGCCGAGCAGAATTCCTTACCTTCTCACACAGGTAGGTTTTAGGTATCAAACATTCAAAATAAACGCCGTACTTTATTAGGTTTTAAATGATAGCTTACTACTCCTTAGCATATATTTATAATTTAATTTGAATAATACTATTCATTATCTTAATTCTTCATCATCTCATTATTATTTCATAATATAAAATTAAATAATTATAAACTATTTATTATATTTTACTTATGAATTAATCATATAATATTATATCATAAAATGATGAAAAAATAAATGATAAATAGATTTGTTGTTATAATTTATATAGTCTAATTGAAATTTTTATTTTTTAATTTTTTAATTTTAATTTTTTTAACATCTTTAATTATTAAAAAAATTAAAAATTAAAAAAATATGTAACTTTATTAATAGTCATTTAACCATTAAGTAAAAGAAAAAAAATTAAAAAATTAAAGAGAATAATAAAATTGTGGTAGAAAGTAGTAAACCTATTATTATCCTTTCAGAATACGAGTTTATCGGGTATTTTTTAGACCCATCGTCTACAACTTCACATATTTCCTTGACCATATTCTTATGGCATTTATTTAGTTTTGTTTGGATATAAAAAGTATTTCATCTTATTTTATTTTATTATTAAATTTTTTTAATATTTATACAAAATATAATAAGTAATTTAAATTTTTCAAATTTTAAAACAATAATAATATTAAAAAATAGTATTCTAATAATATTTTATTTAACTTTTAAATTTTATCTAAAATTTATCTCATCTTATCTCATTATCTAAACCACACTTTAGACATGTTCAGTACAAAATAGGCATGAATAGCACGTGAGACTCATATGCGACGATTCGGGCAGGAGCGGACCTACATTGATGCTTGGGGGGGCTATCGCCTTTAAAAAACTTTTAAAAATTTGTTTTAGTATATAGTTTTTTTAAAGATGTCCTCATACAAAGATAATTTCCCCCCCCCCCCCCCCAACAAACATTGTAAAAAATCTTACTTAGTACTTAGTTATCTGGGTTTCTTTTAGTTCTTCAACCATTTTTCATACTCAAACCTATTTTTTTGTCATTAATAAAATCTCACATTCTCATTTTTTTTAAATCTCATAAGAGGCAAGAAAACATCTTCGTCTTTTTTATAAGCTATTTGGTATATTTATAACCTCATTTTTCCTATTTATTTACACTTTTCTTTTCAAGTCTTCCACTAACTAATCTATTAATTTGGATTAGTTTTGTTAGTAAGTATATATGCACTACCATTGAATTAACAATTATGAGTGAAGGCAAAGATAAAACCACTTAGTTAATTTTTATCATTTGTCTCAACAAGTCTCACCTAGTTATTTCTATCTTAATTTTTATAATTTACTTAAGTCCGATGGAGATCAAGTGAGAGGTTCAGGTGGGCGGCTTTAATAATTTAGTTGTCCCTAAATAACTATCTTATATGGTTAATATTAAATGTCGGTGACATACTTTGCTACCTTAAATGTTGGTTACTATTTACCCTTACATACGACTAAGGGTGTTAAATCGTGTTAACGGGTCGTACTGGTGTCGTATTAAAACATGTATGTTATATTATATAGGTCAACCCTAACCCGACCCGTTAAGCTTATCGTATCAAAATCTCAAATCCTAACACGACCCATTAATATAACGAGTCATGTCAACCCGTTTTGACCCATTAGTGAATATAACAAAATAGGTTAATATGACACAATACGACATGTTTCAAACTATTTATGTAAATGAGTTGAATAAAACTGAAATTAACCCGTTTGACTTGATTAAATTTAGCATAATTTTATTTAAAAGTTAAAATCACAATATTTATAAAAATTATAAAACTAACTACAAATCCAAATTTACAATCCAAATAATAAAAATATTAAAATTAAAATTCTAATTTTAATTTTAAGTATAAGGGTATAATTATAATTTTAACTTTCTTAACGTGTCATAACGGGTTGACCCGTTAAACAATCGTGTCTTAACGGGTCAACTCATTTTTATATAAACCCGTTAAGACTAAACCTTAACACACTATTATCGTGTTGTGTTCGTGTTGGGTTAATGAGTCGTATAATATATCGCCACCCCTACATACGACACACTATACTAATCGTCTCTCATGCACCAAATCCTAGTTTTGTCCCTGCATTATGGCATTTACCCCCAAGGTTTCAACATTTTTTTGTTGAGCCTTTGGCTCCCTTATGCCTTCTTTCCAAGGCCAAAGTCAAAGATCACCTCCACGCTTAAGCCACTTCACCATTTTAATCCGCCTTATAAGGGAGTATGCAATTGTTGTGCCCTAGGAGCCGTGCGTGGGTAGGAAGCAAACGTTTGCAAAGTGGTATCACTTTAGTGGAAAGTGGAAATAATCTTGTTGATCCAAAAAAAAAAAAAAGTCATTTCTCTAACTTTTTTTCTCCATTCTATCTGAAAAAAATAAAGATACCCTATCCCTTTTTGTCCGCCTCCACCTTAGGTTTTGATATAGAGTTAATCTTCTAGCCAATCAGTTGTTTATTTCTAAATTACAGCTTTTCAATGGGTGAGTGTCACGTAGCCTTCTCACTTTAGCTCCCATGTGCTCCCACTTTATGAGATCACGCACGGTGACCCATCCCTCATCCTTTCTCCATTCTCTCCCACAGAACCCATACACATGAGGAATGTGATTCTCTTGGTGCTCCCCTCTCTCTATCATTGCACGAGGAACGCCAACAAAGAAGTTCACTCTAACTGCCCACTAAAATTGAACTCAAAATCTTCACCTCCATCATTGCCATTATTGATTTCACCATTGTCGGTAGCTTTGGACTAGAGAATTCCGACCCTTTGTTAAGAGTTGAGGGGGGCTGATAAGATCAATTTTAGAGGGATCATGTCTTGGAGAGAGATGTCATTGAGGTCACCATAAAAGGCTGAGGCGGGAGAAGGATTGGTGGGGGCCTTGAAGAAGAAGCTACCAAACCGTTGAGGGCTAAAGGGAGCTATCATATATCAAAAGGAGCAACTATTGTCAAAGTTGAAGTTCGCAAGTGGGAGTGGCACCACCACTTCCATCTCCATTATTTTATTGACTTTGATCGTGTGCTTAAGGTTGAGGTCTTTCCTATTGTCTTTAATGAGAAGTGGGGAAACAGTTAAACTGTGAAGATTATTAATATTGTGTGTGTGTGTGTGTGTGTGTGTGTGTGTGTGTGAGAGAGAGAGAGAGAGAGAGAGAGAGAGAGAGAGAGAGAGAGAGAGAGAGAGAGAGACCTGGAAGAGCAGTTTTAACATAAACAAAAGCCCCGCTAAAGCAAGTAGATTGAACAAAAGATTGGTACTGAGATTTCACAACTATGGTTGAGGTATTTTTTCTTTACTGCATTGGAAGAAAAAAATAGAAACTTCTTTCTTTGAATAGCATTACTTTACCTAGGAGCTGTAAACGCTATAAAGGCTAGCACGGTAACTCCAGCTTGTGCCATGAAAAGCACCTCTGAATCAATACACACCAACCACGCCATGGACAAAACTGTCACAACCTCTAGGAGGATTGTTTGGAACCATACCTCGACACGGCTCTTGGAGGGTTAGGACAGTCACATGACTAGCCTACTTACATGCCTTGGCTCATGTCCTGACACGTAGCAGGCATCCATGGAGGCTACTGGCCACGCGCAGACCGTGCTTGCAGGCCTGTGTATTCCCTTGAGCGTGCACTTGTGATCATGCATATGCACTCCAGCACCACTTAGCAAGATTAGTAGTGTACCTTCACAGGCACGCCATCCAGCATAAGACTCCAGCCCATGCCTTGCAGCCCCTAGCCCTAGCCACCCATCACTATCCATCTAGGGGATTTCTAAACTTTAGGATCCCTAATTGTCTTTCCTTATCCATTTCCCTTCATTTTTGGTGATTGGTTTTATTCACCAAGTTTGATCCCTAAATTCTAGGAGTTATCCTAAAATTTCTCAATCACTTTATCCATCCATCTCATCTTGTCATAATCGAACCCCTCATCTCCAAAATTCTCTCCTACAATCTAGCAAACCTTATTCCATTCAAGCCCTAACCTCTCTACATGCCAAAACCCTAACCACACATCAAGGTGGCACCAACCCTAGTGCATTCCCTCTAGCCTTGCGCCACATCACTTGCTTTGGAGTGGAGTCTCATCACTTCATTCATCATTTTCATAACTACCATACATCAAACCAACCCAAAACACTTAATCTCACCTCACCAAAATTGCCAGCATTGCCATTATTGCACAAGAACCAAGCAAGAGGGCTTAGGCATTGGGTTAATCCAAGGAGAACCAAGGCGAGGACATCCTTAGTGTCTGGGGACTTGATCGAGGTTCCCAACACTAAATTGGTACTTTCATTGAGAGTCTCATCAAGAGATTCTTGATTAGTGTTTATGAGAAGTTTTCACTTCTCCAAGAGGTAAACGACACGTTAACTCAACCTTTATGAATTTCATTGGGAGGTCCACGGAAGACCTGGACGTTGTTTATTTTTTATTGATTGTGAATTTGATTATTGAAGTTTGGGGTTGAGGAGGAGGTCGGAGTAGTGTTACTTGAAGGGCTCGGCCACCATTGAAGGTGGAGGACCTGTGATTGGACTTGTGCTTGTGCAAGAAGGATTGTCAACCTACAAAAGTGGACAACTCAAGGTTGGACTTTGGAGAACTATTCTACCATCTAAGAGAGTCCGATTTGCTGCCCAAGCTTCACTAAACGGAAAATTTCAATTTGCAAGTTGTTCAAGTGGTTAGTTTGCAAGCACCATATCCGAAAGCAATCTAGGAGCCAAGGGGAATAAGAGTTCCAACCAAGAATGCATAAAGATGCTCAAGGGGCATACTTCCAAAGTCATGGACATTCTTAGTGAGGTCAACACTACAATGGCCAAACTGAGGATGGCCTTGAATGCCACTACTCGTGAAAGTGAGGAAAATAGGAGAGCCATGAATATGATGAAGAGAGAAACACGCGAGAGCATAGAAAGATTAGATATGAGACTTGTTGAAGGCCAAGGGCAATGCCATGAGACTAAGGGACAAAGGCAAGATGCTTTTGTCGATTGTGTAGAGACAAGTGTGACCGATCCTATGCATGAGCCACCAAGAGTTGAAATGAGAAGAGGCGGTCGTATTGAGAATGACCGTGTTGTGGTGGGAAGATGGATCCAAGATGGTAACCACAATAGAAGTTCGAGTATAAGAGAGAGGCATCAAGATGTAAGATATGAAGAGCCAAGACATGATAATAACTTTAAGGCCGAGTATGAGCATGAGGAAGAGAGGCCTTTAGGCTATGACAACCGATTTGAAAGAAGACACAGTTACCATGAGAGAGATAGAAGACATCATGGTAGAAAAAATGGTGATGCCACGAAGATAAAAGAAGAAATCGAGCTTATGACCTGGGACCTAAGAGACCAAAGGTGGACTTCCCTAAGTTCAATGGAGGGGATCTATGAGTGGTTTGATAAAGTGGATCATTATTTTCGTGCTTACGAGGTACCTAGACATGAGAGGGTATCTATGACATGTTTCTATTTGGAGAGAAAAAAGCAAGTAAGTGGTGGAGGTGGATAAGAGACCAATATGAGAAAGAGGAGAAGCGCTTGGGATAGAGCGCATTTGAAAAAGAATTTTTGTTACAATTTAGCCCGTCGCCCACCATTAATCATCATAGGCAACTTGCCAAGTTGAAACAAGATGAAAATGTAAAGGTATACATAGAAGAGTTCCGGTAACTTCAAACTCTTGTTAGAGGTTGGTTCGAGGAGGCCCTTGTTGGGACGTTTATTGATGGATTGAGGCCTTGGTTAGCCAAGGAGATCAAATTGAAGTAGCCCACCAAGATCCAAGAGGTCATGAGGATGGTTGAGATATTGGAGGAGAGTTTCTTCTATAATAGGTGTCAATCCAAAGATGTGGGAAGAAAATTCACTACATCATTGCAAACCAAAAATCTTTGGAAAGGTAGAGATGTTGATGAGGGGACTTCCAAGCTTAAGCCGAATGACATGAAGAAATTGTCAAGAGAGAATCAAGAAGGGTCTATACTTCAAGTGTGGAGAGAAGTGAAGTAGAGAGCACACATGCAAGTCGGCCAAAGCATATGTGCTACTTAAGGATGATGATCATGAGGAGTCTTCCAACCATGAGTTGGAGACTGAAGAGGCTGAACCTAGTGAGGATAGTGGTGATGTCGAGATCTCACTCAATGCCATGTTAGGAGTCCAACAACCCACTTCCATTAGGATTATGGCATGGATTGGGAAGATTAAGGTATCTTTATTGGCAGATAGTGGGTCTACCCACAACTTCTTCGACTCCAATGTTGTGTCCAAAGTGGGGTTGAAGCCGAGTACTATTGAACCCTTTGAAGTGAAGGTTGCAAATGGAATCAAACTCAAGTGTGAAGCACTTATAAGAGAGGTCAAGATGAATGTGCAATGGGTGAGAATAGTAGCGGATTTGCATGTCCTAGCACTTGTAGGACTTGATGTGGTACTAGGCCACGCTTAGCTTAAGATCGTTGGGAAGGTGATTCATGATTATGACAAGATGACCATGGAGTTTAAGCTTGGATATAAGAAAAGGGTTTGGAAGGCATTGCCAACCAAGGAAGTAAAATCTTGTGAGGCCATAATCTTTGAGAAGTTGTGTAGGGGTGGAGCTCATTTCTTTGTCGTGATATTGGCCAAGGAATATTTGGCTTTTGAGGTGACAAAGGGGGAAGATGAGAGCAACCAAGATATGATATCCTTGCTGCCTGTGGAGGTTTAGGAGGTCTTGAAGGACCATAGGAGGGTCTTGGAGGTACCTACTACATTGCAACATACTAGACCTTTCAACCATCGTGTTGTCTTAGTCGATGAGAGCAAACCGGTTAATGTTCCCCCATACCAGTATGCTCATTTCCAAAAGGAAGAAATAGAGAGACAGGTGGATGACATGTTGAAGAATGAGTTGATTCGGCCTAGCACCAGTCTTTTTTCTTCACTGGTCTTGTTTGTGAAAAAGAAGGATGGTACTTGGAGGTTTTGCACAGATTACCAGGCATTGAATAAGGCGACAGTGAAGGACAGATTTCCTATTCCTACAGTGGATGAAATGCTTGAGTATTTGGGACACTTCATTTCAGGAGGGAGTAAAGGTAGATCAGAGAAAGATTGAAGCCATGGTGGATTGGCCACTTCCTAGTGATGTTTTGGCCTTGAGGGATTTCTTAGGGCTAATAAGCTATTGCAGGAGATTTGTGAAGAATTATGGGCTTATAGCCAAACCACTCACTTCGTTCCTCAAGAAAGACAAATTTGAATGGACTCAACAGGCAAGAGAAGCCTTTGAAGACTTGAAGAGGGCTATGACTACCACACCCATGCTTGCCCTACCCAACTTTGAGAGAGAGTTCGAGGTGTATACTGATACTAGTAGTGAAAGAATAGGGGCTGTTTTGGTTCAAGAGAAAAGGCCATTGGCCTTTATTTCTAAAGCCCTTGGACCAATGAAGAAGTCATGGAGTACTTATGCCAAGGAAATGTTGGCAAATGTGCATGCAGTAAAGGTGTGGCGGCCTAACCTCTTGGGCCACAAATTCACAATTGTCACAGACCAACAAGCTTTGAGACACTTGATGAAACAGAAGATTGTGACTCTGAACAACGAAAATTCCTTGTGAAGTTACTTGCATTTGAGTACGACATTATCTACCAGTCGGATAAGGAGAACAAGGTGGCGGATGCCTTGAGTAGGCGGGAGAGGAGTTCACTGTTGGAGATAGATCATGATGATGAGAGAGTGTCAAGGGTTCCACACTTGATCGTTGAAGGCAAGGATGTGCTTGAAGGGAGGCGGAATGTCACAACCCCTAGGAGGATTACCCGGGACCATACCTCGACACGGTTCTTGGAGGGTCAGGACAGTCACATAACTAACCTACTTGCATGCCTTAGCTCATGCCCTGACACACAGCAAGCGTCCATGGAGGCTACTGGCCACGCGTAGACCATGCATGTAAGCATGTGCATGCCCTTGAGCGTGCACATGCACGCATGCATGCGTGCACCAACACCACTTAGCGAGGTTAGTGGCGAGTTCTTATAGGCACGCCATCCAGTGCAGGGCTCCAGGCTGTGCCTTGCAGCCCCAGCACTCAGACCGTTAACTTGGGCCATGCATGACCATCACCCAGGCCACCAGCTTGGGCCACGCATGACCACCGCCCAAGCCACTTGACTGGGCCTCAAAGCAACAGCAAAACACCACCCTGTGCCCACCATTAGGCTTAGGCTTGGCACCATGCCATGCCACCATTAGTAGGTCATGCACAACGCAATGTCGTACCCACCACCAGACTAACGCATGACACCATGCAGCCATGCCATCCAACAGATCCATGCGTGGCACTATACCACGCCTAGCAACAAGCAATGCATGACCCCAAGCCATGCCAACTATCAAGCCATGCACGGCACCATGTCGTGCACACCATGAGCCACCATGGCCCGTTTATCACTATGTTATTGCTTTTAGTTTATTTATTTAATTTATTTTGCTAGGGACCTTTTGGGGGTTTTCAACTTGTAAACTCTATAAATAGGACCCTTAATCATTTCATTTACATATTTTGACAATTACCCTAGAGGGAGATTATTTGTTTAGGAGATCTTATTTCGATGCCTTTGCACTTGGATTTTTTGGGTGAAATTCGTAAATCACAAAGAGATGATCATCACCTTGCAATTAATTGAATATGTGTGATTTAATTTATCAATTTATGAGGTTTTTCTTTCATCTTTGTGCATTGCTTGAATTGGTGTTGAGTGTTCATTGTGTTCTTCATCTTGTTCATGCGTGTTCTTCATATCCTTCCATCGTGTTCATCATTTTTCTTACTTTAATCCATTCCCCAATCACTACACGCCTACCACCTTATTTTCCATAGTTTCCATATTCGGCCACCAAATTGCCCACTCACTTATCATTTTCGGCCAACACTTCCCAAGCACCCTTCTTCCATTTTCCATAACCCTAGCCGCCCATCACTATCCATCTAGGGAATTCCTAAACTTTAGGTTCCCTAATTGCCTTTCCTTATCCATCTCCCTTTTATTTTTGGTGATTGATCTTACTCACCAAGTTTGATCTCTAAATTCTAGGAATCATTCTAAAATTTCTCAATCACCTTATCCATCCATCCCATCTTGTCATAACCAAACTCATCATCTCCAAAATTCTCTCCTACAATCTAGCAAACCTTATTCCATCCAAACCCTAGCCTCTCTACCTGCCCAAACCCTAACCACACATCAAGGTGGCGCCAACCCTAGTGCATTCCATGTAGTCGTGCGCCCCATCACTTGCTTTGGAGTCCCATCACTTCATTCATCATTTTCATAACTACCATACATCAAACCAGCCATAAACACTTAACCTCACTTCACCAAAATTGCCATCATTGTGATTATTGTACAAGAACCAAGCAAGAGGGCTTAGAAATCGGTCAATCCAAGAAGAATCAAGGTGAGGACAACCTTAATGTTTGAGGACTTGATCGAGGTTCTTTCTTTAAATAGCATTACTTTACCTAGGAGCTGTTAAAGTTTTGAAGGCTAGCACAACAACACCAGCTTGCATCATGAAAAGCACCTCCGAATCAATACCCACCAACCATGCCATGGACAAAACCTAGCTGCCACGGTCGCTGTTGGAGATGATGGGACTGTTGTTGTTGGCGTTGATGGACATGTAAGGAGGAGGGGAAGTATGAATCACAGGGACCCCCTTCTCTGAAGTCTTTTTCTGCTACTGCAGTTGGAGGACGTTCGAGATATTTAAAGCCTAATAAGTCGGATGGAGATGGAATTGCTTTTTGTGGTTTTGGCTTTTTTTATTGGATGTGATGAGTCTCATTATATGCAGTTGTTGCCCAAATGACTAATACAAGAGGGATGGTGAATTGAGTTGTATTTAAAAAAATAACAATTATAAATCAAATATACAATATAAAATATAAACAAACTACGAAACAGTAATAAATATAAAGAGTAAGGGTAAGAGAGAAACAAACTCAGTATGTTAACGATGTTCAGCCCCACTGCCTACGTCCTTGCCTCAAGCTACCTCTTGAGAATCCTCAAATTCACTATTCAACCTCCTTCAAGTGGAGATAGAAACCTATTATACCTTTGAACAACACCGCTATAAAGGATCCGTGTAGAACACCCTCTACACTTGCAATCACCTTACACGTGGTGATTTAACTATTCCCTGTGTAGAACACTTTCTACACGCACAAGGGTTATACACACCCTTTTACTGATACAAGAGCTGATAGTGGGTAGGTTATCAGAAAACACTCCTCAATGAGTGAAATAAGAACAATACAGCGCAAACTATATCTCTCAAAATGAACAAGGATTAAGGCTCAATACTTAGAGAAGAGAGAATGAAAGCTTTGAATGAATGTTGTATGCTCTTGGTGTTGTGAATGTGAAGCTCTCAAATGATCTATTTATAGGCATATGAGACTTCATATTCAAATTTAAAAAGATTCACATGTCAAAGACAACATAATTCACTTTTTCAAAAAAATCAAATCTAATATTTTACTTTTAGTATATGACAAAAGAAGTACACTTTCCTTTTCAAAAAATTCAAACCTAATCTTTTACTTTTTGCATATAACAAAAGGAGCACACTTTCCTTTTCAAAAAATTCAAACTTAATCTTTTACTTTTTGTATATGACAAAAGGAGCACACTTTACTTTTCAAATTTTTCAAACAAAATCATCTACCTTTTGTATAAGTCTAAAAAAAATCAATCACTTTTGAAAATATTCAAATAAAACATGCACATATGAAAGATGACAATTAATCATCTTTAATATTTTCAAAGTTCAACCCTTTAATCAAGGCATGAATATGTAAAAGATGACAATCAATCATCTTTCAAAATTTTCAAATTTAATTTTCAAAAATATTCATGCATATGTGGAAAATGTATTTTAATGATTTATGATAAAATATTAATTTTGAGTATTAATCCTAATTTCGAATTTTGAAAAGATTTACAACATTACTCTATAACTTTAATGTGAACTTATTCCCTTCTTGCTCATGCTTGTTTCCTTGATGTGCTTGACTCCATTGTGTAGACAACTTGAACTTGAGACTTCTTTATTCTTTGAATTCATTAGTTATCATCAAAATTCATGTGTAGATATATAATTACACAAAGTTTGAAACCTTGGGTTCAACAATCTCCCACTTTGATGATGACAAACACTTGATAAAACTTGAAATCTGTATTGATACTTAAGCTCCCCCTGAGAATGTGCGCTAGTTTTTCAAGCAAAAGTATAAATATAATTCCAAGCATATATAATAAGTTTAGCAATTCAAACAATGTTAATGTTCTAGTCTAACACTTCTTCCCCTTTTGGCATCATTAAAAAGGATCCGCAACAAGTAAATGGACCTGAGGAAAACGGTGCTTTAGTAGACACTGTAGATAGTTAAAAATAAATAAATAAATAAATTTGATCCGTCCGTGACCCGGCAAGTGCAGCTGGAGATTTGAAAAAATCGCCTGATGTTGTTGACAAACGAGATTGAAGGCTCCAAGTTTCTAAAAAATGTCATTTTCATCGATCGAAAAAAAATCACATTGCTCTTTGACTTGGATGATAGCTCGTCTTGGTTCTTTATGCTATATCTATAAAATCAGTCTTAAAGTTCATCCAATCCGCATCAAGTTTTCTTCTCATCTCTATAACTCACCTGCATTCTTTCAACATTCTTGTTTTAAGCCTTCTATTCTTTTCTCAATGGCTCATTCTTCTAACATTTCTCTAGATCCATCCATGAGGCATTCTGCACCTCAATCTCCTGTCCTTTCTGCAGTTGCCATTGGTGCTATGTTGCAGCAAGAAAATAATACTTTGGCTAATAAGTCAGATTCTAATGCTATATATAACTTGGTGAGTCTTGGGACTCGCTACTCTTCCTCTATTGTTGCTTTTTCCCAGCGGCTACAAGCCAAAAATCATGAAGTTGAAAAACTTAAAGAACAAATTGTTGTATTTCAACGAATTGTTCAAGAGTCTCACACAAGGGAATGAATTATTCGGCAGAAGAATAAACAGTTGAAATCTTTATTAGATTCTTCATTCCGCTTGCCGATTCCCATGAATAAGAATGACATGATATTGTATGAAGAGAATGAGCGTCTCAAACATGAGGCTAAGAATCTCAAGTTTATGTAAAAGTATTTAAAAAATCTATTTCTATTTTTATTGATTCTAGTCTATCTTTTAAGAGATATTCATAGCATGCATCATTCCTATCTCTCTTCTGATCATACATAATCTATCTTTTGGTAAAAGTTTTGTGAAAATATTTGTTAACTGATCGTGTGTGTTTGTGAACTCTAGTACTATATCGCCTTTCTGCACATGATTTCGAAGAAAATGATATCTTATTTCAATATGCTTAGTTCTAGAATGTTGTATTAGGTTCTTTGAAAGATTTATAGTACTTGTATTATCACATTTGATTGAAATGTGATTATACATGAGTTTAAAATCTTCAAGTTGTTGCTTCATGTAAAAAACTTGAGCACAACAACTACCCGCAGCAACATATTCTGCCTCAGCAGTAGATAGTGCAACAGAATTTTATTTTTTACTAAACCAGGAAACTAGTGCATGACCTAAGAAATGGCATGCTCCATTAGTGCTTTTTCGATCTATTTTACAGCCAGCATAATCTGCATCTGTGTAACTGATTAGATCGAAAGATGTGTGCTTAGGGTACCATAACTCTAGGTTAATTGTACCACTAAGATATCTAAAAATGCGCTTAACTGCAATTAAATGTGATTTTTTTGGAGATGATTGAAAGCGTGCACATAAGCACACACTAAACATAATATCTGGTCCACTAGCTGTTAAATATAATAAGCTACCAATCATACCTCGATATATTTTCGAGTCAACTGGCTTACCGGATTCATCTTTATCAAGTTTAGTTGATGGGCTCATTGGTGTTTCAATTTCCTTAACACTTTCCATCTCAAACTTTTTCAGTAATTCCTTAATATATTTTGATTGATTGATGAATGTCCCACTTTTTGTTTGCTTAATTTGTAATCCGAGAAAGAATGTAAGTTCTCCCATCATGCTCATCTCAAATTCTTCCTGTATAGTCTTAACAAAAACTTGACACATATTTCATTAGTAGCACCGAATATTATATCATCAACATAAATTTGAATCAAAAGAATATCATTATTTTCATATTTAATGAAAAGAGTTGTGTCGATTTTTCCTCTTGAAAAATTTTTTTCAATCAAGAAACCACTGAGTCTCTCGTACCAATCTCTAGGAGTTTGTTTAAGTCCATATAGTGCTTTTGTGAGTTTGAAAATATGATTTGGGGAAATATGATTTTCAAAACCTGGAGGTTGCTCGACATATACCTCTTCATTTATAAAACCATTTAAGAAAGCACTTTTAACATCCATTTGAAAAAGTTTGAAATCTTTATAACAAACATATGCAAGTAGCATTCGAATAGCTTCTAATCTTGCGACTGGTGCATATGTCTCATCATAATCGATTCCTTCTTCTTGATTAAAAGCTTGGGCTACAAGTCGAGCCTTATTTCTAGTAATGACTCCGGACTCATCTTTCTTGATTCTAAAAATCCATTTTGTTCTAATAATAGTATGATTTTTGGGTTTAGGAACAAATGTCCAAACAGCATTTCTTTCAAATTGATTCAACTCTTCTTGCATAGCTAGAATCCAAGATTCATCAAGAAATGCGTCATCAATATTTTTGGGTTCAATTTGAGATAGAAAAGCAGTATGATTGCAAATGTTTCTAAGAGATGATCGAGTACTTACACCTCGTGAAGGTTCTCCCAAACTTTGTTCCACTGGATGATCTTTCACAAATTTTCACTGTTTGGTTGCATCTTGTATTAAATTTTAATGATCTTTTCTGATGGCTCCATGTTGAATTTCCTCTATTGTTTTCTCTTTGTTGAGATTGAGACTTTCCGTTTTATTTATACCTCCTGTTTCTTCATCAATAGATTTCTTGGAGAGTGGAGAATTAGATTCATAAAATACTACATGCATAGATTCTTGTACAGTCAAAGTCTTTTTATTGAATACTCTATAAGTTTTACTATTAATAGAATACCCGAGAAAGATACCTTCATCAGATTTTGCATCAAACTACCTAAATTATCTCTGTCATTCAAAATAAAACATTTGCATCCAAATACATGAAAGTAACTAATGTTGGAATTTTTCTCATTCCAAAGCTCATAGGGGGTTTTATATAATTTAGATCTTAACATAACTCTATTTATAATATAACATGCAGTACTTACCGCTTCGGCCCAAAAATAATTAGGCAAGTTGTTCTCATTGAGCATTGTTATTGCCATCTCTTGAAGAGATCTATTTTTTCTCTCTACTATCCCATTTTGTTGAGGAGTTCGAGGAGCAGAAAAATTATGCACAAAACTGTTTTCATCACAAAATGTTTCAATATTTTTATTAACAAACTCTTTTCCTCTATCATTTCGGATACTTGAAATAGTATAACCCTTTTCATTTTGAATTCTCTTGCGTAACTTGGTAAAGACATTATGTGCCTCATCTTTATGAGTAAGAAAGATGACCCAAGTATATCTAGAGAAATCATCAACAATAATAAATGCATAATATTTTCCTCCTAAACTTGCAACTCTATTTAGTCCAAAAAGATCCATGTGTATCAATTGCAATGGTCTAGTAGTGGAAATATATTTCTTGGTTTTAAAAGAAGTTTTTATTTATTTACCAAATTGGCATGCATCACAAATTTTGTCTTTAAGAAAATATATTTTTGGTAAACCTCTCACAATATCATTTTTTGAAAGTTTGGAAATAAGTTTCATGTTGGCATGACCTAACCTTCTATGCCATAACCAACGAGTTTTATTTTGAGCTGAAAAACAAATTGCATCTTATGAGGTAATTTTTTCAAAATCGATTGTATAAACATTGTTATTTCTAAAGGCAATAAAACAAATATTATAATCATGATCATTCAAAATAATGCATTTTTCCATTTTGAAAGTAACTGTAAATCTTTTATCACATAATTGACTTATGCTTAAAAGATTATGTTTTAGACCTTCAACAAGTAAAATATCTTCAATTATGAGAGAAGATTCATTACCAATTTTACCTATTCCCACGATCTTCCCTTTCGAGCTATCTCCAAATGTCACGTATCCTGACTCACTCAAAAATGAGTAGCACTAAAGCTATCCCAAGTGCAGGAGGATGTCGTGTAATAATTAGGAATAAATTCCTAAATCGTCTCCTCAGGGAAAGTTACTTAGAAATCAAACTCATTGAAAAATGTGAAAAACTTCACAAAGAGAAAATAAAATGATGGTATGTGTAATGGATGGGAGAGGACACTAGTCTTGGACTAGATTCATATTTTTGGATTTTGATTGTCGAATCGGAATGTAAATGACTAATAGATTAAACTCAGAAATTGATAAAACTAAATTAAGAATTAAACTAAATTAAGAAGTAATTGACAAAACATGCACTGAAATTGAAAAGCCCCAAAATCAATGTTCTAGGGTTCATCATTATATTCAAATCACAAATTCTCAAATTAACCACCGTAATTGTAATCATTACTAAAATGAAAGTTTAACGAAACGATAAAAATAAATAACATGAATTGAATGAATAACAAATAAATTTCTCAAACGTCTAAATCAAAATTCTCTAAAATAATTCAGAAAATCAAAACTGAAATGAAATAGCAAGTAGGGAATTGAAAAGATCAAGCCAGTTGAATGGAGATGAAGATTCGAAGCGGTGGAGGAGGCTGAGCTGCAGTGGCAATTGGACCCCTCAAGGAGTTCTTCAATCTGCTGCAGTGTAAGTGAATGATCTAGTGGAAATTGTGTAGCTGCATGAATGATCGATTGAATGAATCCTCCTCTTCGAATCTGAACAAAAATCAAAGGAAAAATGAATTCTAAGTGTTTCTCTACTCAAAAACCGAGTTTTCCAACCCAAGAGTCCTGGCTCTAGAGTGAAAAATTGCTTTTATATGGTCTCACGGCGGAAAACCTAAAATCTGTCAAAATACGATGTTCGCTCGAGCGGGGTGTCGAGCGCGCGTCGAGCGTTCGACTCTGCCTGATTTCGCTCGAGCGGCCAATGTCTCCGCTCGAGCGATCTTTGTTTCTCAGGAACCCGCTCGAGCGGCCTGTCGAGCGAACATCGAGCGTTCAACTCTGCCTGAATTCGCTCGAGCGGCCAAATACCTCCGCTCGAGCGATCTCTTTTCCCGCATCTCGCTCGAGCCCACTGTCGAGCGGAAGTCGAGCGTTTGAATCTGCTTGGCTTCGCTCGAGCGGCGGCTTCTGGTCGCTCGAGCGAAATGTACCATAACCCATATTAATTGGCAGCTGATAAAATTAGAGTAGAAATTCATGCTTTTAATCAATTAAAATCACAATTTTGATTTATTCATTTTTTCATATAAAACCAATGATAAAGTAATGAAAGAATTAATATATATTGGTTCCAAAAGCATTAAAAATGCAATAATTCAACTCAATCATGTCCTTCTTCTTTAGATCTAAAATCAAAGAACTTAGTCTTGTCTCCCGTCATGTGTCTTGAACATCCACTATCTAAAAACCATTTGTTTTTGCTTGTGTATGACTTCATGCATACCTATAAAAACAATTAAAATTATTTTTCTTGGTACCCAAGTTCTTTGGGTCCTTTATTTATTAGTATTAGAAGAAACAAGATTTTTAGGTACCCATATGACCCTAATAGTCATTGTATGATTTCTTTTAATAGGACAAGTATATAATTATGACCATTTCTATTACAGAAATTGCAAATAACATGTGACATATATGAAGAACTTGAATGATTATAATAGTATCATTTTTTGACAAAATTATTTTTATAAAAAGAATTTTGAATATTGGACTTTGATGTAGAAGAATTATCAAAGAAGTTTTTATAAGGCTTGTATTTTTGTTTTGGCATATATCCCAAACCTGCCTTGTCAAAAACACATCTTTGACTACCAAGAAGTTTTTTAAAATTTCTTTTTCCATTTGTAAAGTTTTCAGTAATATTTTCTAAATCAGTTTTCTTCTTCTTCAATTCAAGATTTTCATATTTCAAAACAATATTTTCTTTTCTTAAAATATCAATTTCATTTGTTAAAGAAGAATTTTTCTTTTTCAAAGTAGTATACTTGATACCCAATTTTTTAAATTCAACGTACACCTCTTCTAAAATATTTTGCAATTCTTCATATGAAGGATTTTCAATATTATCAAGATTTGTTACCTCAATGTCATCTTTAGCCATAAGACAAAGATTTGCTGATTCTCCATTAATTGTTTCACTATCTGAGTTACTTGAATCATTATCCCATGTAGTTTTCATTGCTTTCTTGCCATTGTTTCGATCTTTCTTTAGCAGATGACAATCTGGCTTGATATGACCAGACTTATTGCATTTATAACAAATTAGAGTGTCATTTTTATCTGAATCTTTCTTGGAAAATTTTTTGAAAGATTTCCTCGGAGAAGTTCTGTTTTTCTTCAAGAACCTCTGAATTCTTCTTGTTATCATCGCAACTTCTTCATCTTTATCGTCATTTTCCTCATCTTCATCACTTTCACTTTCATGAGGAACAACTTTAAGTGCTAAACTCTACTTTGGCTTTCCTTATTCTTCTCCTCTTTTCAATGTGTACTCATGAGTGATAAGTGACCCGATGAGTTCATTGACTTCGAGCTTCTTAAGGTCTCTAGCTTTAAGAATTGCTGTAACTTTTGATTCCCAACATTTTGGTAATGAGTTGAGAATTTTTCTTACTATCTCCACCTTAGAATAAACTTTGCCAAGAGCTGTCAAGTTGTTTATGATGTTAATAAAGCGAGTATGCATATTAGAAATAAATTCATCATCATTCATCTTAAACATTTCATATTCATGAGTAAGAATATAAATTTTTGATTTCTTGATTTGCGAAATTCTTTCGTAAGTTACTTCCAAGTTATCCCAAATTTCTTTTGCCGTAGCGCAATTCATTGTTCTATTAAATTCATTTCCATTAAGAGCATTATATAATAAATTCATAGCAGTTAAATTTAAAGTATAAAGTTTATCGTCTTCACGATCAAACTCTTCTTCTTCCTTTTTGACCTTTACTCCATCAACCACTTTTGTTGGAATATAAGGTCCATTTACAATACATTTTCAGATTTCTCTACCTTGAGCCTGAAGAAATATTCTCATTCTAACTTTCCAAAATGAGTAATTATCTCCACAGAAGAGTGGAGGCCGACTGCTAGATTGACCTTCACCAAATGAAACTGCAATGTTAGTCACAAGATCTTAACTCAAAATATAGTTAATATTATAATAGAGCCCTTAACTCTGATACCAATTGTTGCCTAGATGACTAACACAAGATGGGGGTGAATTGAGTTATATTTAAAAAAATAACAATTATAAATCAAATATATAATATAAAATATAAACAAAATACGAAACAGTAATAAGTATAAAGAGTAAGGGTAAGAGAAGCAAACTCAGTATGTTAACGAGGTTCGGCCCCACTGCCTACGTCCTCGCCTCAAGCTACCCCTTGAGGATCTCCAAATTCACTATTCAATCTCCTTCAGGTGGAGATAGAAACCTATTACACATTTGAACAATACCGCTACAAAGGATCCGTGTAGAACACCCTCTACACTTGCAATCACCTTACACGTGGTGATTTAACTATTCTCTGTGTAGAATACTTTCTACACGCACAAAGGTTATACACACCATTTTACTGATACAAGAGCTGATGGTGGGTAGGTTATCAGAAAACACTCCTCAATGAGTGAAATAAGAACAATACAGCGCAAACTATATCTCTCAAAATGAACAAGGATTAAGGCTCAATGCTTAGAGAGGAGAGAATGAAAGCTTTGAATGAATGTTGTATGCTCTTAGTGTTGTGAATGTGAAGCTCTCAAATGATCTATTTATAGGCATATGAGACTTCATATTCAAATTTAAAAAGATTCACATGTCAAAGACAACATCATTCATTTTTTCAAAAAAATTAAACCTAATCTTTTACTTTTAGCATATGACACAATGAGTACACTTTCCTTTTCAAAAAATTCAAACCTAATCTTTTACTTTTTGCATATGACAAAAGGAGCACACTTTCCTTTTCAAAAAAATTTAAACCTAATCTTTTACTTTTTGTATATGACAAAAGGAGCACACTTTACTTTTTAAATTTTGCAAACAAAATCATCTACCTTTTGTATAAGTCTAAAAAAGCATCGATCGCTTTTTAAAATATTCAAATAAAATATGCACATGTGAAAGATGATAATCAATCATCTTTAATATTTTCAAACTTCAACCCTTTAATCAAGGCATGCACATGTAAAAGATGACAATCAATCATCTTTCAAAATTTTTAAATTTAATTTTCAAAAATATTCATGCACATGTGGAAAATGTATTTTAATGCTTTATGATAAAATATTAATTTTGAGCATTAATCCTAATTTTGAATTTTGAAGAGATTTACAACATTACTCTATAACTTTAATGTGAACTTGTTCCCTTCTTGCTCATGCGTGTTTCCTTGATGTGCTTGACTCCATTGTGTAGACAACTTGAGCTTGAGACTTTTTATTATTTGAATTCATTTGTTATCATTAAAATTCATGTGTAGATATATAATTATACAAAATTTGAAACTTTAGGTTCAACAGCAGTGTAGAATTACTAACGTGACCAACTTTTATTGAGGGTTGTTAAAGCCCTAGGAACGGACCGACCATTCCGTAAAGGGATTGTTTGATATAAAAAGCAATTTAATCTCATCTCATTTAATTATTACTATTTTTTTTCAAATTTTCATACAAAATACAATAAATAATTCAATTTTTTGAAATTTTAAAACAATAATAATATTAAAAAATAATATTCTAATAATATTTTATTCAACCTTCAAGTTTCATATCAACTTACTATCCAAACCTCCCATTATTTTCGTCCTTGATCCCCTCCTATTACAAGCTTATTGTCTATGTTGTGCCTTTTTTTCCCTTTATTTCTATATAATAATAATAAATATTTCACTGTCTCACGCATGAGTTCCACGCACTGCCATGATTTTTGCAACTCCAACAACTACATGCACCCCACAAGTAGGTTATAATAAACTAAATGCTTATGGTATACCCTCTTTATTTTTCAACAAAATTTTCAGAAGTTGGGATTTTTAGTTATTCAATTTGGTTTTTCCCCATCATTAATTGTATCGCTTACATTTCTTGTTGAATCTATATTTGGTTGTAACACAAAACATATTTGTTAATGCATTTTTATGTCGAGGTTAGATGCTAACGATATAATTGAATAAAGTATGTCAGGGCTTGATGATGGTACAATTCTTGAAAAGCTCATTCACGATTTAAATAGTAAATAAAATGTAGATAATATAAATAAAGGGAGGCATAGTAGTTTACGTGACTCGACTTGAATCTAGTACTTGACCCATTTAGGCCTTGTTTAGATTGCAAGATGGTCTTATATCGTCTCGTCTTGTATCGTCTCATCTCAACACCCAAACACTATAAATATAAATATTTTTTAATTTTAAATTTTCAAACTTTTCATATAATGATTACTACTTTCTCAAACTTTTAAACAAAACACAAAATATAATTTAGTTTTTTCAAATCTTAAAATAAAAATAATGTTATAACAATATTTTAAATTTATAATATTTTTATTCAACTTTTTATCTCTCATTTTCCAAAATTTCAAAAAAAAATCATAACACAAATTATTTTACTATTATTCACAAATAATTTCACTAACGCTTATAAATTTATCATTTCATTTCATCTAATCTCAACATTCAAATTAGACCTTACTTTATACCATTTCCCAATTTTCAGTAGCTACCATCTCTTTATGTCATTTCCTTGCTAGTTTTTTATTTCTTCTGGCCTAAGGCATGTTTGGATACTAAAAATGTTTGGAAATATTTGAATATTTGTTTGAGATTATAGAAAATGAGAGATAACGAAGTTTAATACAAATATTTTTTAAAACAACTCTACTATGTACAACTGGCGGTGGGTAATTGCCAGGTAATTGGCTGACGTGACAGTCCACTGATATATTAAAAAAAAAAAAAAAAAAGAAAAAGAAAAGTAAAGTAAAGGAGCACGTCTTCGCGAAGAGGAAAGTAGAGGCTTTATTATTAGAGTTTTGCTACATACAAGTAAAGTCGTGCACTAATCTGTGTACCAATACTGATTTATTCATACTTGAAATTTAAATTAACATTATTTTCAATAAAATTTACTTTTTAACTAATCACATTAAATTGATACGCAGATTAATGCATAATTATGCTTGCAACTAGATTTTTCCTTATTATTACTGTGGTTTAACTAGGCAAATTCTTAGGTTAATTCCAGCCATGACATGGTGACTAGTACTCATCTATATGCCTCATCATGTTCTACTGGTTTTCCTGATATGGTGCAAGCTGCAACATTGACCAATCTTTTTAATTCATCTTCAGTAGCTAATTTTGGGAACTTCAATTAGTTCCAAGCGTTTGATAAGAGTGTTCCAACTTCTCAAAACACAATTGTCTCTTTAAGGCACCACCTAATGAATTGAAAGGTGAGGGAGGCATAGCCCTTTAATCTGTGGTCGTCTTCTTTGCCTTGTCGGCTATGTAGTCACAGTGATTTTTACAAAGAAGAACAAGCATATGATCGACATCGACTATGGTGGAAAAGCAAATTGGCTTTTTACCAAAAAAAAAACCCCTTACCCAGTAGATCCGAGCCCCTCTTTCCCATGTGAATCTCCCCTTAAGCTATTTGCCTCCCTCCACTACAAGAATTATGGTCATTTGCATCGCAAGTTTTGGTTGCAAAAATAAGGAAAAATCGATGCAAATATCTTTTTGCATCGATTTCTAATTGTCAACAGTTGGATGCTATTATTTAGTTATTTTTAAGTTTTAGCATCCATTTAATGAAATAGTTGCTAATATCTTACCTTCTGCGTCGATTTTTACATGTTAAAAAAAAAAATCCAAAATTGGTTGGAATTACTCATCCTAACCACCTATGTGTTTGGATGTGAATGGATATTTGCATCCATAATAAATCGATGCAAAAATAGGATAGTTGGATGCAATCGGTGGAGGTGAGTTTATTATGTTTGTCCATTCGCATCCATAATAACTCAATGTAACAAAAATTTTTGCATGCGAATGGACATTTGCATCTACAATAAGTCCATGCAAAATAACTTCATTTAGATGCAATTGGTGCAAATAGTTTATTATATTTGTCTACTCGCATCCATAATAACTCGATACAAAAATAAAATTTGATTGCGAATGGATATTTGCATCCACAAAAACTCGCAGCAAAATAACCATATTTTGATGCAATTAGTGTAACCAGTTTATCATGTTGTTATTTCGCATCCATAATAAGTCGATGCAACAAATTGGTTTGGATTTGCAATCCACAATAACTCGATGCAAATATAACTTTATTTGGATGCAATTGGTGCTGCCATTTATCAGTTTTCCGTTGCATATTTGTGGATTTTGCATCAAATTTATGTTGATGCAAATACATAATTAAAAACATTCAGATGATTTAGATTTTCTGAGATGCACATAATATCTTTATCATCCAAAACCCAGTTCCCTACAACTAATTTTACAACTACACGTACTGTACATGCTTGAGCTGTTAAGAATATATAAATCATTAATTTGGAGAGTTATCAACTACTGGCCTTTTTGGAAATTAAGTTGATTCTAAATATTTACTACTCAAATTGGCTAAGACAATTAAACATACACGTAGTTTAAGATATATATATATATATATATAAACTGTTACAAATAGGGGTGTAATCGGTCCGGTTCGGTCTGGTTTTGTACAAAATCTAGGATCGAACCGGTAGGCACCGGTTTTGCATTTTTCAAAACCGATTATGCACCGATTTTCCTCCTAAACCGGTATTCCAATTTTACCGGTTTCCGGTCCGGTTTGGTCTGGTTTTTCGGTTTTAATAAAATACAAATTTTTTTATAAAAATTATGTTTAAAAGAAAAAACTGATTTAAAAAATTCTGTTTACCATTTACAAAAATCTGCTTTGCAAAAAAACATCTGCTATGTCAAAAAAATTCTGCTATAAAAAATCTGGTTTATAAAAAAAAATCTGCTATGTAAAAAATTTTGATATAAAAAATCTGCTTTATAAAAAAAATATGTTATATAAACAAAATTTGCTATATAAAAAACTACTATAAAACAAAAACTAAAATAAGAAATCTAGTGTAAAAAAAAAAATCTGCTATAATCCTATATTAGACGATTAGTATTAGTATATATATATCAGTATTGGTTATAGCTATATAATATATTAGACAATATAATAGTATTAATATTAGACTATTAGTATAGCTATATGTTAGTGTTAGTTTTGATGATTTAGTATAACTATATTAGTATGAGTATAACTATAATCTATATTAGAATATTAGTATTAGTATATATGTGATTATTTTTTATGTGATTAAAAATTATATATAATATAAAATATATTATATATAATATTAATATATAAATAGTACCGGTCTGGTCCGGTTCGGTCCGGTCCAAAACTAACCGAAACCAAAACCGGACCGGTTCCAGCCGGTTTTTCATTTATGAAAATCGGTTCCGGACCGAACCAGTCCAAAACCGGCACAACCAGTCCGGTCCTGGCCGGTTTTCCGGTTTGCCGGTTTTTTCTTACACCCCTAGTTACAAAAAATCCATTAATTAGTTTCTACATATCCCTATAATGTATAAACTGGAAGAAACTACTATATAGCAATTAGCATGGCACATTCCGTAAACCTACATGTTTTCAGCCGAACTATAGAAATGGATATATAGTAGTTTTCCCATGGTGCAAATGAATCATTTCATCAACCAAATGAACCCATTGAAATTTCCTGTATTTTCTAACTAAAGTCATGACAAAAAATACCTTAACTATAGGTATTTTGCAATCCTATATACTAGCAGAAAAATCATCTACACAATTCCAATAATACATATTACCAAGTATATCTACAAATTTAGAGACACATGCTCTGCATGTTCTACTCTTTGATTCAGCCAAAACACACTCTGCATTGCCAATATATATATTAACATGTTACATGTCATGGGCAGCAACCACCCATATACTTAACTAGTTGCCCATTTGCCATTACAATTACCAGTTTAGATAATAACTAGCTGTACATAAATAACAGAATTTCATTATATTAAACTGCTAATATCATCCAGTTGTACAAATTACATAAATAACATCATATTACATTCCATAAATTTATTAACCAAAATAATATAAACACCTACCATGTAGGATATGTGGGTGGGACATCTTTAAACACAAAATGAATGTTGGGGAAGCATGTGTGCGTCAAATTTCTGAAACCAAATTGTTGCCACTTTCAGCATCTCTCTATCATCCTTGGTTCCACCAAACTAAGGTGCAGCATTTCAGGGTTTTTGATCATCAACTTACTACCATGCTTCTTACAGGGCAGCACCCAATATGCACATATATATAAGCAGCCACATCTTCACAACTATGCAAGAGTCTTACTTCAACCAACTGGTCAACCATTTCAGTGTAAACAAACTTTGTTCACACTCATTTCCCTAATAGTTTATAAATAACACGCACACAATTTGTATCCATTTTGTGGAGCTAAATTTAATCATTAACCATGGATAGAATATAACCATCAAATATTAAAAAGGCAGAGATACATATATATTTATTATTGACTGATTTTAATGAAAACCAGTCAGAAGATGATTCTTCCTATAGCTTTTAGTATACTCAGCTCATGTTTAATTGACCTAACCCCAGCCACACAATAAAGCAACGAATTTCTGTAGTATGAATGATGAAATACACATGTTTGTAACTCAAGAAACCCAAATGCACCACTCCTTGTCATGTCCAGCAATCACAACAACACATATACCAACATTTTTCAATACTGACAAATATATAATTATTATGCAAGTCAATATAATCTACCAGTATAATCATAGGGTTAATTCATTATTTGTCTGTAAACAGTCACCAATAACTATACAGTTATGCCCTTTAAAGCAAAAATAGTCTTAAAATACTTTACCTATTTATGAACTCCTAGCTTTAACATCCAACCTCCAGGCGAACCATATATATTCAGCAGGATGTACTTATAGAAGTTGATCAACTTTTATATGTTCACACAGCCACCATTATACCAGCAACCCAAACTGAACCCCTCAACACATGTGATAAAAACCAGAATTTTAGAATCTTCTATATCTGATTTTGCATTACTACTTAAATGAGAAGGGTTTAAAATTAGATACCTACATGCATGAGCTGCCCAAACAAACCACCAAAATAATATTATCATGTACCCCCTATCAATTTAAAGGGACATGGATTTTACACTACTCTATTTCACAACTATACAAAAGATTCTATGGGTACTAAGATATATATAAAGCCCAATAGCTCCCACACCTGCTACTCAGCTAGCTCCCACAAAAAAGTTTCTTTAACCCCCTACACCCATTACCAAAACCCATCCCACTATATAAGAACCTCAAAAATTCACAAAAAATGTTATTTTTTTTGTTTAACATTCAGTCACTGAGTCTCCTTTTCAGACTCTCCAGCTGATTTCGTTCAGCCAACAACCACCTCAAGATTTTGTCAGTTTCAAGCTGCCTCTTCATCATTTTAATCATATCTCCTTTCATAACCTCTACAGTTGCCTTGTGATACTCAGCGTCTTTCTGATGTCGTTCCACTAAGGCAACGTATTCTTTATCCCGTTGACAGTCACATTCTCTTGTTGACTTTGGGATGACCATTTGACCTAGGCCTTTTGCATAGCTAGCCCTATGCCCGAGTACCTCCCTAAATATAGCTGCCGCTGCCTCTCCCGTACGTTTTTCAAGTTCCAAGCCATTCATTTTTTCAACCATCTCTTTCTGCACATACAGACAAATCTATTATATAGGGGATTGATCCCTTGCTGGAAAATACTAGATATGTTAAGCAAGTAGTCTTGCAACAAGTTCTGCTCTAGCTTAATTATTTCTAATGGACTACTCAAAATATTAAAAGATTGACATGAATCTTTTTTGTTTCAGGAGTCACAAATTGATTCCTCTTCTTCGACCAGCGAACATCTTTGTAAAACTCCACTAAGTTAACCCATTCAGATCGCTATATGTTGAAAAAAATGATTAGGTCATCACAAAACAATTCAGTGAATCCAAATACATTAGCAAAATAAACATTACTATGGATGCCTTAATCTTATTCAGTTGAAACAACCTCATCTAATTTGAGTCGACAACTATAAAGATTGTCAACTTAATGCCCATATAACATTCATGTATTGAATTGGTTTAGTTTGTCACCAAGTCCAATGTATTAACAAACCACAAAAGTCCAAAGATAATTTCCAACGTTGACAGCAATGACTGGCTAGCTAAACATGGACAGAAACAACACATACTACTCAGATGCAAATTCAACAGTATATACTAACACAATAACATCCAATGCAACTCATGATTATGCACAACAAGTGACTGCCATCAGTTGTTTTGCTAAATTTTCAGGTGTAGAAATATACCCAACCTATGTATATTTTTTGAAGATCACAACTCTTATACCTTTTCCTCTAGAATCCTTACGAATGATTTCCTCCCTGTTGTATGATTGATGTTGCGCTTTTTGCGATTCTCTCTATTTTGGTTGGATATTTTCTGCATACAACAATCCAATCTCATAAAACGGTGGTTAACATGAATTCATTCCCACCTATCATATGTCTAATTCAAGAATAGAAAAAATGGAAACAATTGACCCTAATTAGAATACATACCTTGAAGGAATCACTTCCCCACCGTTCACACAGTTTAGCCCATACTAAGGGGTCGACCAATATTAACCCAGATGCCAAGGCCTCTTCATGGCTACCATATGAAAGATACTTTTTGAGCAAACCACGATGGAAAGCATTAAAACCCTTACGCAATGCTTTAATAACTGCCATCCAATGATTATAAAGATCCTAATCCAATTCGAAGTCACCCTACACATGGTAATTGTTAATGTGTTTTTTCATATTGCCATACTATAGTCAAATAATTGAGAAAATGAAAGTAAATGGCTTACTCGGACTCGCTCAATCAACTCATCCTTATCGGCCTTAGGCACATCGGTCCATCGTCCATAACTCATGTCCACATTATATTTCAATATCCAACTTATTCGTGTCGTAAACATCCCGGCATTTTCGCAACATGGGATTATCTCTCCATCATTAATTTTAAGAGGTATTTTACCATGCTTTCGAAGTTTGTCGAGCTCAGTGCACTTCGCAGGCCCCCGTTTAGGTTTCTTCTATTTGACTAGCTCTGTTACAGGTATTGTGGTGGGCTCTGCTAAAAAGTAAACAATTAGATAAACACATTATCCTTGTTCAAAGAATTCCAACTTTCAAAAGATAATAATTTTTGTATTGCTCACCAATATTGTCTCTATGACTCTTAGGTCCCGGCCTTGGATTTGGACGTGGAGAACCCACATCACTTAGAGGTTCGGTAGAGTCATCATCACTTGGCTCATCAGAGTCTCTAGGGGTTTGTGAATATATAAGGGGTCAATGTGGTCGGCCTATAAATGTGTAAGGTTCAGGCCGTCGTTGTACAGAAAGACCCCCATCCTCTCCCCCTTCCTCTTCCACTTTGTGCCATCAGCTTTCCTGAAATTAAGTTCTAAGATTATTAATGTGTCCCACCGCTTTATAATTATATGCTTCATTCACACTCTACCATTGAATTATATGAACTACAACTTCCCCTAGCTATAATAATTACTATAAATTTAAGTCACTTCATATATAAATGCACACAGCATATATGCACTTAGCATTATAAAGATATGAAGCCCATAATGAGTATATATAATCGGGTCTTGGGTACCATTAAATTATTATAGTAGGACTCTCATGAGATGCATGTGTGGCTCATTGCATTAAAGTATCTAAAGTACTAAGCTATTTCAATTAATTTCAGGTTGTTAATTAACATGTAGATTAGTATAAAACTTGAGATTATTCTAAGATATTAACAAATTAGGTTAAGAATGTATCGAAACATAATAACCCTCACTATGCTTACTACATATATGCATGATTATGCATAAACCTATCATTAATCACCGGCAGTGTTTGATCTTGATGTAGAAGGACGTAGCCAGTAGGTACGTAGGTATTCTATTAATGGAGGCAATCTAGAGCTAGTTTCCAACATATCAGTACTCCTGTATCAGTTATTTTGCAGTATTAAGGAAAGATTATAGTATATCAATTATATTCTGATAGCAATACTGTAACAGCCCGCTAGAAATTCAATTGTGGAATTTCTATTGATTTTAGGAATCTCGTAAAGACCCCATAAGTTTTCACGAATCCATTAATCGTATAGGTTTTAGTCTAACCATATAGTTAGTGTTATTACTCACTATGGTATCATAAGTGTGGAATGCCCAAATTAAGTTAGAAAAGTTTTAATTGGACACCTTAGCATTGATTTTGGCCAAGTCATTTCATCCCCCTACATGGCTAATCAGATGTCGTCAAGAGGATCTAGAAGGTTCTAGAAGGAAAAAAATCAAAGAGCTACCTCACTCTTCCAAGTCTATACTCTACCATTAGAAAATATCTTGGGCTGATATTTGTGGATATTTTTGGGTAAAAATATCTTGAACTGATTTTTATGGATATTATTGGGTAAAAATATCTTGAGCTGATATTTTTGGATATTTTTGGGTAAAAATATCTTGAACTGATTTTCATGGATATTATTGGGTAAAAATATATTGAGCTGATTTTTGTGGATATTATTGGATAAAAATATCTTGAGCTGATTTTTGTAAATATTATTGGGTAAAAATATCTTGAACTGAATTTTATAGATATTATTGGGTAAGAAAGACCAACACTCAACCCTCACTTCAGCCTCATCCTCTTCCATATCTTGTGCATAAATATCTTCAGCCCACTCCCTACAAAATCATCTTCATTTACACTTTTCATTGAAAAAATACCGAACACTCTCTCGGATAGCTTTTAGGTGTTCTTTTGCACGCCCATTTTGAAGCTTTTATAAGTGTTTTATCATAAAGTATCCTTCATACAAGTTGTTCCTTTTTTAGTCTCGTTTATGTGGATAGCTTATTTGTTCTATTTGAAAATCATTTGGTCAGTCAAATATTATTTAAACTCTAAAAAAGTCATTCTGAGAGATAAACTGGAGAATATATTATATTTTAGAGTTTTTGACCAAGCTAATGGATAGATCTTAGTCCAAAATTTTTATGAAGTATTGTAACATGTGTATATAATTATTGGTTGAGGATTTGTTACATGATTAAAGATTTTGGTAAAATATTTTCTTAGATCTAGAAACTTAGAAACTTGAAGAGGAAAAACAGTTTCTGTTTTGAGAAAGTTTAAATTTTTAGTGGTTTAAACCTATTCCAATGGTTTTGATAATTTTATTGGAGGATTCTAAGTCTCTTATATACATTTTATAATATTATTTTGAAGATATTTGATATTAGTTTCAAATATATGAAATTTTATGCAAAGAGATATTCGGATAGGCCAAAGTGTGGATGTTTTTGGCTAAATTTATGTTTTGGTTAATTTTTAACTATGTGATCTTGAATTAGAAGCTTATATATGTTTTAAAATATCTTTTTAAATCATGTGATGGTTTGATTTGAAAATCACATCTTTATAAGTCATAGATCAAAAGGTTAATCAAAACAAGTTAGAAACAATAGAAATAGCATATGAGAATTTTGGCCCTATGGAATTTTAATGGTTGTGATTAGTTTTAAATTTTTCTAAATTGATATTTGAGTTTAGGATAAAATTTACATGAGGCATATAAATTTTGGTGACTTTTGGAGTTAGCATGCAAAACCCTTAAAGTAGGGGTAAAATAGTCACTTTCTCACATATAGAGGGTAAAATGAAAATTTTACTCTTAAGGTAGTATTTTTCTATATTTTAAATTATTGGTAATTTAGTTCTAACTTTGAGAATCACTAATTAGAGTTCCTCGTGATCGCGCTTAAGCTTTCTTAAGAAACGCGGAGATCGAGGTAAGTTAACTTTTAACTTACTAACTTACAAGCAATTTACTATGTATGTGTGCAAAGTAAAAGAACTGCAGTGTATGTATGTGTGCTATCATATATGCCATGCCAAGTTATCACATATTTGTCGGTTACACAGAATTTATTCTGTCATGAGTTTCATATCTTACATAAGATATTTTGTAACTTATTACTATATATTGTAAGTATATCATGTTAAATATGTCATCTATTACATGTATATCATGTCATGTTCACTGTTGCAAGTATGTCATGTTAATTATGTTTCCGTTACATGTGATATCATGCTATGAAATATTGTGTGTTACATGTTTAAGTCATGTTACGATATAACCCTATCTCAAGTTGGTCATGTCTTTCAAGTTATGTTCAAGCCACGTTATGTTACGTCAAGGCTTCTATCCTTTCGTATTCTAGTCGCGTTTCATCTTGAGTTACATTCAGTTTCGTGGGGTCCACAACAACTGTGGCACACGAAGTATGGGGTCACAGTAATTGTGACGCATATACTACGTGAGACATAGCAATTGTGACACGTAGGATACATGGGGCCACAACAACTGTGGAGTATGTATTTAACTGCATTGTAACCCGTAGAATACATGGGGTTGTGGAGTATGTATTTAAGCAGTTAAAAAATAAGTTTCAAATCACGTTCATGTTAAGTCAAGTTTCAGAGCAAGTTCATGTTAAGTCAAGTTTCAGATCAAGTTCATATCAAGTCAAGTTCAGTTCACATTTCAATTTAAGTTATGTCGGCTATGCTATGTTGTACGTCAAGTTATGTTTTAATTACTTATGAATTTGATTATGCATTCATGCTTTTACTGTCATCCATAAATCATTAGCCTGTGTGGAAGTTTTTTTGTTAACTTACTGAGATTTGTAATCAAATCTCACTGTGGTAGTCCCAACTACCATTTTTCCCGAATAGTAGATCTTGTTACAGGACCTAAAGGAGAATCAGGAGCTGACCAACTAGACACAGTTGACTGAGCGACGATGCGATGTCAATGTTAATATAGTAGTTAACGTAAATTACTACTTGTACGATGAAGTTGTATCTCTAATACTTTTTAGATCATAAGCATTTTTTACTAGTGTTGTGATCTTAGTTGTTCAATGGATCTTTATGTATGAAGTATGTTTTAAACATTTAGAATATTTTCAGTTTGGTGCATAGTATTGCTAAAGAAAAAAATTTATCCGCTGCAAATATTGCATAATGTTATATGCATGTTAGGAACATTGCATCTTATATGTCATGAACGGGGGCATGTAACTTTATATTGCATGTCTCAACACTTCAAATATCCGTCCGATCCTAAATGAAATTTGGGGGTGTCACAAATACTATTGCAGAAAAGCACCAGCTAGATCTAGTCTCAGCTGCATTACACATTTCGATCAAACATTTAGTACTAATTCCTAAATAAAACGAGACAAAAACCCTAAATATCTAACCACAAACAATTAAACAAGAATAAATGTGTGAGCATCTGCTTATGAGAAGAGCTGGTTCAAGTACATGATGAGTAAAACAAGTTAAACAGCTATATATAGAAAGTTCACGAGCTTATGAATAGCCATACATAATGCTTTACGAATCAAATATATGCTTTTTCTTCTTCTTCTTTTTTTCTTTTTGTGGTTAAGCTATCTAATTCATGTTTTGGCATTGCATTAATATACCACTGCTAGCTTCTAGCTAGTTAGTTAGTTATGCAAGGTTAAGGGTGCTCTATATGTATATATATAATATGGTGAAACATGAAATATATATAATCTCAAAACTCTCTTTCTCTCTCAGCAGCTCCTTAAAAAAAATAGTATATGAGCATTTCTACCTAAATAATATATATATATATATATATGTAGAGCTAATTCACAAGGCCACACCCAAATACAGCATGACTTATCGTAATAATTTGGAATGTGTGACACATATTGATACAAAAATCAGCAATTGAATATGACAAAACAGGGTTGAAAAGCACATTTAGTACCTAACTGTACAATATCATAAGGCATATTCAAGCAAGGATGACTACTAGAACCTCACTAAATTTAAACCCACATTGTTATCAAGTACTACTTTTCTAGCATTCAGCTTAGTAGTAAAATATTACCACAACACATATAGAAAGTTTTACAGAATCCAGACAGATTTCCTCCTATATTATGCTAACTATTAATCTTACAATAACATGTAACAAAGATACATGTGTTGCAGCAAACAATTAGTGACTATTTGAGTGTGCGATGCGCTTTAAATGACCAATTTTTACCTCTTGTATTGCTGCTCCTCATGAAGACTCTACTCTAGATACAGACTGCCAGGTTATATTATGTAGAAACAGAATCCTCTCCACCAACACTTTTTGCCCCTTATTGTGTCAGTTAACATTATTAGTGAGTATTGATAATATAAAGCAGAAAAATATGAGATTTACTGTATTTTCCAGACATGTCATATTGCCAATTAGTTGTTGCAAATTTAAACGAATTAGCAGGATACCAAATATACACTAAAGCAGAATCACCATGCCTAGCTTACCTCATGCGCACTTCAAACATTAACTATCACCCATACCCTACATAAACAGTCCAACTAAGTCTCTTTTGTGCTTCTCTCTAGCCCCCCTATGCCACTAATGTTATTGTATTACTCTCTTATAATTACTCTAAAGTGAGGTTCCACTATAGTTGACTTAGATTAACTATAATGCCTTTGTACAATTAATGAGGTAATTTTATCCAAGTTTTCTGTTATTCATGTAGTTGTTCAGTTTATTTATTCATTGCTACTATGTTCCAACTAGTTAATTAGTGATGTAAATTTGTCCCTCTTCCCCCATCTTCAATCTGTGGCTATATTAATAGGTTGGTGGTGTACTTTAGCTAACACAAGACCAAACCAGGATGTTGTGGGGTTGAACTATGGTGCAGGAAGTTGCACCCTTTAAATCCAACCTTTTGTTTTCTTTAAACTGATTACTTCACTCCAACACAAAATGGCTTTCTACATCTGCTCGAATCCTATAAATTTTGCTGTAGTATGGCCCAGTTCAACACTAACCTAGTGTTGTGCGGACTCAGAAAATAAAATAAAAAGAATATAGCAACCTTTGAGGTAGATGATCACCTTTGAGAGAGAGGCTAAGATACACCCAGCAGACCTTCTCCTCCCCAGTGCACTCCAATCAATTCCAACAAAAATTATAAAAGAAGTGATAAAATCTACGTATGGATAGTGTGCCCCTGAAAATCACATTTCCATGAACTTTTGACACTAGTCACAACTACTGGATGCTATATGTCAGTGCATGCATGTTGACTTATCTGTAAAAAATGGTCAAGATTTTCATGAGAAAGTGGGTGAGAGGGAAGAGGAAGTGGCAAGTATACACAAAAACTTACCCAGGTGAAAGTCCCGAGAATACACTTCTGTAAATCCCATGAGAAACTCTTGTTAGCTTTTGTATTGAGGAGTGATCAAACTTTACAATTTTGCCTCTTAAAAAAAATATCAGCTTGTACATCTCCCGCTCCTCAAAGCCTCTGTACTTTGGTTTTCCCTCAATTAGGTACTTTTGGCCCCACTTGAGAGCTACACCACACAGCCAATTAAAACCCAACACAAACTGCTGCTACATCCACACAACCAATTAAAACCTAAATTTTGTTCAACTAACGAACACTTAGTCAATATTAGCCCCTTAATAATATTACTTCAGTTTTTAAAAGCCAATCACTACCAGTGATTTTTGTTTTTATTAGATTAACACATTCACAGCGACTCCCACTCAAATTGTTGAAATACGATCGAGATACACAATAACAGCCCTTTAAATCACATCAGCCCAAATTAAGTCAAACCTATGCTTTGACTTTAAAGTCAATTTTAGTTCGTTACAACCAATTTAGAGACAGTTACAAAACCTTTGTAGTAGCTAAACTTGGCTTACAACACCACGAGTGACCCACTCAATCTCTACACGCATGTAGTGTCGGAACTCCGACCTTTCTATAACTTCTCACGAGAACCTCTCGATCTCTGCATCAATAGTAGCTCCGGACTCTTCCGGTTAACAAATATGTCCACTTCAATGGACCTATGTAAGAGTTTATTTTGAGAGTGGTCTCTTGGAGAAGTGTTTATCCAAGAGAGAATCAACCAAGTGGGGGAGATGTTGCTCTAAAAAGTTCTTGGAGGCCCTTAGGGTTTTTGCATCTATTCTCTACCCCTAGAACAGAAGTTAAGATGTTCTATTTATAGTTCCAATCAAAGGAGGCGCTTCAAAATCCTAAATTTTAAGTGATTTGGAAGTTTGGCTCGAGCGAAGTGTTGAGCGGGACATTCAACCCGATTTCGCTAGAGCTCAGTGTCAAGCAAATGTCGAGCATTCTAATCTGCATGAGTTCGCTCGAGCTCCCTGTTGAGCGAGAGTCGAGCGTTCAACTCTATCTGAGTTAGCTCGAGTGCCTGTCGAGCGAGAGTTGAACGTGAAACTCTATCTGAGTTAGCTCGAGTGCCTATTGAGCGAGGGTCGAGTGTTCAACTCTGTCAGAGTTCGCTCGAGCGCCCTGTTGAGCAATGGTTGAGCGAAAACATTTGCGCAGTTTTAGAAATCTCACGCTGTTAATATGCATCCATCCATAATTTGGAAGCAATTACTCTTTATTTGCATCCAATTCTTTTGCCACGTATAAAAAATCGATACAAAAAGCCATATTCTTTGTAGTGCTCTCATGTGAATCTAAAAAAACCAAGAGGTAGTTTGCAAAGTCTGGGTTCCCTTCTAGCATTTATTACTTGTCTATTTAACCCACTGGATCCCCATTTACTAAAACCGAGAATCGCACCGTTGATACACAGTGCCTTATCCACTTCCTCCATCTTGCCCCAAAACTACATCTATCCAACATATAAGTCAAGAAATCCCAATTCACATGGTCGTATGCCTTCTCCATATCAAGTTTACACAAAATACCTGGGATTCCGGACCTAATTCTGCTGTCCAGACATTCATTTGCTATAAGAACCGAGTCTAGAATTTGCCTCCCCTTCACAAAGGCGTTTTGAGATTTCAAAATGATTTTTTCCATGACCGTACTCAACCTATTGGCAAGAACCTTTGAGAGCATCTTATACACACTGCCCACAAGACTAATTTGCCTGAAATCAGGGACCTCTATTGCCCCAACCTTTTTAGGAACTAGAGCAATAAAATGACCCTTGAATTTTTTTTTTCCCTCTGCAGCGTATCTCACGAACGAGAAGATGTGTATCTCACGTGGCCCACTACGATTGGTTTCCGTTATTTGAAGAACAAAGAATACACCTATGTGAAGTTTTTTTCAAAATAGATATATAGACAAAACATTTTCTTTGCTCTATGCCGAGTTGTTGAGATCATTATAGGATATAATTTTGCCAAAATAAATTTGAGTAATTTTCAATCATCAATGGCATACGGTTTTTGCATAAAGTAAGTTCCAAAAGCTGGGCAAAATGACCATTAGTACTTGAAAATGGAAAACGATTTTAAGCACAATATTTTTTTATAAAAATATTTTATAAATATCTTTTTAATTATTTAATTATTTTGTAAATAACAAATATTTTTATTTGATTTTTCGTAAAATAATTCAATTTTATAAAATATTATAATCTTATAATATTATTATGAAATATATTATAAAAAATGAAATTTGGGTAGGTAATTTATAAATAAAATAAAATTATTACAAATACTATGCAATAATTGATGAGACCTCATCTATCAAATTTTAAAAAAGTTAAAATCATCTTAAGATTCTTAACTCATTTCAAAATCTAAACATACAAAATTTTAGAGAACCATCTCATTTTATCTCAACTCAACAATCTCGCAGAATATATAATATCTTTTTAGAGAGAGGCTCACTTCTGTCTAGAACCTGAAACAGAAAAGCTAACTAGAGGGAGGTGCTCAGCTCCCACCTTCCCCATTATTTCCTTGTTCTTTACTGGTTTTTCTCCAGTTTTTATTTTGTTTTTGCTTTGTTTAGGTGCTTGAGAATAAGGGCTTTGGTGGTTGCAGTTATGGAGGCTTAAGGGCAACGGGGATCTATTTGCATGGTTGTTGCACCGTGGCTCATGTCCACTTCCCCAAAGGCTTCATTTTAAAGACTATCCTGCCACGAACCAATCACGATGTGGGTGAGAACAATAACTCTGTTGCTGTGAAGCCGAAATGGTGGCTGGGTGGCAGCGTTGATGGAGCTGGAGATCCTCTAAGTGAGTGGTGTGGTCCATCTATGGTGCTTTGCTTCCGCTAAGGAAAATAGAGGTTGCTGGGCTGCAGTCGAGGGTGAAGTTTTACAGCTGAGAACGCTTCTTGTTGTCAGTCGTGGTAGCATTTTAGAGCTAGAGGTTCCTGGCGTGCAGGGGTGATGGGCTTGCGACTCAATGTAAGGTGGTGGATGCAGTTCGCTCGGGTGGGCGACGGTATGCAGAGAAATGAGATGAAGCTCAGGCATAGGCAGCAGCAAGGAAGAAAAAAGGAAAAAAAATGAAGGGGGCGGGGAAAATGATAGAGATGAAACCCTAAGGGGTCTTCCCACTTGTAAATAGCTGGACCTTTTGTTTGGTTTGGGCCCAAGGTGTTTTATTTTTTACGTCTATGTGTTATTTTAGTTTTTTTGAATGTTTTTCATGTATTTTCGTTTATCTAGTTTGTTTTAGGTAGTATTAAGAAACATTGTCTCTAGGACTTAAGGTCCGTAGAGTTTAGTACTCAACTCCTTGGGAGGGGGAGTTGTGTGGGCAGTCTTAAACGATGGTCTAAGACAGAGTTTTGTCTCTCAGACGATTAGTTTGGAGGCGTTGGACAAGACCCTGTCAACTGTAAAGAAATTTGTGAGTTGGAGAGCGAGAAAATATTAGCATTTGGCTTGTATTTTTCAGATCAGAAGTTATAATTGTCCGTTTTATAAATGAATGAAACAATGTTTTACTAAAAAAAAAAAAAACTCAACAATCTCATTCATAAATCGTCTCAACTCATTTTATCTTGTTATCCAAACCAGCCAAATGGACTTTTAAACAAGTGGCTCTGTGGGTCTACAACCAACAGTTAGATAATATTTGACTTTCTAGCCATATTTTTGTCATATTTTAAGAAGAATAAGATAAGTCATAGCCTCTTAAAAATTTATTCTCATGACTTAGACTAATGTCTCATCTTTCATTATCTTAGAAAATTATTTACACATTGATATGATATATTTTAAAATGAATTCATATCAAAATTATTTAGATAGAATGTTAATTAAATGCGACTCGCCATTACTATAATTGAAAAATTAAGAATAAAAAATATATTTCTCATTGAAAAATGATTAAATATTAAAATAAGAGAAATAATAATTACAATCACGAGTGCACAAATACTGTATAATTATTTAAAAAAAATAAATAAATATAAAATTTACATGAAAATAAATTAATTTTTTAATAATAAATTTTACTTTTTTCAAAATAATTATACAATACTTATATATTTTACAACTATATATAATATTACTACTAAAATAATTATTATGCTTTGCCTTTTCTATATATTAAGATTTCTATACTGTAGTTTTAATAATCGAAATCGTGTTTGATTGTTGAGTCCTTTCATGTAATTTTATTATTATTTAAATTACTTAATTATAATTCATAAATAATTTAAAATATTTCCAAAACATACCTGATAAGGCCGTTGGGGCGCTTAAAAAAAAAAAAAAAAAAAAATGGCCCGTTGGGGCGGTGCGGGCAACGTTGATCTGTCTCTCCATACGTGCACTTTTTAGAACAATTAAGGCAAGGTGCATCCTACGCACGTCTGACGTGACATGCCACGTACTGATGTGACATTTTAATAGGTTGCTGACTACATGTCATCAAAACTATTAATTTAATAAAAAATAAACAGTAAAAATTTTAAAACTGAGCGAACGGAATAAAGCAAATGCAAAAAATATTTTAATATTTAATTTAAAAAAAAAATGGAAAAAAGTTACCTGTAATTGAGAAAGGAAAGTGCTGGGAGCTAGCAGAACCTGCTGGCTTACCGCTTCTTTTTATTTATTTATTTATTTATTTTTTTAGTTATTAAAAAATTATTATTTAATAATATTATATTTTTTTATTTTTAAAAATATTTTAAAGTGTAAAAAAATTATATATAAAAAAAAATTAGCCTAACGAGCAGTCCCCATCGAGAAATTGAGAAAGAATTCAAAGAACGAAACGTACCCACAAAATCCAAAGGAAAAACTCGCCGACATTAGGTTCGATGAGATACGGTCACCATCACTTCAAAAACTGACCAATGGCATCAAACCTTTAAAAGCACCCACTTGTGGCCTAAACTCGTTCAAGTCAGAAAACTCACTTTCCACCTGATGACCGGCTTACCGTGTTCCCTCCATTGCATTCACGCTGCCCACCCACTGCCTACACCCGGTCACACGTTTTACCCGATGTGCAGAACAATTATGAATTTATGGACTTCTTACCTACTACCCGACTCCCACTTTGGTACCGTACTAACCATGACATTTAAGAGATCTCACCCGTTTATTTATGAAAACATGTGATCCAAACCGTTGGTTTTAGTTGGAGAACCAATACAGGATGCATCTAAAACTACCTACATAGGATGTTTGCCATTTTTGTCACGGAAACAGATTAATTGAATTCGCACGCCACCGTACGACGAGTGAGAGCCACTTTCTATTTTCTAAAAATAGTAAAAAAATTTAAAAGATTATTTTCAGATAATTATTTGGATAATAAACATTAATATGAAATATTTAATTAAGAGGAAACGTGGGAGGAAATCTGTCTGCAGAACAATTGCCTGGGAAAAAAGAGATCATCCAGAGCTTTGACGAATACGTGTCGGTCAGTCGTTGGTTGACAAAAAAGTGTTCCATTCTCTCGGTGTCCTTATGCTTCACCCATCGACTGCCGTTCTGAATGCTTTCAAGTTGGTGCACGTCCCAGGTGTCCCTATTGGGCTGCTAAATATGCCTAAACCAAGCTGTTGACGTAATTCATTTGAGAATTTATAGGCTAAAACATAAAAGTACATTGATATTAGCATTAATCATTAACATCCTCACCGAACCATCCGTGTGAAAGCGACTTCTCTTACCATTTCACAATTTTATTTATTTATTTATTTTAATTTTTATAAAAGAACAACGTTGAAAAGATTAAAATTTTGAGAAATATTTTAATTATAATAAAATTACATAAAAATAAATTTATAAATGATGTAATTTAATATGATATATTATATTATAAAATTATTTTTATTATAAAATAAATTTAATAGAACTCTGAATAATAGCTCAATTAATCAGGTCTTAGGTTTATTCCTAATGGTCACCAATTCGAATCCCCTCAAGACAATTGAAGATTTACTTGATCATTAATTTGGTCTCGTAAAATTAATTAAAATACGCACAAACTAGACTAGACACTCATGCATATAAATAAATAAATAAATAAATTTAACGGATTCTATAAAATTATATCAGTTTTTAGATTTATTTTGGGTAATTTTATTGTCTATAGTAATTCTCATATATCGGTTGTTGTTCAGCATTAAAAAGGAAAAAAAAAAAAACTCATACAAACTAAAATAAAAAGAGTTGTTGAAAGAAGATTACAGATAAATTCATTTTAGAATTTATATGGTATGAATATTGTCTATTAAAATGCATGAAGTGGGCCACAAGGGCTAACTTCTTTCTCCCATTAGTTATTGACAAGCAAAATTACATCTCAAGATACACAAATTGACTTCACCAACAAAGTTATAGATAGATCCATTACTACATTTCTTTGCAACTTATATGTAGGATAGGATACCCAAAATCATTAGACGTCAACGTGATTCCCCTAAAGCATATATAGGATATCACAATATCTTCTGGATTTCAATATTTTAGGACCCTTTTGTCCCCTTAAAATGGAGAGAATCATACAAAGCGGACTATATATTCTCCAAGAATTTGAGGGTAAAAAGTAGTGGATCTGAGTTGGAGGAGGAGGCGATTGATTACAATCAAAAGGTGGGAATAAAAAGGCAGGGCAGTGGGGAGGACAGGATCCCAATCATTTTGTTTTGTTTTTACTATCTGTAAAATAAATTAAAATTAAAATAAATAAATCGTTTAACTTTTCACCATTTGTCTTACTTTGCAATGCATCCATTAAAATGATTATTTATTTATTTTTAATTTTTGTTTACCTCGTTTTCTTTCAGGCTGCAGTCAGCTGAGCAGAAGGCGATCCATTCATTTATAATCCCATCACGACCTTTTTGTAATAACTCGGAGCAAAAGGACAACCTTAGTCATATCACACAATCCATTGCTTCCACACACTCACCACGGCCCCCCTCACGGGACTCAAGGGCATTCCTGTCGTTTCCTCAGACACCTACAGTCTAACAGAAACTCCCACGTTATTTAACTTCTACTAAAATGAAATAAATAAATAAGCATGCTTTATTTTAATTCAGAAAAATAAAAAATAAAAATTAAGGTATTCGGGCAATTTGTTTTAAGGAAAATTACTCCATGTTTGGCGCGTTTATAAACCACCGGACCCATCGAAGGAAAAGGGAAAAAACAAAGAAAGATCTCTCTCTCTCTCTCACTCTGTGTGAAAGTATGGAATGGAAAGAAAGATCATCAAAAAAACAAAACGCTTTGAAAACTCTAAGAGTGAAAGAAAGAGAAAGTGAGGGGAAAATTTAGAGAGAGCAGCCCCAAACCCGGAAACCAAACCAAACCAAAACCAAAACAGAGACGCTACTGCGTGTGTGTGTTTGTTTGTTGAAAGAGAGAGCAAAGTGCAAAACCCAGATATCTAAACACTTCCGGGCTTTCTCTGTCTATCTCCCCATTTGATCGGAGCCTCTCATTCATTGTACAGAAGCATTCTGGGACCGTCCTCGGATAACTGTACGATCAGGACCCCACTTTTTGTCTGGTTCCAAAATCCCTCCCCGAGCCCGTACAATGGAGCGGTACGGTCGGGCTACTGAAGGCTCTATATCCGATCCGTCTCCGGAATGGACCTCTCCGGGACCCGAAACCGGACTGGAAGGTAAGCTCGGAGACCCTGCATTTCAGTTCCATTGTTGTTTTGATCAAAATCCTCTGCGTTCTGGCGACTTTGATTCGGAAATTGCAGTGGAATGTATGCGAGCTATATTGGGTTTTGATCTTTTGTGTGTTTTGCGGAATGTAGAGCCTATGTGGCAATTGGGATTGGGTGGTCCGGAATCGTACCCGGAACGGCCGGATGAGGCCGACTGTATCTATTATCTGCGAACCGGGTTTTGTGGGTACGGCTCCCGGTGTCGGTTCAATCATCCCCGTGACCGCGGCGCGGTAACTTTTTTTTGAAATTCCCTCATTGTTTAATTTAGGGCTTAATTGGAAGTTCCTATTGGTTTTCAATGTGATCAATTCAGATTTTGTGAGTTAAATTTTGGTTTGATCTTTGCTTTATGTTTGGATTTGATCATGGGTTTGTGAAACTTGAGCAGTTTGGTTAGTGTAATTGAGGTGAAGGTATTGGAGTTTTTACTATTTCTGGAAGGAATTTTTCTATGTTCGAAGTTAAGTGAATGAGATCTATACAGTTGATATAGTGATTCCTTAATTGAGTTTGACGGCAGTGCACTACTCAGGTTATAGGAGCTGCACGGCCTGGTGGAGGGGAGTACCCAGAGCGAGTGGGCCAGCCTGTGTGCCAGGTACTGAATTTGGTCGTTCTAGCTGATTTTGAAGCTTGCGTTGTATGCAAAATGGTTGATATAGGAAAATGTCTGTAAATTCATTTACTCAGTTCTGCTGGATTGTTACAGTTCATGTTTGTAATTTGTAAATTAAAGCATTTTGTTTTTATATATTTTGTGATATTTTATTATTTGATTATCTATGAAATTAGTCTGTCCCCCCATCGTGCTGACTATCCTGCTATTGCATTTCCAGTATTACATGAGGACAAGGACATGTAAATTTGGTGCTTCCTGTAAATACCACCATCCTCGGCAGGGAGGAGAATCTACCCCCGTTTCACTAAATTATTTTGGATATCCGTTACGTCAGGTCTGTATTCTTGATGTCTAGCCTAATATCTCAAATATATTTATTTTATTGGAATCATATATCCTCAGTGTGCACTTAAGTTTGATCTAAACGGGGATTTTTTTCGAATACAGGGTGAAAAAGAGTGTTCCTACTATGTAAAAACTGGGCAGTGCAAGTTTGGCGGGACGTGTAAATTCCATCATCCACAACCTGCTGGCATACATGTTCCACCAGTATCATTAGCACCACCGGTTGCAGCTATGCCTACACAAACATTACATCCAGGTGTGCAGTCTTCATCTGTTCCTTCATCACAACAATATGGGGTAGTTGTTGCAAGGCCTCCTCTGCTATCGGGCTCATATGTTCAAAGTCCTTATGGTCCCGTGCTGCTACCAAGCATGGTTCCTTTTCCGGGATGGAATCATTACCCGGTAGGTGGAGCTTCTTTACTTTATCATTGTTTTGAACCATATGCGTTTTTATGAAGCTGTTAACCACCTGGTGCAGGTACCCATAAGCCCAGTACCCTCTCCTAGTTCTCAGCCCTCTGTTGGTTCTGGGCCGCTTTATGGGATGACACCCTTGTATCCAGCAGCATCTGCCTATCCTGGAACGTATCAACCCTTACCTTCATCTGTTGGTCCTCCAGGAAGTAGTCAGAAGGAATACTCATTTCCAGAAAGACCTGGCCAACAGGAATGTCTGCATTACATGAGAACGGGAGATTGTAAATTTGGCTCCTCATGTAGATATCATCATCCACCTGAATTGGTTGCACCAAAAACGAACGTTGTTCTTAACCTCATTGGTCTTCCTTTGCGTCCTGTAAGCATCTTTTACACCTTATTTACATTATGATGCTTTCCATCAATCGTGGTGGTCGTTTTTTTTTAATTACCTGTAAAATGTCCTCATGAATCAGACACTTTTTGCTTATTGTTTTGTTTTGAAAGAAAATAATAACATATATCAGTTATCACTAGTTTCATGTGAGGTTGTGAAGTATTTTTCCTGAACTTTTTCTGAATGCCTTATGCCAATACTGCATTTGTTGGTCTAGTGTTACTTTTTACTCATCATATTATGCAGCTACTTTGAATCCATAATAAAGTTGTTCTTGTTTCTTTTTGGTAATTGCATTCCTGTATTTTTGACAATTATAGCCCACCATATTGGTCTTTCAAACAGAGAAGATTATGAATATAGCGCATACAATATGCTTTGGGGGTGAGCACTCATTATAGTGCCTGTATCATACATCCAAAGCAGCACAAAGTAGTCATCCATATTTGGCTATATGATTAGCTGTAATAGGCTGGGTCATCTGGGCACTGACGATTGTCCAGCCCAAACTTTTGTCAGGTTAAGCATTTGGGGCCATGACATTTCCTTGGGCATATGCGATTGGCCATGATGTGGGCCTGTCATCTGGGCACATTTGATCCTCCTTCCTGTTTCCATCACCTATTTTGAGGCAAAATTTTCCGTCACATCAAGGGATTTCACTCTCCTTTAATTGTTAATGGCCAAGATGGTTATTGTGAAATTGGTCTTCTGTGCCATTGGTTCCTAATGTCCTAGTGCTTGATTAGCCTGGAGCCAATGGTATAATTGAAGTCCTAAATGTCCTTTGCAGTTATACATAAATCGGTATGGCCTCTCTGGTAGCTGTGTGATTGTTTCATCCGCTTGGTTTCAGTTTCCTTACTATTTTTGAACTTTTGGCCAGTTTTAACTTGATCTGCCATTGTTCAAGTCAAATTCAGTTTTACCTCTTATTAAATATATGGCCTTTTCTTTGTCTTCCTTAAGATCCAGTTTTAGTGGGCTCCATTTTATGGTTGATGTCTTGACACGAAATTTGCAGTTCATCCAGAATCAACCCAACTGTTCTTTCAGATATGTTTTGCATTTCTTTCATAGGTTACTTGTAGGCTCTCTCTCCATGTAAGTATATCATTTCTATTAATCAAATAACATCAAGGTCAACAATTATCCCAAGGTTTTCTAGTTACGAATCAATGTTAGATTTCACTTTGACTCTATTAATATGAGCATGTCACATGTTACCTATCCAAATATATATATATATATTAGTGTGTCACAAGTTATCTGTTAGAATGTTATTGTACTTTTTTAATATCGATCTGTCTACTTTTGTTGTTTGTTCAGTTTTAACGTTATTCTTCCTTTTAAAGGAAAAATACAATTTAGTCTCTAGTTTTTCACCCCCAAAAAAAAAAAAAAACACCTAAATTACTGAAAAAATAAAAGAGTAGAACTCCCAAAGATGAATCTGTTTAAAGAAAGGTCCTTCTGTTATGGTTCTGTCCAAAATCATGATGAAAATGAAACGTGGCATGCTACTGAAACAATTGTGCTGCTGCCACATTGCATATGTCAAATTGTAAGATGAAAACTGAAAAAACCAAGTAAAAAAATTTCTAAAATCAAAACTCAAAAAATATGAAAAAAATGAAAACATATCGAGAAATCATGAATGAGGATGGAGTAGGGTTCCCCCCAATGGTGCAGTAAGTTGGGAGGCCCTTTTTGTGTGTGTTTTGGGGGGTGGTTTTTGGGGGGGGGGGGGGGGGGGGGGGGAAGAGGAGGATTCACCTTGCCACTGCACATCAGTGGGAGTCCTCCCTCCCACCCACTACCACATGGGATCCACTCCCACCCACTACCACATGGGATCCACTCCCACCCACTACCACATGGCATTAGTGGATCCTTCCCTCCCACTGTTGCGTAGTTGGGATGGCCACCCACTTTTTGTTCCACCCCGACCATAGTGGTGGGGAGGTGAGTCCTCCCCACTTCCACAGGATGAGGGGAGGGGTTCTCTTCTCACCGCACTGCTGGTTGCACCGTCGGGGTACGAGTGTTGGGTGGAACCCTGACCCGAACGTTGTGGTTTGTTTTTTTTTTTTTCATTTTTTTGGTAATCTCACTCTTTTGGCATGTAGCTCCTACTTCCTTAGTGGCATCTCGCATTAGTATTTCCATTAGGGTTTTTTCTTATAAAAAAGAAAAAGAAAAAATCCATTAGGGTTTCATCCAAAACTCTAACAGAAGGACCTTTTTTTAAATTGGGTTAATCTTAGGGACCTGTAGTGTTTTTGATACGGTTCAGGAAATTGTTTTCTTTTCCTGGTAAAAAATTGGGATCTAAATTTGAGTTTTTTTCTTCTTTTAATGACTATACTGTTATCATATTAGGGCGGCTTTATTGTTGCGAATCCTTATTGTGTCCATCATAAGTTTTTATCTTCGATTTCTTCATTTTTATATAATTTATTTCTATGATGTTTAATATAATTTGTGTGGATTTCCAGCATGCACACATTAATACATATATTCCTAAATTCTAGAGAGATGAAAAACAAACATATATGTTATTTGGCTGCTACTTTAAGTTTCAGTTAGTACCCTACTGCATGAAAAAATTTTCTTGGGACCAAAGAGGGGGTTAAGAATAATTGTGATGTAAGGATTATAAGGTTATGGATGTGGGTCTGTCCAGCTGGAAGAAACTAGTTCATTAAACTCGAAAGAGTTGATCAGCAAAGTGCATGCAGGTGATTGTTTTGAGAGGAAGCTGACGACTAATAATTTGAGCAAGATTTATTTGATGACGATAATTTGAGCAAGATTAAGCTCGCTGTCTTATTCTTATTGATATAGCAAATGCCAAAATAGGTTCACCGTATTACTTCAAATCCTCAATCACACCAAAGAGTCACATAGGACAAGAATATATCTGCAGCTGCTGCAATGAATGAGGTAGCTTATTGGCTGAAAGTATACTTCATACTCTTGGAAGCTATGATGGGGAAGAAGTTAACATATTTTATAGCAAGTGATGATGAAAGAATTGAAGAGATAGTATTTAAATTTGATTCATCATCTTTCATGTTAAAGCGCAGACCCATTGGGTTGGAGCAGCAACCCATGTTCTTTTTCTCCTGTCCTATATATTTAGGATCATGGACTTGGCACCTCCAGTTAATACTTCATGTAAGCCTTAGTACCCACTTTCATCTTGCCACATCACCCTCTAATAAATATTATTGAGAACACAATATAATGTGAACCATACAGAGTATGGCCTGATTAAATGCATCTAGATTTCATATCTGCCAAAAACGCAACCAATACTGTACTAAATCAAGATGAACTGTTGTTACATGTAATCTACTTAGCCGGAATGGTCTGTAGTTTTTGATCAGTGGTTTTTCCAGATCTTCTTACTGCTGATTTTTTTATTTCTCAATTACATATGTTGGGGATTGTGTGTTCTTTAGAACCTTCCATCTGGAATCTAGTTTGTGGTGTCAATGATGTTCATCATATCTTTTCTCTCATGTGAGTTATCATTTATCGTTCATTGAGGCTACTCTTAGGTTTCTCTTGTCTACTCTCGGCTCGTCTTACTGTGACTTTTCTATTTCTCATACTAGCAGGCGTGTCTTTTGATTTCAGATTTATTGATTGTTGATTTTTTTATCCTGAAGGAGTTCTTGTTTTAAGCTACTTATCTTTCATTCCATTGTGTACTAGTCCAACTCTGAAGAGTGCATATGAGGTTTTTGTTAGCATACCAAGTCAGATAATTTTCAAATGATGGGTCATGCATATCATGTAAAGGGTGAAGAACTTAAAGAGTCTAGCTTTTATGTGAGTGGGGGGCAACAGACAAATTTCCAAAAGATATGAATGAAAAAGTAAAATAGTAATGCGATAATTGTTTCTTAAATATCATTTTTGAAACAGATAATGATATGTTATGATTGTACTAACAAGTTTAATTATTTGGAAGTCTAATAGAGTAATGTTGCAATTAAAGTTCAAATCTTAGCCAAATAATTGAATTCATCATATTGTCCAAATAATTGAGAAAAACTGAAAAATAAATTAGAGGACTCTTCAATTAGTAAAAATAATAATATTTTTATTTAAATAGCAACTTTTTGAGCTCATACCTTATTTCATTGGGTATAATTAGATAAACACCCCAAAGGTTTCTAAAACTTGAAGTTACCCTAAGTTTGTTAAAAACTTTAGTGGGATGGTTAGCGATGCTCTAATGTATGTGGCTCCCCTACTCCCCCGCCCCCTCCCAATCATGTAAGCGGTGTATAAAGATTTAGTAAAATGTGAAATAAGTTGTTTTTAATATCCCCATGAAAAATGGCATTATGACTAAGGATCTATGGTGTTTAAATTAGGAATTCATAAAATGTAATTTAAATGCATGTCATGTATTGGGTTAGTAGTTGGGCTTTTAATCAGTTGCAGTTGCATTTGCATGTCATCTATGTAGTATGAATGCTGGTACAGAGTGTCTGCACTTAACTCCATGAGTTCATCAGTGTACCTTCCAGTTTACTGGAACCCTTGTCTGGTATATGTAGTTTTGCTTGCTCGGCATTTTTTTCTTTGTTGGGACTTGATTGTGTGAAATTGTCTGAACATGATTTTCTTCAATTTCTATTTTTTTTTTTTTAAGAAATACATGTGAATGAAAGAAGACAAAAATGTTATGGAAAAAAAGAAGAAAAAATGATGATAACAAACAAAACAAAAACTGACGGGAAGTGCAAGAGACGGTTAATGAAGTTGTAATAAATTGTAGAAATAATAATAAACAAAGGGGTAATTGACTGGAAGTGTAAAAGAAGAGAAGTGCAAGAGACGGGTAATGAAGTGGTGATAAAGGGTGAAAGTAATAATATGCAAAGCGATAACGACCAAAAGTACAAGAGACAAGTAATGAAGTAGCAATAAAGAGTATACAACGTTGGCAAAAAGATGAATGGTTATATTATGACCTTTCAAATTTTACTCTTACAATTTATTTAATTTTTTGAAAAATGAAATAACTTGGCTTAATAGGAGAAGAGTGTTATGCTTAAGAAATTATATAGTTCATAGATATACTGCTTTTAATCCTTTTATGGTTTAGCTTATTACCAATGCTGTCGTGTTTTCCTTCTGTGCTAACCTTTTGTCATGTTCTTTCTTCATACCTCTGTGTTGATACTATTTTTCAAAATTTTTGTCCTGCTGACCTCCTATTTGTACCTGTCATTAAGAGTGACCGATCACTTTCTCTATTTCCAAATGTAATATGATATGTTCTCTACCCTTTTTAAATGTATCGTGTGCTTCATTGTGCTTTGAGTGCTTATTGGTTATTTTATTTTATTTTATATTTTTATCAGGGTGCACCTCCTTGCACTCATTATGCACAACGTGGAGTATGCAAGTTTGGGCCTGCATGCAAATTTGATCATCCAACGGGAACATTGAGCTACAGTCCATCTGCATCTTCACTAGCTGATATGCCAGTTGCACCCTACCCTGTGGGATCTTCAATTGGTACTCTAGCCCCATCATCTTCATCTTCAGAGTTGCGGCCCGAACTTACTTCAGGATCCAGCAAGGACTCTGTCTCATCCAGAATGTCATCGTCAATGAGCACTTCTAGTGGATCAGTTGGTTCAACTTTTTCAAAGAGTGAACCTATTCCTCATTTGACTGTACAGCAGTCTGCTCATGGTTCTGGCCCTTCGACTGGCAGCAGCAGTGGTGGCACTGGGCTTCGCTCTTCAAACTAAGCCACATCAAGTCACACCCTTTTTATTACTCATTTTGATCAAATTTCATGGGCCAAAACATAATTTTTTGGTGGAAGTCCTCAAAAAGAGGCGCCATCTCTCAGTTACCAATGTACCACGGTTCAGCCTAGCACACAGCAGTCTAAATTTTCTCTATGTTCATATAGTCTTTTTATGGCCACTTCCTACATCTTGAATAAACCATGGCCAACTTTCAAAAGTTTAGCATACCTCATATAGCATTCCACCTTAATTCTGAATAACCATGAAGGAACCTGCAGGTCCATGAGACAAATCAGTGGCCATCTCTCCAATTTTCAGAGTTTGTTGTGTTTTTTTCATCCAATCTTTTTCGAAATGAAAAAGATGTGTCCCATAGTGTTTTCTCTTTTACATTGACTGTGTGTCCATGTCTTTCTTTTTTATTTTTCTTTGATATTGGGAACAAGCTTCTAATTCATCTTAGAAAGGAATTCGAAGGTCTTATTGTTCCCCCACTTTTTTGTCTAGGGTTTATCATAAAAAGAGAAGTAATGATCAAGACACTCCAAGGAGGCATCAGACTGCTATGTTATACGGGATGGGACCCAAAGTCATGTTGTGGCAATTAGAATGTTTGACTTGGATCTTGATAAGTTTATTACGAAATACAAATTTATGAAAGAACACTCTGGAATGTGTAATAATTGTTCCCTTCTATTTCTCCATTTATAAAAGAGATACTTTCTCTTTGCTTCCTGTCATCTTTGCTTATATACACCGAACTCTGGTAAACCAGGAAAGAGTGCTCTCTCTCTCTCTCTCTCTCTCTCTCTCTCTCTCTCTCACACACACACACACACACATTTTTGCAGGAATGTTGATGATTTACAAAATATCATTCTGCCCTTTGAAGTTCAGCTGCGGCATTCACAAAAATGCCAGGTAACTTTGTCTGAAATAGACTTGAATAAATGTGCACGGATCTCTTGTCAGGTACAAAATTGGAATGATTACGAAGGGTTTTACATGGGGGAGATTATGAAGATGAAATCATGCTCTTTGTTGATATATATAGGGCACCTTATGACACTTGGTTCGATTATTTCCAGGTAGCCAGATATTGTTGGGTTACTTTAGAGGAGTGAGTATGCTGCAGGCCAGCCGCAAGGTCACGAACTAAAAAAAAAAACAAATTAGAAGGATGGAGCATGTTTTTGTCTCTGGACCATACTCCTTCTACTCTGGACAATGATGCTGATCTCAAGTTTCAATTTAATGGTAAAAATAAATTGGCTAATAGGTCTAAAATTTCTTGGATCACTACTTGCTAACAAGTGCCTAAATCATGACAAATTTCGGCAATTTCTCTACACGTAAAACATCCAGTAATGGTTCTTGTACCCCTAGTAACATCATGTTCCAAACGAGGCCAGGTTTTGATCCTCCTACTTTTGAAGTCGTTGACTTTAAATGGGAGCCTAAAATATATATACAGCACTCACTCACGGTGTACGGTTGAGTGTGAGGATCCTAGGCAACCCCATTCCCCATTCACCTATAGTACGGTCCCATTAACATTGGCATATTCGTCCCGTCCAGCCATTAATTTTGAGAGTAATTGAACTTTGATCACGATAGGTGATGATGAGCAAACTATAGAAACATGGCCAATCACCGGTAATACTAGTCTCATCGTGAAAGCTGTAAACTGTACATTCAAGCACTGCAATGGATTTATGAGCTATTTAGCTTGGTGACTACTTATCCATCACTCAACTAAGTGCAGTGTGCTTGTATGTATCAACGTATGCATTCCTTGTGAGGTTAGCTAGCTTTACTGAGGGAAAAGAATAGCCAAAAAGATCGAGAGACATCATGCAGTTAATATTAATAGGTAGGTTGAAATGAAGGAGAGTGGGAAAGAAAATGCATTAAAATGGATATCATGATTGGTTACTGATGAAAGAAAGCAAATAGAGCTTTCCCAAAAGCTTTCACTCACTCTTTGCGGGACTAAAACGGACATTCCAGTAGTACTCTTTCTTGCTGATCGATCAGCTATGGAATGTTTTGGTGTAATTACAGTAGTAGAAGAAAGAGTGGCAAGCAAAAGCAAAACTACAACAAAAACAATTGCATTTAAGCGGATTAATGACTTCAGAACGAACCTACACTCAAAAGAGTGAATAGCCAAAGTCAACTCCATCACCATAAGGAGAAAATAATGGAGAGCAAGAGGTTGAGGAAGAGGCCGGAGGCATTATCCCATAACTAGGATTGTCAATGGTTGGATACAAAGCATTCATGCATCCATCTTCCACCATCAACGGGTTGTCGGTCATGGCTGAGACTTCACTGGATTTCGACCCCCATGACTGCTGTATATCCCACAATTCAGGATTCAGTTCATAGAAGCCAGGAAAATCTCCAGCGTAATCTGATGCTGTTGGTGGCAAATTCACAGAGTCTAAAGGAAGCGCATTGCTGTCACAATGTGATTGAATTTCCATGGAATCCGTGTTCACATAGCAAGAGCTTTGACTATTTGAAGCACTAAAATTGGTGGGCTTTGGAGTAGTGGGATTGGAAGGAGGTCTCAAGCAGTTGTCAGGAACTATGCATCCCAAGTAGCCCGAGTTAGAATCATCAGAAAAGAAGAAACTATTGTCATCTGCTTTCCCATATGAAGTTTCTGCACACGCAACGTTGTTATTCAAAAGGGTAGGGTTCTCACTCTGAAAAGCAGTGTTAGGCTTAGGTGCAGTACTTTTCCTGTTGGTGGGTTGTTTCGTCTGAGTAGTAGTGAGGAACTGTGATGTTGGTAAGAGGGCTTGAACATCAAATGGTGTGAGAAGAGTGTGGAAGGTGGAGTTGTCAGCGTATACGAAGTTGGTTCTTGCTTGGGTGCCTTTAATGGACAATGCAGCCCTGTCATAAGCAAGAGCTGCTTCCTGAGCAGTGTCGAATGTGCCGAGCCAGTGCCTTTCTTTAGTTGTTGGGTCTCTGATTTCGGCAGCGTATCTGCCCCAAGGGCGCCGCCTCACCCCAAGAAACCTCCCTGGCTCCGCTTGCTTTCTTCGGCCTCTTCTTTCACCAGGTTGAGGTGGGGACATATTACGCTGGATTATTGCAAAACCAGTTTGAACCTGGCCAAGCTCAAAGTCATCTAAGGATTTATCCAAGGATTTGGAGGTGGACATTGCTGGTACTAGGGAAGAAAATGTGGCCAAATTGGGTAAGAGAAGATGAAAAATGGTAGGAGAAAGAGAAAAGAACGTTGAAAGAAATATGGGCAGGATCAGGATGAGGGTGCAAGTTGATAAGGGGAAGTGAAAGGTTTTGTTTTTGAATGGAAGTGTGAGTGTTGTGGGGGAGCTCTTTTAAAGACTCTGATCTGATCGTGGAGAAAAAGGAGAAAGGACACTGTGGCTGTCATTCCTTGGAAGACCATTCTTTCTTTCCCACGTACTGAGTACGTAGGTGTAAACTTCAACCAATCTCCTTTTTTCTTGATTATTTTGAATCCCATATTCCTTCATCTCACCTATAATAAGTAAAAAAGAAAAGGAAAAAAAGCTAGTTATGTAATGAAAATAAAGATTCCTTTCAGTTGTCGAAATTCAATTAGCTGAATTCTGATTTTTATTTCTTTGCAATAGTTGTTTTTCTTTCTAGTTTCAATAAGAGCCTAAAATATATACACGTTCTCTGCCTTTTAATAATGCATAAACCTGATCTAAAAGCTTCAAAACAAGCATCACGTTGTCAATATGGTTCAGGATTATTAATTTAAGTGAAATATTACATCATTTCAATGCGAGCCTTTGTCATCATGAACCGATAATATCGAGTGGTAAGTATCTGTGATCATTAAGTCACATGCAAACCCATCTACTTGCTAATCTATGTACCTAGAATTTGACCCAGTAAAACTCTACTAATTTCTATATATTATATATATATAAAAGAATCTATCTCTAGATAACGATTAGATTGCTGTGTCATATAAAAAATCATTGTATGAAATATACATCTCCCATGATAACTAAGAACCATATATAATTGAATGGTTGGTAACACTTACAGATGATGATATCCATGAAGAACTAATCCCACAGAAAAATTAAGAACCAGAAAAGGAAAACAGCAGCATGGTTTTTGTCAGCATACTCCTAGAGAGTCTCAAATATTTTGAATTCGAAGGTAGTGATATTGGATATGAGTCATATTATCTCTAATGGGCACATGTGAATCCGCATTTTATGCAAAATAAAACGACCAAATTCCTCAGATGTTCTTGTCTGCTTCATGATTTTTCAAAGGAGCAGTTAAGATTATCTACAATACGGAGATTATCTAATAGGCTACCCTGTCCTGCATCATGGAAACAACCCCACACCTGAGTACAAACACAAAAGTTTCTCTCCACAAAGGGCCATAAGTCAAAGTTCTATAGCTTTTATTCTTGTCAGTTCATGTGCCACACGTTTAAGGTTACTCGTAATATAGTGGAATTTCCAGTTTTTGCCTTCTCTGGGTGTGTTAAAATTATGTTGCCTTTAAGGTAAGTGTTCAATCTTGGAATTCTAAGTTAAAATAAGATCTTGCAGGTAAAATTGGAGAAAAGAAACGGCAGCCATTTCGTACTTTCTACCCGTTCTGTGCAGAATCCCTTTTTAGTAGTTCAAGTAAATTCTCCAAATTTGTTTATGAGTACAAGAGTCACTGTCTCTGATCTCCAAAAGTAATTAGAAAAGGCTATGGTCAAAAGGGTAATCAAAAGCTTAAAGAACGCTTCTAAAGCTAGCAAGGTGGATCGAACTGCCCAAACAAAAGCAGTAAGTGGGACACTAAGCCAATTTGTTAGCAGTTCCAACAAGAAAAAAGTATGATTTCATTCCTTTGATTGACCTAGCTTCACATGCCTAAATGGCATTGGGAATAACATAAACATATCATAACCTAATGGTTGAACTCTTTTTCTTGTTTTTTGCATTTCTCAAATTATCAATGCTTGGGCACTGCTCATTATTAGGTGCAATGGACCTATTGGAACTAAAATAATGAAGAAAGTGAAATTTAATTAAATGGTATAGGGAGAGAGACAGAGAGAGATGACAAGGATTATCAAGTGTAATTTGAATTTGGATTGATTTTTTTTTTTTTTTTTCCTTTTAAGAATGCCATGTCCTTGGAATCTATGACCCTTGACTCCTCCACTACAGATTTTCATGAAACAAATTGAAATAGTTTAAGTAGGATTTTTCCGTTTGACCGCATTTGCATCATAATGCTTTCATGTGTAATGCAACATAGAACCGCGCGTTATACTATATAAAATTCAAAGAAAATATGTTTTTTCCATACTTTTGAGAGACCGAAAGGGAACTTGAATGGATACCAAAAGCTCACAGAAGACCAGGAAAAAAAGACTGTCCACTTATAGATTAATGAATGACTACAAGAGTACTACTGGGATACATGCATTCCTTTGCATGCAAGGTTTTTGTTCTGATGCATATGATATCAAAAGCAGAACAGGTAGCTAGGTTAGTCAAGGCTCGTCTAAAAAGGACTCAGCTAGTTACAATGGTGTCCAGTTTGCTAAGTACTTGGAGTTGGAGATTGCATTAAAATGGAGTAGCCAAAATTATAAGATGGGGGGTATAGGCCCTCTGATCTCTCTCTCTCTCTCTCTCTCTCTCTGAGTTTTCTTTGAGATGGGACTTGTTTTGCTTTTGGGTCAGATGAGAATTTTGCACATTTCTCCAAAACAGGCACATACTTCACTTCTAGTTTAAAGGCCATCCGGTTTTTAGGGAAAAAGATATTAGTATGTCTTTCTTAGAACTTTGGAATTTGACGAGAGAGAGAGAGAGAGAGATGATCAGTGGGGTTTAATATAATTTTTGTACTTTTGTTTGTTTGATTAAAAATTGACCCACTTAAATCGTTTCCATTTGTTTAGCCTTTTGCGCTTCAGCTCCTTTCTAGTCAAAAATATATCAAACAGCACGCTCGAGTCCGTCATTAGCAATCATTTTCATAATGCACCTTATAAGCTAGGTTCTTATTTATTTATTTAATAATGATAATACTTTATTCTCTTTTTGCATTTTAGTACTGATCAACAGTGCAATATATATATGTATATAATGTCCGGGATGGTCATATAAACCCAATCAATCATGTGGCAGACCAAATGAGGCAAATTGGTTTATTCGAGTTGTCTTTAATTAGTGTGGGCTAAATTAGCCCACACTAATTTAGTGAAAGTCTAAGGCGTCTAGGGCCTGATTTGGATAAACAGATTTTTTCGTCTCATCTCAATATTCAAAAACAAATACTTGGTTCTTCACATATAATAAGTTTCGAGCATTTCTCTCAACGCTTTTTTTTTTTTTTTGTTTTATTTTTTTATTTAATGATTAAGTAATTATTTCTCTCAACACTTTTTTTTGTACTTAACTGGTTGAGAACTCAGAGATGTGGCCTGTGGTACATGAAAGATTATTGAGATGAGATCTAGAGTCGTCTAGCCGGGCTTAATGTTTCTCTTATTCACTGCTATAAAGAATGTAACTCAATTGCGGATGAGCTTGCTAAAATGGGTGATAAGGGCCATATCCACTCATGGTTTTCTTTACCCGATCTACCTGCCACCATAAGAGGCAATATTCGGCTGGATAAAAAGGGTCTTCCCTGCATTCGAAAAACCCGAAGACGATGTTAATGGGCTTCGGTCGATGGTTTATCTTCAGGTATGTCTTTTCTTTACACTCAATTTATTCTATTCTTACTTTTTGTCTGTGCAAGTGTTTTCTTGCAGGTCGTGGCTCCGCGTCTTTCTTTTTTTAGTGCTTTGTGGTTGTGGTTTTTTTATGGTTTTTTTTTTTAGTCTTGGGTTTTGGTTTTATTTGTAGCCCCAGGTCTTGGGTTGTAACCACGGTATTCCTCCGCCACAAGTGAGGGCTTATTAATAAACTTGGGACGGGGCTGCTATGTGGGTGGCTACCAGCTCTTCCTAAAAATTAAAAAAAAAGATGATTAAGTAAGTATTTTTTTATTAATTTTATGAATTATATTTTTTTAATATTTAAGGATATTTTAAAAATACATGAAAAAATTAAAAAAAAAATTACACTTGTCAGGACCCATATTTGGATCCGAGTCGGTGGTTGGAAAGCCACTCATATTCAAACACCACAAATACAAATACTTTTCAATTTTAAATATTCAACTTTTTCATCTAATTATTATATAATTATTATAATTTTTTCAAACTTTCAAACAAAATACAAAAAAAAAAAAAATCAACTTTTCCAAATCTCAAAATAAAAATAATATTAAAAAATTTAACTTACTATTTTAATTCAGGCGCAATTGTTCTTTACCCTTGGAACCCTACAAGAGAAAGTTTAACATCCTACTATGTATACTATTAATTACTATATCCTCCCCACAAACCCTAAACCCCAAATCGTGAAAAGTAGGTATATACCATCTTTCATTCCTTTGTCATCATATCAGCAAGATCTCTAGACAATGATGTTAGCAATTGAAAATTCCCCTCCTTCTAGCGATGACTTCTAAATGAGTTGGTCACAGTGATTCAAAAGTTTAAATAAAAGTGTGGATTATATTATTTTTAAAATCTATTTTTTATACCACTCCAAACCAATAATATATGATCATTTGATATTTATGGAAACAATGTCTCTTTGCATTATTTCAATGAATATTTCTTCATCAATAGTTTTGGAGTATATAACAAAAATAATATCGTATAAATAATTATAACATACCATATAATTAAAAAAAAATGATAGTGACATACTCGGTTTTGATAATACAATATATTGTGATGGGTTAAAAATACCAACTCAATAATATTGTAATTTACTAACTAACTTGTTTCCGATTATGCTTTTTACAATGTTTGTCATGCTCTAATCTTTTCTATATGTTACTAAGGTTTAGGCCCAATTTTAAACATTTACATCTCGTTCGGCTACACAGTTCAAATGAAATAAGATGAGATATTTTGTTGAAAGTTAAATAAAATAAAATTATAATATAATTTTTTTAATATTAATTTTATTTTAAGATTTAAAAAAGTTAAATTTTTTATTATATTTTATGTAAGAATTTTAAAAAATTATAATAATTATATATAAAATGAGATAAAATAATTTAATTTTGTGTAACTAAACCATATTGTGATTTCTCTTTATTAATAACTCAAAAAAAATACAAATGGGTATCCCTCAACTACAAAAAATGGATGAAATTTACAATAAAGAAAATTCGTACGGGAATTTACAAAACTTAAAAAAAAAAAAAAAATCTCTGTTGCTGGCCGGATTCCAAGCCGACCTCTTTTGAAGTCAACCAATGGGACGTAGATACGTAACCACGGAAGGACCACCAAACCTAGTATTTGACACTACTACTGTGAGTGATGTGGAGACTAGACACGTGGACACTGTTGCCACGCAATTTAACTTAACGATCTAGGGGGGGCCCATGTTTTGACAGAAGACGTGTCGAAGATCTGAACGTGAATAGAGGGAAACAGTAGAGTTACGGTACGAGGTTAGATGTACGGTAAGGGATTCGTTGGGAAAGTGTAGAGAGAGAGAGGGTGGGTGTTATAAGAAACAGTGAAAGCGAATCTACAAGAAAATAGTAGTCAAAGATTCATCACGGACGGTTTTTGATTCGGATTGGATGGCTGAGACTGATTTCCTCTTTTTGTGCCAAAAACTACGAGATTTGCTCCCAATCCACGTACTCTCTGTCTCTCTTCTAATAGCTAGGTGAGCACCAAGGGGAGCAGATGATCGAGTTGATTTTTTAATTTTTTGAAAAATGATATGTGTATTAACTTTTATCTATTCTTTTATATTAATTATGTTAATTTTTTAATATAAAATATTTATTTTAACCAATCATATTAGTGAAATACGTACAAGACCGGCTCTATAGATTATAAAACCTAAGACAATAAGTTAAAACTGAGTCTTTTTCTTATATCAAATTAACTAAGTTATATCTAAATATATTTTTATTTAAAAATTATTCTTCTTATTTTTTGAAATATAAAATTACTAATTAAATTTTTATATTCAAGTTCTTCTAATATCTTCCTCTCAACTGATAATATGGCTAATCCATTTAATCTTTCTTACAACATTGATGATCTTAAATAAAATTTTATCAATTTTAATTTTAAAAAACTTTTTTTTGCAGAAACAACAATTATAGATATTGTTAATAAAATTTTATAAACAATAAAGTCTTTTTATATAATTTAATATATCGATAGGAGTGCTTTCTACTATTGATAAAATTTCTTTTAAAACTTTTAGTTTAGAAGATAAATCTAAACCATCAATATCATATTTTAAAAAACTTTCAAGACTAAGACAATTTTCTAGCAAACTACCATCGTCAACTTCAAGTGATTCAAATTCTTGATATTAAATAGAAAACTAAAAATATTTTCATAGATTTAAAATTGTTCGAACCTGTTTTGAATTGAAGAAATTACTTGATCTACTATAAATAAGAATTAATTCATTCTAAAATATTTTTCATAAATTGTGTTATCTCTTCATTGACGTTTTCATTAAACTATTTTTTTTCTATGAATTATTCGTTTTACTCTAAATACAGGTTCTATTTCCATACTAATTGCAATCTCTTTCGATGAAATCATAGCAAATTTAAATCTATTTTTTCTATAATCTTGAAAAAAATAAATAAGACATTTTAACTAATCAATGGAAACATCTATATGCATATCTTTGGATTGCAGACTTTTACTTACATTATTGATTGCAAATAATATATCATACCATATGGTCATATCTAATATGAATTCAAAGTTCTCAATTTCATATGCTACTAAACAATTAGCTTCACCTTTTGTTTTAGAATATTTAGTTATTTTTGTTAGTTGCAATAAAACTTCTCTTATTTGTGGAGTTTGGAATTTTATTGTTTTAATATTAACACATTTTAGTACGAGAGACATTTGTTCTTGATGACTTGCATCTGAGTACAATCAAGTATAATTGAAAAATATTTTGCTTCCTTTATTTTTTTTAATAATAAGGTTTTTAATTTCCGTTACTAGCAAGTGTATTAATTCATTTTGTCCTCGAAATGGTAAATTATTTTTACCAATGGTTTTTATTACAGCAACAATTCTCAATAACATTTTTTTTCAATAATTTTTTTCTTTGTTAATTTGTTCTTAGACCTTTTTGTCAATTGTTTTATTTCTCAACAATCTCATTTCTAAATCAAGCCAAGCAGTAATGTTAATAATAGGCTCATTGGTTGTTTCATGGCTTTTAAGCTTAGCATTAAAAATTTTCTAGTCATCGGTTCCTTCATTCTCCCCATTTGATAAGTTTCGTATATAATATGTAGTGGAAAAATATCTATAGTTCTTATCCTTAGGATTGTTTATATTGCTATATCTAATTGGACCATTTTCTACTAATAAATCTCTTAATTTTGTATCAACATATTTCCATTGAGCTGCGTCATAAATATTTGAAGGAACAGAATCAGGTATGTTCTCAGTATTCTTATTTTTTTCTCTAATTTTCTCAAATTCTCTAGCAATAATTGTAGTAGACTAGAAGTACATGCTTGAGCACTATCCTCAGATCCCTTTTGTTGGGTTTGTTGTGTTGTTTCACTATCTCCATATTCTTTTTGTTATATTTCTTGATTTATTTTGTTATCTTGTGGTCCTATTTGGTGTGTTTCTTGATCATCTACAAATGTTTCACCTAAATTTTCTACTATATTTTGTTTATTGGTAGTAACAAATTTATTTAAAGATCATTTTTGGGATTCAATCAATTTTTTTATTTTTTTAAGTTTCTCATATCCGGATGCATATTTTCTATTGCACCTATTTTCTAGTAGAAAAGAACAATATCCACTATATAAAATCTTACTATGGTTATGAATATTATAGAATAAAATAAATATTAACATAAAACAATAAAACTTGATTTAGTAGACGAGATCCACTTTTATATAACAAATGACCTTCACTTTTATATAAAATTGTTAATCTGCACAATAAAATAAAATATCTTAATGTTAATATCTAAAATCAAGAAATAAATTATAGATTAGAACAATTCAAAGAGAGAGAATAAAAGTTTGAAAAATAGTTTAACAGGTGTCATGGCCCATGGGCCATGTGAATTGTGAAAGCATTGATCAAGTCTTGAAGAAGAAAAAAAAAAAAAATAACCAAAGGACAAGGATGTTTTGGAAAAGTCTTAGATCTATCACGGAATCACATTCACGTGGCTCTTTTATTGCCACAAACATTCACCTTATATATACAAAACAAAAACTTCACTTTATATACAGACTACAGCTCAAGCCTCAGATTAATTAACTTTACTTACCCTCATCACCAAAACACAGGCTACACAGCAGAACTGCTCAACATTTGACGATGCGATTGGAGACAATGGAGAGGCTGCCAGTGCATACAAGCAAGATGGATGCAAGAGAGAGATTAGAGAATGGAGAGTGGAGTACAAAAGCAATGAAAAAAGATTTGTTGATTTCAGGTATAAAATGAGAGTTGTTGAGATATTCCATTGGATTTTTTTGGACTTTGTAGAGGTAGATTAGAACCATTAAATTTACAATCATTATTGTGAATTTTGGCTTTCCTAAGAGAAGTTGCAGAGTCTATGTAATTAAATAAAAAAATTTTATATTGTTAGCCTTTTTTTTTTTACTATTAGCTTGTTTATTTTAGACATGAGTTTTTAATTTCTTTGTTTAGTATAGATAATTTATTTTTTTTTTTAAAAAAAAATTTACTTAATTATTTTTTTAGTATTTTCTGAGGCCTTCTTCCCCCACAGGGTCTTAGGCAACTGCCTAACTCGTCTTGCTAGTCTTGAGTGAGCAAAAAATATGCCAACAGTAGAAGTAACTGCATATAACAAAACTTTTTTTTTTTTTGTTCTAATAGATATAAATATAACTATAAATTGGAATTTATTTTAGTATAATTTTGATATTTGACTAATAAATCAATAAAAATTTTAATTTTAATTTATTAATTTGCATCTATCATCTTAGATATTAGTTTTATATATTTATTTAGCTTTTTTAAATGAGAAAATAAGAAACCTAAAACAATATTGTTCCAGTTGATCTTAAATGAGCATTTGGATTAATTACAATTTGAGTTTTTAGTAGAACTCAAGTTGGATTTTTCACAAATCAAGTTGAGCCTGACTTTTATGAAAGTCGAGAGCTCAAGTCGGATTTTCGATATGAAAAAAATCTATTTATCATCTTTTTTCTCATCATCATTTTATCATCCGATGCTTTGACATTAAATGATAGGTTTACAAGTAAAATATAATAAATCATTTTCAATCATCTAATGCCACATCATGAGATGAAGAGATGATGATAAGAATTGGAATAATGAGTAGCATTACTCTTTTTTTCTTGTACTAAATGTGCAATATATGTATAATAAGTAGAAAATTCAATTAGTTTAGGAAGAATAAAACTAAAATAAATAAATAACAATAAGTGTGATGTTTAGTGTGTTGGGATGATGAGTAGCAAAACTCATATATATATACATACATACATACATATATATATATATATATATATAAAAGAGCCTGGACACCCTATTGTTTAAGCAAAACAACAACCGTTTTATTTATTTATTTTATAAATCAAGTAAATATGTTAAGTTCAATAAGAAGTCTGGTTTTTAAGGACTTAAGAAAAAAGATTTAATTTATCTATTGAAGAAATATTTTTAGGATAATAATGATAATTATATATATAACAATATGAATACATTTATGTTAGAAAAACTTCTTAAGTCATTAATAACGCTAATTTAATATAACCTAAATAAATATCTCAATTCAAAAGAACGATTGAGCCACTATTTCTGGCAATACTAAATGAATGAGTCATTGGTCTGCTCTCTCTAGATGAGTTTCTCTCTCCTCTTCGTAGTCCTCTCTTGATCCGTTTCATACCTACCCTCCACCTTCCTCCTTCCCTATCTCATAACTACCAAGACCTCAACACTTATCTACCAGCCCCAACTACTCCAATAACCAACCCTTCCCTTCTGTTCAATGCAAGACATCACCATGAAACAAGACCCATCAGATCTGAATATCCTTATATCCCAAACAGAGGTCCCCTCGTGGGACGACATCACCCTTGAGCCAGCAATAGAAGTCGCATAAATAATCTTAAACCATGCTCTTATTGGCAAATTGATCTCATCAAAACTATTGAACAAACACACCTTTCACACTATTATAAAAGCCGTTTGGAGTTTCATAACTGGACTTATCATAGAAGACCTAGGCACCAATTCCTACTTGTCCACCTTCCCAACCTCACAAGACAAAAATTGTGTTTTTCCAAAGGCCCTGAAACTTCAAAGGATACCATATGATTCTGAAAGAATGACATATAGGTCTTAGCTTAAATGAAATAGACCTCCAATTTTTTTTTTTTTTTAATTTAGGGTGCAAATACACTGCTTGCCATTGGAAATGATGACTTGGCGCAATGCGGAAAAAATTGGTAGAGTAATGGGAAAGCTGCTGGAAATGGACCCATAACAGCATCTACCATTGCAGTAAAAAAATATTTGCGGATTAGGGTCAAAATAGACACCACAAAACCTCTCATTGATGACTTCTCGATGCCAAGAGTCCACAGAAATCCTGCAAAAATCTCATTCAAATATGAACGTCTCTTAGAATTTTGCTACATGTGTGGATGTGTAGGTCACGTTCAACAATCCTACCCCATTTACTTAGAAAATATCTCAGAGCTACTTTACGGTCAAGGCATGCCAGCTGATGGACAGGACTTAAAAGAGGAATTTCAAGGCTGATTAGATATTGGAAACACCTGTAAAAATTGAGCCCCAACTTTTTGAACCCTTGGTATCTCTTCCTCCTATCAAAATTAGAGAGCCAAGGGCCCAAGGCAATAACCTAAAAATAGGCACTAACATTCAATCCAAAGGAAAGGAAAAAATATTCGAGGCTCTCAAAGACGTCAAAATTTATTTCCCTAGTAAACAAACCATCGGAAGCAACAGCTTGCACACATGGGAGGAAACTGTTCATCTATCCTCGAAAAACAGCCATGCAGAGAAGCCTCTCCATGTAGATCAGAAAGGGCACGTGGCGACTCCATGAGGTACCAGACAATATTTCCTGTAGTCCTTAATGAAAGCTAAAAACTTGACACATCACTTAAAACTCTGCAAATATCCAGTCAGCACATAGTAAATCCTCAAAGTCAAATCTAGCTCGCTTTCTCAATAGATACCCTAATCCCCTTTGAACAAGTGGCCCATACAGCAAAAAACAAACCCAAAGCAATTTCACAATCACTGCAGCCATTTCACATTTCTGAAACCTTACATTTAAATACACTAGGCGGCTCTAAATGCCTTAAGTAAACACTAAAATCTCCCCACTGAAAAAGCTAGAAACATCTATTTTTAAACAACCAATAATCCAATTCCAAACCAACACAGACCCAATCCTGAACCACCCCTTTTGGACTAGGCCAACGAGAGACTAACCCCTTAGACACAAAATATCACTCCTTGTAAGCCCATCCAGAAAAGCTTTCCTTGCCCTCAACCCAGCCCATCCATCAAACTCTATGACCTACCCATCCTAACTCAATCCAATCCTTCAAACATTAAACCTAGCCCATCCATACAACCCCTCATATAACCTGCTGACAGACACCATACCCCCCCTTTAGTCAAGCCCAATCACACAAGGTGTAAATCTAATCCAAGCTCTAAACATCCAAGCCAGCCCACTCAGCAACTTCCTCTCCAACCCGAATGATGACCTGACTGAAATAACCAGAAATCTAAAACAACCAGTACACCTCCTGCCATCACTCACTTTAGAGATTCCTCAAACCGAATTTTCACAAACCAAAAAGAGGAAGAGCATATCATCTAGAATCAGAGCCACTTTTAATCATACCAAAAAATGCCTACTAAGTTCTACAATGGCTGTAATCAAAGAAGAGGAAAATCCAGACATGCTGGTTCAGATCTTCCAAGCAAACGAGAACGAAACAAAGAACAAGATAAAAGAGACCCAAGAAACCATGGAAATCGTATGCACAATGAATAAAGAGGCGAAGAAAAAGAGAGTAGCAGTGCGTTTCTTGAAGAGTAGCCGGTTCAGCCTGTACAAAAAGATAGACCAAGAACAACCGGGTAACAACTCTAAATCTCAGATTATGAATTTGTTCCCTCTTAATCCAGTGACTAAAGTGGTAGGGTCCAACCAGCTCACCCATGAAGCTACTCACATGGAATGATTGAGGCTTAGGCCGGCCTTGTGCAATAAGGAATCTGAAGGCTGGAATTAAGACACAAAATCTAGATGCAATTTTCCTTTCTGAAACACTTGTGCTGCTTGTACATACTGCCTCAATTGTAAATAGACTAGGTTTTTCCTAACATGTACATTTTTCCCCATCTGAAAATAGGGAGGTTTTTTGTTCATATTGCGTACTGGCTTAGACGTTGATGTTGTTCTTGTTTCTTGTAATATATAATCTATGTTGGTGTATTCAGATCCCTACCATAACCATTGGCTACTGAATTTTGTTTATTACCCTGCTCAAAACTTGAAAAAAAAAAACAACATATAGGACAAACTTAGCTCCATAACAAAAGCTAGCCCGAGTCCCATGCTAGTAATAGGGGATTTCAACTTTGTCCTATATCAATTCGAGAAGATAGGGGGAAGACCTGTAGCCAATCCATCAAACCCATCGGGTCCCAAATTTATTTGGTCCAACAATAGGCATGGATCCCACAACATACAAGAAAGACTTGACTGAGGCATCATGAATCTCCATTGGAATAATTTATTTCCCAATACCTCAATCAAAATTCTCACAAGATTTGCCTCTGACAACTCTCCCATGATTCTTGACCCTACTAATTCTCATAATTCCCCAAAGTCATTTAAATTTAAGGAATTTTGGACCAAAGATCCATCCAGTGTTGAGGTTGTAAAGGGAGCTTGGAATATGAATGTGATTGGTACCCTAGCTTATGTCCTAACAAATAAGTTGATAGCAACAAAACTGGCCCTAAAACAATGGAATAAAACCAGCTTTGGCCACATTCAATCCAAGATCAATAAGATCAACAGCACACTCGGCTATAATCCAAAGCCAACCCACCAATCAAAGTAATATTATGTGGGAAGAAAACCTTAAGGAAAATTTGGATAAGCTCTTAAGAAGAGAAGAGTCCCTCTGGTGACAAAAATTTAAAGCCACTTGGCTTACCACAATGGATCTCAACACAAAAAATTTTCATGTTTCAACTTTCATAAGAAGGAGAAAAAACAGAATCGATTATCTCAAAATAGGACCATGACAATGGACCTTGGACCCCAAGAACATTCAACACATCTTTCAGGACCACTTCAATAATATCTTCACATCTTGCAACCCTAAATATCCCGAAGATCTTGAAAATCTCTTTCCTAAAAAAATCACAAACATGGAAAACCAATTTCTTTGCCAAATTCCTTTTGAAGAAGAGATTTTGAGTGCAGTTGGCCAAACCCCCCCAACCAAAGCCCCGGGGCCGAATGGTTTCACAAGCCTTTTTTTTTTATAAATTCTACTAGGAAATGATAAAAGTGGAATACTAGCAGCCATAAACAATTTGTTTACTCAGGGCAAACTGCTTAAAGAATGAAACCATACAAACATTGTCCTAGTCCCAAAAATTGATAGTCCCAATGCTTCTCATCATTACTAACCGATAAGCCTCTCCAATGTCTATTATAAAATAATTGCAAAAATCTTTGCTAACAAACTCAAAACCATTCTTCCAAGCATAATATCTCCATTCCAAACGGCTTTTGTCCCTGGTAGACTAATTTAAGAAAATACAATCACGGTCCAAGAAAATTTTCATACCTTAAAAAAAAAAAAAAAAAAAGCGTGGGAGAAAAGGACTGATAGCTATAAAGATTGACATGGAAAAAGTTTTTGATTATATAGAATGGTCATTTATTTTATCAATCTTCAAGGCTCTTGGCTTCAACCAAACCTGGGTCAATTGGATCAAAGAATGCATATTCACTGTCTCTTACTCCATCATTATTAATGGCTCCCACACTAGCTTTTTCTGACCCTCACGTGGAATACAACAAGTTGACTCACTGTCCCCCTTCCTGTTTATACTTGGAAGTGAAGTGATTTCAAGAATGATCTTTATAGAAGAAATGACTAATAACATTGAGGGTATCAGTTTCTCTAGAAGGGGACCTTCCATGTCTCATCTCCTATTTGCCGATGACCTTATCTTTTTTGAAAAGACAACCACCCAAAATACCCAAACTTTTGCTCAATACCTCGACACCTACACTTCCTGGTCGGGCTAAAAGATAAATCCTAGAAAATTCTCAATTCATTTCGACAACGATACTACAAACAATACCACCAGAGAAGTAAAAGAGATCCAGAATTACAAAATTTCTCCATCCAAGCTGAGGTATCTTGGACTTCCTCTCTACTTTGGTATGGGTAAAAAACTTTTCTTTCAAGAGATTAAGGAAAAAGATACAAAACATACTTCAGGATTGGAAAACAAAGATCCTCTCCTAAGTAGATAGAACTACCCTGATCTGCTTAGTGGCTAATGCCATCCCTTCTTACACCATGTCCATCCTATGGATGCCAGCCACTATCACAAAATAGATGGATAAATATAACACTCGTAAATTCACCCCAAAAGCCTGGAGCTCTATATGTATGTTAAAATCTCTAGGTGGTCTGGGTCTCAAAAAGCTCTCCTATTTCAATAAAGCACTCATTCAAAATTTGCATGGTCGCTGATTGACTACTCTAGAAGTCTATGGAAAAACTTCCTGACCAATAAATTATTGAAAAACACCTCATTCGCTGAAGTTAGAAGTAAACCCTCAAACTCCTAGTTTTGGAAAGGTCTTTTAAAACAAAGAGATTTTGTTAAAAGTAGTAGCTGCATCCAAATCAATAATGGAACAGCTACTAGAGTGTAGACTGACCCTTGGATCCCAGGTATGCCTACCTTTACATCAATCCCTAACCCAAACATCACCAACTAGGAGTCCGACATGAAAGTGGCAAAACTAATCCTAGAACAGCCAAGAAGATGGAACATAATCCTACTCTGGGCCTGATTCACACCCCACTCAGTGAATGCCATTCAAAAGATCCCACTCTTCACCTACAATTACTCCTGCATTGAGAACAAGATCAAGTGGATTCATCACTTTTCTGGAAATTTCTCAGTTAAATCCACCGACATAGCACTTGTTCACTCCCAAAATCTTAATCAAATGCAATTATGTGTTGATGTTTGGAAAACAATGTGGAAAATTAAAATCCAGGATAGATTAAAACATTTCATCTAGAAAGTCATGCATCAAATTCTTCCCACTAAATCAAACCTAAAAAGATCCATCCCAGTGGAGGAGAACCAAGACCTTTGTCCCCTATGCAAAACCGAAGAAGAAAACTTATCCCATTTATTTTTCAAATGTCCTTTTTCAAAAATTCGATGGAGACAATCTGTAACAGCCCGCTAGAAATTCAATTGTGAAATTTTTATTAACTTTAGGAATCTCGTGAAAACCCCATAAGTTTTCACGAATCCATTAATCGTATAGGTTTTTGTCTAACAACATTGTTAATGTTATTATTTACTATGGTATCAGAAGTGTGTTTTTGATTATTGGAGATAGTTAGGAAGTGTCAAAATGTATTATGGTTTGTGCCATTAGACTCGGAGGGCTATTTAAAGTCTTATGACGCAATAACATTTTTTCATATTTTCAGACAAAACGTCTGTTCAAAACTGTAGATATTATTGGATAAAAAAAATATCTTGAGGTAATTTTCATGAATATTATTGGGTAAAAATATTTTCAGTTGATTTTTATAGATATTATTAGATAAAAATATCTTAAGTTGATTTTTTGTAGATACTATTGGATAGAATATTATGAGATAATCATTTATAGATATTTTGGGTAGGAGAAAACTACACTCAACTCTCAACTCCAGCCTCATCTCTTTCATATCTCATCCATAAGTATCTCCAGTCACCTCTCCCCACGAAATTATCTTCATTTACACTTTCCATTGAAAGAATATCAAACACTCTCTCTCGGACAGCTTTTAGGAGGTATTTTGCACGCCAATTTCAAAGCTGTTGTAAGTGTTTTATCATAAAGTCTCCTTCATATAAGTTGTTCTTTCTTTAATCTAGTTTACATGGATATCTTATTTGCCCCATTTGAAGATCATTTGGTCAGTCAAATATTATATAAACTATAGAAAGGTCATTCTGAAAAGTAAACTGGAGAATATGTTATAGTTTGGAGTTTTTGACCAAGCTAATGGATAGATATTGGTCCGAAATTTTTATGGAGTATTGTTAACATGTATATATGACTATTGGTTGAGGATTTTTGCATGATTAAAGGTTTTGATGAAAGATTTTCTTAGATTTAGAAACTTAGAAACTGGAAGAGGAAAAACAGTTTCTGTTTTGAGAAAGTTTAACTCTTTGGTGGTCTAAACCTATTCTAATGACTTTGATAATTTTATTGGAGGATCCTAAACATCTTATATACATTTTATATTATTATTTTGAAGATATTTGATGTTAGTTTCAAAGATATGAAATTTTATGCAAAGAGATATTCAGATAAGCCAAAGTGTGGATATTCTTGGCTAAATTTATGTTTTGGTTAATTTCTAACCATGTGATCTTGAATTAGAAGCTTATATATGTTTTAGGACATCTTTTTAAACCATGTAATGGTTTGGTTTGAAGATCATATATTTATAAGTCATAGATCAAGAGATTTATCAAAACTAGTTGAGGAAAAAGTTTCTGTTTTTGGACTAAGTGTAAAACCAAAAACTCCAAATGTTATTTTGTGATTTTGGTGACTTTAGTTTGATGATTTAAAGCATGGTTGATGTTAGGATGATATTATGAATATGTTAGAAGTAAGATTTGATTTTTGAAATTCTTGGAGATGTTTTGATTTAAGGTCAAAACTTGTGATTCAAGTGCTTGGATCTTTTTACAAAAAAGTTTGGTGTTGATTATTAGCTTTTTCTAAATGGATGTTTTAAGTATGGTTTTGAACTTAGGATTAGAAGATGTTTGTTGCAAAATTTTGGTTTAAGCATGAGTTTTGAAGTTGAAATGAATTGCAACAAAAAATCAAGGGAAATGGCCTATGGATGTTTCGGCCATAGTGTGTTTTTCATAATTGTGTTTTGTTTTAAATTTTTCTGAGTTGATATTTAACTTTAGGACAAAATTTACATGAGGAATGTAAATTTTGGAAACTTTTGGAGTTAGTATGAAAAATCCTTAAGTTATGGATAAAACGGTCATTTTCCCACATGTAGAGAGTAAAAATGAAAATTTTACTCTTTAAGTTAGTATTTTCCATATTTCAAATTATTAGTGATTTAGTTCTAACTTTTAGAATCACTAATTATTGTTCCTCATGGTCGCACTTGAAGTTTTATAAGAAACGCGGAGATCGAGGTAAGTTAGCTTTTAACTTACTAGCAGTCTACTGTGTATGTGTGCTAAGTAAAGGAACTACAGTGTATGTATGTATGTTATCATATATGTCATGCCATGCCAAGTTATCACGTAATTGTCTATTATACAGAATTTATTCTGTCGTCGATTTTTATCTGTTACATAATATATTCTGTCATGTATTACTGTACCTTACAAGTACGTTATGCTAAGTATGCCATCTATTACATGTATGTCAAGTCATGTAATATTCACTGTTGCAAATATGTCATGTTAAATATGTTGTCTATTATATGTTATGCAATGTTACGAAATATTTCTATCTCAAGTTGGTCATGTATTTCAAGTTATATTCAAGTCACGTTATGTTATGTCAGGGCTTCAGTCATTTCGTATTCCAGTCACATTTCATCTTGATTACTTATGTATGGGATCACAACAATTGTGACGCATACACTACGTGAGACACAGCAATTATGCCACGTAGAATACATGGGGCCACAACAACTGTGGAGTATGTATTTAAGCAGTTAAAGAATAAGTTTCCGTAGAATACATGGGGCCACAACAACTGTGGAGTATGTATTTTTCATGTTAAGTCAAGTTTGTGTAGAATACATGGGGCCACAACAACTGTGGAGTATGTATTTACACGTAGAATACATGGGGCCACAACAACTGTGGAGTATGTATTTTTCATGTTAAGTCAAGTTTGTGTAGAATACATGGGGGCACAACAACTGTGGAGTATGTATTTACACGTAGACTACATGGGGCCACAACAACTGTGGAGTATGTATTTTTCATGTTAAGTCAAGTTTCAGATCAAGTTCATGTCAAGTCAAGTTCAGTTCATGTTTCAATTTAACTTATGTCAATTATGCTATGTTGTACGCCAAGTTATGCTTTAATTACTTATGAATTTGATTATGCATTTATGCTTTTACTGTCATGCATGCATCATTAGTTTGTGTAGAAGTTTTTTGTTAACTTACTGAGATTTGTAATCAAATCTCACTTTGGTAGTCCCAACTACCATTCCCCCCGAATGGTAGATCTTGTTACAGGACCTGAAGGAGAATCAGGAGCTGATCAACTAGACACAGTTGACTAAGCGATGGTGCGACGTCAATGTTAATATAGTAGTTAACGTAAATTACTACTTGTACAATGGAGTTGCATCTTTAGTATTTTTTGGATCATAACCATTTTGGACTAGTGTTGTGATCTACTCAATGGGTCTTTATGTATGAAGAATGTTTTAAGCATTTGGGATATTTTCAATTTGGTGCATAGTATTGCTAAAGAAAAAAAAAATTATCCGCTGCGAATATTGCATAATGTTAGATGCATGTTAGGAACATTGCATCTTATATGTCATGAACGGGGGCAGGTAACCTTGTGTTGCATGTCTCGACGCTTCAAATGTCCATCCGATCCTAGATGGAATTTGGGGGCGTCACAGGGTGGTATCAGAGCAAATACGTCTCTGGGCAGTAAATCCACATGTCCTTAGGAAATGCACCAAACATTAGGCTTGAAATTTTAGTTGTCAGTAGGCTTGAATTTCTTAAGGTATGAAAGGTAGTATGTGGTTTTTATACATATACTCATGTGTTTCAAGAAGGGACACATGACTCGTGATAGAATACCTCGGAATCCTAAGGGAGATAACAATCAAGAGGATCAGAATTTCCCGATGGATGAAGGATTAGTTGAGGTAAACATAGTTAACGTTGATCTGATTGCAATTGATGGTAGTATTGCATTATTGTTATTTTGGAGTAGGTCAAGTCTTTGGGGTTGGTAAATTGTACATTGTTTGATTCAAACGAGTCATTGTTTCTATTAATTGTGGTAGTGCTTGAGAATTCAGCTTGGAAACTGAATTGTTACCCTAGTGGTAAGAGTAACAATTTTCATTAGAAATATTATTGTTCATACCAATGTGGATATAGAATACCTTTTAGTAATATGAGAAAGGATATGTAGGATTGATGAATGGTATTCCACATATTTGGAGGATTGTTTTGATTCTGAGAATACGATAGAAATTGTGTTTGGAAGAGTAATTTGATTAGGAGAAGTTTTAGCCTTAGTAGGATTCATTTATGATAATAGTATTACCACGCCGCCAATAAATGATTTCTGGTAAAGCACTATCTTTATGGATACATAGATCGATCTTCTTTTGAAGACTATTATATGGGGAGTAAAATCTTGGTCTTGAGGATTTATGTGAACATTAGGAACAAATCATTTAGAGTTAAAATAATTGATAACTCATGATGGATAGAAGAGTTATGACAATCATAAGAGAGAAAGTCTCAAGTTTAAGTTATTAACTGGTCAGTTATCGAAGTACCACCTAGGAAGATGACTGATTATTGCGATTATAAAGAAGTAAGTTAGTCCTAGACTAGTAGAACTCCTTGAGGTTTTTATTAACTTGAAGATTACTGAGAGTTTGGATATGCATGATTAAATGCATATTTATATGAGTCATTGGATCATGTCATATATATGAAAATCCTGAAAGAAATAAAATGGAGCACATAAAACATATACCAGAAGATAGAGACACAAATATGAATATTTATGAAGTATTATTTTATTATCATAAAGCAGAATTACAGAAATTTGAGGCTCTTTGCCTCAATCTTTAAACGCTCTTGCTCTTCAAAAATCTGCATGCATTTTCTATCTAAAGGAGTAGCCACTCGAAAAGAAGAGTTAAGTAAAGATTTTAAATCTCTGTTCTCTCGCTTTACTGCTTCTATCTTCATGTTGGATTCCATAAGAAGCCTCTGAAGGATAGAAATTTTCTCCTGGAGTTTGTCAACCCCACCAGTCCTGGATTACAGTCGCTGAGAATATGCGACAATGGCTGATGAGTATCGAGTACCGAGACTCACAAGCTCGTAGATAAGTTCATTATCTGACTTATTAGTCAGATCATTATTGGATTGTATTATAGCACCTACGGAAGAAGCATAAACAACTGGTAAACGAGGTGCAGAATACCTCATGTTTTGGTAATGAGAAGATTGCTGAGCCATTGCAAAGTGAGTAAACAGAAAGAGATTGCAGAGTAACAATGCAGACTAATTTCAGAAAAGTGAAGAAGATGAGATGAGAAAGAAGATGAACTGAATAATTCTTTTATAGAGAAAATTATGACGAATCATCTCTCGTGAATCATTTCTCTACAAGAGACAAGAGCAATGTAGTATCATAGCTGCGGTGCCTGACAATTACAGAAGAACAAAGTAGTGTCGTAGCTATGCGGCGCCTGACAATTACAGAAGACCTATAAAAATCATGCGCATCAGAGTTGTCTGGTCTAAAACAGAGGGCCACCGATTAAAAAAAAAAACAGAGATAGAGAGAGAGGATAACAGCTTAATTTTGATGAATTCTCTACTAACTTTGGTATTTACAAGAACACTTAAAGTATATCGCCTATGTTTTCTAAAGAAAAGTTTCGGAAGATTATTTACTTGAAATTTTAAGTTTGGAGAGTGTGTCGATACAACTTGGCCAACCTTGTGGAAAGAAGTATAATATAATTGTTGATTAAAATAAGAGAGTTAAGGAATGACATAATCTCAAAGGTAAATATATACGGGATAGACACCAGGTTGGTAAGCAACACATATTCCTTAATTTGTTATTTCTTACTTACTTCGATTTCGATGACGAAATCTTTTTTTTTAGGAGGGGAGATTGTAACAGCCCGCTAGAAATTCAATTGTGAAATTTTTATTAACTTTAGGAATCTCGTGAAAACCCCATAAGTTTTCACGAATCCATTAATCGTATAGGTTTTTGTCTAACTACATTGTTAATGTTATTATTTACTATGGTATCAGAAGTGTGTTTTTGATTATTGGAGATAGTTAGAAGTGTCAAAATATATTATGGTTTGTGCCATTAGACTCGGAGGGCTATTTAAAGTCTTATGGCGCAATAACATTTTTTCATATTTTCGGACAAAACGTCTGTTCAAAACTGTAGATATTATTGGATAAAAAGAAATATCTTGAGGTAATTTTCATGAATATTATTGGGTAAAAATATTTTGAGTTGATTTTTATAGATATTATTAGATAAAAATATCTTAAGTTGATTTTTTGTAGATACTATTGGATAGAATATTATGAAATAATCTTTTATAGATATTTCGGATAGGAGAAAACTACACTCAACTCTCAACTCCAGCCTCATCTCTTTCATATCTCATCCATAAGTATCTCCAGCCACCTCTCCCCACGAAATTATCTTCATTTACACTTTCCATTGAAAGAATATCAAACACTCTCTCTCGGACAGCTTTTAGGAGGTATTTTGCACGCCAATTTCGAAGCTGTTGTAAGTGTTTTATCATAAAGTCTCCTTCATATAAGTTGTTCCTTTTTGAGTCTAGTTTACATGGATATCTTATTTGCCCTATTTGAAGATCGTTTGGTCAGTCAAATATTATATAAACTATAGAAAGGTCATTCTGAAAAGTAAACTGGAGAATATGTTATAGTTTGGAGTTTTTGACCAAGCTAATGGATAGATATTGGTCCGAAATTTTTATGGAGTATTGTTAACATGTATATATGACTATTGGTTGAGGATTTTTGCATGATTAAAGGTTTTGATGAAAGATTTTCTTAGATTTAGAAACTTAGAAACTGGAAGAGGAAAAACAGTTTCTGTTTTGAGAGAGTTTAACTCTTTGGTGGTCTAAACCTATTCTAATGACTTTGATAATTTTATTGGAGGATCCTAAACATCTTATATACATTTTATATTATTATTTTGAAGATATTTGATGTTAGTTTCAAAGATATGAAATTTTATGCAAAGAGATATTCAGATAAGCCAAAGTGTGGATATTCTTGGCTAAATTTATGTTTTGGTTAATTTCTAACCATGTGATCTTGAATTAGAAGCTTATATATGTTTTAGGACATCTTTTTAAACCATGTAATGGTTTGGTTTGAAGATCATATATTTATAAGTCATAGATCAAGAGATTTATCAAAACTAGTTGAGGAAAAAGTTTCTGTTTTTGGACTAAGTGTAAAACCAAAAACTCCAAATGTTATTTTGTGATTTTGGTGACTTTAGTTTGATGATTTAAAGCATGGTTGATGTTAGGATGATATTATGAATATGTTAGAAGTAAGATTTGATTTTTGAAATTCTTGGAGATGTTTTGATTTAAGGTCAAAACTTGTGATTCAAGTGCTTGGATCTTTTTACAAAAAAGTTTGGTGTTGATTATTAGCTTTTTCTAAATGGATGTTTTAAGTATGGTTTTGAACTTAGGATTGGAAGATGTTTGTTGCAAAATTTTGGTTTAAGCATGAGTTTTGAAGTTGAAATGAATTGCAACAAAAAATCAAGGAAAATGGCCTATGGATGTTTCGGCTATAGTGTGTTTTTCATAGTTGTGTTTTGTTTTAAATTTTTCTGAATTGATATTTAACTTTAGGACAAAATTTACATGAGGAATGTAAATTTTGGAAACTTTTGGAGTTAGTATAAAAAATCCTTAAGTTATGGATAAAACGGTCATTTTCCCACATGTAGAGAGTAAAAATGAAAATTTTACTCTTTAAGTTAGTATTTTCAATATTTCAAATTATTAGTGATTTAGTTCTAACTTTTAGAATCACTAATTATAGTTCCTCGTGGTCGCACTTGAAGTTTTATAAGAAACGCGGAGATCGAGGTAAGTTAGCTTTTAACTTACTAGCAGTCTACTGTGTATGTGTGCTAAGTAAAGGAACTACAGTGTATGTATGTATGTTATCATATATGTCATGCCATGTCAAGTTATCACGTAATTGTTTATTATACAGAATTTATTCTGTCGTCAATTTTTATCTGTTACATAATGTATTCTGTCATGTATTACTGTACCTTACAAGTACGTCATGCTAAGTATGCCATCTATTACATGTATGTCAAGTCATGTAATATTCACTGTTGCAAATATGTCATGTTAAATATGTTGTCTATTATATGTTATGCAATGTTACGAAATATTTCTATCTCAAGTTGGTCATGTATTTCAAGTTATATTCAAGTCACGTTATGTTACGTCAGGGCTTCAGTCATTTCGTATTCCAGTCACGTTTCATCTTAATTACTTATGTATGGGGTCACAACAATTGTGACGCATACACTACGTGAGACACAGCAATTATGTCACGTAGAATACATGGGGCCACAACAACTGTGGAGTATGTATTTAAGCAGTTAAAGAATAAATTTCCGTAGAATACATGGGGCCACAACAACTGTGAAGTATGTATTTTTCATGTTAAGTCAAGTTTGTGTAGAATACATGGGGCCACAACAATTGTGGAGTATGTATTTTTCATGTTAAGTCAAGTTTGTGTAGAATACATGGGGCCACAACAACTATGGAGTATGTATTTACACGTAGAATACATGGGGCCACAACAACTGTGGAGTATGTATTTTTCATGTTAAGTCAAGTTTCAGATCAAGTTCATGTCAAGTCAAGTTCAGTTCATGTTTCAATTTAACTTATGTCAATTATGCTATGTTGTACGCCAAGTTATGGTTTAATTACTTATGAATTTGATTATGCATTTATGCTTTTACTGTCATGCATGCATCATTAGCTTGTGTAGAAGTTTTTTGTTAATTTACTGAGATTTGTAATCAAATCTCACTTTGGTAGTCCCAACTACCATTCCCCCCGAATGGTAGATCTTGTTACAGGACCTGAAGGAGAATCAGGAGCTGATCAACTAGACACAGTTGACTAAGCGATGGTGCGACGTCAATGTTAATATAGTAGTTAATATAAATTACTACTTGTACAATGGAGTTGCATCTTTAGTATTTTTTGGATCATAATCATTTTGGACTAGTGTTGTGATCTACTCAATGGGTCTTTATGTATGAAGAATGTTTTAAGCATTTGGGATATTTTCAATTTGGTACATAGTATTGCTAAAGAAAAAAAAAATTATCCGCTGCGAATATTGCATAATGTTAGATGCATGTTAGGAACATTGCATCTTATATGTCATGAACGGGGCAGGTAACCTTGTGTTGCATGTCTCGACGCTTTAAATGTTCGTCCGATCCCAGATGAAATTTGGGGGTGTCACACAATCCAGATGGCCGATAAATATTATAGTTTTTGCAAGTTATCCCATCTTTAGCTGGATCTCAATCATCTTAAATCCCTCAAGGGAACTAAAAATACCCCAGGAGGACATCCACTCCTTTCAAATCTTTGCTATCCTTGCCATGGATAATATCTGATTCCTTAGAAACAAATCACTCATGGTGCTCCCTGTCCCTCCATTACCTGGTTTGTAACAAAAGTCACACAAAAATTCAAAGAACACCTCATAGCTTGGAGCACAAAATCCACCCATAGGAACTTGATTGGCAACTCCCTCCAACATGAGTCTTCTCACTCTCCTTTGATATAGCTGTCAGACAACATGGAAGCACCGTAGGAAGCACCGTAGCTACCTTATGCATATCTGATAAAGGCATTCATGTTTTTGCACAAGCAAAACTCACCCACAATACAAATCCTAATGTAGGAGAAGCATCAGCAACACTAATGGCAGTAGAAGTGGGAGCAAATAGAAGTCTAAAGATAATCATCATTGAATGAGACTCAACACAAACAATACTAGTCATCAACAAGCCAAAGCTGCAACAGATTGGGCAATGCAGACAACCACAAGAGACATTCACCACCTGCTACGCAGTTTTGATTAGCGGACTGTACAAAAAATTCATTAATATCAAAATCAATATGTACATAACTTAGAGCAATAGACAGCTTTCAACCAAGTGTATGAGAGCATTCCCCTAAATTGAATTCCTCCATGTGTACTGGATTTTCCAAATGACAAAGATCCTCTTATTATTATATAATTAAACTGCTACAACACTCAGGGTTATGTTTTATTTTTATGAATGAAACTTGCTTTAAAAAAAATAAAAAATCTTCCTTCAAGATTTATCATTTCTTCTTCTCCACCCTAAACTCAGACCCTCTCGGCCTCACCACCTGAGGAGTCCCATCATAATTAGCTCTAGTACATCTGTCTCCACCTCACCACCTCTATCTCACAGTCACGAGAATGTTCTGCTCACTTCTTGTAGCCTATTGGAGTCCTTGTCAAGTACTTAGCGTTTTTACAATTTCTTAGGTTCTGATTTTTGCATACATGTTTGTTATTTAGGCCATGTTTGTGTTTCATTTATTTTTATTATCTTATTGTGATTTGATTATTGGGCTGAATTGCGAACAAATATGGCATAAAAAAAAAAAAACTCATGTCTTGCCCATTCAACGAATACGGGCAGATAAGGGCAGCAAGTTAATTACTACAAGATGGGGACGGCATACGGGGTGGTGGGTGGTAGGCATAACTCAGAGAGAGAGAGAGAGAGAGAGAGAGAGAGAGGTAAGAAATCATCGTCTCTCTTGATCTCATAGGTTTGTAACTCTAGACATGTACGACTAATTTGATTATTTATTTGTCTTTTATCTCGACATACATATATATATATATGGTACATGAAATAGATAATTGAAATGATTATATAGTTTGGCTGCTTGTTTTGTGATAATAAATAGCCATTGGAGGAGTCATTTCTCCAAGTGATGAATGGCTAAAGTGAGAGTTATAGCTTTTCATGGAGCATTATAAATGTAACGTTTGGTTTTCAAAAGTTTTTGGAATCTTTTTTAAAAGAATTTCGAATCAATCCCAATAAACACCAAAAACTTTGTTTATCTCACTAAACAATTAAAATTGCATCTAATCATTTACTATAGTTTCCGTCAAAAAACAAAACATAAAAACCCAAAAAAAAAAAAAAAACCCACAAAGAATTGATCTAAATAACTCTTCAATTCTATAATTTTATCTATTCATTTTCACAAGTTCTAATATAAGACATACTTCAAAATTTTTGATCCAAACATATTCTAATTCTACCTATTTTTATTAAACCTAATACAGAACACATCTAAAAAATTTTACAAAACGACAAGAATTTTTACTTTTCGAAATTTTCAAAAGATGATATATCTTTTGGATTTTTTTATTTTTTATTTTAAACAAAAACCTTCAAGGAGTGGTCGATCGGCCCACATTGCTTTTTAAAATCGTCCTGACTATCAAATGATTATACTCTTAATGATGATACGAAGGGGTGATAATTTAAGAATTATTTGGATCGTCAGACGAAATAAGATTTTTTAAATAAAAGTTAAATAAAATAATAATATTATTATTATTTTATTTTAAAATTTAAAAAAATTAAATTAAGATTTGAAAAAAAATAATTTATTTATTATATTTTATGTAAAAATTAAAAAAAATTATAATAATAATATGAAATGAGATAATTTTCCAATCCAAAGGGCTCTTTTGTATGAATTCACATTTTCCCGTCACTGCAAAAGTACATTGTAAACGAATTTTCACGCATATTATGACATGCATCTGATAGAATTTTATTCCAGCGTGATGAATTCACGTATGCTTGACAGTTGACATTTTAATTCTCGAGATTTAAAAAACTACCTCTATTCGTAAACTTTTGTGAGTTTTGCTGATTCTGAATATTATTGTGTTGTGTTTGTAGCATTTACGTTATGAAGATTTTCAATAAGGATATCTTGGATAGAAATAAATAAATCAATCAATTTACTAATTTTCATTTAAAATAAATAGCTCTCGACTTTATCTTCTTCATTTAATCAAAATTAATGAAGTTTCTCATCACCAACACAGAAGCATGAAGTGAGATAGTAAAGAGAGAGAAGATCAAATTGGCCAACCAAAGTTTCGAAAATAAAAATGCTAACATTATTCCTATGTGGTTGGTTGAAGACTCGTTAGATTGCAAATGTAAGGGCATTCCATCCATCATATTCTGCATGTGCTTCTGTTGCTGCATAGGAGAGAGAGGACGAAAAGACCATCTGACTTCAAATATCTTGCTTTGGAAATAAGTAATTGAGAATGTAGTATCATGTCATACTGATCTGCATTAAACCAATGTAGTGTTCTTGACGCTACTCTGGCATGCTTTCCAGTGCCGCATCCCTCACATCAGTAAAAATAGTAGTGCGCAGAAGCATCTGCCCATTGTCTGGCACAAAACCTCTGTTTCTCAACTGCCACAACTTGAAAATTCCAAACCGACGAGTTTGGATTATATTCCAATGGCCATTTTAACTCGAATTTGTAGTAAAAGTAAAACTGGTTCCACTAATGCCAAATTTTCTACAAATATGCAAGGTTCTACCATGATTAACTATCAGAGAGCCATTAAAATATTCATTTCCAGAGACCCACGATTAGCATGGTAGAAATAGCTGTGAGCAATGCTTCTATAACAATTACTCTAGAAACAAAGTCCATGGACTATACCTGCATTACCAACAATCGAATAGCAGCAACAAAACACAGATGAGTGAGTTACTTCCACTGAGGCCATTTGATTGAAGTGGCTGATCCACTTTTCACATTTGATGGGCCAGAACCGTGGGTGGACTCGTGCCACACCATCTCCATCTGGCAGAAAGCAAAGAGAAACACATGGTCAGTAATGTTCATATTTTTCCTTTGAACTTGCGGAATGAAAACACTGTTACATTTCCTCATGAGAAAGACATGGTTGTAAAGGTTTCTGCTGCATCAAATCTGACATAAATTTGCCCAGTTGGGAATGCCTTCTATACAATTGTGTGTGGATGTGGAAATACATAGTTTTGTGCTAGGGTGAGGCATCACAAGGATCACCACCACTTGCGGAGATAGAATACAAGGCAGTAGGAACACACCTCTCCAACAATCACTGTGTCACCTTCCTTGACGCCAAGGTTTATAAGAGATTTGTTCACACCACAAGCCTCGAGAACATGTTGAAATCTTCTCTGTGAGTCCACATACCTGTTTTCCAAAAAATGAATTGACAAATTTTCACAAGATGTGTCAGATACAAAGCAAAGGCAATATCTGATCCAGGTGATTTTTTTTTTTTTTTAAATTTGGGTCCAACTAAGGATTTGCCCAATGCCTTTTAGTACCACTTCTTAGTGGATTCTTTAGTTTCTCCTCTTTCTCCAAGATTTAAACTAGATTTTTTTTTAATCACGATGGATCTTGGAGACCGTGCAGATGCAATATTTAAACCCCAGACTCATGTAATGCGTCCCCATCACATGGATCAAGTAAATCATTTGCTTTTCACCAATGGGACGTGGCCCCTAGAAATTGTTTGCACCCAAAAGTTCAAACCTTAGACCTGAAGCGAGCATACCACTAGGCCCCGTTTGGAACTTCGTTTAGTCTAAATTTAAACCGAGTCTAACATCCAGACACCAAACTCTCAAATTACTAAACTCCTCTCAACTCAAAACCTTTTTACACGTTGGACTCACAATCTTTTTCAACTTCCCATAAATACATATAAATTTATCTTAACATCCAAATACATCTAAACTCATCTTAGGTGGACTCCACAAAACTCACTCCACTATATCAACTCACTACTATTCATAAAGAACTCATCTTAACTCGACTCAACATTCAAACGGAGCCTAAGACTAAGACCCTTACCACTTGAACCAACCCCTAGAGCAGTTAAAATAGGAATATCATTCTAATTTTAAACCTAAGTTTCAATATTCGGGTCTTTATATCCATCAATTCACACAATTTTTGCAACATACTCGGCAACAATGAGAGAGGAAACCCTATCAAACATTGCCAAGAGGAAACCTGTGTATTCATATTTGTGTGCATTTATATGTTCTTTGACATGTCTGGACAACAGAAACCCCCCAAAACCAAAGAAAATATCATCTTAGAAAAGGAAAAAAAAAAAAAAAAAGAGAGAGAAAATGGACATGCAGAGTATTAAGGTGAGATGCAGTTCTCCTGAGGTCAGAACACACAAAAGATTATAAAATCCCAAATTTTATTTTCTAACTTTTTTTTTTAATTTTATTTTGATGAATAAGAAATTTTATTAAGACAAGTAGCAAGGCAAAATCAAGTACACAAGAAGTATAGAAAAACTAAAACTGAACCTAGTTAAAAGTCAGAAACTAGAAAAAGAAACAAGGAAATCATGGACACTAGCTCCATTAAACACAATAGCCAAAGCCCATAGAAATAAGGTATTAAAGAAAAAAGTCTAAGTTCATCCACTGAGCGATCCTTATCTTCAAAGCATCGATCATTCCTCTCATCCCAAATACACCACATAAAGCATAAAGGGACCATATTCTAAACAACAGCAATTTGCAAATGAGTTCTGCTATATATAGTCACTTTTGCGTACTTCTTGTGCAATCTACCGATGTGATTAGCTAAAACAGTTTTTTTATATTAAAAAAAGTGACACAGCCAATCACATTAGTGGGGTGCGCAATGAGTACGGAAAAATGACTATTTTGTTTGCAAATTACCCCTTAAACCTCTCCAGCAAGCAAAAAGATCCACCACCCTCCTAGGCATCACCCAAGCCATTCCACTTCTACTGAACATTTCATACCATAACACCCTAGTCACCTCACAGTGTAATAATAAATGATCCGCCGATTCACCAGCTTTCTTACATAAAAAACACCAATCCAAAACAATTAATCCACTTTCTAACTGAAATGGAAAACCCAGCACAACCATGCAGGTTGGAGTTTGCACATTCCTGTTTGACACTTCATTCCAGACCAGAGATACAAAATCCAAAACTGACCAATATGGGCATACCATTCCTTTGTCTAGCCTGAACCAGACTACCTAGCACAATAGCTAGAAGTGAACTATAACATAACCATGGGAAGCATTTTTTTTTTTATCAGTAAATAATAATTTTATTAAAATAGGCGAAGCCAAGTCCATGGGACATATACAAGAGCAACACCTATGCATATGACTGTATAAAGATACAAGGAAATCATGTACATTCATGCCATTAAAGTCTATTACAATCGACCAGTGGAGTAGAGTATGAAAAAATAAAATAAGGGCACACCAGAGTCAGCAGTCAGCTTAAAATGTGACTGGAAGAAGAATAGGAGAAAAAAAATTATGTATAGTGATCATAGTGAGTATTTATTAACATACCGCCAGTTTGTCATCTGGACAAAACGTTGCAACCCAGATCCAACTACATGCCAAGTATTAGTGCTGCTGTCATGAAAGATCTCAAACTCATTAATAGAGGCACTTCGTTGTTTATGTACCAAATCAGCTACATGGTTCAAATTTTCCAGATCTTTTGGACCTGAAACAGATGGAACGAACTTGTAAAAACAGTCTATGTGTCACATCGGGAGTATCGACTATACAGTACACTTGCATTTTAAGATTTCAACTATGGTTAAGGAAAGAGAAAAATATATAGAATGAATGAGAAACTAGGATAATGGTTTAACCTTCAAAATCCATTTTTTCTCCTCTACTCTTTTGTAACAGCTCGTAAGCAGAACAGATCACTTCATGAGTGCCCTCCTTTTTCACTGCACTCATGCAAAAAGGTTGAATCCCACGAGCTTGCAGCATTTCCTTAAATGATGGCCACTTTTCGCATGCATCTGGAAGGTCCATCTTGTTATAAGCCACTATGTAAGGCTTTACAGCAAGTTCAGGATTAAAGAGTTCCAGCTCTAGACGAACTGCATCAAACTCAAGTTCTGGCTGCGTACCTGAGCCATCAACAACATGCACCTAACAACTCAAGAAAAGTAACAAATGTTCTATTAGCCCACAAATATGCATGCAACCCCAACAGACAAGATCAAGAGTCAAAACAGGCAAAAGATCAAACTGACTACATTGTCTGAAACACAGATCAAGAGTCTTTCTTTTCCATTTAGGGGAATGGGGGTGGGGACATGCCAATATGAATGGAACATGGAGAAGGAATTGAGTGCTCTTACTTAACTAGTGTTACTACGTATCAACGGGAGACCACATGATAACAATGACTCTCCAAAGCCAAAGATGGAAGATTTAAAACATTCTTTACACCTCCGAATTCAGATTTCATGCCTGAAACAAAAGGCAATCTAGGCACTTTACTTACCCAGTTTTATTTTGAAAACACTTCTCCATCAGGTTCATGGGGAAAGTTCTCAATGCACCCAGTTAACAGGCTCATATTCAATCATTTTTGGCTTCTTGCAACTATTTATCCATAATACAAGGAATAAAAATGAAGCACTTTTTTTTTTTAATAATAAAAATGAAGCAATTTTTTACATCTTGTTTATACTGATTGTTATGAAAAGCAGGGTTTTTTTTTTCTTTTTCTTTTTTTTTGTTGGGGGGGGGGGGGGGGGGGGGGGGTCTTTATTTAATTCGGTTTGTGTATTTTTGTTACTTAAAAATAGAAAGAGCACAAAGCTATATAGGTGAGAAAATTTAATCCTCTTTTCCTTTTGTACTGCTTTCTTAGCAAAGAAATGATGGGGGGCAGTTATATTATTTGCATGCCTTAAAAATGAAGCAATTTGAAAACTTATTACGATATGAATTAGAGGAGACCATGTATACTTCCTGTGTATATGAGCTTCGCCTATTACATTCGTTGAGTAAAATTTTTACTTAAAAAAACAAAATGAATTAGAGGAGACCAAGGTTTTTTTGTACCTATAGGGAAAAAAAAAAAAGGTAAGAACATTGGTCAGGAGAGTTATTAAAATATGAATAAAAAAACTTGTATAATATGGCTTCTTAAGGTCTTAATTACTTCATTATTGAAAAGAAATTCATGATAGAAATCCTGTACCAGAGCAGAACACCTTTCAGTATGCCGTAGAAATTCATGGCCTAAACCAAAACCCCGGTGGGCTCCTTCAAGTAAACCAGGCAGATCTGCTACCACCATTGTTGTATCATAGTCAAATGAAACTACACCCAGATTAGGAAGTAAAGTTGTGAAGGGATAATTTTCTATTCTTGGCTGTGCGGCACTTATCACGCTCAGAAGTGTGCTTTTTCCTGCATTTGGTGCACCTATGATTCCAACATCTGCAACTAGCTTTAGCTCCAAATCCAACCACCTGATCAAGAACACCACCATAACCACAAGCATGTAAGAAGGAAAATTACTTGGAAATACATTAATTACTCCTTGTGTGGCGTAGACAGGGAAAAGTGAGTAGATAAATTGTAAGCCTTCTTTCAAGCCCTACAACATACAAAACTTGGTGCAACTAGGCCTTCGGCAAATCTATTATCTATTATCTATTGCCTATATAAATTTTGAACCATTTCCTCTGCTCTAATCGAGCAACCTCAACATTTTCCTATTTTCCTTTATTTTATTTTATTGGTTCCTTAATTTTATTATTCACTTAATTAGAACATAACCTTTCCACTTCACCTATTATGATCATTTGCTTAATCATATTGTACACTCCCCCTACTATGTAAATGACCATTCGATTTCCACTTCCCAAAAGACCCTTTGGCTCTCATATGCTACTGGGTTACCTTGTTGTAGTAGCATACAACCTATGACATAGTCTGATGCATCCATGTGTACTTCAAATGGCTTAGTGTGATCTGGCAACTATAATACAGGGTCATCAATCACTGCCTGATTTCAATTTCCACTTCCCAAAGACCATTCAGATTTCACTTCAATTGTACTTACCACACAAAAATCAAAGAGTTTTTTCTTTTCCTTTTTCCTATTCCTATAACAAATTCGGAGCTTTTTCCCAAGCATAAAGCAGACATGCGACTAGTAATATATAATTAGGGAAGCATTGGCATTTAGAGGGTTTTGTTTCTGCTCATTCACGACATCTACCCATGATGTTAGATAAGCCCCTATCTTCTTGAATGTTAATAGTCTTTTAGTTTTCTTAGTGCATATATTTTGATTTTCTCAACTCATGCATTTTTAGTTTCGTAACAAATAGATTCATATGGGTCATTGATTTTTAGAGGAATTTAAAGAGCTTATAAGTTATTTCTTTTGTTGGTTAGAGTTACTTTAAAATATTATATAAATGGTTTTTGGTACCTCTAAAAAACGTTTGTCAGGTTTCTCATGATTAATATAAACTCATAAAGAGAGTATGAGGAGAAAAGACCAACGTCCACGCCTGAATTTTGGAGATCAAGGTACTAATTTTGGTGCTCTTTTAAATGTTCTATTCGTTGCAAAATTGCTGAAACTATGTTTTTAATATTCCTATGTAATTTCAAAACTAGTCTTTTCTAAATTGATTCAATTCTGAAATAATTTTGAAACAAAATATCATGATATATGCATCTAGGGAACAGTCGCTTCAAATTGAATTCTCCCCAGATACATCTATTCAATTAAATTTTGAATCTATTCTGAGTATATGGATTGTGCTAAAGATTCAAAACCTCCAAAATCCAAATTCCTGGATGAGCAAAAATACTGCAGCCTGAATTTCAATATTAAGAATTATGTGTACTCTTAAAATAATGGGTACCCTTGAATCCTAACAAGGGCTTTGGTGCATCTAGTTGGAAATATGTCACAATTTTTTTTTTCTTTTGAAGAAAAAAATGTCACAAATTAAGAGCCCATGTTAAGCATAGAAAGTGTAATATCCTTAGCGTTGATCTAGGGAAATAATACTACGCGCTACAACTCTATGATCTAGGTAAACCAAATAATTCACAATTATTTCACCTTACTCTAATTGAACAAAAAAAAAAACTCAAAGAAAGAAATAAAAAGTCCTTTCCAACAATCCCAGAAACAGAGAAAGAGAACTCACATTTCCGGACCAACTTCACCATTCTCAGCAATCCGTGGCACCTTATTCGTTCCCGACTTAAACGAGGCATTCCCTCTCCCTCCTCTCCCACCGGGCAAAACCAATCCCCGCTGCCCCGGATACAACAACTCCAAGAGTACTTCCTCCTTGCCTGCCTCCCTAACAACTGTTCCAGGCGCCACCTTGACCACTACATCCTCTCCCTTGGCCCCATTCTGCATCCTCCCCTGCCCATGAGACCCCTTCTCGGCCCGAAAATGTACGCTGTTGCGGAACGGCAGTAGGGAATTCATCGACCCGTCGACTTCTATATACACATTCCCACCTCTCCCTCCGTCCCCGCCTGAAGGGCCCCCCATTGGTACGTACTTCTCGCGCCGGAACGCCACGACGCCATTTCCACCATCTCCGGCCTTGACGTATATTTTGGCCCGGTCAAAACACCGCATGACTGCCGGTACTCCCTTCTCTTTAATTGCATCTCCCTCTTCAAAAGACTCGCCCTCGTTATCATAAAAATCTACGGATTCACCACTATCAAATCCAAACTTTTTGCCATCATCGTCGTCGTCGTCATCACCGACCACGTAGAGTTTTGCCGAAACTCCGTGCTCCTTCACTATTCCTTTATAGGAACCATCCTTTTCATACATATTCACTCTTTTGCCACCCATAAACCTAGATTTTTCTTCCCCTTCTGCTTCTTCTTCTTCAAAATCATCGTCGCCTTCGTCATATTCCGAATCAGAATTAACCTCAAAGATTTCAAATTTCCCGTATTTATACCCTAAATCACCATTCTTCACGGAGTCCTCTTCTTCTTCGCTGTTCAAACCCTCAAATTCATTCTCAACTTTCTTTATGACCGATTCTGAGAGCTTCACCTCGTGAGAAAGATTCAATGAGGGGACAGAGAAATCCTCCTTGGGAGGGAGGCGAGTGTAGGTAGTGGCTTCCCCGGCGGAGAGAGCGACCGGTTCGGAAGGGGACTTGTACCTACCGGATTGGGTCTTGAGCTTAGGTTTTGGGTTAGGGTTTCGAGGGGGCTTTCTCTTAGAGGGCTCGCGAGGGTTTGGACGAACGACAGCTAAGGGAGAGAAGAAGCTCGTGGAAATGGAGGCCATTTTCCGTCTGCGGCGGAAAGAAGCGGCAAACAAGTTAACGGGATTTTTAGTTCTTATGAGAGAACAATCTGGGATTTGAGTGAAAGTGGATAAGGCGCCACGTGTCTATATTGATGTCAAGCGGGAAATCTTCTAAAGACACATTTGCTGATAAATAATATTTTCAATTGTAAGTACGAGAGTTATGTAATTAATTTTTAAAAAAATAAATATAAGATTTATATGAAAAAAAAAATTTATTTTTTTAATAATAAATTTTAATTTTTTCAAAATAATTATATGGTACTTATATATTTTATAACTATATATAACATTATTCTATGTACCTACTTCATAATATGTGGAACATAAAGACATATTTAGTTTGCGGATGAGAAATTGAGGGAGAATTTCGATAAAATTGAAACAAAATTTTGAAAACATTTTTTTGATTGAATTTTGAAAGAGGAGGAAGAAAAAGTTGAGTAATTTATTTTTAAAAAAATAAGAACAATACAAGTTTGCAAAAAATAAATATGTAAAAATAAAATTGAAATATTATTTTAATATAATTATTTAATATTATTTTTGTTTTGAAAATTTTAAAGATTATATTTGTTAATGTAAAAAATTGCACAACAAGTCAGAACAGGATAAAGAGTCATTTCAAGTCTATGGTGGTGAACCGGACCTCGATCGATATCGTCTAAAGCCCATGGTAGCAATTCGGGAGGTTGATACGATGCTCGTATGTCCATCCATATAAGTAAATAAAAAAATAATACTATAAATATAAATAGAAACATACAGATTTATATGATTTAACATACGAACTACGTCCACAAGTCGTTTGGAGAAAAAATTTACTATAAGAGTATTTTATAGTCACTCGTTTTTATATGTATAATGGAGATCGTAGATCTCTTTTTCTAGAAAAAATAATATCTATGTAGCTCTCGTTGTAAGGTTGAAGATGATTTCTTTATGTCCTTGCAGTTGTCGCTTAGAAGTCTATAAGAAGCCCCCCTTTGCCTCAATCTCAAGTCTCTTTTATTGTGACCATGTTAGTTATAAGTGAGAAAATCAACTTTATATCACTCATCTCTTACGTGTTTGACTGGCCTATCTCTCTCTTTATTTTTTTTTTTTTTTGTCTTGTTGATTCTCTGTCTTTTTTCACTTGTTTTCTGATTTTGGTCCTTTGATGGGTTGAAGCTGGTATATCTAGGTACACTAATTTTATCCCCTTCAATAATGATTATTATATTTTTAAAATAATTAAAATACTAATGATTACATGAAAATTGAAATAGAAAAATACAATTGAAATTAAAAGATATTTGGTTTGATTTAAGAAAATTAAAATATTTTGAAAACATTTGTTAAATCAAGCATGGGTCAAGTTTCCCATTTGCAATTTTAAATAAAGAACCTTTTGACAACTATATTGCTCAGGACTGCTCATCACACATAGTACTTAGATGTAGTATGTCAATTTTGACGGTGGGAGATCCTTGATAACATAAAAGTCTTAAACAAATCTTAAGTCCTTTTTTACACATAAATAGCTACTATTTTGGTGTGTTTCTTAAAGATATTGTTGGTCATTCTAACAATTAGAACTGCACTACCAACATATAGTGGCTTTTGCCACGAGGTTTTTTTTTCTGCGGCATAATATTGTGGGAAAAAGTAGTCTTTTACTATCAAAATTGTTAGAGAGAATAAATATAAGTATTTTCCCATGAGATTGTTGTAGTCGATAATGTTTGATGGCAAAAAAATATTTCTTACATTGTCTATAGTTTTTGTGATCAACTTGTTTTCTAGATAATAAACACGGGTAGCATATGGACCTTTAATGGAAAAATAATTATTATGACGAGTTAAATTATCTTTTTATCGCAGAATAAACTCGCCGTAAAAAACTATTTAATTTGTACCCTCTTCAGCATGGCTTATCTGCTTTTACCCGCTACTAAATAAATAATCCCCATGAATATTACTCGCAGCAAAAAAATCTACATTTCCATTTTCCATTTTGCCCCTCCTTTTTTCATCATATGTCCGTTTTATCCATTATTTTTTTCCTGTTTTACTCCTAACTTCCATTATTTTTTCCATGTTTTCTCCTCAAACAATGCGTTTTGGCCTATAGCCCTTATGGCTTATTTATTTTCTGCTTCTTTTTCTTGCGCACGCCGCTGCTTCTTCTTTCTTCTTCTTCATTTTTTTTCTTTCTTTTTCTATGGCGATTGCTTCTCTTCTTCTTCTAGTATTTTATTTCTTTTTCTCTTTTGGTTATTTTTTTCTCTTCTTCTAGTGTTTGGCCGTGCTTCTCCTTCTCTCTTTTACTTTTTATTTCCTCTGTTTTACTAGTTTTGCAGGTCCAAGTCGTGACTCATTCCATGCTCAATTTTCTCTATTTTCGTTGCCCTTTGGTATTCTGAATTTAGGTTGAAAAATCCTTGTATTTTCAGTTGTTTTTTGCCTCAAACCGTGCCCTGTTTCTCGCCAAATCTATGTGCTTTGAGTTCGGTTATGCTCTGCTTTTTAGCCCTTAAAACCGTGAGTTTTGATGTGGTCTTGCTTGGTTATTTTTCTCTCTTGTCATATACCATTTTCCAGCCATCATCCTTGACGTTTTTCATCTTGTAAATCAATCCACTAGCCATCATCATCAAACCACCACTCTCTCTCTCTCACGAGATTTATTTGGTTTGGGATCTGTTTGTTGATCATGCATTTTTTTGTTATATATGAATTTTCAAATAGGAGAGGTAGTAAATCCAAAAACGTACCCTTTGGCGGATGCGCAGCTCACAATCACAATAATGAATCTTGTTTAACAAGCCGCCAACTACAAGCAGCTAAAGAAGGGTGCTAATGAAAGTCTTTGCTTTCTTCTCCCCAATTACATATTGATGTATTTGCTTTACAATTTAAAAAAAAGTGGTTTTCTTGAGTTTTGTCCCTCAAAAAACTAAAATTTGAAAACTTATTTATAATTTCATTGTTATGAGTGGAATTAGAAAGTGATGGATTGTTGGGACATAGAGCCGCTTGAGATTCGTTTGCCATCTTTTAATTCATGTGTTGGTAGCGATATCCATGAGATATTTACTGCGTCGATTATTAAACAAACATGTACTACAATCCACGTATTACATAAAAAGTCTCAAAAAGTTATCTTTTTAATTCAATAATAAAAACACATTGTTTTCGTCAAAAGTTTATGACTTAATTGGCATTATTATCAATTTTTAAAATAGAGATTTGGAGTTTGGAACGGCGTCTCCAAATGTATTATTGAAAAAAAATAAAAATAAAAAACATATTGTTTTCATGGGACGGCCATGCATGCATTGCGTGCATGCAACCCCCAGAGATTGGTTGCGATGGTCTCGTTCCCCCCCCCCCCCTTCTCTCGTCTCGTAGGGTACACTATCTATGTACTAATTGTTCCAATAATTAATGTTATGATGAATGATGATGGCCTGGGCATGCACTTCTCATGAACATACGTGTGTGTAATTATTTAAACGAGCGTTGTTTTCTTTATAAATAACAAATCTTAAAAAATAGTAAGTGCAATACTTAATAAAGTTTAATGTGTTGGATAAAATTACTTAGTTCAATACTCAAGTGATTAGTTTATTGACTTTATTTCACAAAACTAAAATATTTGCTCCCATGCATGTTGGGGAACAATAATGCAAAATAGTAAAAGAAAAATAGAGAAAACAATCACATAATACAATATTTATGTGGTTCGACAATATGCTTACGTCCATGGAGTTACATGAGTTTTTTTCAATGGAAAGATGAAGTACACAGTGAACAATACAGGTTTCTCACTTACACACACTCTTTCTCTCACTAGGCGCCTCTCTCACAGTCTGAAGAATGTCATGTCTCACTCTTGCTTCTCATCTATTTAACATCATATATATATATATGCATAGCATTGTGAAAACCTAAGGCAATAAGTATTCTGAATATTTGCTCAAGCGAGGCGTCAAGCATGACTCGAGTGAACTTTATGTCTGATGTTCGCTTGAGCGACCAGTCGATTCAGACTCAAGCGAACCCTCAGATGGAGCTTTGCTCGACCCTATTGTTCAGCGCCTATTGAGTGAACCCTTTGCATGGGCTTTGCTCAAGCGATATGCCGAGCAAACTCTCGAGTTGCCTCTGCTCAAGTATAAAACCAGGCTCCACAATTAACAATTCTCCCACTTGGAGACTAGTACAACTACATGTATCAACTATCTGCCTCCAGAACTAAATCCTCAAACTCTATAGCTCATAGCTCCTGTCTTCAAGCTAGAAGATTAATTAAAACTACGTATAACTTCAGTTTCTCAATGGTAACACCCTTGGTCAACATATTTCTGGGGTTCCTACTTCCAAAATTTTCTCAAGTATCAACTGGTCATCATCAAGTAGAGATCGAATGAAATAATACCTTCTATGAATATGTTTGGTCCTAGAATGAAATGTTGGATTCTTGACAAGGAATATGACTTTGATTGTCACTATAGAGAGTGCCCTTTGCATCCTTCTTACCCAACTCTTCCAAGAAACTCTGTAACCAAACCAAATCCTTTGCGACTTCTAGTACAGCAATATACTCTACTTATGTGGTAGACAGTGCAACTATCTTTTGTAAATCTGAACCCCAAGACACAATAGTATAACCCATAATGAATATAAAACTTGTAGTACTCTTTCTGCTATCAGTGTCACTATAGCCTCAAACAGTCTCCTGTAAAATAAAGATACGTATCTGAGGAGACCCTCAAGTACCTCAAAATCCACTTTACTACTCCCAATGTTGTTGTCCTGGATTACTCATATACCTACTCACAACTCTCACTACATGGACAATGTCTGGTCTTGTACAGATTATATCATACATTAGGCTTGCAACTCGATAAGACAAAGCCAGGTATGTGCCCGGTCCAACCCAACCAGGTTATCAAAGTGTGCCAAACCGACCTGACCCGTCCGTACCTTCTAGTCGAGTCCACTTCGGTACCCCCCCAACCCCAAAAAAGAAAAAAGAAAAAGAACTCTGTGTCTGTACGTTCAACAATGGGTTATTCATTTACCATCAATTAATCCAATAGTGCAACATCATTAAGTACCATCCAATAGTGCAACATATTTGAATTTGACATCAATCCCTCTAGTAAGCCAAAATCCACTTCAAACACATGTACAAAAACTAATCAAGTGCAGACACGAATTACTATAACCAACTCATGTAGCATCCTCCACTTTGAAGCTAATAAGCCAAAATAAAATAATAGTTGAAGAAAAACACTTCCCCTATCAACTGTGGAAAAAAAAAAAGACACGAAAAAAGAATGAACCAGATGCCTTCCATCTATGACTTGTAATTAAAAAAACAAGTGATGATGTAGAAACACTCTAATCCATCCACATGACAAGCTTTTGGTGCCTTTTCTTTCAGTTGTACCTTCTTACAAAGACTATCTCCTGACTAGAAAGATGTCAAAAAATACTGTTATTCATCATTTGTTTTGAGTCACTCTAACGTTGCGGAATAAATCTCACATTACTTGTAAACAAGATCTTGGAAATGTTTATAAAGTTGGAACAAACCTCTCTCTTTGAACTGGTTTTATGAGATGAGTTATGCCTATAAATTTCTTCATAGTATCAAAGTCAGGTTCAGAACGAATTGGGGCCCACACTACTTACCCTGTGATAAAGACCAGAAAAAATACTGATTTGCACGTGAGGGAAGATGTTAAAAAATAAATCTCACATTGCCTGTGAATAAGGTCTTAGGCATGTTTATAAAGTTGGAGCAAATATCTCACTTTGATCTAGTTTTATGAGATGAGTTAGGCCTATAAATTTCTTCATCTAATAGATTAGCAGATCAATATATCAGTAGCAAAGGAAATAATGTAAGAAACTGAAATTTTCAACTGAATCTACAAATCCAATATCAAAGATTTAGAAACTAACATTGGTTTTCCTATTTAAGAAGTTTAGAAATTGATTCAATATTCCAAAGACTTTCGTGAAAGCAAACATGCAAAATTAAACCAAATAGAAAAAACACGTAGGGACTGGACTGGTATATAGAAGACAAAGAACTATGCATTGTCTATTATCAATAGATGCCTTTATTCACCCTAATACCACACAACATAATAGTCCTATAAAAATAGTATATATAGATTAGAAGAAAATAAAACAAACAACAGAATTTTTTAGAATCGGGTACACAATGGTACCAATAGCTCTGCATGCATTCCTCAATTGATGCTATATCAAGCCTCTTAAGCACAGTTTTTAATACTGTACCTACCGGTATATGCTATACTGGCCACTGGTCCGATATAGGTATTACCTATATTTCATATCGGCCCGTACCTTTAATTTTATCTTTTCTTTTTTTTTTCATTTCTTCAATCTACAAGCTCATTTTTTGACCTCCAATTTAAACCAAGTTATTTATAATTTATATATATAATTTATTCATATATCGACTATTCTAAAACGGTACACGAAACAATACCGATACGGAAATATTTCATTCCAGAACCTTGACTGGTACGGTATTCAAAACTTTGCTCTCAAGTCAAAATAATAACCAAGAAAAGTTGGGTTGTCTGACCAAAATGCAACTTGATTTTAATGTACTTAGAAAATCAAACTTGTAAAAGGAAAAAAAAAAAAAAAAAGGTTCTCTTACATCAAGGAGTATGAGCATGTCAAACCCATATAACAACTTAGAGAAAATGTAGAGATACAGAGATTGCAAAGAAAAATTAAATGAGTAGCAATTAAGTTGGGAATTTCTCTAGAGTCTGTTTTGGGCCTTCCTTAAGACGAGTAGCAATTAAGTTTAATTGGACAACTCGTTACAAGAACACAAAGGCCTAAATTCAAAATTTGTAGGCATGAGACTTTTTCCCAACTTGTTGAATCCAACCGTTGATTTTTAACATCACATATGAAAAAAAACCAACAAAAACTTCTCATATACAATGAAATTTAGAAAATGCTGCTATGTTTATAGGATAAAGGAAGAAGATAAATCACACAGAGAAAAAACAAGCATGGTACTTCATCCTCTAAACAAAACCCAGCACAAAATCATTTTTTCAGTTTTCAGTTTTGGGGGAAATGAGTTAAATAAAGGGACTCATTGGCTTGGATGACCATGAACGACAAAGATGATGGCAAATACAAACAACGACGACGAACGGAGTGGTGCACTGGTGGCTAGGGTTTGTGAATCTTTAAGGGGAAGAGCTTGCATTGGTTCAAAATGAAATACAGAAATAGTCGGTATCGGTTTCGACCAATATTTTCTTGGTTCAACCCACTAGTGATATGGATTTAAAGAACCTGACAATCATGTAGGTTGTTGCAGACTGATCGGCCAACTACATTTTATGCACAGGCCCAGCATACATCAAAGAGTCAATAGTTGAGGCATAGGGTGCCTTTGCCTTACTCATAAGATCACACTACTCCTCTGAGTTCAGTTACTGTTCCCTGCTAAGTCTAAACTGACTTCCCAATAGTGTACTCATTAGCTTAGTTTTGTCCATATTGAACTCGTTAAGCACTTCATTCATATAATCTACTTGTGACAATCTCAACGTACATTTGATTGTCTCTGATAATTCTCATGCTAAGGATTTATTTTGCAGCACTTAAATCCTTCATTGCAAACTACTTTGACAACTGTCTTTTCAGATCATTGATCTCCTCAATGCTAGGTCCTACAATGAGCATAGCATATTTGTACAACAATATAATGGTGTAAGAGTCGTCAAAATACGTATCATAACAACAGTTATATGCCTGACATCTGTTGTACCCTAAACTGTACATAAAACTGCCAAATTTCTTGTAGCACTGCCTATGAGCTTGTTTCAAACCATACAAAGTACAAACTCTTATTCAGTTTGCAAACTAGGCTCTTCTTCCCCTGTACTGTGAATCCCTCTGGCTGGTAGATTTAGATATCTTCATCTAAGTCTATATGAAGAAAAGTTGTATTGACATATAGCTATTCCAAATGTAGATCTTTTCTAACCATCATTCTCAGCACTAGCCTAAAAGTAGTGATTTTCACCACTAGTGAGAAAATCTCAGAGTAGTCAATGTCTTTCTTCTATTCAAATTCCTTCACAATAAGTCTGGCTCAGTCTCGTAGTATACCCGCTTGTTGTGCAAAACTTTCTTTCATGTTGGAAGCTCAGTTAGCTCCCTTGTTTGATTCCCTAATATAGAATCCATCTCATCTGTCATAATTAACTCTCACTCACTCAAATTTTTATCCTGCAAGGTTTTCTCATAACTTTGCCACTCGTCATCGTCAATTAGCTGAGCTTCCAACAAGAAAGAAGGTTGCAGGTCCACAGAGATGCATAAGATTTTTATTCAATGATTTGGCAATGTGACTACATTCATGGAGTTGCAAAATTTTTTATTCAGTGGGAAGATGAAGTACACGGTGAAAAATACAAGTTTCTCACTCCTCACACTCTCTCCCTTTCTCACTAATTACCTCTCTCATTGTCTGAAGAATTTCATGTCTCACTCTTGCTTTTCAGCTGTTTAACAACATACATATATATATATATATGCACGACATTATGAAAATCTAAGACAATAAGTTTTTGGAATATTTATTCGAGCAAGATGTTGAGCGTGACTCGAGTAAACTTTATATCTAGTACTGTTCGTTCGAACTACCAGTCGTACAATTAAGGTTAATTTCTTATTAAATCATAACCGAAGTTGGGTTAGAACGGTATTTATTATTTATTACCACAAACTAAGGCTATTTTTTTTTAATTATATTCTATTTTTTTAACAGAATATTCGTAGTCGAAATTTTGTAATTTCTTATAAGAATGTACGTTTCTAGGTATCCTATATATATTTTGCGTGTTCGATCCATTGCTAAGTCTTTTAGTGATTAATCACGTGACTATCCATTGATTCCAGCTTGGACTTAAACGATGTCAAGGCGACACACAACCCTGAGAGGTTTTCCTCGTGAACGTGAATCTAATTATCATGTAGATGGAATTATTCAAAAACATCGACAGCAACATGGGGCCAATCTGCTTATAAGCAGATCTACGTACGTACGTACGTACTTTTTGCATCTAAGCAAATTCACTAATATTTAACTAAAAAGGATTAGAACCGGATTGGGATGAATCGATGCACAAACCGACATCATGTATATACGCACCATGCATATAGAAACTAAACACGTAAAGCATATATATTTGAAACATGGAGGGAAGAATCAAAGTCCTCGGATATGGAATATTTCAGACTTGGACATTAAGCTGTCACCATTTTTTTTTTCTTTTCTCACTTTTGTAGCCATTATGGTTTTGAATGCGAGGATAGAATCTACACTATGTCGTCCTCTATTATGATATCGATTTAAAATATTTTAAAATATCTGTAAAGAATAATAAAATAATTTGAATTAAAAATATTTGGTCAGAAATCCCTAAAATGGATTCTCCCTAAAATGGATTCGAACTATACTGAGATGAATGAAAGTATTGATACGGATCCTAATTGATGATTGCGAGAAAACAAAGAGCCATGGCCAGTCACATGTCTATCACTGTCACCAATAAATACATCCTCTGCCTAAATCATGTGTTTGCTGCAATGAATCTACGCCTTTAAAAACCGTGGAATGTATGTGTTAGGCCCAATTTCAATGCTGTGAAAGGGCCTAGTCCCGTTGGGTCGACTCACTCACGCGAATCCAGACTAGGTTAGGTACGCAAAAAAGGAAAATAAGGGATAGCCCCAAAGGACCCTTCTTTCATGGGCAAGAACTGGCCCATCAAAAAAGAAATAGCGTATTGAGATGGCTATTTAGTCGTGCCTCAACTATACTGCAGAAGAAAGAAATACCTTCAGAGCTGGTCAACATACTTCAACTGGCTGGGTTGGGGATCAAGTCAAGTCAAAATGGCCCTCCATACCTCGACCCATGGATCAAGTCATGGTGGAGAGGCGATCCCAACCACGACCCAAGTGGTGGTGGTATGCGGAACGCATCCCTCATCAGTATGTATGCATGCAAGTATCCATGTATCCTCTGAATGAAGAATCTATTTCAGTTAACCTAATTCTTTTAGTATTATAATAAGGGTAATGCTTATATAATGTCATGAAGTGTGTAGTCTCCACACTCCTTTTGAAAAAAGTGAAAGCCACTATTAAAAAATTAATTTTTTCATACAGATCCTAGATTTATCCACTTTCTTCAAAGGCAAAAAACTGCAAACTCCAAAACTGTATTTAGAATTATCCATATTAGCAAATATTACATACAAGAGTGAAAAGACAATTCAGACAGCATATAATTGAGTCATAATGTTCAAATCCAAAAGTAAATCACTAATCTTCACAGGTTAGATCAGTTGATGCAGATCAGCAATCTGACTATTTATGTTGATCGACAGAATTAAATAATATTAGAACATATTAAGACCTTGTATGAATTGGATGGGCAGGCCAACTACACCTACGAATGGCTAATACAGACTCTAATTATACAAGATTTCTTTGGCATTGTAATGCCACTTTCCATAAAAGCATCATAGCTTTTAACCCATTTGTTATATCAAAACCTCGGGTCACATGCGAATCACCAACAGAACCGCGGTCAGTTCCACATGATCTGCCAACTAAAAGGGGCACCAGCACAAACAATCAGGCCCCAAGCATGTAGCCGTTATATTCATCATCCATCGAAAGCACAAGCAGCCAGTAGGTCAAACTCCTTGGAGGCTGGATTATCTGAGCCAAATAATTTACATCGCTCTCCATTTTTGCCTGTCAAGGGCTAATATCGAGTAGATCTACAAGTAGTCTTGTAGTTCATCTGGCACATGCAACTTCTCAATGGCAGCCTGTCAAAAGATTAAAGACAACAAAGAATCATATAGCAAAGGTTCGAAGACCTACAATTCATTTGCAAAATTAATTAGAACAAAAAACGAAAATGAATGGCAGAAAAACCTAAAAGACGCATGCTTTATGGCAGATGGGCAATTTTACAAGCAAGAAATAGCTATGAAGTAAGTCAATCACCTTAATGGCAGCTACGTCTGTTGCAGGTGGTTTCAAATCTAAAGCAAGACCAAAATGAAGCATCGCTTTGTCATGCATATTACGCTGCTTATAAATCTTACCCATCAAAGCATATACACTGCTTTCACGAGGGGCATACTCTTTAAGCTCCTCCAGGGCTTCAAGAGCTTCTTCAAGTTTTTCTAAGCTCACTAGTATATTAGCCTTCTGATACATGGGAAGAGGATTCTTCTTATCTGCTAAAATAGCCTCCTCCATTATCACCAAAGCTTCGTCACTTCTCTGTCAGATGATAGAAACAAAATTAGGAGAACTTTCAAAGACGATTGCTTCCTGAAGACAAAATATTAGAATCAATATTACAATGAGTCCAACCTTTAACGTGTGCAAAGCTGTACCAAGATAAGACATTATAACAGAAGAACGTGGGTTTATAAGGAAAGCCATCCGGAAGTGATGCTCTGAAAACTCATACTTCTCTTGACGAAGATATATCATTCCAAGCCCATACCAGGAGTTATAATGCCTTGCATCAACCCGAAGTGCACTCTGGTAGCTCTTAATTCCATTCTCAAGATCCTCTAAAGCTACATATCTGCAGATAAGAATGAAAATGCAATATCATTAATAACTTTATTTTTTTATAAATAAAAATAAAGATTATCAAAGCAAGAACTAGGCATAACCCAAATATACGGGAAGCAAACAACTGAGAACACTTAGTTACAAGTAGGAGCTAGAGATGGATACAAGGAAATGAAAACAATAGCTGATGCCCAAAGAAATAAGGTACACAAAAAGAAACATCTAAGATCTTCCAAAGATCGATCCCAATCTTCAAAACTCCGGCAATTCCTTTTAAGCCAAATCTAGCACATGAGACAGAGGAATCGCCATAATTTGTGGGATGTGTTGAAGACCTCTCCAACAAGCAAAATGATCCACCACCTTCATGGGCATCACCCATGCAGTTCCAATCCTGCTAAAAATATCATCCCATAAAGCCCTAACCACTTCGCGACGAAGTAGTAGATGGTTCACTAATTCACTAGATTTTTTTTACACATGCAGCACCAATATATAACAATGAACCCACGTTTTCTCAGATTGTCCACAATCAGAGTTTTCCTATGGGAAGCCATCCAACCAAAGAAAGCAACTTCGGCAGGCAAATTAAACCTCCAAACGCGCTTCAATGGGAAAGGATCATGAGTTGGATGCAGCATCACCTTATAGCTGAAGTAATAAAAAGTAAGAATTGGACATCAAAGCAAAGGCTCACCCCAAGGTATTCAATTTTAAGGATTAAATCAGGGCGGGAAAAAGAGACTGTCATACTCATGACCACAAAGGGTGTGTGCATATGCAAATCTTGGATTAAGTTGAACAGCTCGCTGGAAATTTTTAAGTGCAGCTTCATGGTCTTTCTGCAAGCTATAGCAATTTCCCATAGCACACCTACATGTCCATTCAAAAGGGAACTTATGAAGAATAATAAGGTTGCTCATGAAAACTAAGAACTCTGAATACTGTTACCAAAAACAATGCTAGTAATGTAACCCAAAGCTTTTGAGAATTCAGACTGATGTCCCAGCTTAACTTTGACAGGAAAAGTAGGTGATTAATGCCCACAAACCAATAAATCGCTGCACTGTTATCAGTAGCCATCATAGATAAACCTTCCCATCCCTCAACTGAACAATTAGACAGGAAATAATAGTCTCCATCTCTCTCAAGAATCAAGAGTTTTTATAGATAAAAAATAATAGAACTTCCCACTGTATCACCGAGGTCTGCAAGTAAGACCTGGCATCCCAGACAGATTGATTAAAGAATTAAGGATAGAATGCACCGTGTTATTTTTATAAGGTGAATTTTATTTCGTACAAAATAGGTCGTTACCCCAGTACAAAGGAAGTGTGTACAGTGTTCTTTAAAGAGAGGTTAATAAAGATACCAAGATTGGGGAGCTAAGCGGTCGGTTGATATAAGTTCTTGAGCCAGATAACTCAACTTCATGTCTTCCTTCAAATGCTGCAACGGAAATGGAATAATTGTCAGTGAAGCAAGTCTAGGAAACACTATTGTTGCAAACATCCAGTATCACAAACGCAAATTAATATAATATTAGAGTCATTGCTTCAGATTATGGTAATTAGGAAAAAATTAGTTGAATAACGACAACTTTAAGCCTGCAGCTTGTGTTCAGCTGCATTCACTGAAGTTACCCATCGAAGGGAGTAAATTTTCAAATTGCATCTTTTACCCCCTGGCCCGCACGAGGAGGAGAAAAGAAGTGCACTTGTTTCAAGTACAGTATGGTGGGAACTCACATAAAGAACTGTAGAATATGTATCCATTCCTTCTAAACTGTAAGGGGATGCCTGACGGGCAAGACTGAAGGCCCCATCAGCTTCTGAATAATCAACCAATTCAAAGTATGCTTTTCCAACCTGCATTTGAAACATGAACGGATTAACATGCCAATCAATCAGTAATATGCATGTATTCTACCATTCTAGCAAAAGAGTCATTTAGGTGCTCAGAAAAAAATAATAATAAATATGTCATCTAGGGATAATGGCATGTACAAAAGCCAGTACATAACTAAAAAGCATGCATTTGTAAGTAGAGAGGTATAAAGTCCAGATACGAGTTAAGGACAGAATTTTAAACTACCAAACTACCTGGGAAAGCACCCAGCCAGTGTTATAGTGTTGGTGTGGAAGTTTAAGATAGACATCCAGCGCTTCCTGTACAACACGAGCCAGGAAATACAAAATTATCTCAGGTTCAGTGTTTGGTGCTTTCTAATATAATTCCATTAATATTATCAAACGTGTCATCTTTCCTGTTCTCCTTAAATAAAACCATTCCTTTTATTTATTCCATGATAATCATGTAATACCTGGCACCTGTACATGCACGAAAGTCTGTACCCTTCCCCGAGAGTTCTCAGAAGGCCAATTATTTCTGAAGCACCACTAATGGCTCTTGAATCATTCATGATAAATCCACTAATTGGAACCATTGCTCCTTGATCAAGAGATCTAGTATCACCATAGGGAGATGTACTAGAAGTTGTTGATGTAATGTTTGAACGAGGATCAGCAGAAGTTTCATTGTGTACCCCTAAATGAGATCAATTTGACAGCTTTAGTGTGTTAATTTAATATCTATTGGGCAGAAATATCACATAATAAAAATAATTTTTGAGTTAATGGATGGCCAATTTCGGATTGATCTATTGGAAACCATCATCGGTGACCTATAGGACACAAACATCACATCCACAATGCAATTGATTTCAATTTATATGTGAGTTAAGTAACTACTATAACATTCATTCCAATGAAGTTCAATTATTAACAAAGTGGCAGAGAATAACTATGAAAAGCAATACCAGTGAGAAATTGTTGTTTTTGCACATCTCAATCTTCACTTGATAGAATATTTGACTGAGTCAGTCAAAGAGATTCATTACCTTCATCAATATTTTCATTGGTCCACGACTGACTCTTGCGAACTGTCACAGCACGAAATGCCATAGAACTCAGCTTGGAACCTCCAAGATATTTTGAAAAGTTGCTAGTTCCATTTCCAACTACCATTGTGCCACTCATATTTGTGTTGGCCCCTGCATCTCCAGAAAGCCTAGTACTTCGTCGAGCACCAGAATCAGAAAATAATCTCCCAGAAATCTGAAAAGAAAAAGAAAAGAAACAAAATTAAATCTTAAGGGAAAAACGATTCATATGGAGCATCATATAAATCTCAAAATGGCATAAAATCACTCCAACAAACTACCTGCACATGGATATACCAAGCAAGTAGTACAAATAATTACTGCAAGAAATGAAGTTACTAAGATGAGCTCAATGACTTAACGAACAAAATGTAAATTTCACCTACCGTACACAGAATAGATCAGGTAGAAATTTGCAATAAAATGAATAGGCAAGTTAAACTGCAGATTATGATGGTGGAACTATGTAATGAACTGAAATCAGCCCAACAAGCGAAAGAATCCAAACATGAGCTGAAATTTAGTACCCAAAAAAGGCAAGGAAAAGCAGAAATTCTGAAACCAGATAACCTCACAAAATGAAGATAAAAAGAACACAAACCAAATGGCAAAATGATCTCAAAGGCAAACTAAAGACCAGTGTCATCCGCAAAAGATCACAACTTTACACATAAAAGTGTTTCCAAATTCAAAAGAGCAATACCTACAACAATTCGAACCCAACTTTATAAAACATCATGTAGAGTCTAAAGCTGATGAGACTCAGCTCAATTCTAGCTTTTCAAAAGGCCTACATGTTACCACACACATTAGCAATAACTTATATAGGTTCCCAAGTTTCATGTACAATAGATGCACACTAACAGAGAGGAAAAGCGATATTCTAGATTGTGAAATTTTTAAGAACGGACTACTGCTTAATGGAATAGTCATATTATTCTAAGAGACGTGATATATGAATGCAGTGATGCACGTAACTAGTCTTTAATATCTGAATGACATAATGACATTAAAAGAAGAAAGCATGAATTTGCAAAGCTATAACCTTCCGTAATTTTCCTTCATCCACAAACTTTCTTCGAGGGGCTTGAATGGTAGAGTTCACTGTGGACCTTGGAGAGCTATCAGCATTGACTGTGCTTTGGTTCGGGCTATTTGGCTGTGCATTTCTACACATAGGTGGTGGAGCAACACCTGACAACTGTGAAATGCAGGGGATTCAAGAGCACTTATTCATCTCCACAGTAAAAAAAGATATTGGAAGTAAAAAAGACATATTTAACCATACATATTCGCCCAAAATACAAAATCTCTTTAAGTAAATCGTGTCCATAATCTAAACATGAAAAGAGTTGGAAGATTTCCACATTTCGCTTGCATCCATGACTTATAACAAGCAACATCAAATTGGATTATGAATGTAGAACTGCTCACATGAAAGCGTGCCCAAAAAAAGTTGAGAGAACCTCTTATTTCACTAGCATAAGAAAATTAACTTCCTTTAAAATTTGAAGGATCTAACTACAGTAGTAACTAGTCGGTAGTATACCCCCACCCCAAAAAAAGAATGTAAAACTTTACCAACCACTACAACATCATGAGGTGCAATATACATTATTTTACCTGCGAGGCCATTGGTGAAGGGGTATTATAGAAGCATATGTTAGACAAACTGCCATTTGAAGGCTGAGTAGCAGCTCCTCCCAGTGCAGCTGCTCCATAATAATTGACAGGAATATCTCTTAAGCTATTTCCTTGCATGTGTTTCAATTGCCTTGGACTGGTGTCATCTGAACCTGGGCCAAAGTTGCCAGCAGAAACTAAGCTATGATCCTCATTTGACATGGGCAAGCTTTGGGAAGATGATCCCTGGGGCAAGTACTGCTTTTGTATGCAAATAGTTGCAGCTTCACCAAAAACTACAGTTGCTTCATCAGAAGCACCTAAAACAATGAAAAACAAAGAAGATGCTTGATTAATTAAATATGGACCAAGACTACAAAATCAAGCATCAAAGGTCACTAAGCGACCAATACTATACCTTTCAATTATAAGAAAACTACTTGATCAGATTTAGTGTAACGGCCCAAGGAAATTCCAATCCATGTCTAAGCTTATAGCCTTTTACTCCGAAAGGACTAGTCAGTACTGCAATTGGAGCTCCTTCGAATCATCAGAAACCCAATTCCACCAAACAAGAAACTAACGTGGGACTTGACACTTAATGCACTTTTATCATACTTCTCCCACCCAATGTGAGGCTTAGTGAGGCATTAAAATCTCTCCCACTCAAATTCGTGACATCCTTATCAAGGCCAACGTCACTGTAACACCTCAATGGAAGACCCAAACCACATGGTCTATACTCCAAAAGAACTAGTCAATGATACAATTGGAGCCCCATCAAAACCTTATAAAGAGCAAGAACTTCTCCTTCCCAAGCAATGTGAGATCTCATACACTTCATACCATTATCCTTATCATATGGGGATTTACAATCTACCCCCCTTAAATTCCCGACGTCCTCGTTGGACCTGTCCATTGTAGATGGCACGGCTCAAGTCCCACATTTCTGGTTGGGATAGGCTCTAATACCATTTGTAACGCCTCAATGGAAGGCCCAAACCACATGGCCTATACTCCAAAAGAACTAATCAATAATACAATTGGAACCCCATTAGAACCTTATAAAGAGCAAGAACTTCTCATTACCAACCAATGTGGGATCTCATACACCACTTACCTTTATCCTTATCATATGGGGTATTACAGTCACATTTCCAACTCCACATGCTATTTACTAGGTCAGCTCTTATACTATTTGGAACTATCCAAAGAAAATCCAAATGACACCTAGACTAATACTCCAAAACTGCCTACTAAAGAACTCATCATTGTTATTAGAACTCGTTAGAATCATTATAAAACCAAGTTCTACATACTAAAGAACCAATGTGGGACTTGACACTTCATATGCTTTTATCATACTCATTCACCTATATCTTACTTCTTTTGTCCAATGTGGGACTTAGTGAGGCAATAGGACAAGGTGTCGTTTTAGCCTGATGAAGTTGAGACCACTTCAAATTATATTGGTATTGGTTAGAGCCATATCATCAATCACGACCATCCAAACATGCAGGATATGATTTCTCTCCCATAACCATAACTAAAAATATATTAAGTAATCAACTTACTGTGAATTGCAAGGTCGCATTTTGATCATGATATCACACATCCACATGGCCAACTTCAATATCAGAATAGGAAAGAAACTTACACTCTTAGAATTGTGCCATCATAGAGCAAGCAAAATGGCATTAGGTACATCAATGAATGATTCACAAATGAGATGATACAAAGGAGAAAAGAACATTTGCAGGGACATCATCGAATATTAATGATTGAGTTGAATTTAACTAATATTAATAGCTAAATTCAATTTTGATATAATAATTACCAAGTCAAAAGGAAACCAAATATATGAAATATGCTGGCTCATAATTAAATTTAGTTCCTAAACATAACATGTTAAGCCATTAGAAATAACAGATCAGTAGCTGCATGCCAGCATGGGTGATCCAAGGGTGATTAAAAGTATCACATTTTACATAGTGGGATGAAAGTGAGATGAGAGTCTGGTATTACTCATTAACCAATTATGCCAGGACACAGCAGTTCAAGGACTTGATAGTGGCAGTATTCTTTGTACAGACCTAGGACACAAAGCTCCTCATATGCAGCCCACATTAAAGGATCTGTGGATAATGCCAGCTTAAAGTGATGTATGGCAGTTTTCCTTCTATCAGTGTACCTAATACAGAATAAAAACCTCCATAAATGAGAAGCTAATATGCTGAAATAAAAAGTGCACAATATCAAGGAAGATATAAATGGACACAATTATTCAATCTGCATGAAATAACTAAAGCTTAACCATTTCAGAATTTCTGTTAGTTCTGAAATTCAAACATGACAATTAAATGAATTTAGAACCATTATTTTAGTCATAAAAATAAAAAGTAAATACAATATGTAGAGCACAAAGGATAAAAAGCTACATAGAATGAAATTGAAAAAATTGGGCTTTAATGACCCTGTTTACATTGTTTAAGCACGAGTTCAAGCCAGAATTTTGGAGTAGCTAGAGTGCCTCTGAACAGAAACAAACTAAGGAATAAATAAGAGAATGTGGTGGTGTGGCCTTGTATCCCTGCTACTAATAGGAAGCAAAGAAACAAGAAAGCGTACACTGAGAATGATACAGACTGTATCTTGGGCAAAAAGGAAAGAAAACTTAAATTAATAATGCTACTTTTGCATATTTCTTTCAAGACAGATGTTGCTGATTAGACAAGTAAATAATGTATTGTTTTTATCTGTCTCTGATTTGTGCTGTACATCTATATCGAGCAAAGGGAAAACAGCCCTGTAAGTTCACAGAATGATATATGGGACACCAAAAGAGCAAACAACATATTATTATTACTTAAAAAAAAAAAAAAAAAAAACCTGTGAATAAGTCCTAAAAGGTAATGACCAGCTGCACCATTCGGAATCTGCAGAAAGAAGATAAATAACAACAAGAAGCAATTCATCATCACCTGAAAGTCAACTGAGCAAGTATACACTTGCTTAAAAATACATAAACTTGCCTCTGCACCAGGCACATTAGGAGGGCATAATGCTGCTTCAGCTTCATTAAGAAGATCCATCTGAAAGCATGATAGTGCAAACAAGTAGCGCGATTGAGCCATTTCTGTTCCTTCATATACAATAAATGAAGAGAGAGAGAGAGAGATTAGTGGATGAGAAAACTTTCAATAAATTAATCACAATAAAGAAAGTAGCAAAATCTTAATCACAGATTGGTTCAACAATGGCAGAAACATTTTAAGTACTTCGGCAAATACCTTTTAAAATATGGTATGAAGCATAAGATTGATTGCTGTGCAAGTAACAGCCAGCCAATAATTGCAAATTCATCTGCAGACAAGAAAAATTAAAGTGTAAAGGAGTTAAGTAAAAATAAGAGGAATGACAGAAAACATCTAATAACCATGATAATAAATTTAGACTATAATAATTATATCCTTACGATCATTCAACAAAGCAAAAACTTGGGCAAGCGATGTGTGCTGTAATGAACAGAAATTGATCCCCCCCCCCCCCCCCCCCCCCCAAAAAAAAAAAAAAAGAAAAACTAAAAACCACTTTGCTTTGCTATTTTCAGAAAATTGCCAGGAGGAGTTCCTAGTAGAAGCCAAGGAAGTGGCAGAGCGTATAAAGTAAACCAATTCCATGAACCATTTCCACCAGTGGAATTTCCTTTTTAGGGGCAGCGCGTAAGTAAGTTCACTACCAGTTTACCCACAACTTCAACCAGGGAGGATACAAAAACAAGAAGCAAAATGTTAGCAGCTTTCTTGAACTCTATGCCGCATTTGCATAACCACCACACCAACCAACCCCCCCCCCCCCTTCCCCTTCCGTCCTCCCCTCCCCCCCCCCCCCCCCCCCCGGGCACCTCCAATATAAACCTGCAAAATTCTCATCACACCAACTAAAGAAAAAATGATATAGAATGAACTAAACTAAGATTACTTTAAAAAAAAAAAAAATGAAGTGTCAATCTTGATACTTGAACCTAATGCCTCGGTTGGATGATTATAACACAGACTTAAGGGGGGGGAAAATAAAAGGTGGAGATACATAATGCCACGAGATTTGAAAGAAATAATATTTCTTTTTAGTTTTAGCAAAGAGGCGAGGAAGTACAGAGAAAGTGAACAGTTTAAAAACCAAAAATAAAAAAATTAAATACCTCAGAAGGGAACTCAGCGCATAGACGTTCGCACATGAAAATGGCGTTCCGGTACATGTAATGGCGAAGGCTGTTCTGTACACATTCTACCAGTATTGATTCCATAGCTGCTTCGATTCTCAGAGAGAAGGGGGGGTGTGGAGCCAGGAGGGGATTGCTTTCTTTCTAAATTTGGGGGTGGAGCCAGGTTCAAATCGAGGCGGCACGTCACGGGGCACGTGAGAGGTATGGGGGATTTAACAACGGGATGGTAAGAGTATAAATGTCGTCGTTTTACCCTAACGTTTGGGCCCAATCCAAGTTTGTGAGGAGTGATGGTCAAAGGTGGTCCAAAGATCCAAACAATTGTCCTCTCTTTACCCGTGGCAGACAGCCTGAGTTGGGTTTTGATCATCAATCGTAAACATGGGGGCAACGCTGTCCCTCCGTGAATTAAAGGGTTTTGGTTTTTTTTTGGTTTTTTTTTTTTTTCCGGCAATTAGAGGGCTTCGGCTTTGCAGTTTCTAGAAATCCAAGGAAAACCAAAACAAAAATCATCTTGGTCGATGGCTTCATTCATTCATTCCATCTTCTGGAGAAGGACGACTATTCGACCATGTAATTGGGTAATCACAGAATACAAATTCCTTTTTTTCAAGATTATCTCACACTCTCTTTATCATAAAATAATTATTAGACATTTTCAAAATACGATACATTGTACTCTCATCGATATGTGTTCTTTTTTACGCCAATTAGACAGTAAGTTGAGTTAAAATGAGATGAGAAGAGAGTTAAAAGTTAAATAAAATATTATTTTAATATAATTTTTTAATATTATTTTTATTTTAAGATTTGAAAAAATAGAATTATTTATTATATTTTATTTAATAGTTTGAGAAAATTATAATAATGATGAGATAAGTTAAGATCAACTTATTATCCAAACATGACCTAATTCTTTGTTTTATCTTTCATTGAAACTTGACTTTATATTATTTTATTTATAATATTCCTTTGATACAACTTTTAGAGACAAAATTCTCAATTTCCATGACAACTTATAAAAAGAAAATAATAATTACATTTGAGGAAAAATCACACTTTACCCCTCTCCAACTTTTTACATCATTTGAAGTTAAATGGATTAAAAAAAAAAATGTGAATGGACCATAAAGAAGTGATGCCCTCCAATGTTTTTGCTTTTACTTGGTTTGAAGAGAATACTCAAATTTTCCAACTTTTTTCTCTAGGCTATAGTAAAAAGGGCAGACTTTAGCTGCTCGCGAAATTTCCACCTCCCGAGATCGGAAAGAAAGAAGGAAAGGTGTTGGAGGCTGATCATTTTTATAAAATGGAAATGACAAAAACTTTAATCGAATGGTCATTCGTCCTCGCTGTATCGAAATGCTTTTAGTTTTCTCCCAACATCGATTCCTTATGTCTGGTTTGAATTTAAGAAATATTTTATCTTATATCATCTAATTATTATAATTTTTTTAAATTTTTATACAAAATATAATAAATAGTTTAATTTTTTTATTTTTAAAATAATAATAATATTAAAAAATAATATTTTAATAATATTTTATTCAATTTTTAATTTTCATTTCAAATTATCTTATCTTAACTCACTAACTACCCCTGATCCCAGCTTCTTTATCCTCGTAATTGCTTGGGTTTTCTCCTGCACGTGGTTTTCAAACTCTTTTCATATCATGTAGATTTTCAAACACTTTACCATCCAAATCTTGACAATCAATCTTTTGATTCCCCCTTTGACTTACTTTTTTTTTTTTCCCCCTTGTCGTAAACTATTTTGTTCGGAAAAATTAATAGGGTTTTTGAAGTATAAATTTTGAGATAATATTATTCTTATTTTTATCACAAATGTCTATTATGACATTAAAAATAAAAATTATTTACACGAATGTCGATCTTTAAGAAAAACCATTTAAATACAATTCTTTTTAAAAAAAAAAATTTACAACTTTATATAATTTCTCTCAATTTAAAACAAAGTTATGAAAATTGTGTATTTGTCTCATGACTCAATCTTTAATAACATGACATCTTATTATATATTAAAGTTTAATAATTTACTTTATCATAGGATATCCACACAACCACTTGTTTTCTTTTGCACTATTCTCTGTATCTCTCATTTTTGTCCTTACTTATTACAGTGTCTGTGGGAGTGAATTATGGAAATATAAATTACCTTTTTCCTGAAATGATTTTAAAGTAAGCAAGTTTATTTTATTTATTAATTTATTTTAATTTTTGGGTGAGGGGTCGGATAACCTAAATCTTTTGTGGACCCTTGACACGAATCGTTGTGGATTTTAGTTGGACACGAATGGGGCAGGGAATCTTGTGGGCAAAGCAGGTGGGGAGTGCCTGTCTTGTATTTGTAACAACATAGTCATTCACACTCTTGTTATTATCCGCGTAAGTATTGGAAAAGAATTTTATTATATATAAATAAAGTCACGTATTAATCTGTATATTAATATTAATTTTTTTATATTTAAAATTTAAATTAAAACTGTTTTCAATAAAATCTACTTTTTAACCAATCATAATAAATTAATATACATATTAGTGTACAAGTATATTTACAATTAGATTTTTTTTATTAAGAAATAATTACTATTCATGGGACATGGAGACGTCGAAAGTCTAGCAGAAATAGTCATTCTTTGTCTTTAGGTTAGTTGTTGGAGATTTTGATTAATAATAGAAGGAAAATTCTAGGTTGTGCTCTGTGTCTTGTGTCTTCTATTTCAGGTTTGTATATTTTTATATTTTTTAATAGTTATGAAAGTGGTTATTAATAAATTATATATTTTATTTTTAAATATTTAAAGATGTCTACAAAATATTTGATTAAAAAAATAGAATTAAACTAAAAAGCACTCATAACGGTACATGCTGAACAGCAGAGTAACATGATCCATAATATAATAAGATGGTAGATGATGGGGTCCTTAAGAACTAAAGTTTCATATTTTGAAAATTATGTAGTATTCTTGAATTTAGTGACGATCATTTATTCCGACACTTAGGCCTAGTTTAGATAGTGAAATCATTTCAATCTATCTCATCTAATCTAATTATTACAATATTTTCAAACTTTCATATAAAATAAAATAAATAATTTTATTTTTTCAAATTTTAAAATAAAATAATATTATAATAATATTTTATTCAACTTTTATTTCATATCATATAATCTCAACTCATTAACCAGACGAAGCCTTAGAATTCTAGAATATTTATGTATCAATTCTTGAATTTTCGAAATTCATTAATGTATGTCATTAATTCATATATCATCATTTCATGTTCGTTATCCTCTCATACTTATAAAAATGTGTTTTGAGGATCCTCGTAAGACATGAAATTCAAGACGAATAATATTGAAATCCGGAATGGCTAGTTTCTATGTTACAATCTTTCTATCATGTTGCTATTTCTCCTTAATTTTACAATACAATATATATATTCATATAATTATAAATAAAATAAGTAACTTAATTAGATTTTTTTCTTTCTTTACAAGCTTAGAAATATGAGCAACCTAAGATGGGATTCATAACCCTAATCCGTCTGTTGATTAATGTCTTTCTTAATTTACTACACAATAGTATGTTGTTTGTTGTCTACACTCATTATCTTATCTACTAATGCTGGTCCTTTGCGTTTTTCCACTTGCAGCTCAGCTGGAGCAAGTAACCGAAACCGTGCTAGATGCATGTATGTGTCCTGTCAAGGAAATATCCGGTCAACGGTCACGGCTGGAAAGCCAATAATATTTTGCTTCATTGACTTTATACAATCAATACTTACATGGTTTCAACCGCAGCAGTTTGGCTTAGCAGATAAAAAAATTAAAATTAAAAATAAAAAATAAAAATTACAGCATTTTGACCCCTCTTCGTGTCTCCCAAAATAATAAATCAACAGCTAGAGCTGTTTGGTTGCAGTGTTTTGAGCTTAAGCTTGGCCCAAGCATTAACAAACACCGACGAACTCATCTTCACGACGATGTAAATAGCTGACTGCCTAAAGTAAATATGGCAGTACCTTCACCCATGACTGTGGTCATTGTCATCTCTTTCTCTTGTATCCTTTCGAGCTCCACCACAGCCATTTCCATCTTTGGTCTCCTTTTTCCTGGAAAACTCACGCATTGTAGTGTCAGCCTGATCAAATCCCTCATTCCCTCGGCGGTGAAACTTCCCACCAGTCTTCGGTCCACAAAATCATTTAGACTCAACCTTGATTCGACCTTCACAAGGGATAAAAAAGAAGAGATATTAAAAATAAAGCAATGGAGGCCAGTCTTAAAAAATAGAGGAAAGAGTTCTTTTAAAGAATTAATAAAAATGAAGAGCATTATACCTACCCAACGGAAAAAACTTTCATTAGATCCCAAGGAGTCAATATGCAGAGCCTCCTGTCCAGTCACAAGCTCCAAGAGAAATATCCCAAAGCTGTACACATCGCTCATTTCAGAGATCGTCCCTGATGCTTCTGCCCTAAAGATTGGCATACATGATAATGTGCATAGGTGAAAGTCATTTTATTTAACACCAAAATGTAAATGCAATCAGAGGAAATTAAGTTTACTCTGGATCTCGGAAAACATTGACACTGGATGTTTGAGATGGACCTGCTTCTTCTATCTTTTCAAGCAGTCTTGAGATCCCTGCATCTGAAACCTTTGCAATGAAGTTCTCATCTACCAAGACATTTGCTGTTTTGAAGTTCTTATGCACCAAAGGAGGTCTTAGGCCATGAAGATGGCATAAACCTGCACTAGTTAAAACAATCAATTCTAAATTCAAATCTCTATCGATTCTTGTCAGTTCAAGAATAGCACCATTAGAATTTTTGTTGGATCTACCTTTAGCTGCGCCAATAGCTATAGCTAGCCGTTGCTTGAACTCCAATTTGGTTGATGAATCTACTCCGGTAGCTGCCAGAGATGAGAGTCAGAAATGGCATGTATCCTTCCATGATCATCCCAAATTAATGCCATGAAATGGGTCATACCATATAGGTGATTGATCATGCTTCCATTGGGCAAATATTCGAAAACTAGCATCTGAGATCCATTTTCCTGGCAGTAACCAAGAAGAGAAACTAGATTGCGATGTCGAATCTCTGACAGATACCTAACCTGTTTGCCATACAAATCATTGCTTTGTATACATATTTGAAATATACAGTTAGTATGCCTACGATGGTCATTTTTAACATGGTTTACCGAGAAGCCATATTGGCATAGAAAGGACGAGCCATGAAATGTCCAAACCCCCTCCCCCCCCCCCCCCCCCCCCCCCCCCAAAAAAAATCATCTCCATTTTAGGCGTATAATACTCCCTGCTCTGTTAAAGCAAAGGAAAGAAAGCGTGGAAATGTTCAACTTCAGAAAACATTAATGAGTACTAACAGATATTGTGTTCAGTCATTAGTGGTCTCGGCACAAAGGGGGTGCAGGGAGACAAAAAAAGAGCTTGGACATAGACATCAATCGAATATGTTGGAAGAAACCTAGTAATACCTCTGCAACAAAATCATGTTGAGGAGGAGCTGGACGCCTTTTGATAGCCACAACAGTCCCATCGCTGAGAAAACCCGTGTAAACTGGTCCAAAACGTCCATAGCCAATGAGATTGCTTTCACTGAAATGCTTGGTAGCTTGCTTTAATTCTATCATTGTGAACTGTTTGGCTCCCTGTGCCTCAGACGGGGCTGCCGCCGAACTCGATCCACCTCTATTCCATTCCGCTGTGATGTCGAGATGAATAGAGAGTGAAATGAAGTAGCTATCTCAAATCTAGTGTTAGTGGCAATGAAACCTTACCTAGTGCAGATGGATCTGAAGAACCTGTCTCTGAATTCTTGTTTGAAAAGCTCTTACATTGTGATTTGCAGAACCACGCAAGTGCAATGACTATTGCCAAGAATGCAAGCGCCCCTGCAGCACCCCCAACTATGGCTGCATTCGACTTTGACATGTCACAGAGCCTTGTGTCTCCCCCAAAAAAACTTGAACATGGAATCTGTAAAGCAAAAAGAGCCCAAGAGTAATAAAAAATTTAAACAACCTGATGTTTGTTGAAAGCAAAACAAAAGCAAATTAGACCCAGGATGGATTTACTCCGCGGAAACCTTTTAGAAAGAATTTAAGAGTGAAGCTTTTATACCAGCAATGGAAATTTTAGATCCCTTCCTCCTCGTTTACAATGGCATTTGAGCACTTCCGGTGCCGACAAGTGCCCAGAAATGTTAACTTAATGATCTGAGGCATCCACCTGGGAAATAGGTATTTGGTAAGGATCAATGCTGCTAAAAATGTTAAGTAGGGTTCAGAAGACAACTCATTTGCTTGTCAAAGTACCCCACTTCCCTTTTCCAGCATTCAACACCTCATCAAAATGACACTAGAGAGGCCTATGACTGAACAACTTGCCGTCCTTTCAAAACAAACCCTTCTTTTAGCTGGGTTCTGGTTTTAACCCGGTGTGGTGGGAGGGATGTTTTGGGAACTAGTAGAAAATATCAAGGAGAAGTTATTACCATATCCGTTACTGCTGGTAGAATTCATGCTGGTTTTTACACTGGACATTGCTTAATTTCCCCGAAAGAAAGCTTCATTTGATCCTCTTAAAAGATTTGGTACATACGTTAGGTAGAACAGAGAGTCATTTGATTTACAAACAATCAAGCAAAAGAGATGATAACCTCTGAACACACCCGTAGATTTGTTTGGACATATAAAAAGAGATCATTCAGTTGAGTCGCACCTGTACGAAATCAATGAATCACCATGTGAGCTGTTATTACCAACTGTAATCTTATTTATTTTCAAATTACTATGTGAATGTGAGCAGGGATAAAAGTGACTTTAAATGGGCAGGCACCGGAAGACATAATTATTGAAGAGGATCAAAAGAAAAGGTAGTTATCAGCCTATCGATTCCAATTCTCTTCCCTGAATTCACTCTGGCTTCCTTTTTTGCCTCTTTTTTGTCATCTGATCTGGAAAGAAGGGAGGGAGTTCCTATTATTGTATAAAGAGATTCGACTCTTCCTCAGATGGGGTCACGGACAGCTGAGCTAAGGTGCTCGGTTCGGTTTCCAGATATTTCTTCGCTGAATGGGAATCCGAATTTTGCTTCCCTTTTGCCTGTTTTTGTATATATTATTTATATTTGGCGTAACAAGTTGAGCTGTGGACAGGGGCCAGTGAAGGTTTTTGGGCTGGAACTCTCTCTCTCTCTCTCTCTCTCTCTCTCTCTCTCTCTCTCTCTCTCTCTCTCTCTCTCTCATTCATTTATTTTGTTTGTTTCCTTGAATTTGTTATGGTTTTTGGTTAGGCTGTAAAGCGGAAGGAGATTGGTGGGAGTGAGATTGTCATTTTATGCAGGTCTGTAAGCTGGGTACAAGCGGCCAGTGTCAGAGCTGAGAGAGAGAGAGAGAGAGAGAGAGGGAGAGGTTCTGTTGGGAGAGAGTTAGATTTTTCCACAGTATAATGTTTGGATCTGTTGTCTCGGAGTGTGGCAGCAAAAACGGGGATGTTTGTGCATGGCCAGACTACAAAAAGACTAGTTCCGCCTGATCAACTCCATGTTCTCTTCCAGGGTAGGACCTCTGCTTTCTTTTATTTCTTCCCCCCCCCCACCCCCCCCCCCCCCCCCCCCCCCCCCCCCCCCCCCGCTTCTCTCTCTCTCTCGGGCTTCTCTCTCTCTCTCTCTCTCTCAATAGAAAATTACCATGCAACTACTACAATCGTTAAGAAATTTATGGCTTCCCATACCTTAACTTGTAGCCTTTTAATTTCCAGTGCTGCTACTTGGTAGACTCTGGCTCGTTTGTAGAGTAACAATTCTTTTCTTTTGGGTAAAAAATCATCCTAATCGGGACAGTGGTATCTTAGGTCGAAGATCTTGTGTGTGGGAAGGGGGAGGGGACCATTTATGCGTGGGGGCTTCGTTTTTTGTCTTTTTTGGCCAGAACTTAACCGGGGTTGTTTCTCTTTATTGTTAACCCTTGTATAATAGTAGACTAACCATGTTCTTCAACTTTAAGATTGTTGGATGTCTTTCTTATGTTGTGGACATCAACTATTGAAAGATTCACTTCCTGCATTATTCCATTCCCAAATCCCACGGTCTAAAGATACTTTTGTGCAGGATCATTGTTAACTCTATAATTTTCTCCATTGGTGTGTTAATTTACTAATGCTCCAATGATTGGGAAGTGGACCTCTTCTAATCGTTTTTTTTTTTCGGTTGTATTCAACTTAGGTGGGAAGCAATAATGAAGATAGATCGGTATGGGGCTCACTTAAGAAAGGAGTATATATTGTGAAGTGTTCTACAAGGTCATATCATGCTTAGGAATAACGTGAAAACAATGGATCACCACCTTCTGATCCAATATTGCAAGGTTGCTATTGCTTTATGGAGCATGATAACGAGCTAGGGCTACCATTGTGTGCCCGGGTTCGGCCACCAATAGGCCGGCCAAATCCGACCATCCCAGCGGCGCCCAAAGCAAGGGCCATAGGTAAGGTGATAGCCAAGTCAAGTCTTGTGTTAGGCAGGAAGGTGAATATTTTGTCCCTTTTTTTTGTTTTATTTTTTTTCCAAACGGCAATTTTATATATTGTATATGTTTTCTACTATATACAGTCATTTTTATGTCTTTATGTACTTTATTGATATGATTGGCCAAAACATATATTTTATGTTAAAAAAAAAAGATGCAACTAATCATATTAGTGGAGTACACAATAAATACATAAAAGTGATTGCACATATAATTTTTTAACTTTACTAGGTTTCTCACCAAACATTTAAAAAAAAGAACATTTAAAAAAAAAAAAAATTGTTGAGCTTATAGATCACATTACTGAACTAAAATTTTGAAGGAAAATGTTATTTGTACTTATAATTTTTACTTATATAATAATATGTGCTAACGTGTCTATTTTTAATATGTTAAAAATTATAAAATTTAAATTTAAAAGTAAAACTGATAAAATAAATCTTATACGTGAAATTATAATTACGCATAACACTTCTCAATATTGAAAACCAAAATTATACTATTTTAAAGGTTTTATTTATTATATAATGTTTTAAGGTATGGTAATTTAATTATATAAATCATTTGTCATATAATAAGTTTATTCTTTTTGCAGATTGAATTTGGGACTAGTCATATTTTAGGAAAACTCTATTATCAATTTAGTGCAGAATATACTTAGTAAAATATTTATATGATATAATTTAATTTAAAAAATAAATTTTAAAATTTAAATTTTATAAATAAAATCCTACCTTTTAAGTTATTGAAACTATATGTTCTATATATCGATTTAATAATATAATAACTCTATATTAAGAAAAATGATATAACTTATAAAAAACTTATTTTTTAATGTATTAATTATTGATATGTTGAAAATTAAAAAATTTAAAATTCAAAATTTAGATTTCAAAATAAAAATTTATAAAATGAGTCTTATATATAAAAATGTAAATATATATAAGTATACTCATAAAATATGCTGGATGAATAGTAAATACTTACATCTTGCATCACGCATGATGTAATATTGACGTCATCCAATTTAAAAAGAAAAAGAAAAAAGGTAAAAAACATGGGCGTCACCCTATTCGCCAATGGTACGGTCAAACTTTTAGGTTGCAGGACCGTAACCGTTGAAAAAACTACTTGGTATTCCAAATCCCGCTTGTTAAAGCGTAAAGCCGACTACCGAAATCGCTGGGAACTCACGTTTTCCCTCGATTCTTTTGTTCCAACGGATAAATGATAATTCATTTGTGAATGAATATCAAACTTATTTGTCAGTGACAGACAGGATAGTGTTTTCCCTGCCACAACCCATAGTTTTCCACATCTATCTCTTCTCTTTGTTTCAGAGTGACATGGACTGGTTTTAGTATTCTCCTACACTGCTGTCTGTTGGCACCTGATCTTGTAAATTAAATAATTCTTCGCATTATTTTTATATTATATACATATTTTAATTTTTATATTTTAAATTTTTTTAATAAATATATGATATAAGAATGATAAGTAGAATATTTCTATTAATTGATTTTATTTAATTTTTCAAAAAATTTAAATATAAATATAGATATATGCAAAACTTATGCAAGTCTTTTAAAACAAATAAAAACTATTACGAAAAAGTAATTATTTTGACATATATAAACTTATATACCCTAAATTAATAAAATTGTTATAAAGCTAAAAGAAAAATAATATTATAAGAAAAATAGTTGTTATTCAATAATGATATTATAAGAAAAATAGTTGTTATTCAATAATGAAAAACTTAAAAAGCGATCATATGACGATTAAAAATGAAATGATACCCATATATATAGGTGTAGCAACTTTCGGCGGCTCTAAAAGGCTAACAGCTGGTCCGATGGTTCTGAAAATTGGTGGAGATGATCTCTGGTGGAAGGAGAAGAGAATGGTGGTGGCGGTGCACTAAACGGTGGCCGGACGGCGGAGAATTGGCCGGTCAAAATGGAGGCAACTGGAAGGAGAAAAGAGAGGAGCTGCGCACGGGGAGAGGGGGAAAACGGGAAGAAAAAGAAGAAAATGAAAAAGGGAAAAAGAAAAAGAAAAATAAAAGAAAATAAATGAGGTCTAATCCTCACCTCTGGAGTCCAACAACTGATCCAACGAAAATAAGTTTAAAAGCAATAAAACTAAGAAAATATTTTAAACACAACGTAAAGCTAAAATATAATAATTAACTAGTAAAAACAAACTATTTAATTTTAAATCCAAAGACAAGCTAAAATAAATTAAACAGCAATTAAAATCTAATTAAAATCCGATAATTTAAAATAAAAGAACTATTATATTAATTAAATTAAAATATTCCTTCAGTGAAAATACACGTAAAAACGGAGTGTCACACAGCATGCCAGCATGCGTGGGCCTGCTGGGCAGCCGCACCGTCAATTCCAAGGTGGGTGTGCAAGCGTGCGCTACGCGAGTGCCTAGGCCATGCATGGGCCTTGTGCCTACGCACGACTCATGCATGCACGCGGTGTGTGCGCATAGCCCATGCGTACCCGCTGCGCACGCGCACTAGGCGTGCGTGCAGTCTAGCCGTGCGCTGAGTGTGGTGTGATAACCTTGCTTGCGTGCGCGCGCTGACTGTTCGCTGCCTGATGGAGGGTGACCGTGGTCTAGCATTCACCAAGGACTCGGTCTGTGGGCAATCAAGCGACGCCAACAGTGCTGCTGGAGTGCTATCCTGGCATGGGTTGATGCTGGTCAAGGCATGGCCCGTGACCTCCTGCTTTGGGGTTTTGACAGTATTGTAAGTGGCAGAGTGGCCTTGCTGCCACGATCCACTGAGATTCAGCCCTGTGTCGCTTCGATTCGTCCCTCCCAGACACCAAATTGGTGATAGGGTCCTCGGTCGATTATTCAATCGTATGATGTGGCATAAGTAATCACCATTTGAGGATAAAAAAATATATATAATAAATGATTATTCAATGATGATTAAAGATAGTCATAAAATTAATTTATAACAAAAATTTATTTTTCTTTTACATAGTTATTAGTTACCTTTTAACTGCTAAAATTATTGTTGGTACGTCGTATCATATCATTGAGATGCTCCCAACTGAGACTACCAACAATAAGTTGAAAAAAATAGATCAATTAATCATATAGTGAGAAGACTTTTAATTTATTTACCTAGTATGCGGTTGTTTTTCGAGGATTTTCGTTTTTTAGTTTTTAGATCGGTTTGAACTGACATCATTTGGCGGGGGGCCTACACATTACGTAACCAAGAAAGACAGGCGGTCCACTTGAGAAAGCCATCCACTTTGGCGACTTTTGGACGAGTAGTATGCACGATTAGACCTCACTACGACATAAGAAGCACTAAACTCAGAAATTATGTGGTGGATTTCCTTTGTTTTCATCTCAATCTATGATTAAAATCATGATGTGAAATAGGATTTTGTTTCTTAGAGTCTCTAATAAAAATTCTTTCAATTAATAGCAAGCGTGACCCTGACATTATTGTTCTTTTTTTTTGTTCGATCAGCAACGTTGTCTATTCCCAAATTAATTAAATGTAGTGTTAACTAAAGTAATGTGTTATTTACGAGTCAGACAACATCAATTATATTTATATAAAAAAACCAAAATATAAAATATATTTTTATAAGGGTATCCAAAGATTAATGATGACGACACTTTACCTCCCTCGGTAAGTGATAATGCAATGCCGTTTCTTTAGGATTATATTAAGGCCCGTTTGAAATTTAGATTTATTAATTCAGTTGATCTAATTTTAAATTGAGTTTAACATTTAAATATTTAAATTTTAAATTATTAAATTTATATCAATTCAAAATCTCTTTATACGTAGAATCTATATTTTTTTTAACTCAATAATTTTTTATATGTGGGATTCACAACATTTTTTAACTTTTCATAAATATATTTAAATACATATAAATTCATTTTAGATGAATTATATAAAATTTACTCAATCATCTCAACTCATTTAAGGTTGTGTTTGGATAATAAAATGATCTCAAATACTTTATGAATAATAAAAAAAAAATAATAAAAAATATTAAATAATAGTAAATAGTGATACAAAATAATAAATAAATAAATAAAAAATAATAACAAAATAATAAATTTCATTACTTTATTATTACTTTTTATTACTATTTATTACTTTTTACTATTATTTAATATTTTATTATTACTTTTTTATTACTATTTACAATATATTTAACACTTCTTAACACTCAAATTCAACAAAACTACCCATACGCGTAATTGGATTGGGCACGATCGTATTCTCTAACCCCAAATCAGTACGTTCTCAACTTGATACCACTTTCTTCGGTCCAGATATCAAGACCGGGTGCACACGATGTCGTGTCAAGAACTTTGCAAACTGTTATCACGACGAACGGGGACGGCGAAATTTTAGATTCAATAGAAATATGGGGAGGTCTGAGTAATTTACTAATTTCATACCTCCATTTTAAATCAGAGAAGATTTCTAATCCTCTGCACGAAGTACTCCTGTACTTTGCGTGGAAGCTCACAGATCGGATGGCTACCAGAACCGGAGGGAGGAAGGGAAGGGGAAGAGGTTGTTTCACTCGCTATAATGCCTCCTGGTTGTAGCGTTTTTCTAGTTTTACTACTTAAAGTGAACGCCGAGCTCGTTCGAGTCGATTCGGAGACTCAGCGGGGATGGCTCGGCCATGTACGATGGGTCCGGTGATGGTGAGAGCCATGAGGCCGTGCGGAGGAAGATCCCGCCGGATTCATCGATGCCTTGGTCCGAAACCTCCGCCGGTTCATCGGTTCCGGCGCCGGACTTAGATCCTAAGCCTTGATGGGTCCGTATTCTGTCTCTATCTCACATTTTATCCTTTTTTTGTTTTGTTTTTTGTATTTTTTTTTAATTTAGAAATTAGCTTTTTTAGATCATGTTTCGTTTAGGTATGCGAACTTTATGCAGAAACATCTTTTTGTGTGAATGTGCGTGTATGGTGCTGAAGTGCTTTTGGAGCAGGTGACTGCTATGTACTGTATTTTATCAGAATTCTTTGTTTGCTATATTTTTTTTAATGGGGATTTATAGTATTTTCTTTCGGGACCTAAATGGTGTGGGACATGAATAATTTTAAGGTAATAAGATGTGTTTAATTGGTATTTGAATGCAGCTCTGTTAGACTGTTTGGTTCTGAAGAAGCTGGGGAAAGATCTTGATTATATGGTTATTTGTCATTTGGGATTTGAGGAGATGGACACCTGTGTTCAACTGAGGCTAATGCAACCTTTTGGCTTAGGTAACTTGAGTTTTTCAACTTGAAAAAAAAAAGCTCTATGAGAAGAAAAGAAAAATGGGTGCACTATTCTTTTTATGGAGTGTTTGGATTGAGAAAGACGGGAAAGTTAAGAAATTAAGAATTTTCAAGTGTAGATGAACATGTATTCTGTCTTGGTGAAGTCTCTCTTAGAATTCTGCTAGAATAGCCCACCATAATATGTGATTATCGGATTCTAAATTCCTTCCTTGATATATAGAGGTCTTACCTTGTAAGTTTTTCGCTTTTAACATAAAGGCCTTATAGTTCCCTTATTAATGTATGCACGGCAGGTTATTGTTATCTATAGAATACCCCTAATATGCTGATTCATCAGTTTCTGGCATATGCATTCGTGCATAGTATGAAAATGCAGACTCCATATTCATTTCTTGATGTCAAAATATGCATTTCCTTTTGTATCCGATTATTTAACTTGGTATTTATTTTGTAAAGCTTGGCACAAAGAGAAACTTGCTTGATATGTTTAAAGAGAAGCAACAAAAAGTGATGAAGCTAATACTATCGAGTTTCTACAAGAAGGCATGTGTTGTACTTGTAGCTCGGACTTGATTATAAAATACTACATATAAAGATAGGACAGGGACAATATACTGGAGTTACTTTCTTGTCTTATTTCTTGGTGCATATGTTCATGGAAAATGCTTAGTTCACTGACAAAAGTGTACCGATGAAGTACACTGATTAGTGTTTTTTTTTTCTCAAAAGCATTTGTGTGTGTTTATTTTTTAGTATTTAAAAAAAACAAACAACACTGATCGGTACCCCTTTCGGTAGCAATCCTTGATGCATGTAGCACTGTCCTATGTTCATTGACAGAGACAAATGTCTTTAGTAATAATAACAGTAGCAAAAGTTTTGCTTCTAAAAAAAAAAAAACCAGAAACAGCTGTGAAAAAGTTTGTGTTTTTTGCAGTTACAAATATGCAACTTTATTTGGTACGTACTGGCTGTTGCATATTTTACATACACAAAAGCCACTGAGAACTTAGGCTTGGAACTTTTTATGATCTGTTTTTTGATTTTTTTTTTTTTTTATAGGTGGCAAAATATACTTTTTAAAGGTATCATCCTCATCTTGCTGCCTGGTCTTCTGATTGTTGTTAGGTTTTACTGCCTAAGTATTGGTAATTTGTTTTCTGGTGAGAATATCGCCTCTAATTATTTCAGAAGCAATCAGATCTGTTGCTCAATGCTCACAATCCAGATACAAATTTATACCAGAAAAGTCTGTTGAAAAGTTCTCATCCTAAACCCAATACGGTGCACCAAAACAAAGCCAAAGATGGGGTTACTGGATTTTTTATGCTATGCCCCTGAAGAAAGCCACTTTGTACTAAAAAAACATGCATCATCTGTTTATTTTGCCAAAAGCTGAACACACTTGTATGATTAAAATAAAATCTGAATGAACAACGAAAATGAAGTCATCCAGTTTTTCTTTGTTTTCCAAACAAGTTTATTGTAGTGTGTTTGGCCTGTTTAGGCTTATAATTATTGGATTTTTTACTCGCACGAATAAAAATAATAATTAAGTATTCTATTAATTCAGTCTTATGGATGGATTCACAACTTTTGATGATGTGAAATTTAAAATTGAAATTTGTCATCTTTTTTTCTCCACTTCACCTTTTCTATGCAGTGTTGATGATTTACACATTTTTTTTTGCATTTGATTTTGGATCCACTTATTCATTCCTTACAACTGATATGCTTTGGATGGTATTTGATGAACATGTTCTCCGTGGGAAAAGTAGTGGAGGAAATGCTAGGGAGATGGATTTTGAAAGCTTCAGAAGGGTTAACTTATTTGTTTCGGTGTCTTGATCATCTTGGAAGGGGTTACCTTAACGCAGCTGACTCGCACTCACTTTTGTTGTTGATTATAATCTGGCTCCCTAATTTGTCTCGGGTGCTTTTCTTGGTGGTTGTGATCAACTCGTGTGTGTAATGTATATTTGTGTCCATCTTTTTCCTCAATCTTCTTTGCAACCAAGCAAAGCCAAATATGGAAGAAAAGAAGGGAAACATCCAAAAGCTGAGATGTTTTCTGATACAACCTTCCTACAGTAAACCTCTGTAGTTTCCTGCTTGTAGTACTAGAGCAAGTTCTGCAAGTCTCAAATTACCAGAGACACGAATCCAGGAACCATTTAAAATTCTGGTTTAGCTATTAAAATCCTTTTTTAATAATTAGTATCCTTGGCTGGTGACCATGTGAGTATCATTTTGACTTTTCCTTCCATACCTTCATATAAATTGAATAAGGGATGTACACCAGAAATGGATCGATGGTGCGGATTATGAATTTAATATCAAGGATGTAAGAATGGAATTTGGGATATGGTCAAGACAGCTGACTCGCTAATGATTACACTGGTCGATCAATTTAATTGCAAGTCAAGGTGGACTGTAGCTATCATGCTTATAGATGGATGTACGATGTTTCTGCGCCCATGACAACACACAAAATCTTCTCCAAGAAGAGGAAGAGCCAGAAGAATGACAGATGCAAACTGCCCCTATTCTAACACAAAATTTGTGTCTAAAACCGATTATAGATTTTATGATTTCTTGTTATTAGCACTAGGGTTGCAACCTGGCCTGGCACAACCGGTTTTGTACCCAGCCCGGCCCGAACGTCCTGACTTAAGGTGTCAAACTGAATCGACCGGACCCGAATAAAATAGAATAGGGTTGAACCCATATATCCGACTTTTACAAAAAAAATAAATTAATTAAAAAATAAAAAAAATTAAAAATGAAAAGAGCAAAACTTTGAGAAGTCATTTGGATGCAGTCGTCTGTAGAAACTTGATGCAGTCGTGTCGATGGCTTTGCTGTGGTGAAATCTCATATAGTAGCATTTCAGCAGTCTCTTCTTACACTACCGACGGGAGAAAAATAAAAGAGAAAAAAAAAATTTTATCAGGAAACAAACATGCATAGAGAGAGAGAGGATAAATACGAGAACCTAAAAACTTTCCAGAGCTGTATCGCACCATCCTCGTAGTTTCTTGTCCTGTACGATGTTTTCCACAGCCCATTTCAATTATCTTCGATCGCACTCCATTTTCGATTTCAACCAGTACTTGAGGAGAATGGTGAAAATATAGAGGCCAAGAAAGAAGTACCGGCATGCATTAGTTTAGTTATAGGCTTAATTTAGTTATAGGTTGTAGCTTGAAGAGAATGGTGAAAATATTGAGGCAGGGATTCTCCATTCATGGGACTTGGGAGTTGGGCGGCTTGGATTTAATAAGTTTGTTATTTATATTTGGACGTGTTGACACTAACATAAACAACCCGTAACTAGTCAGGTTGGAAACCGATTAGATAACGAGTCGGTAGGGTCCGGTCATTTTAAACAGGTCTAACGGATTTTGGGTCATCTGCACAGCCCAATTTAGCATCATGTGTTTGAAAACAGCTTCCTGATTAATTATAAGTTTTATGACCAGAGAAATTCTAATTTATTATATGACCAGATTGTTGTAATGAATTGATGTGTTCAAATACATGTGTAAATATCTTATTGTTACTCCCAGCGAATTCTTTTTAGAAAGGTCTACTACAGCTATAACGGTATAACCAGGGTCCAACAATTAACCCTTCTTTTTAAATAAAAAATTAAAATAAAATTATACATAATCTTCTATCAACCCCGTAATTTCAACTATCACTCCTTAAAATCATTAATTCCAGTCTATAATTACTCCTTAAACCATTAATTTCAACCATCATCTCCAAGCAACCAAAACACTTCAAAAAAATTAAAAATTAAATAAAAAAATAAGCAAAAATTTAAATATATATATAAAATTAGAATTGTATTTTCTATTTTAGTTATTTTTTAATTTATTGTCTTTTTGAAAGTTTTAAGGGTAAGGGCTTTTCAACCATCATCTCCAAGCATTACCTTTATAAAAACACTTCAAAAAAATTTAAAAATTAAATAAAACAAAAAAATAAGCAAAAATTTAAAAAAAAAAAAAATATAAGAAAGCAAATATATAAAATTAGAATTGTATTTTCTATCGGCAGTTTTAGTTATTTTTTGAATCCTTTTTTATTGTCTTTTTGAAGAGTTTTAAGGGTAAATTTTAGGGCTTTTCTAGTTATTTATTTTTGTTTTGTGAGAGAAATGGAGTATATTAAACTTAATCAATAAATTAGGAGGTGTTTGTCAAAATTAAGAGAATTGCTACATGTATAAAAAAGTTATATAAAAAAAATTTATAAATTGATGTAGTTTCATTAAATTCGTTAAAATTACTTTAAAATAAAAGTGACTTTATAATTTAATGTATCATTTTAAATTATATTAATTTATAAATTTATTTTTATAAAAAAATTTTATGACTAAACTATCTTTTCAAGATTAATAATAATGAGGGTGGTTATAAATAAAAAATGAGATAGTTGAATTTAACCAAAATGTGGTTTTTATTTGAAGTGACGTCCCAAAAGCCAAGGCGTCGTAGGAAGGAGAGGAGCTAGGCAAGGGGCCAGGGGGGTTTTAAAAATGAAGGCTTCAGTTTTTCTTTTAAAAATAGAGCGGGGGTTGGGGTTTTCTCAGTGACAGTCACTCCAGGGTCTGTGGCAGCCATTTCTTCAGGATTCTCCGAGTCTCGAGAGCGCACAGTTTTGAGGTCACGCAAGTAATGGACGTCCCCAAGGATCAGATCGCTACTCTTCTCGAGCACGGCCTCTACAGCTCCGCTCAGATGCTCGTATTCCTCACTTACCTACGATTTTACGCATTATTTTCATCTCTGGATTTCAATTTTTAGTGTGAATGTTTTCTGATTTTCGTTTTTTCTTGGACAGGGCTGTTTTCTTGTTTCTTCACCTGCTGCTAACGCTGAAACCACTCCACATCTCAAGGCTGAGAGCTTGGTTGGCATTTCGAATTCCTTTTCCCCTCAAATTTTGGAATTCCCCCGGGCTTTATCGTGCTCTTCATCGCAGTTTAATTTTCTCTCTACCTTTTCCTGTAGGTGCTTCTCGGTGACGCATTGTTCCGCGAGCGCGAATATCGCAGAGCAATTGTAAGAATACATACCATACAGATTAAACACAATCTACCTAGATACTGTTGAATTTCCATGATATATTATGCATTTTTTAATCATTTGGTTTGCATTCCAATGTTTCTATTATATATTGACCTGCGTGTTTTATGTACCTTATGTTACTAATTGCTGAATAAGCAGAAATGTTGTCATTTTGTATTGATATATTTAAGGGGATGCTTGGGAATGAGATGAGATAAAAATTTGACAGAGTTATAATGATTAGTTTGAAAGTATTTGTATTTGAATGATGTTTGGAAAATAAATGAGATGTGATGAGATGAGATTTATTTCCAAACATCCCCTAAGACTCTCAATAGCCTAAACAACCATAGCAAGAATCTGGTAGACCATCTATACTTGAGGTTTTGTTCATTGAGATTTCACCTCAGGTTTCAAAGAATCAAAAGTGTAACGCCCCAGTCCCGAATGGGTTGGAGAGTTACTTACTGTCATTTAACCTCACATCTCATAGTGCATATATAGACTCCAATTTCTTAATTGCACATACAAGTCACTGTTTCTAACCAACTACACAATATAATTAATCTAAAAACACCACAAAGTCGAAATATAAATGTCAACATCTCACATACCATGTCATCAGAACATTACAAATTTACGGAAAAACATTCTTCAATAACCATACTTAAATAATCTTGCCTAAGCTCCTTGATCTTGATCTTCAACCGAAACATTCAAATCATCTGAAAAATATTGTGAAGATAAGGGGTGAGTTATCTACAACTCAGTAAGCAGAGAATATATAATAGTATGTAAATATGAGCATTTACATAATTCAGAATGCATAACGAAACATTTATTTTCAGAATGCATAATCAAAATATGTTATCAAAATATTAGAGCGGAGCTTTCAGAAATATCCTGGTTCAAAAGTCATTTGGCATATCATAATCTAAGACATCATCTCCATATCATATCAGAGCATCAATTCAGGATAGAGACCATATTTAACCCCTGTGGCAGGGCCGTATACTACCATTATACCCATGGCAGGGCTATATACCACTAGTATACTCGTGGTAGGGCCGTATAACACTATCATACCTGTGGCAGGGCCTTAACGGAACAGATTAGAAACAAAATCAAAATCATATCATATTCAGATACCGAATTAGAACATCAAGCCAAAGGTTTTCAGATGTCATATCATATCAAGCAGAGCACAAAACATATTTAGATCATTCTCGCATTTTCATAAACAGAATCAGAGCATCTTCATAAACTATTCACAAATTCTCCGATTTTCATAATCGCTCCTTTTTCATAATTTAGAAACAAAATGGCTACAAAAAAACTTACTTATGTCTACGCTAGTCATGACAAAAATACTTCTTCTTTTTGCAAATTTCATGAGTATGCAAAACACATATCTGAGGTTGTTTTTACATTTCTTTAAAAAAAAAACATGCATATTTTCAAAATCATCCTTAGTCATTTTCTTTTATACAAAGTTTAGTATAGGAACCCTGCTTATCTAGACTCTTTCAACTTTTGTGAATTTCCCTACAACAGTGCTGAACAAATATCAATCGCCACCTATAAAATAGACACGTAACTTGCTTAAATCTCTAATTAAATGCATATTTTGATATTTAAGCCTAAATTTATAAAATAACTTATTTTTTCTAAAAATCTAAAATTCTTGACCCTAAAAATATATTCACTCCAAAATAATTGATATCCACTAAACTATCACCAACTGATAAATCAAAGTCTGAATTATTTTCTACCTTCAAATACCTAATTTCTCTTGATTTTTATCACAATCATATCATAAAATATTAGGCCCGGATTGGTTACGCAAAACCAAAAAACTCATCTCATCTCATCTCAATTCATCATTACAACTTTTTCAATTCCCCATACAAAGTATAATAAATAACTTTACTTTTTCAAATCCTAATACAAAATTAATATTACAAAATTATATTATAACAATATTTTATTCATTACTATTTAAAACATCTCATCTCATCTCATATGTATAACCAAACGAGGCCTTAATCCTATCATCAACCCTTATTAGCAGGGGTATTTATATAACATACTATGGAATTTAATCACAGACTTGCTAACCATTGGAGAGGCAAGTGGACTTACGAGGGTAGTTATGCAACGTGGTTTGTCACTATAGTTTCCAGCCATGAGTGGTGGCTGCTTTCCAGGAGAGAGAGAGAGAGAGAGAGAGAGAGAGAGAGAGAGAGAGAGAGAGAGAGAGAGAGAGAGAGAGAGAGAGAGAGAGAGAGAGAGAGAGAGAGAGAGAGAGAGAGAGAGAGAGAGAGAGAGAGAGAGAGAGAGAGAGAGAGAGAGTGGCAAGTGGACTTAGACATGCTACGGGGCCACTTAGGACGTGCATGGCAGTAGCTAAGCATGGCGGTGGGAGGCTGACTGTTGTGGTTCCGGAGTGAGGCAGTGCCTTACGGGGTGGTTTTATGGTGCAGCGGTTGCTTTGTTTTTGAGTAAAAACAAGGGCCCATTCGGTTGATGCGTGGAGGAACTTTGGCAGTGGGGTTACCCCACGGTGGTGCATGTGGGGTTGCTAAGGGCTACCCTTCAGTTGATGCTGTGGGGGAAGAAACGTGCAGAACTGAAGGGGTGATGGTCATGAAGTGCTAGTTGTTGGTTTTCGGCGTGGTTTGTTGATGCTAGCAGTGGTTGCTGTGCTTGTCCTCCAGTTTTGGCTTCGTCTGAGAGAGGCCTTGGCAGCTTGAGGTGGTGCCGAGCATAACCACAAAATTGAGAGAGGTGGAGGGATGAGAGAAATAGGGGCATGTGGGAGAAAGTGAGGCTCGGAGAGAAGGAGTGACTGTGAGAGGGAAAACAAAACTGCAGGGAGTGGGGCGATGGGGTGGTTTCGTGCATATGGGGGTTTTTTCGTGCAGATGGTGGTATGTGTGAAGGAGGAAAAAAAATTCAAACAAATCAAAAGAAAAATCTAGGGTTTCTGTGGGCTGGGGTTTCAATGTGGGCCTGGGTGTTACAAAAAGAGTCGAGTGAAACATGAAACTTGATTGTTGGGATTGAATGTGACTAGTTTATTCACACATGCAACTTTGGGGTATTGACACAACTTGGTAAGAAGCTGCATCATCAAACCTTGGTGCAAAATTGGAAGATTACTATAAGTGTGTCTAGGACTTGCTTTTGTATTAATGTTGGAGGATTTCAGGCATGGGGTCTATAGAACTTTTGATGCCATGTGAGACATTGGACAAATGTGAGAATGTACGGTTTTATCTTCTTTACATGATCGGTTTAACCACATGGAAATATTTATACGTTTATGTATGTATGTATTAGGTGACTTATGTCTCTAGAAGTGTCTGTTAAGTCTTTCTCTCTCTTCTCTATTTTCTCTCCGTACACTTGAGTTTACAATGATCCACTTTGATGGAGGGTGTATCAGAGGTGATTAGATTAGTTTCTTAGTCCAGTTGTGTGTTAATCTAGGAGTAGTGGTGCTGAAATGGGGTGGATTAGGAACATCATTATTGATCAGAAATGCTTTGAGTTTGAGAAGGTTAGTGAGAGGTGGTGGAGATGTACAGAGAGCAGTTGTAGAGCTGTTAATCATATTTCTCTTGAGCAAGGATCACTGGGGTGGTTGGCTGCAATGGTTAAGGAAGGAGTAGCATATCGGGGGCTACCAGAGTTTATTAAGTCACGTAGAAGTGGGTCTCAAGTTCTGGTGTTACAGAGAAAGCGTAACTCTTATGGGAGTTTCTTCTCCTTATCAGAGTTTGGACAAGGGAGACGTCGTGGGGTGATAATGATACCAGAAGGAAGGAAAGGGGTGGGGTGGAGGAACCTTGAGGAGTTGCTGAAGGAACTCACAGCATCATTCTCTGGTTTGGGAGGGCAAAACAGGGGTAGTTTCCCATTGCAAATTTCTTCATCGTTGCAGAGGAACCAGTCCCTTTCGTACAGTGAAGTCGTGTCTCGAGTGCCAAAATATGCAGAGGGAGCAGTTGAGTTTTCCTCTCTAGTGAAGAGACATTGTTGCGTAGGGGATGGCAGAGGGGTGTCGGGGTTGAATATGGAAACTGTGGTGCAGGCGTTGGTTGATATGGAGAAGCAAGTGGGATTTTTGCAAGAGTCTTTGGCTTTATTGAAATGCAGCGTTGAGGAGGGGGGGAATGTGGGTCTGGGTTAGGTGGAGGAAAGGCCCATGCAGGTGGGCTCTGAGGAAATTGGAAAAGAATCGGAAATAAGGGGTGAGGAGGATATGTTTAATGGGTTACAGAAAGGCAAAGGGAAAATGGTTCCCATTGGGCTGGGACCTTCCAAAAGCCCACGCAAGAAGTGGATTGTGGCTGGTGGCCGAAAACTTGTATCGGTTGTGGGTCTCTGCAAGGGGCCCGATACACATCAAGTGGGCCCGAGTCTCGGACCTGGTCTCGGACAGACAGGGTCGATGGAGGGAGGCGAGCCTTCAGGTGGTGGCCCGAAGTCGATGCCGTCGCTGGAGGAGGAGACAGCGAGAGAGCCTTCTCTCGGTCAAGTTACGGAATGTCCAGTAACACAGAAGACGTCGATTTCGGGGTCTGAATAGATACAGAAAGGGCCGATGGAGGCTTGTGATGTAATAGGAGCAAGTTTGAGTTTAGAACCAGGGGAAATAATAAAGGGAGATTTTCTGGCTCTGAGCGTGGTTGACTAGCAAATGGAGGGAATGGCTATTTCTATGCCAAGTGATTTAGTGCAAGCTAATATCAGTTCTTGGAGAGAAGTATGCAAGTTTGGGGAGGAACATGAGGTATCTGGTTTGAATTCCTTAGATTTGGTGACTAAGGAGATCTCGGCAGTTCAGGAGAAAATAGAGGGGGAGGGAAACCTGGTCCTGTTTGACCCGTGTGATAGTGAATTAGAGGGGGAGGAAGAAGACGTTGCAGATCCAACTCCTATCAGCATATTATCTCCTACTAGATCATCCGAATGGTTGATGAAAAAGATAGAGGATCTTCAAAATTGTTTGGGAATCTCTTGTGTGGGTTATGAAGAACAGTTCAAAGCATTGATTATAGCCATTGAGGCAGGACAGCATGGGGCTGGGTCTAAAAGAGAGAGGGAGTTAAGGAGACTCACCTGGTCCATTAACTATGATGGCAAGGAGGGGAGTGCAAGCCGTGGAAGAAATAAAGGGAGGGTCGGATCAGCTGTTAAATGAAGACTAAAATTATAAGCTGGAATGTTAGGGGACTTAACGAGCTTAACAAACGTCTCCGTGTTAGAGCTTTATTAAGACAATGGAAGTGGGATATAATTTGTCTACAGGAAACAAAGTTGAAGCAGATTGATAGAAGAATTATTAGAAGTTTGTCGAGTTGCATTTATGTAGGCTGGAATTTCTTACCGTCGAATGGGGCTTCCGGAGGGATCCTGGTTATGTGGGATAAGAGGGTGGTGGAGATCATGGAAGAGTTTGTGGGAGAACATTCGGTGGGATGTCTCTTCAGAAATATAGATGATGGGTTCGTGTGGGCTTTTGCTGGGGTTTATGGCCCTAATATAGATAGCGAAAGGAGGTTGCTTTGGGAGGAGTTAGCTGGGTTATGCTCGTGGTGGGAAGCGCCATGGTGTATCGGAGGAGATTTTAATGTGACTAGATTTTCTAGTGAGAGATCAGGGGGGGCTGGTCAAAATCAAGCCATGGCAGATTTTTCAGACTTCATTTCCGAGATGGGACTTATGGATATACCGTTGATGGGGGGGGGGGGGGGGGGAATTTACTTGGTCCAACAACCATGCGTGGTCAAGGTTGGACAGATTTATTCTTTCCCCTTCGTGGGAATCACAATACCCTGGCCTAAATCAGAAAAGATTCCCGAGAATATGTTCAGATCATTTTCCCATAATGTTAGATGGTGGTGGCATACAAGGGGGTAGAAGGCCTTTTAAGTTTGAGAATATGTGGCTAAAAGTTGAGGGGTTTGTGGATTTGATTAGGCAATGGTGGAGTTCATATTCTTTCGAAGGCAATCCGAGTAAGGTTTTGGCGGAAAAGCTGAAAGCTTTGAAGAAGGATTTGAAGATATGGAATGAACAGGTTTTTGGTGATGTGAACTCTCAGAAAAAGTTTTGTTTCAAGAGCTACAAACCTTGGAGGGAGTAGGGGAGGGGAATAATCGTAAAGTTCAAGTTATTACTGAATTAGAAAGATTGATTTTAATGGAGGAAATATCATGGCGATAAAAGTCAAGGACTTTGTGGCTAAAGGAGGGGGATAAGTGTACACAATTCTTTCACCGGGTGGCTAATGCGCATAGGAGATTCAATGCTATTGAGTCTATGAACATTAATGGTGAAATTTTTTCAGATCAAGAGGTTATAAAAGAACATGTGGTGGGTCATTTTCAACAGTTGCTAGCGGAACCGCATGATTGGAGGCCGACCCTAGATGGTTTAGCTTTTGAGACCATAGATCAAACTAGTAGAGATTGGTTGGAGAGACCGTTTGAAGAGCAAGAGATACATCAAGTAATTAAGAAAATGAATAAGGATAAAGCACCAGGGCCGGATGGTTTTACTATGACTTTTTTTCAATCTTGTTGGGAGGTGGTGAGAGAAGAAGTATTGCTGGTTTTTCAGGAATTTTATACGCATGGCAAGTTTGAAAAAAGCTTAAACGCAACTTTTATTGCTTTAGTCCCTAAAAAGGCTGGGGCAATGGAGGTCCCTGATTTCAGACCAATAAGTCTTGTGGGCAGTGTGTATAAAATACTCTCAAAGGTTCTTGCCAATAGAATGAGCACGATTATGGAAAAGATCATTTCTAAATCTCAAAACGCCTTTGTGAAGGGGAGGCAAATCCTAGACTCGGTTCTTATAGCAAATGAATGTTTGGATAGTAGAATAAGATTCGGAAGCCCAGGTATTTTGTGTAAACTTGATATGGAGAAGGCGTACGACCATGTGAATTGGGATTTCTTGATTTATTTGTTGGACAGATGTGGTTTTGGGGCAAGATGGAGGCGGTGGATAAGGCATTGTGTATCAACGGTGCGATTCTCGGTTTTGATTAATGGGGACCCAGTGTGTTTCTTTAATAGCTCGCGGGGGCTGCGGCAAGGAGATCCTCTATCTCCCCTCTTATTTGTTCTGACGATGGAGGCATTAAGTAGAATGGTGTCAGCGGCAGTAGGTGGTGGATTCTTCTCAGGTTTTAACGTGGGGGGCAATCATGACTCCATCATTATTTCTCACCTTTTGTTTGCAGATGATACTTTATTATTTTGCGAGGCAGAGGCAGGTCATATAGAGTCTTTGAAGGCTATTTTGCTTTGCTTTGAAGCCGTGTCCGGGTTGAAGATCAATCTTGCTAAAACGGAGATGGTTGCGGTGGGGGAAGTAAATAATATCAGGGGGTTAGCCAATATCTTGGGTTGTGTGGTCTCTTCCTTGCCTTTGAAATATCTGGGCCTTCCATTGGGGGCTTCGTTCAAAGCAAGGTCGGTTTGGGAGGGGGTGCTGGAAAAATTTGAGCGTAGACTGGCTGGATGGAAAAAGGTATACTTATCAAAAGGGGGGCGAATAACTTTGATCAAAAGTACTCTATCTAACCTTCCTACATACTTCCTATCCTTATTCCCACTCCCAGCTAGCATAGCATAGAGATTGGAGAAACTTCAGCGAGATTTCCTATGGGGGGGATAGGAGAAGAGTTTAAGTATCACTTGGTGGGATGGGATAGGATATGTACTCCATTGAGAGATGGTGGGTTGGGGGTTCGGGACATAAGGGCTTTTAATAAGGCATTATTGGGTAAATGGTTGTGGCGGTATAACTTTGAGAGGGAAGCATTATGGAAAGGAGTGATTGATATAAAGTATGGTAGTGAGTGTGGGGGTTGGTGTTCAAGAGAGGGAAGGGGGACTTATGGGGTGGGGCTTTGGAAGTATATAAGGAAGGGGTGGGATTCCTTTTCTCGTAATATCCGGTTATGTTTGGGAGATGGTAGAAGGATCAGTTTTTGGATGGATAGGTGGGTGGGTGATCTGGTCCTAAAAGATGCCTATCCCACAATCTTCGCTATTGCACGGGAAAAAGAAGCGGTGGTGGCTGATTTAAGGGTGATCAATCAAGACACACAGGAATGGAATATTAGCCTTACCAGGGATGCAAACGATTGGGAAGTCAATGACTTGTTGGAATTTATGAATCTACTGTACAGTGTGCCCTTTGCTACCACAACTGAAGATGTGATGTTTTGGAGTCCGAATAGAAAGGGGAAATTCTTGGTACGTTCTTTTTACGAAGCCAATACCATGCAACAAAGACCCAAGTTTCCGTGGAAGAATATATGGAGAAGTAAAGCACCCACAAAGGCTGCCTTCTTTGTTTGGACAGCAGCGTTAGGGAAGATTTTGACCACTGACAATCTTAGAAGACGTGGCCTGATAATTGTGGATTGGTGCTGTTTGTGTAGAAACAATGGAGAGACCGTGGACCACTTACTCCTACATTGCAAGTTTGCAAGTGAGATTTGGAACCTATTTTTTAACAGAATGGGAATAGCTTGGGTAATGCCACGTCGGGTGGTAGAGCTTTTAGCAAGCTGGAGAGGAATCACCGGGACTCCGCAAATTGCATCTTTGTGGAGGATGGCTCCTATTTGTATTTGTTGGTGTATTTGGAATGAAAGAAACGAGAGACTTTTCGAGGATCGTGAACGTTCCTCGGAAGAGTTTTGGTGTTTCTTATGGAAGACTTTTTTTCTGTGGGCCATTGCTTTAGATTTTAATGGCCTAAGCTGCCATGATTTTCTTGCTTCTGTTTCTAGTTCTTAAATAGGTGTATGTTCATGTATACCTCCAGTGTACCTGGGCTATGCCCATCTTTATCTTAATGAAGCTTTTATTACTTATAAAAAAAAAAATGTATGTATGTATTTATGTATACATATACATACATACATATATATATTCCCAATAACTAGGAGAGTTTCAATTTTCCCTAGTCTTGCACCCATGGTGAGTCAAAGTGTCAACAAGGGTGTGTTTTCGTTTTCGTGTCAAGTTATGAACATTTGACTATATGGGTAAACCCGAACCTCACTCATTAAGCTAAATGTGTTAAATTCTAACCCAACCCATTTAGATAATGAGTCGTGTTGTGTCATGTCACCCGTTTGACTCGTGTAATAATAAATTAGAAATATATCAATACAAACGACTCATTTATACCTATTTCATATAAATGAGTTGGACTAACACACATAACTTATTTGACTTGATTAATAGAATTTCATGTAAAAGTTAAAATCTATATTTATTAGTAGCCACATTATCTTAAAAAAAATATAAGACTACCTACTAACAAAAAAATCAATATTTTTAAAATTTTAACATATAATAAATCAATAGTACAAACCCTACAAAATAATAAATATGAGCATAGGTCCAGAGTTACAATCCCAACAATAAAAATATAAACGTACTGAGAAATATCAATATTACAACTCAATAATAATAAAATTGTGATTTTGAAAGAAAATCTAAACAAGTCAAAACGGATTGATTTCAGGTTAAGTGGTTTAATCCATTATTGACACGTTTATAGATCGTGTGTTAACGGGGCAACCCGTTTTGACTCGAACCCGTTAACATCAAACCTAAACCTACTAATTTCGTGTCGTAATCGTATTGAGTTCACGGGTTGTTTCACATATTGACACCCCTAAGTCAAACCTCAAACGTAATCTCTAAATGAGAGAAGTACAACTCGGCCACAAGACCATTGGTCAACTGGTCCACATTTAAATGGTACCAAAATCTAATTTTATTCTTTATGCATTACTTTTTGATAGGTTGCCTCAATTGTTCATATGAATCATCATCATCGTTTTTGTTTGTTTGGGAAATTTTTAGTTTCATTGAATCTGTTTTCTAACAGCATACATACAAGCAAGCCTTGCAATACTACAAGATTATTCCTAAACAGAGTCAAACAACTTCTAGAAGTTCACTACCATCAAACAGGTCATCTTCTCCAAATTCTTTTAACATCTCAGCAATTAATGAAAATGAGGTAGAGTGATTTTTTTCTTTTGCTATGAATTCAGTCTCTTTACAGCTTAGTGGAGATTAATAATTAATGTTAGGCTCTTTTATGGTTAAGGTTTATTTTTTCTTGCATCATTCACCTTTTCTGTCTAATGAACAGGTGAAGTTTAAAATCGCATCTTGTCACTGTGCGCTGAGTGAGAACAGAGCCGCCCTTGCTGAGGTTTTGCCTATTGATTCTTTCTCTCCCCCCTTCACATGTGCACAAAACACACTTTTTTGATGGTGGCCTCTGTCCACTTAAGCAGAATGTTGAGAAATTTTTTTGTGTGAAGTGAGTCCATAATGGACAAGGAAGAACCTGGCAATTTATTGGTTTTGTTTAACTGTTGTTTCTTTTATTTTACCTTATTTTTGGGCTCTTTTGACGTGCAATATCATTATATCACCCCTTATATTTTGCAGATGGAGGGAATCCCTGGCAAAGCAAGAAATTTGCAGATGCATATGTTGATGGGAAAGCTTTATCGAAATTCTAGACATATCCGTCCTGCTATTGCTTGTTACAAAGAGTGCTTAAGGTTTGACAATTTGAATTTCTTAATACCAGCTGCCCTTCATTTTATATTTTAGTTTATTTTCTCTATTATATCTCCGTATGCTAAATCTGAACACAATGAATTGTGCAAGTACACAGTTTTGCTTATGAAAGGAGGAAAAAGTAGAGTGGACAATAATCCATTCTTGGTCTTGTGTAGACATTCTATCTTATAATTGCCTGAACATAAATACTGCAATGCCTAGCTAGTGCCAATAAGCACAATAGTGAAGGTGCAGTATTTGAAGTGAGTCAGGGTTGTGGTCGGAGGTTCAATATGTATTGTAGACAAACTTCTCTCCTTCTCTCTCTCTCTCTCTCTCTCTCTCTCTCTCTCTCTCTCTCTCTCACACACACACACACACACACACACACACACATACACAACAAAAATTCATGCCTTATTTTGGTGAGTCTGTGTTAAATGATGGATCTCTTTTATTGTAGTTCTTTCTTAGTTTGTAATGCCCCAAGGGAGGCTCTAGCCACTTCTAGGCCCAAGTCAATGGTACAATTGGAACCTATTGGAATGATTGTAAACAGCAATAACTTCTCCCTCTCTAGCAACGTGGGATCTCATTCACCTATACTCACTCAGCACGGGGTATTACAATCCCATCTAGAAATGTGGGACTTGAAACGTGCTACTTATGAGGGAACGGCCCATGAGGATGTTGGGAATTATTTGATACCATTTGTAACGCTCCAAGGGAGGCGAATGCCACATCTGGGCCCATATTCCAAAAGTTTGAGTCAATGGTACAGTTGGAGTCTCTTGGAATTATTATAAAGAGCAAAAACTTCTTCCTCCCTAGCAATGTGGGATCCCATTCACTGCCTATACTCACTCAATATGGTTCATCAGATATTATATACCTCAGCCTTACCCTTGTGGCTCTTATATAATTGACCAATTTTATCTTGCGAATAAAAATTACAAACAAGCACTGAGTAGCTCTATGAATATGCATTGAACGTTCTTTTGATGTTTGGATTGCCATTATCTGTCATTGAAGTTTCCAGACCCATAAATGCTGCTGCATCCAATATTCGTCACTGCATGCCTTACCTTGCCTAAAGGGCATGCATAAAAAGTGCATTTCTAGCATGTGAATGCCTGTTTTCTGAATGCTCAATCACCTGAGTTGTAAAAACAGTATCGTTGCCTGTGATATTAGTTTATCTGCTTTTCAAAATCATGCTTCTTTTTGACAGGCATTGCCCTTATGTCCTTGATGCTATTACAGCTCTAGCAGAACTGGGAGCTACGTTTAAGGACATTATTTCATTGTTTCCTCAGGTTTGTTAGTGAAAAGCATTAAACCAATTTGATGTGTGTGCTCTATCAATGTAAGGATTCAAGTATTCATATTTTTCTTCATCTGCTAGAAGTTCATGTTGTTGTGAGTGTTAAATCTCCTACATTACCATATCTAGGCTAGCAGAATTTTGTGTATCACCATATGTATTTTGAATATCTGTTATGAGTGTTCAATCTACTAATTTGAAAATTCTGTGATGTCCTTGTGTATCAATGACCAGGCCAATGTTTACAGTCTACATATTTGGAGCTTCTAACTGTAACTTGATTGAATTACATTATCTTCCTTCTAGCTCATAGTGTTTGAAAAATAAGATGATCCTTCTTTTGATACCACTGGTGTTCTTTGCTTTTGATTCCAGACTCCTATGAGAAGCAGTAAGGCTTCATTTGATCATTTTGACTCAAGCCGCTGGCTGCAAGTAAGTAGTTATTGAGAGAATATATCGTGTCATCACGAGGCACTTATTAGCATAATCATCCTGATTACTATCAGCTTTTTATTGTCAGTTGCTTGTGGTAGGACTTTTCCCTTCTTTCATAAATAGCTTAATATTTGGGCTTCAGTCCACGCATGCACTCCAAGTACTCATCCACATGATGTGTAAAAGAGTGAATCTTAAACTTATTTTTTTAGTTGTAAAAAAAAAAAAAAAAAATCATTCACTCCAAGGCTGGTTCTGAATGTTGTGTAAGCCATCTTCAGCCAATCTACACCATACGTGCCTTTCAGTGCAGCCACCAAAGAATTGCTTATGCACTAAGCGCTGCTTATATACGCTTGCTAAAAGACTAACTTTCATTCATTAGACCAGTGTGAAACTAAGAAAGAGAGATTTGCCTAAAGCAGCATAAAAGAAAAACTGTGTACACTCAGAGAAAAGGAGAGATGCTTACAATTACCACCACAAGAAAGCCTCTACCCTATATCTTCTTGATGAAGATCTCATCCATGCAGATAAATTCCTCTCTTTCTTTTAGGAATGGGCTTGAGTCCAACATGGGCCACAATTGTTGTGGATTTCTCAAGGTGGAAAGCTTATCCAGGGTGCCCATTTTAGCACCTGTGATCTTTGCTCCTAAAACTTGTGATAGTGAACAAGGTAAGCCCTCACCTAATATGAGCAGCTTTGGTGGCCCTTTTTCTTGGGCAGGTATGTTTCATAAGAAAGAATTAAAGTTGAACCCCATCCCATTTGAACAAAAAATACTTCGTCAAAGGTATCTTTTCGTTCTTATGAGTGGAAAACCAGTCCTGTAGTCCCTGTTCTTTTATTTTTGCAAGACAACCAGCTGACCGGTAATATATAATAACTTTGTCTTTCCCTTAGTATGTCATCAAATTTTGTGCTTTTTGATCCCCAGTTGCTATGGGGAACGAAGGATGAAATACAATAGATTCCTCTATTTAAGTGGTTCTCACTTTTTCTAGTTCCTGTTCCTAACTCCTCCCCAGGTAGTTCCCAATGTTTGGCACTTTTCATAGTTTGTTGGGTGCTGCATATTAATAACAACCTATATTGTTTTAAACTAGTTCTTCTGGAAATTTCTGAAAAGCACATAGCTTCTCATCCAAATGACCTCTCTATTGAGGGGTGACATTATAAATTAACCTAAATCAGTAAGTCTTTGAGCGTATCCCATTTTAGTCCCAAGACAACAGTGTCTAACTTGCAAAGTAATGCTTGAGCTGGAGTTAGAAGGGACTCTTCCCTCGATCTGGAAGGCTGGTATTTTTCCTGTATGGTGTTTACCAGGTGGGTCCCTCAATCTAGACGGTATGTCATAATCACCTACTATCTAGCCATGTTGCCTCCCTTCAAACTTTTGTGTCTGATCAACATTGGGATTCAAAATCGACTATAAAAGCAACTAACTCAATGCCTATTTGCTCTAGATCTACTGTACCAGACTCTTGAATGTATTCCATTGCAAACAACCGATAGATCTTTTGCTGCATATGTTGTTATCGTTCTCACCTCTCACTACACCTCAGTTGCTGGGACTAGAACTGTTTCTGGATCTGGCATCCCCCAATCGATTCTATCTTTAGAAATAGAGCCAGTTTATTAATACCGAGTTGTCTCTCTGAATCTATCAATTCACTGGACTGTTAATTCCTCGAGTCAAAACTCCAATTGCTCTCACTTGCAGCTAATAATTGGGTCTTAGTTGATTTTCTTGATAAGTTCAAAAAGTTGAAAGAGTGCAGACTAGCCACGAAGCGAGTGGTCAATATTAGTTCTTCATGAACATAAAAAATGTGGTTGTTTTCTTTTCAAAAGAACTAAAAAAATTAGTTATTCATACTTACACTGGTGTTGCTGTTAGGATATATTACTTTCATTAATAATTTCCCTTTTTGTGCAGCGCTATGTTGAGGCCCAATGTTGCATTGTGTCAAATGATTACAAAGGTAAACTTTTTTTGATGAATAAATTACAAAGGTAAACTAACATCACTTCTGATTTTGAGAATATTATCTGTTCGTGGAGTGAATATAGACTGTGGCCTGTACATCAAATATTAAGACCCGGACGCATGATCTGCATTGTAAAATTTTCTACTGCTGATATATATATGTTTGCAATGGGTGTAAGCGATCCGGTCTGGTCCGGTTTTAGACAATTTAAGATCAAACCGATATGTACCGGTGTTACATTTTCTAAAACCAATTATGCACCGGTTATTCTCCTAAACCGGTACTTCCGATTTTGCCCCTTTTTTTAAAAATGTAAGTTTGTCATTAAAAAAATATATATATATCTGCTTTATACTTTTATTTAAAAAAATCTGCTCTACTAAAATCTGCTTTACTAAAAACTGCTTTACTAAAAAAAATCTGCTTTACTAAAAAAATCTGTTTTACTAAAAAAAATCTGATTTACTAAAATCTGCTTTACTAAAAACTGCTTTTCAAAAATCTGCTACAAGCCTATAAATATAACTACTACAAAAACTGGGAAAAAAATTTGCAATAAAGAGAAAAATCTGCTATGGAATAAAATAAGTCCAAAGGACCAAAAGTCTAAATTAGAAGTTCAAAAGTCCAACAAATTACATGTCCAAATTCCAAAAGTCCAAATTACAAGTCCAAAAGTCCAAAAAATTACAAGTGCAAACACCAAAAGTCTAAATTACAAGTCTAAAAGTCCAACAAATTACAAATTTACAAGTCCAAATTACAAATCCAAATTAGAAGTTCAAATTAGAAAAACATATAATAAAAACTTTACAACTAGAACCAATAGGTATGCACCAAGCCACCAACTCCAATAGTCCATTCAACAAACCTTGCAATTGTATGAAAATAAATCAAGCAATTAATTCCAAGAAAAAGTTAGTAATTACATTAAATGGGAAAAAAAAAAAAAAAAAACTTAAGGGAAGATGTTATACAAGTTGACATACCTTAAATTTAATCATCTTCAACCAAAGTAGTAGGTCTTGAAGAACTCCCTAGGTCTACCGTGAGATCTACACAAAAGGGAAAAAAAATAATAAGCATAATAATTAAACAAATTACTAATATGATATACACTTTAGATACAGTTAAAGAAAAGGTGAATAATGCTACATACCTGTATCAAATTTCTCACTCTTCTACATCATCCATTAAAGTGTTAATGTTAATCGGGGTAGAAGAATGCAGCAAATTTTGTGTACAAATAATGGCTTTTACCATAAGTGGAAATAGGCTACTCTGGTAATAATCAAGTACTCGACCTGCTGTGCTAAAAGCTAATTCAAAGGCCACTATAGATATCGAAACTGCAAGAATGCCCTGCGCAACTCTTGAAAGCACGTGATATCTCAGATAAATACCTCTTCAGTTCAGATTTACTCTCCAAAGAGTTCTTTGACTTCAAATGCTGCTTAATTTGGGCATGGATAAATCATCCGAAATCACCTTGACCTATCCCAACAGTTAAACTTGTAGTACTAGCCCCTCCCCCACTTGATTGGCTCATAGTTTTATCTTGTGGCCCAACATCACTTTTGCCATCTTCACAATAAATATCGTATAAACGAGTCACGACATCTTTAACCCAATCCACCAACATGAGAACTTTCAAACTATCATCCTCAAATATTCTTTCAAAAATAAATGCTAAACAACGTATTTTATATCGAGGATCAAGAACCAACCCAACATACAACAAAAGATTCATTTTTTCAAGATTTTCCCAATACTTCTCATATTTAGATTTCATACTAAATGCTATTGTCCTCAAATTATGAGGCCTTTCCACACACTCCAAATTAATTGCAGCTTGAATTGTCGCTAGCTCATATATAAAATAGTTGTAAGTGACATAATTGGTCCCTGAGAAACGCAAGGTTGCATCACAAAAAAGTTTTAGAAATTTTACAACCTACTCTTATCCCAATCATCCATGGTTGGAGGCCCTAACTTAGATGCCCCTCCTTTACCCAACTCACTAACACCATCATCATCCTCACTATCATCCTCCCCAATGCTCTTAACATATCTAGAATCTTCATCCTCTAGCTATTGAAATGCTTTTTGAAACTTTTCAGCCCTATCCAACATCATATAAGTAGAGTTTCAACGAGTTGTTACATCTAAGCATACACTACTTTTACGAGTAAAATCCTCACTATCACAACAATGCTTAACTGTGTTCCACCTTTGTGGAGATGATTTCACATACTTCACAGCTCCTCTAATTCGTGCAATTAATTGATCATATTCCTTCAACCCATCCCGAACAATCAAGTTCAAGATATGAGCACAGCATCTCATATGCAAGAACATGTTCCAAAATCATATCCTTTCTACTCCTTGTTTTTCTTTTGATATACGAAACTATCCCATTATTTGAACTTGCATTATCAAGTGTCATTGTAAATATTTTGGGCCATCCCCCATTCAAGGAAACACATTTCGATTTTTTACCTAATGTCTCACCTTTATGATTTTCCACCTTACAAAAATTGATAATTCTCGTATATTTTCTAATCTTCATCAATAAAATGTGTGGTGAGTGTCATATAGTTAAAATTTTGCACGGATGTCCATGTATCTGTGGTTAGACAAATGCTCTGTCTCTTAAGAGCATTTTTCAACATGTCTCTCTCTCAAGTAAAGTTTAAAAATATATTTTGCAATTGTTACACATGATGGAATCCCATTCCATCTAGGTTGCACAAGCATAAATTTCTCAAACCCCTCCCCTTCCACATGTTTAAAAGGAAGCTCATCAACAACCAACATTTCTGTTAAGGCTTCTCTACAAGTCTCAACACTAAAAAGCAATAGGTATAAGCCCCCCACTGCTTGATCCAGACTGGAAACTCAATACAGATTGGTTCTTATCCACTTTCCTAAGTGGAGACTTCTTACATGTTTTTTCTAAGTGCCCCAACATTGATTTTGTGCCATTTATATTAAGATCACAAGCATAAGTCATCCCACAAAGGTTACATGCAGCCCTAGGTTTCGACTTATCCTCGGTAGAAATCTTTGTAAAATAATTCCAGACTACAGATCTTTTCCTACCAGTAGATGGCTTGCTTACATAAGATTTGGGAGAAAGCGGATCATTAGTCACTGTTGATTCCATAGTCCTTCGACTCCTTTCCATTGAAGGTTGACTATCGCCAGGTGTTTCCGTTTCATTTGAAGGATCCATCTGTGATTTTGTAGTAACAAAAATAAAATTAATAAAAGCTGCTATAATTAATACAAATAAACACAATCAAAGTAAATTTCACAAAACCCAATCAAAGTAAATTTTGGATTCAAAAACCCTAATATCGAAAATATCATTTATCATAATTTCAAAGTAATTTCACAAACCCAATCACAAAACTCTAATAACACAAACACAATCACAAAAATCCTAAATTTTGGATTCAAAAACCCTAATATCACAAAACCCAATCACAAAATCCAATCAAAGTAAATTTCGGATTCAACAAACATAATCACAAAAATCCTAAATTTCGGATTAAAAATCCTAATATCACAAAACCCAATCAAAGTAAATTTTGGATTCAAAAATTGATAATTAATTTCCAAAAAAAAAAAATACCATTAGAGACAGAGTGAGGACGAGGCAAAGAGTGCGGGATGACTGACAACTCATGAGAGAGTGAGGGATGAGAGAGTGAGAGACGAGAGAGTGAGAGAGCGAGGCTGAGAGACGAGAGTGCTGAGTAAGGCACTGAGGCGCCGTTCGGCGTTTCCTGGAGATGAGACAGTCAGAGATGAGAGTTGAAATGCTTTAGGGTTTAGTTTCCTATTTTCAATGTGTTTTTTTTAAATGATAATTAAAATATTTTTTTTATGGTTTGGGAAATTGATAATTATAATTTATATATATTTGTAATACATTTAATAGAATATAGTGATTTAGTATAACTATATTAGTATAAGTATAACTATAGTCTATATTAGACTATTAGTATTCTTTCAAAAATATATATATATTAGACTATTAGTATTAGTTATAAATTTATATATTAGTATAGCTATATAAATTATAATGTATTAGACTATATAATAGTATTAATATTAGATTATTAGTGTAGTTATATATTAGTATTAGTTATAAACTTATATTATATATATTAGTATAGCTATATAAATTATAGAGTAGTGCTACGGAGCACACCACATTTTTCACACACTGGCCAGCGTGTACAGTAATATTTAACTAAGCCTTGGAGTGTTTTTGTCTTTTTAAAATTTTACGGGACCTTTTTTATCTTTTCACATGGTAGTGTGGATGGTGTGTTAAAATGGCAGGCCGAAGAATAGATTTTCTGTAAATTATAATATATTAGACTATATAATAGTTTTAGTATTAGTTATAAACTATATATTAGTATAGCTATATAATATATTAGACTATATATAATATAATTTAATATATATTTTTTGTTTAAAGAATATGATCAATTAAATTTTCATTTTTAAGATTATTTTATAAATTATAATAACATTATCTTATATATAATTATATTAATAACATATGATCAAACAAATTACAAATGTTCATATTTAAGATTAACATTTTATGTTATAATTTATAAATTATAATATGAAATTATTTCATATATGATATATAATTATATATTATATATAAAACTTATATATAAAATATTTTGTATAATATTCATTTTATATAAAACTTTTATATAAAATATTAAATTTTTAATCAACCGGGCCGAAATCGCAAAACCTGAACTGGTTCGGTTCCGGCCGGTTTGGACACTACAAGAACTAGTCCCAGACCGGACCAGTTCAAAACCGGTCCGGTCCGGACCGGTTTTCCGGTTTAAATTTACGCCCCTAGTTGACATCAAGAACCTAATTACTACGATGCTTTCGAATGAAGCCTAGAGCTACTGCACTTGTTTTTGAACTGGCATGATGGATTATTACATTCCATATTTGCATGAAAATGTAATATCTTCTCATATACACATTTAAAGGATAGCTCAGGCTGATGAAAGTTACACAATCAGTGCCATTTTTGGTAGCTGTCCTGGAGTCTTTCTATCTGGAGAACTTTGATTGTTTGTGCGAAACTCACCCTTGGTTGAAGAAGGGAATTGCTCTTACTTGAACTCTGACCAAGGCAAGAAATTAGAATTGTAACCGTTGATCACTTGGTCTATTGTTTGGCTTTATGACTAGTGAAATACATGTAGATGATCTCCTTTATGTTAGAAAAAATGCTGTCACTTTTCTCATTTTCTGATGTAATTTCCACAGCTGAAGTTGCCTCGTTTGTTTTCACAGATGAGATGAGATAAGTTGAGATTAAAGTTGAAAATTGAATAAAATATTGTTAGAATAATTTTTTAATATTATTTTTATTTTGGGATTTGAAAAAGTTAAATTGTTTATTATATTTTGTGTGGGAATTTGGGAAAGTTGAGTAATAGTCAACGATCTTTTACTGTGGCATCTTTTATTGGCAGGTGGTTTGGAGCTCTTTTCAGATCTGTTACAACGTTTTCCTAATAACATACACTTGTTACTTGAAATTGCAAAGGTACAATTTTTTTAAAACAAATTGCAGCATGTTAATATGCCAAAAATGTGTGTTGCTTACTGGTTTGGCTTGATTGAGTCATGCTCATGCAATATACATCAAAGCTGTTTGTGTTACTTATCAAAAAAATATTTGATTTTCTCTGTTTATGAAAGCCACAATTACTTGTCACTGCCTTTCACTTTTTATGATAACTGTTTGCTTTTTTCAAGTTCGAATGCCTTGATGCTTGGCAGTTTCTTTCTCTATCTAGTAAATCTCATAGGCAGAAGCAAATTCTATGGAAATGATTCACAGGGATATAAATTTGATTTTCTAGATGTGGTTTTTCCTGGCTACCTTTTTTCCATCATATGTTGGTCAACAACAATACTCTTCTCTGGTGGTGTGCCTCAGACCTGCATGCAAAATCCGCCTTTATAGTAATGGGTCTGGGTACGACCCTTGCTCTGGGCATGGCTTGGGGTACACAGCATCAAAAAAGGAAGATAATGCTATTTGAGCTGCAGCACAGCCATCTTATCTGCCGGACTAGCTAGATGCTTTTGTCTAACTGCCATGTTTTTATTTGTTGGTACGAGAAGGTGAAATGTAGTTCTTATATGAGGTCCCCTTCAGTTTTTTTAGAGGAAATACTTGGCCAACATTATGCTGACTGAATTTTAGTTAGTTGCAACAACGAACGCTGCCCCTCCTGACAAGGGAAAAAAAAAAACAAAAAAAACCTCCACCTTGGGGAAAGGTTGCAAGACATTATTTAAGATAAGTTATCTAGCTATGTTGTATTTATTATCAGCCAACTTCTTAACTATTTTATATGTAAGCAAAAAGATATTAGGAACTTACCTTGTATTCCTAGGCAAGCTCAAGTCCGCCTGTGGATGCATAGTGATAAGGAAACCAGTTTTGCTAGTAACACATTGCCAAATGTTTCTTTGGGGTATATGATTGTATGTGAGTGTTCTTTGATTTTCAGATGCCTTTCTAGCCTGATCACTGACATTGCATTTCACAGGGAGTGGTCTTGAATGGGACATTTAGTAAGTTGCTTCTAGCAAACCTACATCATTTTAACTTCAGTTTATTTTTTACTTGTATGCAATGTGAAGATTGAAGCCATTATTGGAAAGAATGACGAGGCCATCATGAATTTTGAAAAGGTAATAGGCTCTAGCATATTATGTTTGTACAATTGTAGTGCTCTCTCTCTCTCTCTCTCTCTCTCTCTCTCTCTCTCTCAAGCATACACAAGTGTGCATGCAGAGGCAAATATGGAGTCATATACTTGCAAGAACATGTAAGTATAGAGTTTTTGGTCTTTTCAGGCTCGATCAATTGATCCATACATTGTTACTTATATGGATGAGTATGCAATGCTTCTGAAGACGAAGTCTGATTATTTAAAGCTAAACAAGTTAGCACATGATTTGCTGAGTATTGATCCCACAAAGCCAGAAGTTTTTGTGACTTTGTCTGTACTGTGGGAAAGGAAAGATGAGAGAGGAGCTTTGTCTTATGCTGACAAGGTCAGTTAATTTGAGAAAAGCTTGGATAGATGTGTTTCCTTATTACTAGATCTCATGAGATTCACTAATTCTTTGCAATCAGAGCATCCGAATTGACGAGAGGCATATACCAGGTTATATTATGAAGGTATTAAAACAATTCCACTCATGATAGAATGGTATATCTTGTGGATGATATATTGCAGCATCCGTGTACCGAGGGAGTTTTTTTTTTCTTCCCACCCTTTTATCTTCAATTCCATATCACAAAGATTTCTTTCAAGTTTTCAGGGTAACCTCTTGTTAACAGCAAAGCGAGCAGAAGCTGCTGTAATTGCTTTCAGGGGAGCTCAAGAATTGAGACCTGATATTCGTTCATATCAAGGTGCAGCTTTCAAGGGGGAAAATGCGCTTTACCATTGACTTATTCACATTTAATGTGACTTTTTTTCTAAACAAAGAATGAATGATAGAGAAATGTAGAAGCGTTAAAATGATATAGAACTCCCTTGTGATTTCAGGTTTAGTTCATTCCTATTTGTGTCTATCTAAAACCAAAGAGGCTTTGTATGCTGCCAGGGAGGCGATGAAGGCAATGCCTCAATCTGCAAAGGCACTAAAATTAGTCGGGGATGTTCATGCCAGTAACTCTAGTGGCAGAGAGAAGGTATCTGTAGAGATCTATTCAGGATCAGCTTAGAAATGAAGATTGCTTTCATCCAGAATTCAAAACCATAAAAAAATGTTTTGAATATAATCTAAATTTGTAACAGGCAAAAAAGTTTTATGAGTCAGCACTTAGGCTGGAACCCGGTTACCTAGGTGCAGCTCTAGCTTTGGCTGAGCTCCATGTTATTGAAGGTCGAAATGGAGATGCTGTATCTCTGCTTGAGCGATACCTCAAAGATTGGGCTGACGACTCTCTTCATGTTAAACTGGCTCAAGTATTTGCTGCTACAAATATGCTTCAAGATTCTTTGTCACATTATCAGGCTGCATTGAGGTAAAACCTTACATTACATAAGATGTGAATCTCATTCTGAGTTAGGACATAAGATCTGCATTGCTGCAGATTCTCTTTTGTAAGGGGTTGCTTTAGAGCATGAAAAGGGCCCATTGTGTTTTGGATGATAAATGAAGGTAAAAATCCTTGATTAGAGCCATCAGGACTACTTATGGCATGGGATCATTATTAGGTTGTCTTATCACAGCCAGTTTGAAATGGCTGCTCTGAATTCACCTATTTAAAATCACCAACTTCTGTGATCAGATGCTATGAAAATCGCGATCAGGCTTTTCAACTTCCAGGAATGTTTGTGAATTATGAGCAGGGTAGGGGAAATCCTCCAATGCTCTCATCTGAAAAATGCTTTCAATTTGACGTATTTTTATTTTATTGCAGGATAAACTCACAGAATGAAGCTGCAAAAAAGGGGCTAGAACGCTTGGAAAAACAAATGAAGGTTCCTTTCTGCTGCTGTTCTTTTTTCAACAATTTGTTTGATAATTTGCAGCCTTCCAATTACTTCACATCACCTTCACTGCCTTTGCTTCAGGATGATAACACTATTTCTGTTGATAGCTTCCCACATATATGATCAGCCAAAGCAATTGAACATTTTTTAAGTAAAACTAATGGGAAGGGGAAGGGAAAGGGAAAGGGAAATCGCTTAAGAATGCCTCCCCCTGGGGATTAACCTTGTATTCTTTTGCAGGGGGTGGATCCTGATGCACCTGAAGAAGATGATGAAAATGAGGTTGAGGATGCTGATGGAGAACAGGAAGAAACTGATCTTTTGTGAGGACAAGTTCAGACGGTGAGTTTTCATCGTTTAAAACAATGAGGAAATCCCCGCCCAGATTATATTGGTTGCAAATGAGTGAATAACAAGTAATTTGAGATTCGCAGTGCTGCCCTGTCCTGGCAAGCCAAACCGGTGACCCGCGACTATGGATTTCACTTAAGATAACTGGAAAATTAAAAATTATGCTGCTTAAGCAGGAATTTCGCGAGTATGAAAAGGGGACATTTATATATTCTGTGTGGATGGATGTTGAGGTTGATTTATGTTTGAGGGTATGGCTTAAAGCAGAAAGTAAAGAAGATTAGGCATTAGTGCGAGGGGCCGTTTTCTGGATGCTGTAAAAAATTGGGTCTCTTATATTTGGATGTATAAATGATGTAAACATATTGTCAGTTTTAGATGTTACTTTCATTTTGGAAATTGACATGTAAGCCAAATGGCCAAACCATCAAGACGATTTGCTTTGATTTTCTCTCTCTTTGATGAAGGGAAGTTTCGCGGTTTAGCTCATGTGGAGAAGACGCCAACCTGTACATCAAATGGGTTTTAGACCAATTATGTGGTGAATGGTGATTCCTAAACTTTTAAAGATGCGTTTATGGTAAAATTTGTAGACACTCGTAATCTGTTCAGAGCAGGAACTAAATGGTAAATAAGACTCGAAACAAGTCCAAAGCAGAAAGGTCGAAATACTTCAATCGCCACAACAAAGCATCATGGCATTTCCTCCTTATCAGTGGTGACAGCTCTATGGCTCGATCAACCACACTTCTGCACATTGAATCTTTTGGCACTGGCGGGCGGGCAATGCAGTTCTTCACCATGGTAACAGCACTCATTCCCGGTCTACCAGCTAAGTGTCCCAATAACACATCGGCCTCCACCGTATCGCATTCTCTCACATGCATAGGTGATAGTGAGATCCTGGGCCAAAGACCATCCTTTTCAGCTCTTACCTTTGTCTCACAATTCCCTCTTGGCAACGTAAGCCATCAGTCTTCTGCACAATGCACGACGGACCACAGCCAACTTCCCAATCTGCGTCCTTCAAGCAGCCATCTATGTCCAAAGCCTATGGGGTCGTTCAAGACCTCTGAATACAGAAAATTGTATCTATCTAAATGATCCTCATTCAACCAAGTTCTTGGGAGTTATACAACACAGTAGCAGATGAAACAAGTATACTAATGCAAATGGTAGTAATTTAAGTGTGCATGTCAAGATCGGAAAACGAATCTGTATGAAAACATATGCATGTGGGGTTAACAGGTGATAAGATGTAAAATTTGCCATCATTTAAGGTAAGTAGGCAGACGCTGTAATACGGATGAGGGTTTATTTAGACAGAAGATGCCCTATATACAAACCCTACCGTAGAAAGGATTCAGTATCCCGAGAAACACAAAAGATCAACGGTGCAAATGACCACTTCCGACATGCACTTTCAGCTCAATGCTTTGGTTCATATCCACTGAACTCATTTTTTAGAGGTCCGAGAGACACGACCTCATCCCATGGCCCGTTTTTTAAACAATAAAATAAAATTACCTCAAGATCAAATTAAAAGCAACACAACAACTACGAGTTGGCGGTGGTGGGCAGAGGAGCTCTGGATGTAGCTTGGGGAGGAGCACCCAAACCTGTGAAATTAATCACAGTAGAAATAATGAGCCACCATCCCCTCCAACTCTTAATCCTAAAGAAGACTGCCAGGAATTAATAATGGCAGACAAGCAGATGAGTGGAATGGGTTTCATTTAGATGAAACAAAAATATAACAGAATACAACCAAATATACAAAAGAAATACTGGCTTCACATATTCACAGTATTAAATTAGTAAGATTCTTTATTTCCAAGCTTAGCGCTCGTCAGTTGGCCCATTGGGGTGATTTTCAGTTTTCACAGGCTGAGGCCGAGTAGTCTAGTCTTTTTTGTCCAACTATTCCCGCCATGGTTCCTAACATTGTCTGCCTCCTGGCTTTCCATGAGACAGCCTGCCACTACCACTAACCATTGATGGATAGCTCGATCATTCAGATTTGTTCTCCATTCTCCGTACTACACATTGAAAGGTTTCCTAGGGGTGGGTGCTCGGTTCTCCACAGATTGCAATCTTTGTTTAACATGAAAAACTTCAACCTGCATGACAACAGGAGGCAATGGTGGCATGAAGAATGCCAGAAAAATAGTATAGCACATTAATTAAGATAAATATGCTCTTCTAATAAAATAGATGCGAGGAGATGATGTGGATGTAAGATTTTCCAGGACTTATAAGACTCGCATGCCATTTGCCAACTTCACAGCCACAGGTTTGACCTCAGAAATGAACTCATATCTAAACAAGTTACACTAATTTTTATCAACGAGACATGGAAACGCAACAAGTTACATGTTATATAGGGAGAGGAAAATTACTATACACTAAGGTATAACCTATGCCGTCTTTCTTTCTTATAGATTAACCTACTGATCCACCTACAACATCAAAACCACAACCCAAGGACCTGGAAAATTAACATATAAAATAGTAATCTGTAGGTCAATAATAAATCATAACCAAAGATAACAGTGGCAAAAGAAGGCTGTGGTAAATATTTTATGTTAACAGCAAAAATAGCTAATAATTATCCCCCTTTTTCCCCTTGATTCCTAGTAGTGCATTTTTCAAGCCATACCTGCAGTTGGAAGGCCCTTGCCCTTTCCCCTGCAAGGACTCCTCTAGTCGAGTGCAGCTCCTACAACATTTATTTATTCAGAAAGAAATGCCAGAATTGGCCAATCAGACATAATCCAGTATACAAGTAATTATCCATATGACTCGACTGCAAGATGACTGCATGCATTACCTTCTGAGTATCGTCCAAAACTGCCTTCAGAAAAGCCACATCATGCTCGAGCCGTACATTGTCAGAGTGGACTATATTTGATAAGCTGTTAGCCTCTTCTTGTGCAAGCTCTACACCAGCAAGCTTCTCTTTAAGCAACTCCATCTCCTTCACCGTGTCTACCAATTTTTTCTCCATCTCTTGTCTGCTCTTGAAAACTGAGGATAAATTCCTCTCTGCAGCTTCCCGACTTGCCAATGCAGCTGCCAACTGCCCTTCTAGAATTCCATTCTTCCTCATCAGGGAAGCCATTTTTGTTTCATAAACTTGGCATATATTTGTAGGAGCTGATGACACTCCAGATTTTATATCACTTTCAGGTAATACGACATAATCATTGTCAACTGGAACATTTCCAATTCCATGGTTGTGAGGAACTGCATTGTCAGATTCAAATAAAGGGACTTCCTCACCATTCAGTTTGCCACCAGTTAATTTACTCTGAATTCCCATTTCAGATTGATTTGTTGAGGGTTCTGTTGCCTGAAATGAACATAAAATGGTATGTTAACAAATTGTATATTTATATCAGTAGTAATTCTAGGGTAGCGAATTCCGCACCAAAGCCCCCATCCCCGCACCCCCCCCCCCCCCTCTCTTTCTCCCCAACCCCCCATGGGGAGAAAAAAAACAATGGAATAGCATGCAATTGCAGTCATAAGCAGAGATTCGAAGAAATTTATCTCTGCATGGGCCATTAAGTTCAAAGATCCAAAATGCTCCATCTTTTTATTTTTTATTTTTTATAAGTAAACGATTATATTAATATTAATACAAATAGGCATAGCCCAAGTACACAAGGGGGTAACACCTATTTAGGAAGAAGAAATAGAAACAAGAAAATCATGAAAAGCATGGCCATTGAAATCTACAGCATTGGTCCAAAAAAACAAAGTTCTAACAAAAAGTAATCTAATCTCCTCTAATGAACACTCCTCCTGTCTTCGAATGTCCGTTTCCTGCCAAATGCACCAAAGAATACATATAGGAATCATCTTCCACACAGCTGAGATTTGTGGAATACTGACCAGGTCCATCTTGTAAGATTAGTATTCTTGATATAAAAATAGGAAAAGAAAAAACCTTTTTTTTTTTTTTTTAATAAGTAAAAATACCCTCTTTCTTTTTTTACGAGGTATCCGAGAACTTTCACTACCAAATACCAATTTATCCAACAGCTTTCAACACACATGGTTTTTTTCTCCATTTACAATCACTTGACACTGTCTTTCACTTTAGAAAGAAACTTTAAACAGTTCTAGTCTCATACCGACAATTGGTTATGATAACCAGCCTTAAGCACTCTTTTTCAATTGTACCAACCCTTGATCTATGGCCCTCATATTCAACCAGTCACTGCCTAGCGTCTTGGGTCCAAAGTCAAAAAAAATTCAACTAATATTAAATTCAAGATCTATATTATGAAATCATCCAAAATGAAGTTAGAATTGCATACCAATATCTAGGTAACATTAATGAAAGTAGAGTAGTAGAGATGGGAAATAATTGCAGGCTTCTGCAGTCTACCTGTAAGGAAGGATTGTCATCTTCTGATCCCTTTGGCATCTTAACAGCCATTTTGTGTTCTTCCTCGTTATGGAATTGCTTTCGAAGTGAAAGATTGCTAGAAACAGGATTTGGCTCAATGACTGAGAACTCTGACAGAGATTTTCTTCCTGAACCATGATGTTCAATGGCAGATGCTAGATTTTGTCTAGCAACAGCTTCAACCAAACGCTGGGAAGAAGCAGATAATTCTGTGCCTGACGAGCTTTTTTCAAACAGTAAAGATCCCGTCCCTTTACCAGGAGCAGATCTTCGACCCATTGATGATTCAATCTTTTCCATTAGAAGTACCTCCACCTGCAATAAGACATGTTTATAAAATAAAGCAAATCAATGATCTAAAAAGAGTGAAAAAAAATATGTGAAAATGCATGACCTGTATCTCCAACCTGATTTGATGGCTCCTTTTTGGATCCCCCAAAAGCAACAAGAAAATCTTTTTCCTTGTGCTGTACAAACACTAGGCTGAAACCCTGAGAATACAACAATAGTTTTATACAACTACGCTAAAAACAACAGGAAAGAAGATATATTCATGCATGATAAGAATAATGCCACTAACAATAGGTAATATTCATGCATGAAAAGAATAATGCAACTAACAATAGGTACAGCATCTTAAAATGAAATATTTTAATAGATAAAATAGAATTAATAAAATAAGAAAGTCAAAACCAAATTTACATTAAGCCAGTAAGAGATAAATTAACAGCAAGGAGCACACTAGACAGACATTGTACAATCTGCATCTCATGGGTTGTGCCAGTAGATCATAATCTGACATATGAAAATTTTTCTGGACTACTGAATATAAGGATATGGACAATCTGGTATGGCTTCATCTTAGTAAGATTTGTCACCAAATTGGACTTAAAACATCCTAAAAGCCAGAATGTTTACTTTTGGGGCTCGTTTAGACACCTGGAGTATCTCAAAAGTCTATGAATAGTAGTGAAATGGTCTGTGAATAGTAATGAAATGGTTTGAGTCAAGATATTTTATTGAGTTTTGGGAAAGGAAAGAGAAAAAAGTTGAATAAAAATATTATAAAATTAAAAAGTTGTTTGAATATAATTTTTTAATATTAATTTTGTTTTGAAGTTAAAAAAATTTGTACTGATTTTTGTATTTTGTTTTAAAGTTTGTAAAAGTTGTAGTGATTAGATAATGATTAAATGAAAAAGTTGAAGAATTGAAATTGAAAAGTGTTTTGTGTTTGAGTGATGTTTGGAAAGGAAATTGTGAGGTTTTGATAATTTCTCATCTCATCTCATTTACCAAACGTAACCTTAATCCGAAAAATTGAACTATGAGCCAAAATGAAATGACATCTTAAAAAATTGAGCTAGTACCCTAAGAGCCAAGAGAAGTTGAAGGATAAACTAGAAAGCTCATGGATTTATTGCCTGTAAAAAAGATCATTAATGCTACTTAGATGGAGATAACAAAGATTTCCTGATACATATGTTTGGCAAATCACAATGCATGAGGCTAACATAAAAAGACTTACAGACCTTTCAATGCAAAGAACAATCTTTATAGCTCACCTTGTTGGTAGTAAGAGAAGAGGGCAGTGATGTGACAGCCACAGACCACTCAACTTTTAAAACATCAAATATCAACGTCTCTGAATGTCCTGGAAATATAGGATTTGAAAGAAAAAGTTATTTTTGAATCCAAAAGGATAAAAAAAAACAAAAAAACAGACAATCAAGTTTAGAGATGAAATTGATGGAAGCTACCCGCAATTAATTCCACATATAAAAACTTCAAATTTAGAAAACATTAACTAGAGGATAATGGACTTAGTTATGGCAAAAGACACAATATTTTTGAAGTTGTAAAAATATCAATAGCACCTGGACAGGTCTGGATGTACAAGTTGTACAAGTATAAGCTTGCCAAATCATGGGAATCATTGGAGTTGAAAGCCAACCTTTCTCAATCATCCTTACACTTATTTTTATTACTCCTCCTTTATCTTCTCTATCTTCTTTCCCCATAAGTCATCAAATGTTCTCTCAGAACCAAATAAAGTTAATTTTACAAATCTTCCTATGGTATGGGTGACAAATTATATGGCTGTATTCTAGAACCATTGCAACTCTCTTGGGTATAAGACAAGACAATAATAAGAATCCACTGAAGCATTGGCAACATCCTAAATTAGATAGGTCAAGCTCTATCTTCGAGCTATTTGTTGCCTCAGAACTGATATTATACTTCACAATTGAGCAACACAAGATCAAGAACTTTCTTGCAAAAAGAGATGCATTAAGTTTGTCCATAAGCTTTTATGTTTCAACATAAGATAAACAGGTTAAATTTATCCTAGCAAATGCTTCTAAGTTCATGAGGCATACGTTTTTTCCTGCTTCCACCCCCTGCTATGTACCACTTAGTTCCACAGAGTACCCCACAAGAACCAGCTCTTGGTGATGGATGGAAACCACGTATCTTTATTCTTGACCACACCATCTGAGGAAAAAGATTTAATTATAAAATGTCACATGTAATGATATTTTTAGTCTGCTTCACTGAGACTTCTAATCCAGAACCATAAACAACCAAAATGTTAAAAGATGTTTTACGTACCGTTTCAAAGTCAAGAGAGTACAAGTCATTCAAAGTCTTGGACTTTGATGCTCCTCCAAACACAAAAAGTGTTTTATCATCATAAAGAGCTGCTACATGGTTGGATCTTGGAGATGGTCCTGTTCCTCTGTACGTACAATTAAAAAGAATAAGAAAAGGCTCTTGCTCCTCAATCAAGGTAAATGGTTACAAGAAACGGAACCAGAATCCTCAATGACAGAGATGACAAACACTAGACTTTGTATCGAGTACAGAACAACTCCACCCCAACTTCCGAGGTACACTAAAATCCACTTACGTGCAATGGAGAGGGAGCCACGTCAAAGACTTCAGATCAAACATATATAGATCATTTAGTTTCCTCTTTTTAGTATCTTCACCCCCAAATAAGATCAAAACAGAGCTTGCCTTAACCACAGTGTGACCACTGCGAGCAACCTGCAATACACATCAATTTCTAATGATTCGTGATTACAGAATAAAATAGAAAAATTAGAGATGCTACTGAGAAAAGCACAGTAACATCACATATCGTCCTCGGAAGGTATATACCACGGCCCTAATCCACAAGATGGACTGCCTACATTTATTGCATTCTTACTCTCCTCAGGAACTTTAGCATTTTAACACAAGTTACTGAGAGGTCCCAGGCATTTCATGATATCAAATTGTCAAGTTTATCAGAGATTGAGAGATGTCCCATACATAGAGCAATCCTAACTTTGTATTAATTTGATTTTTTTTTTGTATTAATTTGTAATTGGAGATGACGCAATTACATGGACTGGGTGGCTAGAATAACTGGTCCTCATGAATTTGGCATGCATGATATACATGGGAAGGGTTTTTTTTAAGTATAAATAATTGGCAATTAAAAAGTTTTATTATAAATATACACATATATCTTGTGTACTTGGGGTATGCCTTCTTTTTCTTATGAATAAGGTTCTACTTGGCCACTAAGAATTCTCATATGAGAATTTTGAGTTTTAAGATTAAATATTAAAATATTATATTTTAATATTATTATTATTTTGGGATTTGAAAAAATAAGAAAAAAGTTAAATTGTTTATTATATTTTGTATCGGGATTTGTAAAAGTTATAATGATGAGATAAGAATTTTATGTTTGAGATAAAAATTTTATGTGGCCAAACAGTACCTAAAGCTTCTTGATTACCAATTAGAAAAGTTTTATATATATATACACAAGAAATATTTTCATTCAAATAATGAGCTTTGCAAATTGTGAGTCCCAAAAGTAGGATCCGTTTGGGCAGTCAGGCTTGAGAAAAGCTACTCTGATAACACATCTAATTGGAGCCTTTAACAAGTACAGCTAAATACCGGCACATCACCCTTTGCTTCTATAAGTGACCAGCACTCAGTCTCCGTGTCAAATGCCCACACTACAAAAGCCAAAATCAGATACATCATTTAGAAAAACATAGTAAATATAATATGACAATACAAAATAAAAATCAAAACATAAACACACAAAGACCCAACCTGAAACTCTGTCACGGCTAGGACCAGTTTTTCCTCCAATCAGTAGTATCTTTTTTCCCCAACAAATCTAGTCAGGAATCGCAACAGAAAGAACTCAGCACTCTTAACAATTTATAGCTTTTGCAGCCTACATGATATGGGATAATATGAATAACCAGAAATCTAACACCAAGGGATAGGTCACATTATACTTTACTTGTGATAGCTTCCGGGGAGTGAAAAAAAATATTTACACAGCTCAGACTGACATACATACAGGACAGAGGCATTAACAAGCTTGTCATACCATAATGCAAATCCTTGGTGCTCACTACCCTTTACACCCAAAAAATAATGACTCTTCTCCAGATGAGTGAGGGAGTTGACAGATAACCCCTAGGGGTTGGCTCAAGTGGTAAAGGCCTTAGTCTTGGTGGTATGCTCCCTCCAGGGTCTAAGGTTCGCATCCTCTTGGGTGCAAACAATCTCTATGGGTCATCGGACTAGGAGCTTTTTTCCTTAAATTACACAAGGTGTGCTTGCGAGAAATTCCTTGCCGAGGGCTTATGCACTCCCAGGATTAGTCGAGACATTATTTTCGGATACCCAGTGCCAATAAAAAAAAAAAAAAAGTTGACAGATCTTTTTTCTTTTTCTTCTTTTGTTGGAAGTAAGTAGAGTTGATATATCTTCAGGTCTAGGAACCCAAAATTTATTGTCCATGATGAACATTATCCCACATATTACACATATATTTAAAAAAGCAAAGCAAAACAAAACAGATTCAAACAACAGAGATAAGATATGATTCACATTACAGCTACAAGACAATGCAAAACTATAAAGTGAGTGGTGAGTGGTATATAGATGTGACACAAGATATTACCAGGCTATGGCCCTTGCATGCAGGAATCTTTAGTGGCAGACTACTTGGTGACAAGTAAACCTTTGATGAAGCTGTTGTCCAACTAAGTCTATCAAAATTAAGCACCTGAAAATGCAAAAAAAAGTACATATATAATCACGCTGATGCTAAACATAATTACTTGTTATGTTATTTATTCGTGCCACATGAAATATATATTAAATTAAAAATAAACAATTTCCTACCTGTACATCATCCAACAACCCATTCCCAGATTCACCACCGACCACTATCATCTTGTTCCCAATCACAGCCGCCGCATGCTATTCATGAAATAAAGTAAACTAGTGACCTTTGGAAAATAACTTACCTCAAATAAATACAATCAATTGTGCTGTATAGAGCAAGATTAGAGTAACTCATAAATAGCATTTTACATTAAAACGAGCCGTAGGTTTGTCCCCAGCAATTGACAAAACCATCCAATTCTCAGAGTTCCATGATGTGCAATTACTAATCTCAGGCGCAGCTGATGAACAATGGCAATTGAGTTCATCGGAAAGGCTAGTTGTGGGTGCGGCACATTCACTCTGCAAAAATTTTAAAAAATTCAGCCCTCCCCGTCTCATCGATGCAAATTACCAGCAAACAACTTAAAATTCTTACACCAGAGCCGCTACTCCGCTTCTGGTTCCTTATGGGACTTCGAGTTCCCTGAGCAGAGTCTGATAGATGGACTTTCAATCTGCCGCACCACATTAACCAAAATGGCATCAAAATGCATATCTTACAAAATAACCCTACTGCGTACCACCGGGGTTTGTCAATACATACTGTGAATTAAAAGTCGCTGATTGGAGGTTGCAATTAAGAATGCAGTTATACAAAATGCCAACTAAATGTAACTGAATAAGAGGTTCGAAATTTACAATGTATACATGGTTCGAAATTTTTTTATATTTCCTTCTTTCCCCCTTTCAAATAAATAAGCAATATGCTGCAGACAAAAGCTCAAATTTCTCCATGACCAGCAAAAGCTAGTAAATTTTTATAGCTCGGTGGTGTATCTAATTTGAGCTTAATAAAATAAAAAGTCATGGAAAATAGATTGAAAGCCGAACAAAAAAATAACTAGCGAAAAAAAAATATACAGAAGCTCACCTTCCATGCTTCAAGCGTCTACGAGAGAAACTGAACATCTTCTGATACCAGCTCTTCAATAGAAAGCGCCTCCCTCAAGACCGAACCCTAAAAACCAGTGGAAGAAGCCACATTATCATTGGTATGGAAATGCCCAAATATTGATCGGCGATAGAGACGAGTCGAGAAGTTTTTCAAAGTTATCTAAAAAAGAACAGCTTTTGTAAATTTGACTAGGAGCCTACCCGTGAAGAGGAACGGACAGCACCAATCAGCTTGTGTTTGGTTCCCAAGAAAGCAAATGAAAACAAAAGAAAATACGTCACAGTAAGAAAACGAGTGATCGAAACGGCGAAAAGCCCACGGAGAGCAACAACGAATCTCCGTGATATTCTAGACGATGTCGTATACAAAGAAATGGTGAAAGCTTAATGATAAAAGTGGCTGTTACAGTGCCCTTTAAATGGCAGTAAGTTAGTAAAGCAGAAGAGAAAGGGGTGCGTAGGTTAGCAGAAGTGTGTGTTTGTGGTGTTTTCTAGGGCGATTGAATGGGAAGCGATTCTAAAGTGCGCTGGGGTAGTGAGAGCGCATATACTTTGAGTGCGAATGACCGTTGAGTGACGGAGCTGGGTAAGTTTTACGGAACTCGAGGAAGAGTGATAGCAGGAAGAGAGAGACGGGGGGAGGCAGTTGCGCATTTATTTCGCGCGTCCAGGGTGGGGCCAAGAGGTTTTTGTCTGTCTCGGTAATTGTGATTCAGAATCTCTTTTAGGTGGGTCCCCACACGTGTTCAAAACGAAGCTTCACCTGTCTACAACGTTAAGGACGAACGCCAAGTCGTACAAGCTGCCATCTTTTTTACGTTTTTGTTTTTTAAGCTGCGATCTTTTAAATGTTGTCGCCCTTGGGCCTCTATATATATATATATATATATATCAAATGATTTTTTCGTATTATTATTATTGTTTGCCGAGAATTTAAATTTTCTATTATTATTATGATTGATTTCGGATCGAATATAAAGTATATTTAAAAATAATTAATATTTAATAAATATTATGAAAATTTTATTAAAAAATTATCTACAACAAATAAATCTCAAATAAAGATTACTGATGAGCTAAACAATACTCATATTTGTCAAGTTAATGTTTATTTTAAAATTGATTTTATTTTAGTCCGAAATACATCCCACAATATCATATTATATATATATACCAGTAATAGAATAATGTCCTTTGGACGTTTGCCTAGTTTAGATCTTTTAAAAATAATTTATGATCTTTTAAAAAAGAAAAATGATTAATAAATTATTTAACTTCATATTTAAATACCTAATTTTATGTTCTCACAACAGAAACAAGACAAGATCCTAGTTAATCGCTTGAATTGTAAAATGTAAAAGAAAAAACTAATTCCATTAATATAAGGAAAAAAATTATCAATGACTACCAATGAATTAACCCTCATTCCATTAATGTAATATTAATGTTACAGATGAATAAATTTATATGTTGAAGAGGAATATATAAAATAATGTGACATTTATTATATAGAAATATATATATATTAGCCTAACATAATCAATATTAATATAAAATATGAAATCAAATGTGATTTAACGTGAATACAATTAAACCCACATCGATGTATGTATGATCGACTTTTAAAAGTCATGTATTATCATTAAGAATATAGAAATGCCAATATTTAAAATATTTTTGTTAAATTTGTATGATTTATTAATGATTCAAAATTATTATATATTTTTTAATTTAGACATGATAAATTTTTTAATTTATGAAATTTATAATCTAAACTATGATCTAACATGTCAAAATTATTTTCTCATAAAACTTTTATGAGCAATTAGTATTAATTTAAAAGAAAAAAAATACTATTATTTTCATTTTTCTTAATAATTAAGAAAAAGTTGTTTAATATTATTATAAATTTTTGATATTTTTAAATATTTAAAAGTATTAAAAATTGATTTGAAAAAATAAATAAATAAATATATTTTTTAAGCCTAGCAATGGCCCCAACGGGAGCCACCAGCTGTGACTCTAGCATCGTATCTAAAGCAAATGAGGTGGATTTTTGGCATTGGAATAAGAGAAATTAAAGTTGGGAGAAAATATCTCTTTACTTTCTATACTTTGTTGTGGACAAAATATATATTTACAATAAAATAATGATTATATGATATATCTTTATTTTATTCCCTTATTAAGTAATGTCAAGAAATTACAGACTTAACCATTATTATACTAAAGATTTATTATTATAGTGCAAATTATTAAAGCAGATTAAGATATAATTAAATAAAAAAACGCTTCGAAATTCATTCCAAAATTAAAGAAATGTTTGTGTATTGAGTACAAGAGGTGTTGGATTGTGATGTTTAATATATTTATCAATACACTTTTATTCTTTGTTGGCAGCTTTAAAATAACCCACTGAAGTGACAAGTACACGTGCATGCATCCATTTTTTATTTATTGACCAATGCTTGACATATGCTTATCTATTTGCAAATAAAATAATTAGAATTTATCAAAATATCTATTTTTTTCAATATAAAATTATTGTACTTTAAAACAATTATTAGCAAAACTTTTAAACTTTTGAAATCATTAAGACCTCATTTGGATTGGGAGATGAGTTAAAAAAAAAAATAGAACAGGAGATAATATATGTTGGACATATATGATAATATATTATTAAAAACCAACATGAAATTTATATTTGATTTAAATGAGAAATGCAATAAACTTTTTTAGGTAAGTTGTTTACCATGTATACAATGTAACAACAAATGAAAGAATTAAACCTGTACCCAAAAAAATTAGGGACGGAGCCCAATTCCTCACTACCCAATTTTGTACCCAAGCCCCAATTACAAATTGTAAAAGTTTTCAAATATTGTTACTAAATTTGGACTAATTATTAAAGTAGAAATTAAAGGAAATAAAACACTACAAAATTAATAAATAAAAAAGGTAAGATTTAATTTTCTTACTACAAATTTATGAGCAATTATCATATTAATTTTTAAAAAAAAATTAAAAGAAATTAAAGGACTAATTATTAAAGTAGAAATTAAAGGAAATAAAACACTGCAAAATTAATAAATAAAAAAGGTAAGATTTAATTTTCTTACTACAAATTTATGAGCAATTATCATATTAATTTTTAAAAAATGAACAGACTATATGCTAATAGTTAAGCTCAAAATCATTTATAAGATTATTATTTCTCACATATGAAGGGTAAAAAAAAAAAAAAACCAAAGCTTCCTTTCCCAATTTCTTACGAAAGACCCAGCCTAGCTCAGCCCATTCCAAGCTATGCATGTCTCACGTATCAAGCAAATTTTTTAATTGAATTAAGCTAATAGCCCAGCTCACTGCAACGCGTTCCGACACCGTTAAAACATCTAGAAATCATACTATAAAATTTTTACGATTAGAAGTAAGATTTGCGTAATATTCAAATTGATACTCTTACAAATCTTTGTTTCTTAATAATTTTAATATAGTTTATTATGAATTTGGAGTTGAAATTTCAAAATTATTTGTAATAAGATCAAATGTTTATTATTATTATTATTATTTTAAATCACCAGACATCTTATTTTTGTATTTTCCCTTAGGATACTAAGAGCATTGGCAATGGCTATGGCAATGGACTGGCCATTGCCAAGTCCATAATTTAGCTAGAATGTTAACTTTTAGCTAGAATATGGACTTCTAGATAGATTAATCCACATTGGACTAGCTATTTTAAAGTTTAAATAATAATAAAATATTATATATTTTAATAATATTTAATTTTTTTTTTAATATTTTACAAATACATTTCACATATTAGTTAACTATTTTTTTCCTCGATGTTATGTTGTAAAAAATAGTTGATATTTTTTTGTAAATATATATATTAAAACACAAGCAGAATTCACAACATCTACCGTGCAATGCAAAAGCTTCCTAAAGTAAAACAATCGAAGAGATGTAATTTTAGAATAAAATAATGTTTTGATGTTAAACAGGACCTCGCCATATTTGAAGGAAGTGATGGACTTACTGTAGCAGAAAACTTCACCTACTTTATTTTAGCCAGTCCAATGCAGCCGGTTTAATGGCTACAAAGTTTATATTTTGGCTTTTGAGGAGTTTTAGCGAGACCGATGCGGATGCTCTAACAAATTTAAAAAAAAAAATTTAATTATTTTAATTTTGGAATAAATATTAGAGCATAAATTAAAAAAAATAAAGTTTTACAATAATGTAAATTTTATTTTTTCAATATTTTAAATTCTTAATATAACTTTATGTACAATTTAAAAACAAAGTGAAAAAAATTTAAATAAACTATGTGCTAGTAGTTAGTTCTACAAACATGTAACAATGGATTTTTTATTTTATTGGAAAAAAAAAACTCCGGCCCAATGCTAAGCTTGAATTCAACAACAAAACCCAGCCAACCCACCAGTCTAAAACGACGTCGTTTTCATAACAGGAACTCTCAAGCCACCCTATTCCCAACTCCAAAACGGTGCCGTTTCATTTTTAAAAAAAAAAAAAAAGCCCTAACCAAGGTAGTATAAATTCACCTTTTTTCTTATATATCTCTATCTTCCATTCCTTCATTTGATGTCGAGAATCCCAATAAGCTCTCACAGAAGTCTCTCTCTCCCCATGTCTCTATCTTTCTCTCATCTTTCTCTCTCTTTTGTTGTTACTTGTTCACATTCTTCGCAACATTTTTTTTATCTCGTTTGTGTTTCTCCATGCTTCTTCTCCTTTTTTTTCTCTCTCCCTATGTCTCCATCTCTCCCTCATCTTTCTCTCTTCCTCTCTCTATTACCTACATTCTCTGCAACATTTTTTTTTTACCTTATTTCATTTCAAAAAGAGGCCACTCTGTAAATTTGACACTTTGTAACGACTTTAGACTTTCATTGTTATGAACAGAGAGAAAGAGTTTAATGAAGGAGGGCTCTACCCTGCAGTCTGCAGCTATAAATACATTGATGTCAGAGATCAATCTTTCTGAATACAATCATTCAAAATCATTCTTCTTCAATAGCAGGAAAAATAATAGCTCATCCAGTCCTCGTTCTCTTGAGTTCCAAAACTTCTAATGCTTATGTTTTCTCTCATGGCGACTCGTTTTCTCTGGTAAGCTTTTTCTTCTGAAACCCACCCAACGTTCATTTTTCTTTAAACCCACCATCTCTTTAGTTCTTCAGTAATCTACAAATCCTTGCCAAGACCCGAAAGTCAAGCTCATTCCTGTGCGCCGCCGCCCTCATTCCATGAAACTTCTGCATTGGAAACCACCAACAATAGGTGACGCCGTGAGCTCCTCCACACCATGAATCAACCCATGTTCTTCCTTGTCAAAAACAGAGCACTCCTCACACACAACCACCCACGAACTGCATGGGTTTCTCCACCTATTTAGCTCGATTTTGCCGCCACCCAGCACCAGTTTTCACCGTAGCACACTCAGCCCAACCTCCATCGTACGGTGTTGCCGCTTCTAACCTCCGTCTAGCCAGCATCCGTCCCACCCTTGGATGGTGCCTCTGTCTCCATGGTTTCTGTGTACCCACCATGCGTCGCCATCCATAGTCACCGTAAGTGCCACCATGAGTGGTCCCCAGCCCTCCATCGAAACTTTCATTTTCCCTTAATGTCGATCTGCTCCCTCGCCTCACAGATCCTCCACTGAAACAGAAACTCCACTCCCTCCCATCACGATATGCGTAAGATGAAATGGGTAAAAACGTACGCAAATCAAGGATAAAATGGGAATAAAAGTGTTAGACGAAAACACTATTCCTGCCTCATTCGCATTTATTTATATAGTAGATATTTTAACCTCACTTACAAAAATTTTAAAAAAAATTAGGACAACATAGTCGGAGGCGCCTTTTATAGGGGTGGCGCCACACTATCTCCTTCCCCGCCCATGCATGGGGTGGGTATTTTTTTTCGCACAATCCAGTCTTGTCTATATGGGAGCGGAGTATCCTGTCTGCTACATGAGACGCGGGGTATCCTATCCGTCCAGCCCCCGCCTCTCCCCTCTCCTCCCCAATCAATTACTACTGTGTTTAGTATCCACCAGTTTTTAACTGTAACGACAAACTCAAGCCCCAAAACTCGCTGACGGAATCAAACCCCCGAAAGAAAATGAGAGTAAAAACCAAAACCATAAATAAATATTTTAGCACAAAGCAAACTCCAAGGAGCAAAATAATCTCGTTTGAAGATCTGGAAATAGGCTCTGCCCTCTGCAGTCTGTGGAGCTTGTGGACGTGTTGGTTTATTCTTTTCCTATTATTTTCCTTCCTTATTAATCTAGTTTCTTGTAAAATACATGTAAGGAAAACAAAAGCTTTAAGAACCTACAAATGAAAGAGAGAGTCCTGCAAATGAAATTGGTTAGAGGAAGGAGATTTTGATGAAGAAGACGAAGATGGTTGAAGCAGCGGATTCATCTACCTAAAAGGAGCAGAGGCTTAAAGACGAGAGAGATCAAAAGAGAAGAGGGCTGTCGAAGAAGGCTCGAGATCACTAAAAACTACCGAAAAGTTTTTTTTTTGCATTTTTTGGGAGGGGGGTTGGGGTTCCCTTTATATATGCTAGGGTGATGCAGTTGGTGGCAGGCACTGGCTACCCACCCCTATTTTATATCATAATAACGCGTTCGTATGACCTTAAATAGATAAATCTTCATAATTTGTTTTAATAAAATGGTTCACATTATAAAAGGATAGATTTTATTTATTTATTTTTTAACTGAAAGTTTACTTTTTTATAATATGGTCATGTAAAATTTATTTATTTAAAACTTGTATAAATTATTTCTTTTTATATTAACAATCATATATATGTGTATATATCAATGGTTTCACAACACTTCTCAACACTTTTAAATTTATCTCATCCCATTTCATTTAATCATGACAACTTTTTCAAATTTTCATACAAAATAAAATAAAAAAATCAACTTTTTAAATTCTCAAAATAAAAATAATATTAAAAAAATATTTTATTATAATATTTTATTCAATTTTTAATTTTAATCTCAACTTATTCCATCTTATTTTTAAAAATAAACGAATTAGGTCTAATTTGGTTATACAGAATCTAAATGAGATGAGATAAGAAATATGTGAACAATAATGAGATAGTTTGTGAAAAGTAATGAAATAATTTGAGTTAAAATATTTTATGAGATTTTAAAAAAATAGACATAAAATGTTGAATAAAAATATTATTAGAATATAATTTTTTAAGAATATTTTTGTTTTGAATTTTGAAACAGGTTGAATTATTTTTTGTATTTTATTAAAAGTTTATAAAAGTTATAATAATTAGGTAATAAATCATTTGAAATAGTTGAAAATTTAAAATTGAAAAGTATTTATATTTGAATGGTATTTAGATATTGAGATGATATGCGATGGATTGAGACCATTTGAAAACCAAAAGGGCCTTAGAGTAATGAATAATTCTATTTGAAAATTTTTACACTACACATAATTTATATGACATAATTTGTATTATTCAGATTTTAAAACTTATCTTCTAAATTAAATTATGTCACATGGATGAGATATAGTATAAAGACATTCAAATAACATTACTCTTAGGGTAATATTAGATATAATTTTAGAATGTATAAACCTCACATTTCTTTTAGAACAAAATGGAATCCAACATTTAAAAACAAAAATTATATGGATCTTCTATTTACCTTTTAAAAAAAAATAAAAAATACATGAGATTTACACACCTGATCTAAAATTACAAATATTATTTCTAGAAAAATTAATAGTTGTTCTTTCGTTTCTATTTTTTTTTTTTTAATTTGGGTAGTTGGGATGAGTTGGATTATTGAGCTAAAACACGATGACATGGCATCGACCTTGCATTTGATTAACAAAATGATCACATTACATCCTATTGGGAGTTATTTTGGAGTGATTGGATTGAGAAATTATCTCATCTTATTTAATTATTATAATTTTTTTAAAATTTCACACATAATATAGTAAACAATTTAATTTTTTTCAAATCTTAATTCAACTTTTTCAATTAAAAAACAATAACAATATTAAAAAATAATTGAAGAATTTCATGGGTATAACTCATTTCATAAAACCGATTTAAAGAGAAATGGTTGCTCATTACTTATAAATATGTCAACAATTTTGTCCACACACAATGTGATATTTATTCCTCAATATCTTTCTTCACATGCAGACTAGTATTTTTTTTTTATCCTTGTCACAGGTAAGTAGTGTGGGCCTCCATTCGTCTTGTGACAAACTCTGATGCTATGAAAAAATTCATAGATCTAACATATCTCATAAAACCAATTCAACGAGAAAGAGTTGCTTATTACTTATAAACATGCCTAAGATTGATCTTGTTTATAGAAAATGCGAGATTTATTCCTCAACACCCTTTTTAATATTGTTAGAAAACCATCTCATCTCACTATTCAAACAATTATTTATATTTCAACTTTCAACATTCATCAAAACCATCTTACAATCTAAACAACAACTTTTATCTTTTTGAAAGTTAGCGTGTATATAAATGTAACATTTTTTTGGTTGTTGTATGTGTACGACCCAGCAAGTTCTCTAATGCCTGTATCACTGCTGAGAATCAGATGGTCTGGACTGGATAAATCGATCGAACCGGTCCTGTTTGGATCGGATCGGACCGAATTGGGACCGGTCCAGTCTGGTCCAATTTCTAAGGGATCGAAAGGGTTCGGTCTGGGAGTTTTTTACTCCGGACCGGACCGAATAGAAAATTAAAAAAAAAAATTATATATATTATTTATATAATAGTTGTATATAATTAATTATATAATTATATATGGTATAAAAAAATATTAATAGTAGACTATAGTTATACTTATACTAATATAGTTTTACTAAATCATTATAACTAATACTTCAACAATAGCTATAGTGATCTATACTAATAGTCTACTATTAATACTAATAGTCTAATATACTATTATATAATTTATATAGTTATACTAATCACTATAATTAATACTATGTATAGCTATATAGTATATTTATCACTTTAATTAATATAATTTAATTATCACTATACTTATATTTAATTAATATATATAAATCATTATAGTTAATACTTATATAGTTATACTAAAGCACTTATTCACCATAACTAATATTATTAATATGTAGCTATATTAATGGTCTAATACTATTATAATTTATATTGTTATACTAATCATAATAAGTTAATAACTAAATCACTAAAAATATAACTATATATATTTAGTATGAATGTATTATTATATTATTTAATATATAATTATAATATATAGTACTAGTATATATTAATATATTATAAGAGTTATAATATAAATATAATATATAAATTATAATATACTAAATTACCATAACAGTATAACTAATACTAATATATAGTTATACTAATAGTCTACTATTATATAGTTATACTAATCACTATAATTAAAACTAATATATAGCAATACAATATGCTTATATAGTTGTACTAATACTATTAGTCTACTATATAGTCTAAGACTCAGTTCTAATATAGACTATATAGTTATAACTAATATTAATATTTATATTAATACTAATAATGTAGAATATAGTTATACTAACTAACTGATTCAACATAACTAATATTACTAATATAATATAGCCAAATTGAATTACTAATAGTCTAATACTAATACAATTATATAGTTATACTAATCATAAATTTATAATAACTAAATCATTATAAGTCTATAACTATATATATTTAGTATCAATGTATTACTATAGTCTTTAATGTATAACTATTAACTATAATATATAGTACTAGTATAACTGATCAAAAAAATATATATAGTACTAGTATATATATTAATGTATTAACATATTATAAAAATTATAGTATAAATTATAATATATCATATATTTGTAAATTTATAATAGTGTTAGTATAGTTAGCTTAATATGTAATATGTTAGTATTAAATCACTATAACTACATAGAGTATTAGTAATAAGAGTATTACTATTATTTAATATAGTATTACATATAGTATTACTATCATTAGATATAGTTATTAGTTATAGTATTATTACTAATAGACTAATAGTATTAGCGTATTAATAATATATATAATAGTATATTATATGTATATATATTAAATATATCACAATATAATTACATAAGTATTAAACAAAATCTCACTAGATAAAAAAAAAAGAAAAAAAAAAGAAAAAGTCAACCGTGGACCGAATAGGACCAGACCAAACCGGTCCTGAGGGAGTTTGGTCCGGTCCAGGGTGGGAAAACCCTGGACCGAATAGGTCTGATCTGGTCTATAAAGCCTCTTCAGACCGAACTGGACCGGACCGAACTCACCCCTAACCTGTATCATAACTCTTTACCTAATTCAGTTTTGTCAAATTTAAAGTAGATCGTGTACAATATTAGGCTCGCATTATAGCAAATGAGTTGTATGTTCAAGCTCAATTCGTACGTACTCGAATAAAAAATTATTAAATAAAGTTGACCACTTAGGACAAGCTCGGATTCAATTCGTTTTTCCCCTATAATCGAGTTAAATGGCCACCGTGTTACTTATCCAATATCCAGAATGGGATTCTTCATTGAGTTACTCTCGTGTGATTTAGCACGCACTGCATTATAGGTTCAAGTCTATTCATTTATTCTCCATTAAAAAAAAAAAAATCTACTTATTTATTCAATTTATACCATTACATCAGACAGGTAAAACTTATTGAATTTTATTATTATAAGTATGATAATAACTAGGCAAATTGCAATTTTTACCATATGCATCCTCTTATTCAACTTCTAATAAATATGATATTTGATATGATAATTCATGTTCACGGATAGCGCTCATGTTGTATCAAGTTATGAGTATTGAATTATATAAATTAACTCGAATACATTTTGTTTACTTAAATGTTTCATGTGTCAAATCTTAAAATCTTAATATAAGTTATATAGTTAATAGTTGATACGACACCATCCGTATAATCTTTAGATAATTAATTTTTATAAAAAATTTGGTTGAAAAACAACTTTGAGCAAATCGAAAAGTGTCAAAATCAGTTTGGGCCTAGTCTCCATATCCCATTAGGAGGCTATCTATTGGGCTAATGGGGATAGAGGTCTCGACCCATTTTAAGGTTGCCGATTACTGACTAATGAAGGAACTTTTATCGTTTTTCTTCCTATTCATTTCTCACCACTCATTTACTGATCATTATTGTGAAGTTTTGCACCAAAAAAAGAGTCCAGTGGGGAATAATGCATTGGCCAGTTCCATGACTCTTCTGTCAAGGGCAGGCAGATTAGTTGAATATTATTATTAGAATTAAATAAGTTCTTGTCATTCTCCCGTGAAGCATTGAGATTTTAACTACGGAAATAATTTATATAAATTTTAAATAGATAAATTTTATATGTACTTTTGTTAAGAAGTGGACTCTATCTAAAAAAAAATATAAAAGAACTATTTGTTAACAGTGGGACCTACTTGTTTATTAAAGACTTATACAAAATTTATCTATTTAAAATTTATATCTAATATTATTGATGCAAAATTGCAACTTTTATTAGCAAAAGCGAGACGATACACCTTACAAAAAAGCTAAAATACATGTAGTATAAATAGACTCAGCAGGAGTATTGTAGTGATCAGCTCTATATATAGTTTAATACATATATGTGTATATATATATATATGTTAAACTCAAAACATTTATTAAGGTGCGCCTGATGCTAATTGAGTTAGTGATTCATGCATTAAACCCAGATTGCTCCAGCGTGCTAGAGCATTGATTTTAAGGAGCCGTTGAGATGGAGGCTCATCACCCTGTTGGCTCCACCCACCAGTTCACCGACGATGAACGCCGCCGGCATGGTCGGGCTACACCCAAGCCTGAGAAGAGCTTGCTCAATTCCCCTCCCTCTCGGGATCTCATCCACCTCGTGGACTGTCACCCCATACTTGGTGATGAAGAGCTCCTTCATGGTGTGGCACATGCAGCAGGAGCTCCTGCTGAAGATCACCACGGGCCTCTCTGATGTCATGTTTGAGACTCTGTCCGTTACCGATATTGCAGAAGGCAGCGATTGAGGTTAACCAGACAAGTAAAGTTGCACAACAACGAATCTTGGCATACGATTGTAGTCTATGGACGTGTCCTTGATCGCATTATTATCTACTAGTGCGTACAGTATACATTGTTGAAGATAATAATATAATCTTATCTAGATTTGATTTTTATAATGTTTAAGATATTTATTTTTCTTTTTTAATCTTAATTTTATTTATCTATAAATAAGGATGTATACCTTATATTTAGTAATAATTCAGAAGGTAAATGTAGTCATCAAAGTCTCTTTTTCTCTCTCTGATCATCTCCATCTTCTTGTATATTAAATTTTATTATCTATTATGGTATCAGAGCTCTTAGCTAATACTAGGTTCTATCATGTGAAATATTTATTCTTTCGTTAGAATTACCTCTCACAAAATTTTTATTACCATTCAATTATATATCTCAATCGTCTCAAATCAATGTATTTGGAGTATCTCTATGAGCCATGAGACATTTTTATTGGATTTTGATATGTTGTGGGTATTGTTTGAAACCTTAGATCCAATTTTGGCATTTTGGTTTTGGTCCAATAGTTGACCAAAGCCATTTATAACCATTGTTGGTTAGAGCTCAGGTTTGATATTCTAGTTACCAACCAATTCATCAACAACACCATTATCTTATTAAAAATCAATAAATGAATATGAAAATTATTCTCAAGTTTTAAACTCAAGATTCTAAAGTTTTTCACCTTTAGTTTGATGGGGATGTTAAACATAATATAAAATCAATAATTTGATTTGATTTTCATAATTATCAAATCATTTTGATTTAATATTGTCTTGATTTAATTTTCATAATGTTTAAAATATTTACCTTATCTTATCTTAATATAATTTTCTTATAATTAAAGATGTATGCATTATATTAAGTAACAATAAAAAAAAGTAAAAATATAACCTTCAAAATCTCTTTACCCCTTTCTCTTTTTTTTATTTATTTTTATTTATTTTTATATTATATTTTATTATCTATCAGCATGTTATTTGGGGGATAGGGAGCTTCTTTTCCTCTCTCTCTTCTTTCATTTTTTTTATGAGAAATGATATTTATAGTTGTGATTATTCAAGCGGCGTATAATTACATTGAAAAAAATAATTAATATGGAATCCACATGAAAAAAACTAATTTTTTAATCATAGACTTCACTCTTTTTCAAAATAATTATACAGTATTTATAATTTCACGATTATATATAATATTATTATTTTTATATTATATTTTATTATCTGTCCGCATGCTATTTGAGAGAGAGAGAGAGAGCTTTTGATGATTCATATTCGTTTTTCTTGTACATAATCACGAAGGACTCGAGGTAAGGGCCACTTTGCATGTACACAGTGGACCCAGGTGGCCGCTTTCATTGGGTTTTGGACACACTCATCATACACTGACCATTTTTATTTTTATTTTTCCTCAGCATCATACACTTACCATTCGTTGTAATAATTAGTTCACCCACATAATTATGAACCCTTAATGGGGTGTATATATATATATATATATATGGAGTAGTTGTTATAATATAATATAAATATCAAATTTGACTATTTTTATTAGTTAAATTTTTTGGGATAAACGTTTATTATTTAACATATAAGTATTAAAATAAGGATAATTCTTAATTAGTGAACCGATAGTTGACCAATTTTTTTAATTTTTTTCTTAGTGATTAAATAAGTGAATATTATTAAGTTTATGTATTTTTTATAATAAAAAATTATTTAAAGATAATAAAAATATGAATAAATAAAAAGCTAAAAAAATAAAAATATTTGAAATATTGCACTAAGAAAGAGTATGAACCCACGTATACATTAAGAGAATGTTGAAATATAATTCAAATAATTAAATTCATATCTTTTTGATAATTTAAACTTTTGGATGGAATATTCTCAATTTCAACTCGTAAATCGCACCGTATCATATTTAGTAATCTGAAGAGAGTACGTACGTACATTTTTTTTATCATGTGGGTTTTTTTGCCGTATATATCTATCATGGAGGTAGCATCTGCTGAGTTGGAGGAAGGAGTAGGACTTATCCAATCGGGACCCCTTTTTTTTCGGTGGCAATTAATAGATTCGCGTCCAATACAAGAAAGGGATAACAGAGAAAGCCAAAGCCAAGTACTGAATGGAGAAGATTTCAAGGAAAATGTTCAAAAATCCCACACACAAGACCAAGATGAAACCCCAACAATATTCAACAGCCATGGTAAAAATTGAATAGGACATCCATCTTGATCATCAACGATGTACTGATCTATATATATATAACTTCGTATATATAGAACTTGTTCTAGTACGTACGGTAGGTTACATGCATATAGTACTGTGTGTGCATATATATATAATTGCGGCCTTTTGATTGGAAATAAAACTGAGTATAAAAACAAAAGAATTTTCCTTTGGGTCCCCTGAAGCTTGATATGCTAGCTATGGCCGGGTTTGATTGCTATCAACTGAAAATACGTCTAAGTAGTACTTATTCGGAAGGATAAACTGATATGCATGCATGCCAGAACTAGTACTGCAGCCTGAAGGTGATCTCAAACAGCAATTGATATTTGAGCAGTGCCGCACGATCGAGTTTGGTCCGAGAAGAGTAATTTTTTTTTCATTATTATTTTTATATTCTTAACTAATTAAAAAAAAAAGAAAAAAAGAAAAGAAAAGAGTGATTGGGGAGATACCATATATGGACCATTTTCGGTGGGTTTAGGATTTCTCTTAATATTTAACAATTTTCTATCAATTTTTAGGAAATCTCTCTATCGTCGTAAAAAAATATTCCATTTATTTTTTGTTTGAAAAAAGAAAGAAACTCCTTTCCGGTTGTCGTAAAAAAGAATAAAAACTTCTTATTTATAAAAAAATGAACTTGCTTTTCTAAAGTAATGGACCATAAAAATTATACTCCATCGTTGATGTGATTCATCGAGAGTTGTGATCCATATTATTCATATTTTTTTAATTTGTGAGTGGTAATTAGTTCATATGCACAAATTTACTACAAAAAATATTGTTTGGTTATAGTAAATTATTTCTTAGGAAAATGATTATTTTTTATTAAAATAGTCTGTTTTTGTCGTAAATAGTCATTCTTGTTGCATATAATCTGTCACATATCATTTTTCTTGTAGTAACAATTATTCAAAAGATAAACTCCCTCATGATTTCCTGGGTTTCGCTTAATTTGTTGTATAGCTTTCTACGCACGTATACCGTGATACTGATGATGATCAGCCTCATGTCCTAATTATTCCTTTATTAATTAAGCACGAAGTGCATGGCACTACAACTATGTATAAAAAGAAGTACTACTTCATCTTAATTACGATGATCAGAAGAAAATACAAATTAGAAATAAAACTGCGCCAAAAGGATTGTCTGTAAGGTAGTATTCATGCAACTCCTCGTGGAAAATCTACCAATATTCTTCTTGAAAGCTATATATAGATGGATCATATATGCCATCTCTAGAAAGAACTTTATCAAAATAAAAGGCTTGTTTGCTTTTTTTTTTTAGGATATAACTTTTCGTCACCATTAATTACTATCGAATCTCACTGCTTGTACACAATTAGTGGTCATATGGTAAAAAAAAATATATGTATTAATATATGTGTGTATATATATATGTCGTGTGTATACACATATATATTTATATATATTCTAGATCTATTGTATCATTTGTATGGCCCAGAAAAGAATATATCCCTCCTATGTTTATCCTAGTGTCACATGTCGCCAGGATAGCATATATATATATGTCATGAATCCAAGTGCCTCATCCATAACCTGCCCAATTCAGAGGCCAAGGGCCAGTTTGTAGCTAGGGTACTTACTTTACCGTACGGATCTCTCGTACTTATACGTCATCATCTAATTCTCATGACTGATCACAAGCATACATCCGGCATGCATGATGTGATGAAACTAATACCTGCACCATCATTCAGATCGATCAAGGTTCGATCGATATATATATATATATATATATATTATGAGAGTACCCATGATCAAGATTTCTACTTTGCTAGGTGATCAGAGATCATGTAAGTTGCACACATACATGCATACGCATGCATGATGCACTTTCAACATGCAGGACACATGAGGGATCAGGACATGAAAAGAACATATATAGGTACGAGATCGATATATGCATCGAGAAATTAGGATAAGGTCCATAGAAGAAAAAGAGATCAGAAGTTGGGGTGGTGGCCCGATAAGGTGGGGAAAGAATGTCACGCTACTTTTAGCGCATGAAGATAAAGAAGATTAACGCAAGGACGGATCCTGGGATCACATATATTATGGTTTTAGGTTGGTGAAGTATGACGTATACAAATTGCTCTTTGATTAATATTCCACTCAAGAAAGAGAGGGAAAGGGAAAGGGAAAAGGCCCAAGGAACCATATTTTATACTCTTTGCCTTTATCACTTTTTAGATACGAAAGAGAAAGAATACAAATCCATCCAAAATCTAAAAGCAGAAAGAAGAAAAAATTCTCTTATACTTGGGTCATTTAATTCGATCATGGAACAGAATATATACATCACCAGTGAAGAGATATGATCCATCGATCTATTCAGTTAACTTGTGATATAATCATTTTATTTATTCTCGATGAATTGCGATTCTCACCTGATCTCGTGGTGCATGTATGCATCCTATCTCCTAGCTATATATAATACGGTTTCGGATGCCAATTCACATGTCATCATCGCTATTTGTTAACCCATGATCATCAGCATTTAACACGTAAATGAATCTGGGATCTTTGATAATTTTGCTTACTACTCTATCTTGGAAACGAGATCAGTAACGTGCATTAATAGCCAATAATCATGTATATACTGATTAACATGTGAAATGTGGAATATTGTACGCATCTCTCAAGCTTCTGAGGTAAGTAAAAGTTGATGTGATCGTCGTACGTCTAGGCTTTATACATATAGACATGCAAGAGAACCCTAACTTCTCTTTAATTGTAAAAGGTTTTGCAAATTTGATTAGACAGTTTGAACCACGAATCATGTTCATGATTTGAAACAAAATGTGTTTTATATATTGAGAAGAATATATATGTATGTGTGTGTTATCTTGCAGAAGTATATGTTCTCCTACATCTTATTATATATATATCCGGAATGCTCGATCGATGGTAATAAATTATTGCTAATTGCACCCACAAGCATTTATATAAATATTAGCAATTTGTCGATTATCCATGCAAGCACACAAGCATATTAGGCTATTAGCCCCAAAATAACCAATTAACTAGATGAAATTAACTTCATTTTTCTTGGAAAAAGTACTGTGGCAAACCCTAATGGCCTGTCATAAGTAGTACAATATGGTAATAGACCTTTAAAGTATATATTTTAAAGACTAATTGTTCTCTTAGATAACATATTAATTTAAAGAAGAATTATACTCAATGCAGGGCCTTTTATTATATATCTCTCTAATGGCTCAAGAGTCAAGCCCCGGGGTTGTTTCTGTTTCCCCACTTTCTTTATCTCCTTTAATTTGACAGAGATCGATGGCCTGATGCTACGTACATAGACATCATCTAAAGCTTAAGATCAAAACTTTACGTGGAGTTTTCATGTGCCCAGAGCCATGCACCAGTTAGCTAGCTGGTTATTCGGTGATGCAACTATTCGTGCGCGACTACATCGATCTATCACCCTCTCATCCCACGCAATCGTCATTTATAATATAAAGTTGACATTCGCCCCCCACACATAGTAATCGAGGGCAGGCATGCAACATTATATATATAATTTAGTAATTTACCAAAAAAAAAAAACACTAGTGTAGTACCGTACGTTCCATGATAATATTTTTTCTAGTGATCCATGCACTTTCGGCAGCGTTTAGCTTATCTCTATAGGGTCGAAGATTCTTGGAACAACTAGGAAAGATTGTTAGCAGCAAGCCACACAAGTCTCTATCAAGGGTACTGATCACTGCTTTGGACCCAGCTAAAATCCAAATTATATATATATATATATATATCTCAGGGAACCTTCACCTTTTCATCCTGATGATCTCTTTCGTACGTGCATACTTCGGATTAAGTAAATAAACTTTATACATATAATAATCGATCCACGTACCAACTTTTGCTTCCCCTAGACGTTATATAAAAGGGCCCTGAGAGCTAATTCATAATTTCCATTACAAACGTAGCTGCCTTTTAAAGTACTAGATCTCCTCTCAATCTTCATAGCCTGCATTTGCCATATTTTCCATCACAACCCACGATCGCTAATTACCTCTAGCTATTTTAGAGTTTATTCGTCTTCGGAAAGTACTACAAGCTGCTAGCTTATACGTACATTTATACTTCTTTATTAGCACAGCTAGAGAGAGAGAGAGAAAACCTTCTTCAATTGTGAGTTAGCAGGACCATCAATAATATCGATCGATCGCATTGTTAAAATTGCATCGGAAAAGCCAGTGGTGATCTTCAGCAAGAGCTCGTGCTGCATGTGCCATGCAATTACAAGGCTGTTGTACGAGCAAGGAGTGAGCCAGGCAATTTTCGAACTTGCTGAGGACTCGAGAGGAAAGGAAATGGAGTGGGCTCTCACGCGGCTAGGATGCAACCCCTCAGTTCCGGCAGTGTATTCGTGGGCTCTGCTAACACTGTCATGACACTTCATCTCAATGGAAATCTAAAGAAAATGCTCAAAGAAGCCGGAGCTATTTGGCTCTGATTAACATGAATATTACAGATCATTTGCCTAGCTCGATCTATCTAGCTAGCTAACCCTCGGCCCTAGGCGTTCTATGTTTTTTAATAAGGTTAACTCAGCTGATCTCTTTCTTTCCCTCTTAATTGAGTCTTTCCACCACTTTTTGTGTAACTTTTTTGTTTGTGAAACGCTTTGGAACAGACCAACCGGTAATGGGAGAAAAACAGCCTTCCAATAACACAAAGACACGTAAGAAAATTAGAAAAATACACAATGCATAAATCCACACATGATTAAAACCCACGAATGAAAAGAGCACGGTCTCCTCCCTCCAACTTCTTCGAATCTTCAATAGCATCTCATTTTCCCAGCAAAACGCAAATCCAATCGCATGTTGTTCATCAATCTGAACAAGAAAACCCACTAACAAAACCCAAACCCAATTGCAACAACCCTTAAAGAAATAGGAAAAAAAATTACAACAAAGAAAATCTCCAAGGCCCTAATGCTCCAGATCTCACATTCGCAACAATCCACCATTACATCTCATTAACAAACAGATTTATGTGGTGATGAACGGCTGAAGGAAAACCCATTAACAAACCCACCATTAAATCCCTTTCTTTATCGGATAAACTGCAAGTTTTTGTGGAGTGTGGTGTTGTGTTCATCAATTTATGTGATGACGAACGGCTGAAGGAAAACCGAAAGTGGAAGATGAAAGGTGCCGGCGACTTAGTCGTAGTTGATGCCAATGAAGGAATGGGAATCTGTAACCTAGAAAGAAAAATCACTAGACATTGAAAAAAATAAATCAATCAACCAGAAAAAAATTAGAACGAAAGTCGATGAAGGAGGAACATGGGGATGCTTCGGTGGGCTACTGCACGAGGAAGGGATTTCACGTGTGGACAGGTACATCGTATATGAAATGGAAGAGCTATGTGGAAGTTTTTAGATGGAGGGTTGTTATTTTAAAAAGAACAGACTGACCGGTGATAAGATATTCTCTTTTTGTTTCTACCTATAACTAATAATATCTGGCGGCTCCTTAGGAACAATTAATGTCATGATCATGTGGCAAATAAATATATATATATATATATATATAGAGTACTCTCATGCGTATGTACTTAGTTCTATACTTAAAATCTCTAAATTTTAAGGAAAAATATAGTTACAAGCACAATTATGTATTAATTTGTGCATTAATATGATGTGATTGGTCAAAAAATAAATTTTATTAAAAATAATGTTAATTTAAATTTTAAATATGAATAAATCAATATTAGTACACAGATTAATGCGCGACTATACTTATATATAGCAAAACTCAAATTTTAATAACACACTACTACTTTAAAATTGGCCGGCCAGCAGTACTTTTACTATATTTAATTAATACTACTTGTATTAAGAATGGCTTTTGTTTCCTTTCAAAACTTCATCGAATTTCACATTTTCATTCCCTTAATTACATGCTCTGGTTCATGATCAAGCACATGCAGGATCAAAGGCATATATATATACACTAGTGGAGGCCAAACGTGCAGAGCACGTTTGCTTAGTTGTGTTTTTGATTGTCTTATATAAAAATTTATTCAGAGCAAATTTAAATAAAAAAATAAAAATATAAACAGAATTTTGTTTTTTTGTTTTTGATAATCATTGTAGTTCTCGGCCATATTGCACAGGGCCAATAGAGAGAACATTGAAATTTTTGTATTATTGCTGATTGAATATTTTTGAATCTGTAGCAAGTTGAATCATCCACTATTTTTTTGAAACTTGTACTGCAACAGTCTCAATAAACGGCAGATGCTCCTATATGTTAAATATTTAATGAGATTAGAGAATGAATAAATGTGTAAATAATTAATTTACAAAAAAAGAAAAATAAAAAAAATAATTAGTATGCTTCTATATGTTATATATTTAATGGGATTAGAGAATGAATAAATGTGTAAATAATTAATTTACAAAAAAAGTAAAATAAGAAAATAATTAATTTTTAATTATAATTTAAAGTTGAAATGTTTCATGCATAGTATAGAAACTGTAAGAATGAAAAAATTTATTTTATGAATTTTAAGTTGTGAAATTTATTTTGATGTGTTTTCTTGGTATTAATTTCTTTTTTGCATTTAAATTGATCTTTACTTTAAATTAGTTTAATGTTGGACTTTAATTATTTTATTTTATTAATATTGAGTTGTGTTTTTATTTGGCTCTTTTTTTTTTTTTTATTATGCATTTTTCTTTTGTTAAACTCTTCTATTTTTGAACTGGGCCTGTTTGAGTGTATTTTATTTTTCTTTTGGACTCAGCCCAACTCGTGAGTCTTCAACCCAGCCCAACCCGTGAGCCTTCAACCCAGTCCACTAAATTGCTGTTAGATTTCCCTTCATTTTGGGCCCAATCCCATTCGAAAACCCAGCCTAGCCCGTGAGCCATGAAACCAAGCTCTCTCTCCTTGGCAATACGGCGTCGTTTGGCATGCCTTAGGGCTTCTTCTTCTTTTCTTTCTTTCCTTCTCAACGCCGTTCTCTTTCCTTCTCAACATCGTTCACTTCCCTTCTTCTTCTTCCTTTAGTTGTCGTAGCTCTCTTCCACCATTCTTCAAATGGTAATTTCTACCTTTCACTTCTCCTTGTTTTGGTTCTATAATTTTATGCACAATCGATTAAATCTTTTCTCAGTTTTTGCATTTTCATTTTGCTATGTTTATATTTTCTGCAGGTCGGCCAAAGCCTCATTTCGCACCTTCTTTCCTCTTCTTTGTTGTCTTACATAGTTCTTGTTATTGTGGTGTAAAAACTTTGCTTTTTCTCTTGTTTTTTCCCTTGAATTGCAATCTGTTTGGCTCCTGAAATTGTGCTTTGTTTTGCCTCCAAACATGAAGCTTGAGACCTGGTCTGGAGGACGTGGAGGTCGGGAAGCTGAATGGCTCTTTTATGATGCTGCACATGAGCTCTTTTACGATGAAAATTCCAAATGCCCACCAATCAACGGCGTTCCCGTGCGATCCACCGGACGCGACCTCTAGTGCCACGTATTTGTGGATTTTGATGAATGAGCATGATCGGGCGTCTATCAGCTTAGCCACGAAAAGCCGGTTGGAGGTTAGAGTTCATGGGGTTGATGGAGCTGGGGAGGAAGATGGGGATTCGACCGCTGCGATCGCACCAAAACAGCTATGTTTTGTAAGGAATGTAAACGGAGCAGTGCCTAAATCTTCTATGTACACGGAAACAAAAACAGAATTAGAATTTTCTGTTCATTCCTGTAGGAATGTGATAGATATTTATTATTATAGATAGATATAGAATAATGCTAGTCAGCCGTTCAAAGTTTACCATTCGGCATATTTAAGTGTAAAATTTGTTTATTTTCTTATAAATATTTTTTAACATCTTTAGTCATTAAAAAAAATATATAATTTCACTAATAATATTTTTTAATAATTAAGAAAAATTAAATGTAATAAAATATTCGATAACTTTGAATAATAAATCTACAAACTGACGTAGCTAGATGCAGTACGCAGATTATAAGTTACTTTTAGTGAAAAATAGGTCCAACGGATCAAAAATTACATCAATTTATAGATTTATTTTTGTGTAATCTCTTTACATATGTAATTATTATCTTTAATTTTTGTTTGGTTACACAGTTTAGATAAGATGAGATGAGATGTTTTGTTAAAAATTAAATAAAATATTATTATAATATAATTTTTTAATATTAATCTTGTTTTTAAATTTAAAAAAATTAGATTATTTATTATATTTTATATAAAAATATAAAATAAATTATAATAAATAAATGAGAGGGGATAATTTGATATTTAGTAACGAAACCAAATCTTAAATAGTCGAGTATTTTATATATATATATTCACGTAAAGGTTCTCCGGCGGTGTGCATGTGAGGACTGACAGAAGACAATTGCAGAATAATTACTACAATTAATGGCCTACAAAAATAATTAAGCATTTATATATATACTAGGTGAATGCACGTTTGCTTAGTTTATATTTAATTTTTTTAGTTAATAATTAATTTTTTATTAATAAAGATGTAATATTTTTGGTTAATTAAATAACCAATAATGTAATGTTTATGTAATTGAGATAAATAAATAAACATTGTGATATATTAAAAAAGAAGAGCATTAATAGAATCTATAGCATGGTCCTATAAATAAACATTGCTCATAATTCTATAAAATCTGTTTGAGATCATTTTGATTCTAACATGACGATTTAGCATTTTTCTCATCTTGCACCGCTTCAATAAAAAGGACATTAAACTGCTTATATCTTTTCTCCTTAAATTTATCTAGATCTGCATAAACTTGAATTTTCTAAATTTTTTTTTGATAATTTCTCCGCAACGCTTTTAACATGCGGTCGATTTTCCTACAAAATAAATTTTGAATAACTTTACATAATTAATAAAAAAAACCCCCAATTTTTTTTTGTAATTATAAAAATATATAAAAAATAAAATTTTTTATCTTTTTGTAAAAAATCATATTTTTTTTATTAAAAACCTTGTCTCATCTTTTTGTAAAAAATCATATTTGTTTTTGGTAAAAATAGCTTTACATAAAAATAAAATTCTTTTTCTGATATTGAAAAGATATAAAAAAAAGTGTGATAAAAATTATGATAATTAAAATGAAAATGTATTTATTTGATTATGAAATAAAATATAACCAGTAGATTTGTGAAATATGATAAAAAAAAAAATATTCTAAAGGAATAATAAAAAAGTTAAAAATAAATAAAAATTTTTTATTATATAAAACTTAAATAAATAATATAAAGTGGCATTAAGATTTTAACGAGATAGGTGAAAGAAAAAAAAATATTATATAAAATTTGAGTTAGGAGTGCCAACTAAACAGTTGTAAAGTTTCAAATTTGTCATTTTCAAAGAGCAATTTATTGTTTACAGCTTGCATTATGTGACGGTGGCAGGGATATTTTTCCTAATCAGTTTTACACCACATAAATTCTTTTCTTCAATTCTGATTCTCCTTCCCCCCTCTCTCTCTCTCTCTCTCTCTCTCTCTCTCTCTCTCTCTCTCTCTCTCTCTCTCTCTCTCTCTCTCTCTCTCTCTCTCTCTCTAAATTAACTTCATCTTCCGTCTTGATCTCTCGTAGGCATGTCTCACCGGGGGAGGGGGGTAAGCTTAAGCTTTCACTGCAGGTTTTCATTTCATTTTCTTTGTTCGTTTTGCTTCATTTTGTTTTTGCAAACATTTCCTTTAGATCTAACGTTTCAATGCTTTATTTTTAAGTATTATTATTAAGAGTTGCGTGCATGTAAATCCGAGATAGATCTTATTCTATTGTACTTCGGAGTAACTTTCTTTAAAGTTCAGTGTTTCTACTGAGTCAGACTTTCTGATTCCTTGACTTGAAAGGTTGTTAGATTTGATTTGAATGCCAGTAGTTATGCTGTGTTTAGTTACGTGCAAATGGGGGACGAGATATATATTTCAATGGTGCTTTTACTGGAGAGGTTAGGTATTTGTAGATCTCATTTATCATCTCTGTTTTGATGCACTGATTGGAAGATTGGTATGTATAACTGTTTTATTTTGAATATCCATGTATGGCAAATGTTAAGAGTGTAGTGATTAATCATTGTTGTTGTTTGTATTATTGAATGAGCTAAATATAAATGAATTTTCTCTATTGGAGTTTAGTTTCCACGTTTCATTAATAACGCTTGACTATAGATTATGGGTTTTTGTTTCATGCACCTGTCCAAAAGAGGGAAAAGAAAAATTATAGAAAGATGAAAATATATAAGGGCGTGTCTTTTGTAAGTGCAAGACTCTATTTTATTTAATGAGGTTTCAGATCTGTTGATGAGTTTCTTGTATAAATATAAATATCTTCTTATTATTGCTTGACTATAGGGATTAGGTTTTATTTGTTTTAGAGATTTTGTTGCCTTTTAAATGATTTTATTTTATTTTGTGTGCTTGAAGTATGTTATCCATATTTGCATATGTTACTGGTTTTTTAGTTCATGACTGGAGCAATATAAACTGTGAAATATATTTTAATGTACAATCTACATTGTTCTGCCTCCATGAGTGTATTGATTTTCTATTGAGTTCTTTGTTTTCTGGGATTTTGGTCAAACTTGGATTGGAGTAACATGTATTATATTCTGGCATGGAGACAAGGAACATGAGGGGTAGCTTGCAAAGAAATTACCTACTAAATTAGTGGTCGGCCAAGCGATTTTATTGTAAAAGAATGAAGTTCTTGTTCTGAGGTTTCTAAAGCAATTATTATTTTTTATTAGATGCCTACAAATTATTTGAGTACTATTTTTTTTAGTTTATAGAAGAGAGATTCTTTAGCCATGAGTTGCTTTTATGCCTTAATTCTAAATGCTAAGATAATAAGACCTCATTTTGTTAACCTGCTCTATTAATTGCGATCATATGAGTTGTTTTTATTCATCATATCTAATTTCTTTAATAGATATATTATACAGTTTTTAGTTGCTTTCAATTTTCGTGGATTTTTGTCTGTCTAATTATGTGAAGAGTTTTGAACTGTATAATTATAAGACACTGATGTAATTATATGCTAGAAAATTTGTACAGGAAAACATCTGTGATCATATATGCTCATGTATTATATATGCTTATGTTAGAAAATTTGTGGCTTTATTTGGATTGATGTTTTTATTATTAAGTCAAAGACAAATAAGTTATTAAAAGGCAATAATCTAATATCATAAAACTTAGAGATTGATGTAATGCATAGATAGATTATATATAATATAAACACACAAAAGGCAGTAAAAATGACATTTTTAATGTACCTTAAAACCTTTGCACTACCGCACTGCTTTACCACACCTGATTTCAGAGAGAGAGATCATAGATAAGTTTTCTGAATTGAGTTTTGTAATAGGTTTCTGAATCAGTTAGTTCATTTCTTAAAAATATAAGAAAAAAACATATGTAATACATAGATAAACCTATACTATAAACACACAAAAGAAAGTTAGACTCACTTTTCAATCTTCTTTCAAACCAAGGAAACCGTAACACTAATGCACTGAAAGTAATAGAAGGTATCAGTTACTTTTCAACTGTTGGCACCACTGAACTGAAAGTAATAGAAAGGTTTTATTAAACCTCTTTCAATGTCTCTTTGGTTCCTACGAAATATGACTCTTGGTATTCAAACTTTGAATATGACTACTGTAATGCTTGGCCATTCGGCTGCCTCATCAAGTGATTAAAAATTATTAATTTCTCCCTGCCTACACACAGACATAAAAAGTAACTTATTATAAATTATAAGTTATACTACATATTATAAAAACTTATTATAAATTTCTATTACATGTGATTAAAATCTGCCTCTACAGATTTATAACTTATATTTTCTCTTTGGTTGTAGCTTCCATTCCAATGCATGGACAATATTTACAAATTCAATTGCTGGCATACATACAGAAGGGAAAACATAAGAGGAAATGGGACTGTAATTTTTCCAAATTATAACTAATTATAATATTTTGCCATTAAATTTGGCACTATTTTTCTTCAAAATTTTGAGTTATTATATAATGGAATTCAAACAGACAACACAATTGGCCACCAACGGGTGTACTGCTATTTAATGGAATTGAAACAAACAATATAAATGGCCACAAACGGTGGCTTAACTGCTATTTAACGGGAATAATAAAAGTAACAGTAAAACAAGATTTTCCGTTTAAAACAACAAATTCCGTTTCATACACTCTTTTTATATATAAAAGATATATTACGCAACTATTTTCTTGTTAGTGTTGTGGGGATCTTGGGGAGGGGGTTTCATCGGGATGATGGCCTTGCACAATATTTATGATCATACGATATTCCAATAACACGATCCCGTGTTTATTAATTACTAATCTAGAAATATTGCTCTCGAGAATATAATTAATTTAGATCAATTTAAGAAGTACTGCTATATATATATATTACTAATTAATTAAAGCTCCTATTTTAAAAATATATAATAAATTGTCCTATATATATATGAAAAAATTTATTTGTAAGCATAATTGTGCACTAACATGTGCATCAATCTAGTATGATTGGTGAAAAAGTATATTTTATTAAAAATAGTGCTAATTTAAATTTTAAATATGAAGGAATCAGTATTGGTATGCAGATTAGTACATAACTTTACTTGTATGTAGTAAAACTCTATATATATATATGATTGATCCACCATCTCCCTTGTTACTAAACAAAGTGCATGATTCCTTGCACGAATATTGCGTCCTTCTAAGCATCACAATAGCTTGTCCTTAGCTTTTGAGACAAGCATCTCGAATTTATAGGCTACCCTAACTAGTGAAGCTTTTCTCTTGCTTCTTCCCCCTTTTTTTTAATTAAATTTCTCAAATGCATTGACCTTTTCTGATCTCTGGTAAACATTGTTTTCATTGGAAAATCAGAAACCTCATTTGGAAACCATACTACTTCAAATGATCTATTGCATAGAGCTTTTTAATACCATGATATGGAGGCTTATATGCTCTCCCGAGAAATCCCTTACTCATCATTATTATCTGTTACATGCACTTGGCCAAGGCTAGCTAGCTAGTTGGAATAACAAAGTATTAAGCCCTAATTAGATAGTAAATGTATCTCATTTCATCATTACAAATTTTTTAAATTTCTACACAAAATATAATAAATAATTAAATATTTTTAAAATTTAAAATAATTATAATATTAAAAAATAATATTTTATTCAACTTTCATCTCAATTCATTTTATTTAAACTCACTATCCAAACGACACTTTAATGTTGGTTGCGAATTCAAGATTTCAATTTCTAATTTTGACTACACACATGAAGAGGTACTTTAATTAGCTAGGTTATACAACTCGTTGCAATTCACTACAATAAAAAAGAGATTTTGGGACGATTTTGATTTGGGACGAAATGAAAATCGTCCCAAAAAGTTAGATTTTGGAATTAGAATTTCGTTCTTAAAAAATGATGGAATGTCCAGACCGTTTGAATGCATTCGAACGGTCTAGTTAGGGATGAAATATTTTGTCCCAAATTAGTTAATCGTTCGAACACTAAAGATTCACCATTCAAACATATAAATTGTATCGTTCGAACGTAATTTTGACGCGTTAAGTAAATTTTTTTTAGAGGGAAATTGATGCATCGTTCGAACGTTAAAGTTTAACCGTTCGAATGATACATCAGCACGGTTCAAACATCATTTGAAGGGGTCGAATGGTGACCAGGGTTTTTTTTTTTTTTTTGCAAAATTATATTTATATTAATTAGTAAATATAAGAAATTGGTTAATTAAATAATAGGAATAATATAAATTAATAATTAGTTTAGAAAATATAAAATAATATTATTTCATAGTTAAATACTGAATTTACAAAATACAAAATATTGTCCATACTTAAAACAAAAACTAAATAAATAAAAAAGATAGAAGGTACTAATTAAGACCCAAGTCTTTGCACACTTCCTCGACTGCAGTTATACGTTCTTCTATTTGTGTCAGTCGAGTACTAATGGTGACCTGAGTCGCAGACATGGCATCAATTTGTGTACGAAGCACAGACACAGCAGAATGGATCTCCATATGCACTGCATCAATCACTGCTGATGTCTATTCACTGATCGCTGCATGCACAATCTCGGCCATCTCCTCATGAGTAACATTGTTTACTGATGCCTAGGCCTATGTGGATGTCCCAGCAGCTGATACTTCATGATCTCCCGGCTCTGCATCTCTCTGAGGATCAACCGGTTCTGGAACATGTCCACGAAGACGCAGTCTCGAGTGTCCCGTGCTGCGTGAGAGGGTGGTGCTGTTTCTTGGTCCCATCGGCTCCTGTTTACGCTCGGCAACATCAGACACAACACCAGCAAACAGAAGAAATCGGGTGATCAGGATCTCGAATGGCAGTATATTCATCGAAATGTACCGAGACTCTGATCGAATCTTATCGAATATCTACCCCACCAAGTCGATAGGAATGCCACGAGCGACCCATATCATAAATTTCTTCTGATCAATGCCAACATTTGTCTTGTGCTGCCAATGATCAATGTTGTTGGTAATTATCAAATTCAAAATCTTGAAGAAAGAAGATAAATCTACCTGTTTGATGCTTTTCATCCCATCATACGGTGGAGCATCTGGACCAACAACCAAATCCCTCACCTCATGATCAGCAAGTGTATCGACCTCATCAATATGCCTCCTCCTCGGCTGACGGATCAGACTCTCTAGACACTACATTCGGATATGCATCTGGCAGCCTAGGAATACCGAGATGCTTAGCAAGTAGTACCCGTGAAAATACAACGTGTACTTCTTGGACGGAGATCTTGTAGGCCCCTTCGTCATCGAGGCTAGCACTACCGAACTCTCTATAAAACTCAGCAACAATGTCAATATAAGAGACTGGCTCCCATGCTTCCTCCCGTGCGTCTAGGATAGGTCCCCAACCACAATCATTGAAGACTGCTAGCAGTGAATGACCCTCCCAGACAAGACTCTGGAAATAAAAAATCTTCACTGGTCGCTCCAGTGAAACAGTCCTCTCCCTGACCGGACCACTACTAGTCTTACCAGGATAACATCGCTTACATCCCGCCCTAGAAGAAGACATTATAATCAACCTGAAATTTACAATTAAAAATTAGATACACAACATTAACAATAAAAATACATTAAATAATAATTCACAGTACACATCAAGGAATAACAATTTAATAAAGTGAGACATTGTAAACAAAATAACTTTTAATAAATAATATCACTTTATTTAATATTAATGTGATTAATATTAATAGAAACATTAATATTAAATTTTATATTTTTAAATTATGGCATTAATTGTATTATAATATAGAAATTATTTTTAATTAAAATTGATTGGAACTATAATATGGAAAAAAAATAATTAATAAATATTACTAAAATCTTTTATACCGTTCGAATGTATAAAATAGTACTCGAATGGTAAAACTATACATTTGAACGTGTAAAACAACGTTCGAATGTATAACGTTTACCGTTCTAACACCCAACATAGAGATCGAACGGTTTATGTAATGTTCGAACGTTTATATAAACGGTCAAACGGGTTACCACTTGGCCACAACGTTTGACCGTCTAAAACAACGTCCAAACGTTTGAATACCGTTCGAACGATATTTATATGAACGGTCGAATGGTTGCATTGTTTTGGGATGAACGTTTGAACGCCTAAACAAATGTTCAACCTGTTAATGAATACCGTTCGAACGTTGTTTATAGCGTTCGAAAGGTATTCGAATCGATTTGGGAGTCCAGATCGAGTCGACTCAGCCATTGAAATCCATGGAATCATTCGATTTCATGGATTTTTCATCCAAATAAATTAAATAGAAACCTAAATAAACATTCATACAAAGGATTAAAGCAAATCTACGGTGAGTATTGATGGATAAATCGGTTTATCCTAATTCAAACAAATAATCCATCAAAACCTAAATCTAAATGGTAAATAGCTTTGAAAAAGAATAATACCGGTGCGTAGATCGATTGGCACCGAGTGGGTAATGTTTACAACGGAGAAGACGTCGTTGAACGGCGGAGATCGACGGTTAACGGTGGAGAACATTAGAAATGCACATGTTTGGCTTTTGTGAAAATGACGTGCGCAGCAACTTATATATGCAATACCGTTCGAACATTATTAGCTTACATCGAACGTATTAACTGTAATTACGGTTATTATTTAAAGATGGTATTTTTATCATTATAATTTTTCATGATTACTATATTTATTATTTATAATATAGTATATAGTATATTTTCATTTAATAGATTATATTATATTATATTGTATATAGTATAAGTTATATGATGTAGTATAATGTAGTATAATATAGTATAATATATAAAGCTCTCTATATAATAATATTATATAACATATAATAGTGTTATAGTAAATGCATGTTATGACTTGTTTAGTATACTAACATATTATATTTTAGTTATAAGCTAATTAACTAACACTCTCTATTCTACCACTATAGATGACACTATATGTGATAGTATATATATGTTATATATAGTTTAATATATTAACATATTAAAATATATTATAATATTTGATTATAATATATAATCAAGCATATATGTTATAGCTACTGATGTTAAGTTGTTCATTAAATCAAATTAAACAATCTTATGCCAAGTTTATTCATTCCTTCTTGAGGCCAAAGAGACTCTGCAGTGAAGTGCAGTCTCCGAGATAAGATATGCATTTTTTTAAGATAATTCTTAATCATTGTCTCCGAGATAAGAAGCTTGTAAGCATTTCCTCCGTCTTATTTATCAATTTAACATTATTATTTTACTTGACATCTCGAATTTGAAAAACTAATCAGATAAAAAATGGTTCATTTCGATTACAGTTTGATTCCACTGTATGATGGTGATCTCTTCGTAATTGATATATTAGGGGCCTTTCTAATTTATTTATTTATTTTTTAATTTCAGACTGTAAAGCTCTTGTTTAGTGCTATAATGCATGAAACTGACATTGTCAATGACCAATATCAGTATGAACATAAAATGTCTTAGGTTTTGTACTCCTAGAAAGAAATGCACTTTAATTTGATTCAGTTTGGTTTGAAACTTTTAGAGGACATCAGTAGCTATAATCTAGTGCAACTCTAATTTTTAATCGAATAAAAAAAGTACACTGACCAAGGGTGTGAAAATCGTTCAAACACTTATTATTCTGCGTTTAAACGTTTTTGTACCCGGGATATTAACGTTTGAACGTAATATTTGACGTTCGAACGTTAAAATCACGGGGAAAAACTTTCCCGCAAAATAATTTCATGTTCGAACGGTTAGTAAGTGACCTTTCGAACGTAAATGTTCTACATTTAAACAACATAATCTCACAATATCGCACTCGTCTCACCGCTCCCAGTATCGCTCCCAGTTCATTTCCTTCCAACCAGCGCCATTCTCTCTCAATCCAGCCCCCAAATATTAATAGCTTTCATTCATCTCTTATATTTTCGGATTAAGAGGTTATTTTTACTGTTTTTTGAAGAGCTTTTTCAAGGTTTCAGGCATTATATATGCTCTTGCAATTTCATCTATCAAAACCAAGTATTTATGCTATGTTTGACTCATTTTGGTTTGAATATGAGTGTTTTCATTCGCTGCACTGAGTTTGTGATATCGTATGCTTTCGTTTGATGTAATGAGTAGCATATATGTTGGGGTTTTCGGAGGTTGAAGACAACTGGAATCTGTTCTAGACCCGTTCGAATGGTACACGTTTACCGTTCGAACGTTAATGTTACGTTCGAATGGTTATGTTCACCATTTGAACGTTATGTTGGTTAGTATTAAAATGTTAATTACAAATTAGAATAGTACTAAATCTTTAAATCTATCAATTTCAATATTAATTAAACTACAAATAATTAAGATTCAATAATACTTAAATACTTAATCTTTAAATTAAGTATATGAATTTAGTTTAAAATACAAATAATTAAGATTTAATAATACTTAAATACTTAACTATTGAAATTCATAAAATTAATTTTATTTAAAAAACAAATATTCTAGATTTAATAATACTTAAATACTAAATATTTAAATTAATAAAATTAAAGTTATGTTTTAAAATACAAATAGTTAAGATTTAATAATACGTAAATACTTAACATTTAAATTAATGAATTGAAGGTTAATTAAAATACAAAAATATTATAGATTTAATAATACTTAAATACTAACTATTTAAATTAATAAAATTAAAGTTTGTAATTAAAATAGAAATAGTTAAGATTTAATCATATTTAAATAATAACTATTTAAATTAATAAAATTAAAGTTTGGAATTAAAATACAAATAGTTAAGATTTAATAATACTTAAATACTAAATATTTAATTTAATCAATTGACTTTTGATTAGCATATATTGCATTGTTTGTATGATACATGTTAACATATCTTATATTGCTTGTTCATCAAAATAAAACTTAAACCCGTTCGAGAGTTATCAATCTAGATGAATTGAAAGATTGATAATTCTTGAATTGTCCAGAGTGGACATTTTGAAATTGTAAGATCATTCTCGCAAATTATCGATCTATATCTGTTATACGTCCAACATTAAGATTTTGGTAAATTCATTCATCCCTTGTTCTCTGGATATGCATATTTGATGATGGTGTATGGACGTGTTAATCGTTGGTGCACACAACCAGACGAGCATATTTGGAGAACTATGGGGAGATGCTGCCGAAATTTTGTTGGACGTGACAGATTATAGAGGATAGGTTTACGACTAGGATCTTACAATTCCGAATGGGATAGGACCAATTACCCGGTATAAGGTGGCATACTCCTTGATTGATACATGATACATGTTTGTTTGTTGATGCACACGTGATTGTTTGTAATGAAGAGAGTCAGCATGGATAAGAGTTGGATGCGAGTTAGTAATCGATTGATTGGGTAAAAATTATAACGTATATGCAGAAGGTGTTAAGAAATTTTTAAAGTTTGCATTGGGTATATGTGCTAGTGATGGGCGTATTAGATGTCCATGTAAAGAATATAGGAATTTGCACTCTCATAAGATAAACTTGGTGAGAGAGCATTTGTTTGTGAAAGGTATTGACAAGAGTTATACTGATTGGGTCTTACACGACGAACCATATCTAACTTCATTCGAGGTTCCACATGAAGAATAAGAGATCGATGAAGATGTATAACTAGATGTTGTTGGAGATGAATATGATAAATTCATAGCAGTTAAATTTAAAATATAAAGTCTATCGTTTTCATAATCAAACCCTTCTTCTTCCTTTTTGACATTTACTCCATCAACTACTTTTGTTGGAATATAAAGTCCATTTACAATACATTTCCATATTTCTCTACCTTGAGCCTGAAGAAATATTCTCATTCTAACTTTCCAGAATGAGTAATTATCTCCACAAAAGAGTGGAGGCCGACTGCTAGATTGACTTTCACCAAATGAAGCTGCAATGTTAGTCATAAGATCTTAACTTAAAAGATAGTTAATCTTATAATAAATCTCTTAGCTCTGATACCAATTGTTGTCCAGATGACTAACATAAGAGAGGGAGTGAATTGAATTGTATTTAAAAAAATTAACAATTATAAATCAAATATACAATATAAAATATAAATAAAATACGAAACAGTAATAAATATAAATAGTAAGGGTAAGAGAGAAGCAAACTCAGTATGTTAACGAGGTTCGGCCCCACTGCCTACGTCCTCGCCTCAGGCTACCCCTTGAGGATCCCCAAATTCACTATTCAACCTCCTTCAGGTAGAAATAAAAACCTATTACACCTTTGAACAACACCGCTACAAAGGATCCATGTAGAACACCCTCTACACTTGTAATCACCTTACACGTGGTGATTTAACTATTCCCCGTGTAGAACACTTTCTACACGCACAAGGGTTATACACACCCTTTTACTGATACAAGAGCTGATAGTGGGTAGGTTATCAGAAAACACTCCTCAATGAGTGAAATAAGAACAATACAGCGCAAACTATATTTCTCAAAATGAATAATGATTAAGGCTTAATGCTTAGAGAATAGAGAATGAAAGCTTAGAGAAGAGAGAATGAAAGTTTTGAATGAATGTTGTATGCTCTTGGTGTTGTAAATGTGAAGCTCTTAAATGATCTATTTATAGGCATATGAGACTTCATATTCAAATTTAAAAAGATTTACATGTCAAAGACAACATCATTCACTTTTTCAAAAAATTCAAACCTAATCTTTTACTTTTGGCATATGACAAAATGAGCACACTTTCCTTTTCAAAAAAATTCAAATCTAATTTTTTACTTTTTGCATATGACAAAAGGAGCACACTTTCCTTTTCAAAAAATGCAAACCTAATTTTTTACTTTTTGTATATGACAAAAGGAGCACACTTTACTTTTCAAATTTTTCAAACAAAATCATCTACCTTTTGTATAAGTCTAAAAAAGCATCAATCACTTTTAAAAATATTCAAATAAAATATGCATATGTGAAAGATGATAATCAATTATTTTTAATATTTTCAAAGTTTAACCCTTTAATCAAGGTATGCACATGTGAAAGATGACAATCAATCATCTTTCAAAATTTTCAAATTTAATTTTCAAAATATTCATGCACATGTGGAAAATGTATTTTAATGCTTTATGATAAAATATTAATTTTGAGTCTTAATCCTAATTTCAAATTTTTAAGAAATTTACAACATTACTCTATAATTTTAATGTGAACTTGTTCCCTTCTTACTCATGTTTGTTTCCTTGATGTTCTTGACTCCATTGTATAGACAACTTGAGTTTGAGACTTCTTTATTCTTTGAATTCATTTGTTATCATCAAAATCCATGTGTAAATATATAATTACACAAAACTTGAAATTTTAGGTTCAACAACACCTATATTACAACGATTATATATGTCACGTGCAACGGCTGCAGATATGATATGGCACTCATCAACCATAGTTAGGAACAATGATATTTTATCACATCCTGCTGACTCCCAGGTGTGGAAGGAATTTGATAAGGAACACCCATGGTTTGCTGAAGAACCGCATAATGTGCGACTTGGGTTGGCAACAAATGGATTTAATCCGTTTGGGAACATGAGTACTAGTCATAGTACTTGGCTAGTTGTACTTATGCCGTATAATCTACCACCGTGGAAGTGTATGAAAGATCCATATTTTATGATGAGTTTGCTCATTCCAGGTCTGAGATCATCGAAAAATGATATAGACATACACTTATAGCCATTGATTGTAGAATTAAAATATTTGTGGGAGAATGAGGTTGTCACATTTAATTCATCAACATGCAAGTCGTTCAAGATGCATGTTGCCGTGTTATGGACAATAAATGATTTTTCAGCTTACGGAAACTTGTCAGGTTGGAGTACTAAGAGGAAAATGGCATGTCCAACTTATAACAAACATACTAAATCTGAATGGCTCACTTACGGGAGGAAATTATGTTTCATGGGTCATCGTTGATTTCTACCTGGTGACCATAGATGGCGGAGAAATTCACAAATGTTTGATGGTACTGTTGAATGGGGCCAACCTCCATCATATTTGTCTGGTGAAGATGTACTTGCATAATTTATAGATGTTGGTTGTAATGAATTTGGTAAAAAACATTGAAAGAGAAAACGAGCTACATTTGAGTTGAATTGGACTAAGAAGAGTATATTTTTCAATCTTCCATACTGGTCAAAGTTAAAATTACAGCATAGTCTTGATATTATGCATATTGAAAAAAATATATGCAAATCTGTATTGGAAACATTGATGTTAATTGAAGGAAAAACGAAGGATACATTAAACTCAAGGAAGGATTTGAAGCGGTTGGGAATGAGACCGGAAATGCAATTGTAAGAAAATGGTCCGTCCATTTACATGCCGATTGGGTGGTATACATTGTCAAGGAATGAAAGGGATACTTTTTGTGAATGGATAATGAAAATTAAATTACTGGAAGGTTATGCCTCGAATTTGACAATGTGTGTGCGAACAAATGACTGGAAAATAACTGGGTTAAAAAGTCATGATTGTCATGTCCTTTTGCAACGTATATTGCCTATTGGTATCCGTGGGTACTTGATTAGAGACGTGCGCATGGCTTTGACTGAGTTGGATTTATTTTTCAAAGACTTATTTGTTAGGACATTAAATATAGAAGCTTTGGATCGAATGGAATGGAAAATTCTCATAATATTGTGTAAGCTAGAAAGTATTTACCCACCGTCATTTTTTAATGTCATGGTTCACCTAGCCGTCCATTTGCCACGTGAGGCTCGACTTGCAGGACCAGTTTAGTATAGATGGATGTATCCCATTGAACGATTCCTTGGAAAGTTAAAACGTATAGTTAGTAACAAGGCTCGTCCAGAAGGATCAATTGCAGAAGCATATATTGATGATGAATGACATACATTCTGTTCCAAATATTTCCACGAAGTTGACACTAGGTTTGATTGGTCGGAAAGAAATTTTCACGTTGACCGAGCAAGACAATGAAATATGTTTTCTGTGTTTTCCCAACAAGTGCATCCACTTGGTGCAGTGCGTGATTATGACTTATGTGGAAGAGAGTTTGAGAAAGTTCAGTGGTACGTGTTGAACAATTGCCCTGAGATAGAGAATTACTTGAAGTAAGTTCTAATCTTTTCTTAATTTAATATTTGCTCATTTACTTTTGCAAAATTCTAAGAATATAAAATACATGTGGTAATCATCAATTTCAGTGATCATATTAACATGCTCAAGGAACTAGGAGTAAATGATATAAACCATAAACATGAAGAGGAGTTCCCAAGATGGTTTGAACAAAGGGTAATGACATTACATATGCTTTACTCATCCAACAGTTCAGAAATATTGATTATTTTTTTATTGATATAATAGAAACTTTACTCAATATGTAGGTTGTACATATGCATGTGAATAATCTAAGCGATATATCAGATGAATTATATGCATTAGCGCATGGCCCATCGCATGTGGTAATCATCAATTTCAGTGATCATATTAACATGCTCAAGGAATTAAGAGTAAATAATATAGAGCAGAAACATGAAGAGGAGTTCTTGAGATGGTTTGAACAACGGGTAATGACATTATATATGTTTTACTCATCTAATAGTTCAGAAAATATTGATTGTTTTTTTATTGATAAAATAGAAGCTTTACTCAATTTGTAGGTTGTACAAATGCATGCGAATAATCCAAACGATATATCAGATGAATTGTATGGATTAGCACATGGCCCATTGCATGTGGTAATCATTAATTTCAGTGATCATATTAACATGATCAAGGAACTAGGAGTAAATGATATAGAGCAGAAACATGAAGAGGAGTTCCCGAGATGGTTTGAACAACGGGTAATGACATTACATATACTTTACTTATCCAATAGTTCAGAAAATATTGATTTTTTTTTATTGATATAATAGAAGCTTTACTCAATATGTAGGTTGTACAAATGCATGCGAATAAGTCAAACGATAATTAGCGTATGGCCCATCGAAACACGCTACAAGATATTCTGCATGTATTTCTCGGGGAAGTAGGTATCACACAATAGATCGAGATTATTATAGGAAAACACAAAATAGTGGTATCCTAGTTGAGGGAAGTCATGATGGAGAAAATATTGATTTCTATGGAGTGATTGTTGATATAATTGGAATAAAATATTTGGAGGAGCTTGCAGTGTATCTGTTTAAGTGTGATTGGTGGGATTTAAGCAATCCTCGAACTGGAGTCCGTGATGATGAATATTTTTTGAGTATTAATACATCAAGAAAATGGTACGAGGATGATCCTTTTATATTAACTTCTCAAGCATCTCAAGTATTCTACTTAGATGACCTGAAGTTAGGAAATCAATGGCGAGTAGTACAAAAATATTCTCCAAGAAATATATATGATGTTATCTCTCAGGCGGAAGGGCGAGATGAAGAAGAAAATGATGCCTCTACTCAAGAAGCATACCAAGAGAGTCAACCCGTCTTTAATTTGTTTGTAGATTTGAGCCAGTATGAGATGATTCTATTAAATAGAGAAGATATTGAGGCTGAAATTGTTGATGCGACACTTGAGCAAAATGTTGATTCATCTAAAGTATATACAGATGATGAGACTAAATTGTCAAATGATATTGATACAGATAGTGATTGACGAATTATGTTTTCACATTACGTGATGATGAGCACTATATTACTTAATGAATATTGTATCAGTTTTCTGAAATTATGCCTCCGAGGAGAAAGGAAGTTCGCATCCCATCTTCACCTGTTCCTAGCTCTCCTTCAGACTCACCATTAGAGATTGACTTTATAGAACAAGGTAAAATTCTAATAGTCATAAAAGTTATTAAGTAAGGTTATAATAGAAAATTGATTACAATGTTATATATCATGATAACTTCACAGTACAATCTCGTCAAGGTCGAGGCACTACTAGAGGCGTGATGTTGGAAAAATATCGTAAGGTGCATAAGATCTTTTTTTTTTTTTTTTTGAAAAAGTCAGGACCCCATGTACGAGAGAAGCCCCTATCCCAATTTTATTAAAAAACCCTCACTTTTGGCGGAGGAATACCTTTAATTACAAATCCCACCCAACAAAAAAATCATTTCTCTCTAATAAATGCCATCCCCATCCTATCAAGACGAATTAAACCTCTAAGCCGTGTATACTAAAAATCCATCCCAAAAAAATCTATATTCTCCCCCAAAGTCCCCTTCTTTGCTAAAAAATCTGCAGCCATATTTGCTTCACGAAAAATATGACAAAAACGAGCGTTAATCTCTATGGAAATGTCCCTTATCTCTTCCCAAAAATCCCACAAAAACCAAAGACGACAAATACCGGATGTCAACCAACTCAAGATAACCTTAGAATCAGATTCTACTAAAACGTCATGCAAACCCAAATTTTTACACAACTTCAGCCCATCTAACAAAGCACGACATTCCGCCACTGTATTTGTAGCAACCCCATGATGATGTGCAAAGCCAGCAATACATCTTCCAGAACAATCTCGAATAATACCCCCACCCCCTGCATCTCCTGGATTCACACGAGCCCCACCATCAACATTCAATTTCATCGTACCCCTCCTCGGCAATTCCCATTTAACAAAGGACACATGTTTTTTTTTAATAGGAATAATAGGCACCTGTAACCCTTCCATAACTAGGAAATCATTTCGCTTCGTAACCTGAAAATTCTTCAAATATCTGGACATATTAAAGATCATAACTTTCACTTGTCTAATAATATCATTTACCTGAAATGTAGCCCCTTCCATCCTTACCGAGCACCTAGCTTTCCAAAGACACAAAGAAATAACAATAGGCATCACTCCACGAATCCAACCAGCTTGACTAATTTTTGCAGCTCTCCTCCACCAAAAAACCATCATCCATTTCCAATTTTTGATCTGTGGCAACCTGATTTGACAAATATTAGCAAAATATTTCCAAACCATTTGAGCGTTTAAACCCTCACACATAATATGCTGCAAAGTTTTAGATTTTGACTCTATACAACAGTGGCATTTAGAAGCTAAAGGAATCCCCAACCGCTGAATGACATCATCCATTGGCACTACTCCTCTTTTTAATCTCCAGCAAAGAAAAGACATTTTTTTAGGAATTTTATCAAGCCAAAGCCACCTCCTCCACTCACATAACTCCCCCCGTTCTCTACATATGTCCCAAGCTGATTTTGTTGTGAAGTTGCCATCCCAAGAATTCTTCCAAATAATAGCATCTGCCCTTGGTCTAAGCCTCACATTAGCCACGAAAATCTGCTGCATGATATCCGACGGCACCAGCTGACTTAAAACGTCCAGCTTAGGCCCCCTCTGGTCAAAAACTTCAGCAACCTGCAGGTGCTCACTTCCCACAACCGGACACAAGTCCTTCAACGGACCTCCCCCTAGCCAATTGTCCATCCAGAAATTAATATTCCCAGCCCCTATCAACCATTTAGAATTCAGCAAAATTCTGGGCATCACCTCCATAATCCCCTTCCAAAACCGAGACCCTTTATTCTTACTCATTAAATTATAAACATGGTCCCGGCGAAGATATTTTTCCCGAAAAAAATCTCCCCATAGCGACACCCCTGTAACCAATTTCCATCCAAACTTCATAAAAAGAGATTGCTGCACTTCTACCAAGTCTCTAATTCCAATACCACCCTCTTCCACTAGCTTGCACATCTGATGCCACGCCACCCATTTACGTTTCTTATTTCCCAGCGAAGACCCCCAAAGAAAATCTGAAAAAATCTTGTTAATCATCCCAAAAACTGCCTTGGGCACTTTTACAACCGACAAAATATGAATAAGCATGCTATTTAAAACATACCGTAAAAGCAAAATCTTATCACCAAACGATAACATCTTACTCTTACACCCTGCAAGTTTTTTTTGAATTCTAGCCAAGATGCCATCAAATAAAGAAATTTTCAGTCTTCCCAAATATAACGGAACACCCAAATATACACACGGCCAAGATCCTTCTTCAAAACCGGAAATGCCTTTAAGATCATTTTTTCTAGCCAAAGACATATGAGAAGGGAAAAAAATTTTAGACTTACTTGGGCTAATTAATTGTCCCGAAATCTTCTCATAACGATGAAGAGTTGCCATTAGCCTTCTCATAGACACTCTCCCACCATTGGTAAAAATTAAAACATCATCCGCATAAAGCAAATGAGTGATAAGAGCACCTCCCCCTGGATGATAAGGTTTAACAATCCCTTGACTGAACTTTTGATGTAACATGCGCGAGAGGAGCTCCTGCGACAAAATAAACAAGTAAGGTGAGAGAGGATCTCCTTGCCGTACACCCCTCGAAGCCTGGAAAAATCCTTTCGAACATCCATTCAACATGATAGAATAAAAAGGAGAAGAAATAGTGTTGAAAACTAAATTTCTCCATTTTTCCGAGAAACCCAGTCTACGTAAAACTTCAAGAAGAAATTTCCAATTCACCGGATCATACGCCTCTGCCATGTCCAGCTTTAACATCACATTACCTCCTCTCACCTTCCTGCTCAACCCTTGAACTAATTCTTGTGCCAAGGCCATATTATCAAAAATACTCCGACCTGGAATGAACGCAACCTGTTCCTTAGATATAATTTTATCAAGAATAGGCGCCAGACGTGAAGCCATAATTTTTGTCATAATTTTGTAAACCACTGAACATAAACTGATAGGCCGAAACTGACCAAATCCCATAGGTTCTTTCACCTTCGGAATCAACACCAAATTTGTCGCACCAAAAAATTTAGAAAAAGGGTTACCTTCAAAGACTTCCTTGGCCATGTCAACAATGTCAGCTTTCACAATATCCCAAGCCAAAGAAAAAAATGCAGCTGAAAAATCATCCAGTCCTGGACTACTATCCATAGGAATAGACCGAATAGCCCTATAAACCTCATCTTTCGACGGCAGCCTACACAAAGCATCATTCTCCGCATCGGTAACAACTGAGGATAGCAACGCCAACTCAGGTTCCTGAATACTAACATAAGAGCCTATGAAGAGTCCCTGATAAAACTGGACAGCCTCTAGATGCACTGCTTCAGCCGACTCTAGTGCCCTACCATCCTCCAACATCATTTTATCAACAATTTTATTTTTTTTTCTTCACCCTCATCACAGCATGAAAAAACTTAGAATTGGAATCCCCCTCAGCCAACCACTTAATGCGAGATTTTTGACAAGCTAACATCTCCTCCCGATTCACCCATTGTAAATGAGCCTTTTTAGCTTGTACCATCTCTTCTTCCACCTGCAAAGAAAAATTTGTAACAAGATTTTCCTCAAGGCGTTGAATCTGATTTTCAAGTCTATTAATCTCCACCTCAACTCGACCAAAGACATCCCTATTCCATTTTATCAGCACATGCTTCAACCTTTTTAATTTTCTACTAACCCGCACCATGGCACATCCCTCCACATAATCGCCCCAACTCTGCTCCACCAAAGACAAAAACCCATCATGAGATCCCCACATACGTAAAAATCTAAATGGCTTCACAATAGAAATATTCTTCTTAAACAAAAGAAACAGCATAGGAGCATGATCCGAAGATGACCGAGGAAGATAACTGTAATTCGACCCCTCAAACAAATTAATAAACTACATACTAACCAAAATACGATCCAAACGAGCCCAAATACGCCGTCCTCCATTCCGCCCATTACACCAAGATAGTGTGTTACCACAAGAAGGAGGCTCTATTAAAGCACAAACATTAATCCAATCATTAAACTCAGCTTTAGCCCGATGAGCCTTAAAAAGGCCCCCAATCTTTTCGCTATCCGTGCGAATAATATTAAAATCACCCCCAATGAACCAAGGTTGCCCCTGCGGATCTTGTACCCTGAGATAATCCCATAACTCGACTCTTTTTTCCCGAAAACAACTAGCATACACGAACGAAGAGAAAATACGCCTTGACCCAAACACAAACCAACCAGAAATAGCTTGATCAGAACAAGCCGTCAACTGAAAATCCACCTCAGACGCCCAAAACAACCAAATCTTTCCCCCCACTTCAGCATTATTCACAAAAGAGGGAAAGCCCATCCATCGTGCCCATCGACTACATTTATTTTTATTCAAAAAAGGCTCTAAAATAGCCACCACCAATGGTCGGCTTTTATTTAAAATATGCCGAAGTCTAAACTTTGACGAAATAGTATCCCTAATATTCCAAATCAATATAGACATAAAAAACTTCAAAGAAATTTTTTGGAACGTGTACGCCGTTCTGTGATGACCCGCTTTTAAGTGTATTTTCGCTGAAATAATTGTTTTTATTTTAATTAATATATCAGTTATTTATTTTAATTTATTTGCGTTTTAAAAATTAGTTTTTATTTAATTTAATTTATTTGATGTTGTGTTTTATTTCTTTAAGTTGTTTTGTGGTTTTTAATCATTTTGGCGGTTTAGTTTCGTTTCCCGGAATGAGGATTAGACCTCATTTCTTTTCACATCTTTTTTCCTTTTTTTCTCTTTTTCCTTTTTTCTCCTTTTCTTCTTTTCTTTTTCTTTTCTTTTCTTTTCTTTTCCTTTTCTTTTTTTTCTTTTTTTTTCTTTTTCTTTTCCTGCTTCCCGCTCGACCGAACCCCCCCTGCTCTCTCTCTCTCTCTCTCTCTCTCTCTCTCTCTCTCTCTCTCTCTCTCTCTCTCTCTCTCTCTCTCTCTCTCTCTCTCTCTCTCTCCTCCCTCTCCCTCACACCGGCGTCCCTTCTCTCTACCAGACCGCCGCCGTCCGGCCACCAATCGACCCCCCACCGGCCCCATTCTCTTCCCCTCCCTCCGGTGCACCACCCCACCCAAGCTCACCTCCAACCAGCCGGCCATTTGGCCGGAAAAAGCCCAGCAAAATCGCACGGTTTTGGCTCCGATCCACCGCCGTCGCTCCACCTCCGGCCACCATTTCTTCACCACTTCATCACCGACTCCTTGCCGTCCTAACCCACCCATTTCCGGCCTCCAACGACCACCGGAGCAGCTCCTACGAGCTTGTTTTCCGATTTGGGTATTTCGGCCATTTTCCGGCGATTCCGCCACCACCCACGGCCGTTCATCACTTCCAATAGCTTCACAACCATCCCTAGACCATACCCTATCAATCTCGTGTCCTAGTTTGTCCCCGTTCAAAAGTGGGTTTTTCAAACCCACGGCCACAGTGAATTTCACTGTGACGTTGCTGTTTTTCCGCCGTTTGCAACGCCGCTTGTTTTCTAAAATTGCCATATAGCGCTGTAAGTATTTTCCAAACCCTATTTTCAGATTTTAATATATATTGCTCATTCAATTATTTACTGTTGTTGGTTGTTGATTCCGGACTGAGTCCGAGGAGTTTCGGGGGTCGGATGGATGGAGGACGGAGTTGCCTGTTTATTTGATTTATGATTGTTGGATTATTTTATTATGCATTGTTATGGCATTACATGGTGCATGCACGTGTGTTTGTGGATTTATGTGAAAAGCCTGTGTTTTGGCGTGAGTGGTTTTACGGGTGCGTGTGTATCACGAGCCCAAGCCGGGATGGGTTATTATCTCGGTGGAGCTCCTCTGGTCACTCGGGAGCGGAATAAACTGAGTGATGTCCCCTGAGTTGTCGAGAGCGATGACGGGAGCGGGGCTAGGGGATGCTTGGCTACGAACGCGCCGGGCGCGGAACCGGGCATCGCCCTACTCACCGACTCCGTGGCCCTTCGCTGGCGAGGGCTAGAGGATGCTTGGCTACGCACGCGCGGGGCGCAGAACTGGGCATCGCTCGTTAGGTGTCACATGCGTGGTGGTACTCTACGGTGTGACACTGGAGCCAGGGTGTGCGGATGACCCCTAGGGGAGGTCATGGTGCATACGGTTAAAATTGGATAATGGTTTGTGAGGCCAAATGGGACTTTTGGCGTGGGCCAGATGGACTTCTGGCGAGATATTGGGCCAAATGGACTTTTGGCGGCCAAATGTGACTTTTGGCGTGTTTTTCGGAAAAGATATGTTTTTGGGCCAAATGGGATTTTTGGCGTGTGTGGAAAAAAAATTATGTTTTATGGGCTTTGTGCATTGGGCATGTTTCATGCATATTGTTTGAGTCCTATGTGTTTTTATCTGGTAGCGTTTGGGTTTTACTTACCTGCGGTACCATTCGTGGTCCCGTAGCTTTTGGTGCAGAGTTAGAGGACGAAGAGGAGGAGGCTGAGCCCGAGGATGCGGCTCCGCCGGGCTGCTGATGCTATCTTTTATGTTTGTTAAAGCTGTATTTGTGTTTTGTAATATTTTATCTATGTACGTTTTAAACAATTTGTATTACGTTAAGAAAAATTCTGGTACTTAGTTATGACTTCCGTTATCCGCTGCGTGTTTCTCTGTACACATATGTTGCCTCGCACACACTCGGCACCCGTCGATGGGATGGTGACCCAGGTTGTCACCATCCGGACGTCTCAATTTCCCCGTGTTCGAGCGTGGGGATTTGGGGGCGTCACACGTTCCAACGCAACAACAGATTTTTCTTTTCTCAACCCTTTTACCTTTTTTAGAGGTACATGCATGTCTGGATCTGAGTCAAAAACCTTTGCAGCCAGTTCATTTAACTCATCATCTTGATCACCTTCCGACCCCGCTCGGCCAGAATCCCTTGGCTCTAACCTTTCCAAAATCAAAAAATCACCATCTCTATCCATACCCCCAAGCTCAAATTCTAAAGACTCATCTATCATTCTCAAAATACTTCTCGGCGCTGAAGTGTTAGAACTGTGCAGAGCCTCCGAACCTGAATCTGAAGACTTATCATCCTCCACATCACTCCATTTTGCTGGACTCCTATACGGTGAGTGGATCGGCAACAAAATTTCTAGCACCCCCTCCTGCTCCAACTCCTTTTCCCGAATGCATCCGTCTGCTCTCCTTTCCACCTGAGGCTCTACAGAACTGTCAGACCCCCTCTGCTGCACCTTCGTTATATCAGTAACCAAGACCTGCGACTCACACGGAACAATATCTGTTTGAATCATATCACAAAAAGGCCCATGTTTTTCCGAAATCAAGACCGGTTCCGCCGTGTGTAATACTGGAACCTGCTCTTCAACCCGATCAAACCCAATACCCAGCAGAGAGATAAAAATGATAGGGACTTTATCTTCAACCTTCTCCTTTTGCCGTTCAGAGATTTTTTTCAAGATCACCTGTCTCCTAGACGTCGAACACTCACCTTTCTCAACCTGCCTATTGTTCTGAGCAGATTTTTTCTCGTTAGATACGATTTCCTTCCAAACAGCCTTTCCAGAATTAACCTGTCCTCCTCCTCCCTGAACCTCCTTTTTCCTCTTGCTCATTCTGTTCCAGTTACACTTATCTTCCGTGTGCCCCTGTTTTCGACAAGAACAGCAAAAACTGGGGACCGATTCATAGAAGATTTCTTGGAAGTGACTAGTTTCCCCATGTGGAGCACCCAACCAGAACGATTTTCGTAAGGAACCAGCCACATTAACCTCCACGCATATACGAGCTGCTTCCGGACGTGTTACACAGGCCGTTGCATTATCCCTCTTCAAAAACTTACCAATTCCATCACCTATGCTCCGTAAGATAGACTCCTGAAAGAAGTTTGGTGGAAGTCCAGGTAGAGACAACCAAACCGGAACCCAAGGTGAGTCTTCTTCCTCAATAAAATCAGGGGACCAATGGAATACCCTATACGGAATGCCCAGCACTTCCGAGTTTCCCCTAGCCATCACTGAAATAAAATCTTCCTCCATCACCAGCCGAACAAGGACATTACGTGGGTTCCTTAACTGCCCAATCACTGGAACAGCTCTCAGACCCCAACGATTTTGAATAAAGCTTCTGATTTGGTCCAACGATGGCCTTCGCCTCAGAAGCTTCAAGACCACCGAAAACCGAAACGGTTCCGCCGAGCTCTGTACCTCTGCTTTTGAGAAAACAAAGTAAATCTCTCCATCTAAGAATTCCGGCTCTCTATGCGGGATATTAACACACGGCAACAGCTGAGGATTAGTGCCCAGAACTTCTGCAAACCGACGCCGGGCTGGCTCCCAGCCAACCTTCCCATCCGTAACCTTCTCACCCAGCACAGACTTGCTTAGGCCACCGTCCCCCACCTGCCCATCAACTGCCTGCGAAGGCATAGGGTCGGCGCCCTCAATGTTACGCACGAAACAGTTCCCCAAGTTTGAGAGAAAAGAAAACCTAGTGCCACGTTTAGATAACTTAATAGACACCAAACAAGGATAAAAGGTGCATAAAATCAAGGTTAACATTCTTGACGAACATACCGGAGGTGAAGGACAACTAGCAGCTTGGCTTGCTTCGCATGTGGGTGCTCTTACATGAACTTATGCACCTTTGGCAACAAGTTCATGGAAGAAAGTCCCCCAATATGTTAAATAGCTTATCAAAAAGCGTTGTTTGGTAATGTTTAAAACAGATAGTGAGTTGGTAAATTTTTTTATTTTACTTAAAGTTAGAATATTATAAATGATAATATGTTTGTCTAAATTTTTTTTTACAGGATGATTTCAAATTAAATTTTGGTCAGAGAGAGGAGCGTAAGACTATGGAAGAGTTTATGAGTAATGCATTCCACAAATATAAGACGAGGTGTCATGAGCATTATAATAAGTTCGAGAATATGGAAGATGCACGCCAACATCCTTTTCAAGATGTTAAACCTTCTGATTGGAAAAAATTTTGTGACATGTTTGAGGATCCATCATATAAGGTATGATTAAATTAATTATTTTAGTCATCCTATTTTTAATTTCCCTTTCTAATATTTTTAATTCCTATGTAGGAGCGAAGTTCTATAAACAAAACAAATAGATCGAAATTGAAGATTACTCATCATGCAGGCTCAAGATCTTTCCACCGCCTCTTTAAGAAATTGGTATTGCTATTTTTTTTTATTTGTATATAGTTAACTGAATATATGAATCCTAATGACTTTATATCTTAACAAATATTTATTATAGCAAGATTCAGATGCCAATTATGATCTGATAAAATTATATGCTGCATCACATACTAATCATAATGGAGAGTGGAGTCATCCTGATACCCGTGAGAATTATGTAAGTATTATAAATTGTTCTAAATAAATATATTAGAATATTTATGATGATATTAACTATTTATCTTATGTGTAGGATAAAATGGTTGCCATGCGTGCTGAATCTGCATCAAATCAAAACTCCTCAACAAATGAAGTTGAGGTTTTCACACAAGTTCTGAGTCGACGTTCAGGATATTTGAGGGGTTTGGATTGCTGTGTAAAACCTTCTCCTTCTTCCTCTTCTTCTGGGTCTGCTTCTGCGGCCTCTATAGTGTAAGAGAATTCGAATCGCAGAATCGAAGAATTAGTTGCAAGGCAGCATGAGTTAGAGACTCAATTGGTGAAACAATGAGAGATGGAGATGTGCCTCAAACAACATGAAGAACAACAAGAACAGTTCAAAAGAGAAATGCAACTCCAAATGTAGCAACTTATGCAACAGTACAGGCCTTCAAGCAACTGACAGTTTTTTACGTATAAATTATGACATTATCTAATTATGTATGAACAATGTCAGTCTCATAGTTATTTATTAGTTCGCACTTATTATAAAACTTTCGTGAGTACTAAACTGTTTCTAATGTAAGTTTTTCAAATATTATAAATGTCAAATTGGTTTTTAATTATTATGGGGTCTTAATAAAATAGTTTTCGTTCGAACGACTATGTAATGTTCGAACATTATTGATTGAGCCGTTCAAACGACATCAGATTAGTCAAAAAAAGTTCGAACGCAATTTATTACCGTACCGTTTGAACATAACTCAACACCGTTCGATCCATTTACCGTTTGATCTGTTCTTTTCATGTTCGAACGGAAATCTATTTTATACCATTTGAACGTTATCAAAATATGTGATCGTTTGAACGTGTTTTCATAATCATTCAACTAATTTAATTTCGTTCGAACGCCTAATATATTACCATTCGAACATAATTCTAGAACGAAATTAAACCGTGACAAAAAACTAACCCGTTCGAACGGTCAATTTCACAATCGTCCCTAAAGATATATTTTGGGAGGAAATGGTAATTTTCGTCCCAAAATACCTTCTGGGACAGTGATGTTGGGACAACCTTGGGACGATTTTTTTTCATCTTAGAATATTTTCTGGGACGAAATCCCTATAATTTGGAATGAAATTTTTTGTCTCAAAAAAACGTTTCTGTTGTAGTGATTGTTAAACAACTCGTTAGAAATAATATTCTAATAACTGTTCATGATAATTAGTAGCAATGAGATTTTGTCTTTGCAAAATTTTCCTTTCAAATGCTTACTATTTTTAACGAAATATTTTGTATCGTTGCAAATGATACATTATTAGCACAAAAAAAAAAAAAAAAAAAAAAAACTCCTTGCAAATGTTATTGCAAAAAATCATCTGTTGTGGTGTGCAGCTTATAGTCTTATCATTAAAGAATATTTCTACTTGTAAATTGTTGTAGATGCCTTAATATGATTTGATTTATACGATTTCCGGACCATACATGTTCTGTCCAATTTTTCTGTAGGAGAGGTTACGTACGCGTCCATGACTTCAAAGCAAACTAAAATGTGGGGTACAATGGGCTGGGTTATCCCTATCCGCACAAGTTCTAAACTTGCCGACTTGAATGGAATGATCAGTCGAATGATTTTTTGGAAAAAGAACAAACATATAAGCCATTCGTTATTAAAATTAAACATTGATCAAGTCCCGAATTGATAAATTAGAGTACGTACTGTAAATTCAATTGGGAGATGATCATGATGATCTATTGGGGGTTGGGTCAATTTATCTAATGAGAAAACCAAACATAAGCTAAATGTTGGATGGCAAGATCAAATTCACCGTAACCTGCTGATCGTATTAAGAATATAATACAAATAATTAAATTTACATCTTCTTTTAGTTTAAAATACTTTTGAAACAAATGGTGAATTTATACGATATCAGAATAGAAATCCTCAATTCGAACCTGACTCTACAGTACCCTACCACATTCAAGGCTTTAAGGAAAGTCCTCAAATTGGACTTGGCAAAATTTGAAGTACCGTTAGTTTTAAGCATATTATTAGGACCAAATTGAGTCTTCAAATTTTACCCAAAGCTCTCTTTTCTTTTCTCTTCTTTTTCTCTAAGCCAGAAAGCTCTCTTTCATATATAAATCAAATTGATGAGAGCGTAGAGAAGAAGATCAATAACGAAACATGGAAGCTATCAACCACCATTTGAGAATTTTTCTACTTTTCGAGTATATATCAATAAAAGTAGAACTTTTAGGTCCCATTTGGTTACACAGATGAGATGAGATGTTTTAAATAGTAATAAATAAAATATTGTTATAATATAATTTTATAATATTAATTTTGTTTTGAGATTTGAAAAAGTAAAATTGTTTATTATATTTTGTATGAGAATTTGAAAAAGTTATAATGATGAGTTGAGATGAGATGAGATGAGTTTTTTGATTTTGTGTGACTTTTAGGGTATATATCCACTCTCCCCATCCATCGGCTTGCCTCACCCATAATAGCCACAAAATATTAATTAGGTTCTCCCGGGGAGAGAGAGAGAGAGAGAGCTTTTAAAAAATATTTTCTCGAAAAAAGAAAGAAAACCGAGAAAAATACATAAATGTTCATCAGGGATATATATCGTTTACTCACAACAGCTAGCTCGCCTTGAAGGAATACATACTTCTCGTTCATATATGCATGTACTTTGATAGACCTCATTACCTCAATGACCAACGGTCCAACACTACTCGAATTCAATTTACGATCTGCAATATTATTGATGGATTATATAGTTATGCCTATTATATATGGATTAATGATTATATATATGGCCAAACTGAGATATATATATATATATATTTATATGCATGCCATTGGAAAGCCAGAAAGAGCTAGCAGATCGAAAAGAATAAAAGACAGAAAGAAAGAAAGAAAAGGAAGGAAAGGTAGAACACGGTGGTGGCAAGCAAATATTCACTTGATTTGTCCATAGTCGAGTACGTGATCGATGGAATTGGAATTGATTCCACTTTATCTAACAATAGAGAAAGCCACTATGCCGATCCTTCCACGCGATCTCATGTGTCACTATAAGTCCAAAACTTTAATCTAATTCTGTTCTGTTCCGTTCTGGAGGCACTCATTCGGATCCAAAATCAGCTTGTGCATGGCATATTAATATATGCAGCTCTTGTAAGTGGGTATATATGTATGTATATAGAGTAATTTTACATACAGTTGTAAAGTATACAAACGCCGAGTAATCGCTTTGAAAAAGAGTGTAGTTCATGATTAAAAAATTAATTTTTTTCCATGTGGATTCCATATTAATTCATTTTTTTCAAAAGAAACTGCGCGGTGTTTGTACAACCATGACTGCAAATATCATTTCTCATGTAAAAAAAAAATAAAGTTTTACAATAATGTAAATTTTTGTTTTAGAATATTTTAAATTCTTAATATAACTTTATGTACAATTTAAATACAAAGTGAAAAAAGTTAAATAAACTATGTGCTAGTAGTTAGTTCTACAAACATGTAACAATTAGTTTTTTATTTTATTGGAAAAAAATCCCGGCTCAATGCTAAGCCTAAATTCAACAACAAAACCTAGCCCACCCACCAGTCGAAAACATCAAAACAGCGCCGTTTTCATAATAGGAACCCTCAACCCACCCCATTCCCAACCCCAAAACAGCGTCGTTTAAAAAAAAAAAAAAAAAAAAAAAAACCCTAACCATGGTACTATAAATTCATCTTTTTTCTTCTATCTCTCTCTTCCATTCCTCCATTTGGCGTCAAGAACCCCAAGAAACTCTCACAGAAGTCTCTCTCTCCCCATGTCTCTGTCTCTCTCTCATATTTCTCTCGTTGTTACTTGCTCACATTCTCTACAACATTTTTTTTACCTTGTTTGTGTTTCTCCATGCTTCTCCTCCTTTTTTTTCTCTCTCCCTATGTCTCCGTCTCTCCCTCATCTTTCTCTCTTCCTCTTTTTGTTACCTATATTTTCTGCAACATTTTTTTTTACCTTATTTCATTTCAGAAAGAGCACTCTGTAAATTTGACTGAAGTTGTAAACTTTGTAACCACTTTGGACTTTCATTGTTATGAACATAGAGAGAGAGTTTAATGAAGGAGGGCTCTACCCTGCAGTCTGCAGCTGTAAATACATTGATGCCAGAGATCAATCTTTCTCAATACAGTCATTCAAAATCCTTCTTCTTCAATAGCAGGAAAAATAAAAACTCATCCAGCACTCGTTCTCTTGAGTTCCAAAACTTCTAATGCTTCTATTTTCTCTCATGGCGACTCATTTTCTCCGGTAAGCTTTTCCTTCTGAAACCCACCCAACGTTCCTTTTTTTTTAACCCACCATCTCTTTAGTTCTTCAGTAATCCACAAATCCTTGCCAAGACTTGAACGTCAAGCTCATTCCTGTGCACCACCACCCTCATTCCAAGAAATTTCTGCATTGGAAACCACCAACAATAGGTGACACCGTGAGCTCCTCCCCCTCCATTGAAGCTTTCCCTCTCCCTTGCTGTCGATCTGCTCCCTCACCTCATAGATCCTCCACTGAAACATAAACTTTGCTCCCTCCCCTCACAATATGAGTTAGACGAAATGGGTAAAAACGTAAGCAAATCAGGGATAAAATGGGAAGAAAAGTGTTAGACGAAAACACTATTCCTGCCTCATTCATATTTATATATATAGTAGATATTTTAACTTCACTTAAAACAATTAAAAAAAATTAGGACAACATAGTCAGAGGCGCCTTTTATAGGGGTGGCGCCACACCATCTCCTTCCCCTCCCCTGCATGGGTGGGGGTGGGTATTTTTTTCTCGCAATCCACTCCTGTCTATATGGGAGTAGAGTACCCTATCTGCTACACGGGATGCGGGGATGGACCTCCATCTGTTCGGCCCCTGCCTCTCCCCTCCCCTCCCCAATCAATTACTATCGTGTTCAGTATCCACCAGTTTTTAACTACAACGACAAACCCAAGCCCCAAAACTCGCTGATGGAATCAAACCCCCAAAATAACCTCGTTTGAAGATCTGGAAATAGGCTTTGCCCTCTATAGTATGTGGAGCTTGTGAACGTGTTGGTTTCTTCTTTTCCTATTATTTTTCTTCCTTATTAATCTAGTTTCTTGTAAAATACATTTAAGGAAAACGAAAGCTCTAAGAACCTACAAATGAAAGAGAGAGTCTTGCAAAGGAAACTGGTTAGAGGAAGGAGATTTTGATGAAGAAGACAAAGATGGTTGAAGCAGCGGATTCATCTACCTAAAAGGAGCAGAGGCTAGATGAGAAATCGAGAGAGATCATATGCAAAGAGGATTTTGATTGAGAGAAACAAAGACGAGAGAGATCAAGAGAGAAGAGGGTTGTCGAAGAAGGCTCGAGAAAACTAAAAAGTACCGAAAAGTTTTTTTTAGAGGGGGGGTTGGGGTTCCCCTTATATATGTGAGGGCAATGCAACTGGTGGCAGGCACTCGCTACCCACCCCTATTTTATATCATAGTATCACGTTCGTATAACCTTAAATAGATAAATTTTCATAATTTTTTTTAATAAAATGGTTCTCATTATGAAAGGATAGATTTTTATTTTTATTTTTTATTTTTTTGAACTGAAAGTTTACTTTTTTATAAAATGGTCATGTAAAATTTATTTATTTAAAACTTGTACAAATTATTTCTTTTTATATTAACAATCATATATATATATATATATATATGTGTGTGTGTATATAGCAATATTTTCACAACACTTCTCAACACTTTTGAATTCATCTCGTCCTATTTTATCTAATCATGACAACTTTATCAAATTTTCATACAAAATAAAATAAAAAATTCAACTTTTTAAATTCTCAAAATAAAAATAATATTAAAAAAATTATAATAATATTTTATTCAATTTTTAACTTTAATATCAACTCATTCCATCTCATTTTCAAAAACAAACGAATTAGGCCTAGTTTGGTTATCAGAATCCAAATGAGATAAGATAAGAAATATGTGAACAATTATGAAATAGTTTGTGAAAAGTAATGAAATAATTTGAGTTAAAATATTTTATGGGGTTTTGGAAAATGAACATAAAATGTTGAATAAAAATATTATTAAAATATTATTTTTTAAGAATATTTTTGTTTTGAAACAGTTTGAACTGTTTTTTGTGTTTTATTAAAAGTTTATAAAAGATTTAATGATATGGTAATAATTATTTGAAATAGTTGAAAATTTAAAATTGAAAAGTGTTTATATTTTAATGGTGTTTAAATATTAAGATGATATGCGATGAGTTGAGACCATTTGGAAACCAAAAGGGCCTTAGAGTAATGAATAATTCTATTTGAAAATTTGTACACTACACATAATTTATATGACATAATTTATATTATTCAAATTTTAAAACTTATCTCCTAAATTAAATTATGCCACGTAGATGATATATAGTATAAAAACATTCAAATAACATTATTCTTAGAGTAATATTAGATATAATTTTAAAATGTGTAAGCCTCACATTTCCTTTAGAAAAACATGGAATCCAACATTTAAAAACAAAAATTATATAGATCCTATATTTACCTATTTTTTTAAAATAAATGTACGAGATTTTACACACTTGATCTAAAATTACAAATATTATTTTTGAAAAAATTAATAGTTGTGTTTTTTCGTTTTTATTTTTCATTTTTAATTTGCGTAGTTGGGCTAAGTTGGATTATTGAGCTAAAACACGATGACATGGCATCGTCCTTTCATTTGATTAACAAAATGATCACGTTACATGGTATTGAGAGTTATTTTGGGTGATTGGATGGAAAAATTATCTCATCTTATTTTATTATTATATTTTTAAAAAAATTTCACACATAAGATAGGAAACAATTCAATTTTTCAAATCTTAATTAAACTTTTTCAATTAAAAAATAATAATAATATTAAAAAATAATTGAAGAATTTAATGGGCATAACTCATTTCATAAAACCGATTCAAAGAGAAATGGTTGCTCATTACTTATAAATATGCTCAAAATATTGTCTACATGCAATGTGAGATTTATTCCTCAATACCCTTTCTCACATGTAGGTCAGTATTTTTTTTTTTTATCCTTGTCACAGAGTAAGTAGTGTGGGCTCCTATTCGTTTTGTGATAGGCTCCGATACTATGAAAAAATTTATGAATCTAACATATCTCATAAAACCAATTCAAAGAGAGAGGGTTGCTCATTACTTATAAACATGCCCAAGATTGATCTTGTCCACAAGAAATGTAAGTTTTATTCCTCAACACCTTTTTTAATATTGTTAGAAAATCATCTCATCTCACTATTCAAACAACTTATTTATATTTCAACATTCATCTAAACCATCTCACCATCTAAACAACAACTTTCATCTTTCTGAAAGTTAGCGTGTATATAAATGCATGTAACCCTTTTTTTGGTTGTCTATGTACGTGTACGACCCAGCAAGTTCTCTAATGCCTGTATCATAACTCTTTACCTAATTCAGTTTTATCAAATTTAAAGTAGATCGTGTACAATATTAGGCTCGCATTATAACAAATGAGTTGTATGTTCAAGCTCAATTCGTACGTACTCGAATAAAAAATTATTAAATAAAGTTGACCACTTAGCACAAGCTCGGATTCAATTCGTTTTTCACCTATAATCGAGTTAAATGGCCACCGTGTTACTTATCCAATATCCAGAATGGGATTCTTCATTGAGTTACTCTCGTGTGATTTAGCACGCACTGCATTATTGGTTCAAATCTATTCATTTATTCTCCATTAAAAAAAAAAAATCTACTTATTTATTCACTTTATACTATTATATCAGAACTTATTGAATTTTATATTATAAGGCGGAGATATCCATTAACTCAATTAGATGGAGTATTTGCAACTTTTACTATATGTGCCCTCTTATTCAACTTTCAATAAACATGATATTTGATATAGTAATTCATGTTTACAGATAGCAAAGTTATGAGTATTGAATTATATAAATTAACTTGAATACATTCTGTTTACTTAAACTTTTAATGTGTCAATTCTTAAAATCTTAATATAACTTATATAGTTAATAGGTGATACGACACCATCGGCATAATCTTTCTACAATTAATTTTTATAAAAAATTTGGTTGGGAAACAACTTTGAGCAAACCGAAAAGTCCATTGTTTGATGTCAAAATCAGTTTAGGCCCAGTCTTCTAACCCCATGAGGAGGCTATCTATTGGGCTCATGGGGATTAAGGCCTCGACCCATTTTAAGGTGCCCATTAGTGACTAATGAAGGAACTTTTATCGTTTTTCTTCCCAATCATTTCTCTCCACTCATTTACTGATCGTTATTGTGAAGTTTTGCACCAAAAATAGAGTCCAATGCGGAATAATGCATTGGCCAGTTCCATGATTCTTCTCTCAAGCGCAGGTAGATTAGTTGAATAGTATTATTAGAATTAAATAAGTCATTCTCCCGTGAAGCATTGAAATTTTAACTGCAGAAATAATTTGTACAAGTTTCAAATAGATAAATTCTATATAAGTCTTCGTTAAGAAGTGGAATTTACTTAAAAGAACTATTTGTTAATGGTAGGACCTACTTTTTTTTATTGAAGATTTATACGAAATTTGTCTATTATTGAGATTTATATATAATATTAATATTGATGCAAAATTGCAACTTTTATTAGCAAAAGCGAAATGGTACACCTTACAAAAAAGCTAAAATACACGTAGTATATATAGAATTAGCAAGAGTACTGTAGTCATTAGCTCTATATATAGTTTAATACACATACATATATATATAATATGTGTTTATATATATGTTAAACTCAAAACATTTATTAAGGCGTGCCTGATACTAATTAGGTTAGTGGTTTATGCATTAAACCCAGATTGCTCCAGCGCGCTGGAGCATTGGTTTTAAGGAGCGCTTGAGATGGAGGCTCATCACCTCGTTGGTTCCACCCACTAGTTCACCGCCGATGAACACCGCCGGCACGGTCGGGTTACACCCAAGCCTGAGAAGAGCTTGCTCGATCTCCCTCCCTCTCGGGATCTCATCCACCTCGTGGACTGCGGCGTTCACCCCAAACTCGGTGATGAAGAGCGTCTTGATGGTGTGGCACATGCAGCAGGAGCTCCTACTGAAGATCACCACGGGCCTCTCTGATGTCATGTTTGAGACTCTGTCCATTGCCGATATTGCAGAAGGCAGCTAGCTCTAAGATATAAAGATATTGACACTTCTAATACAATACTTTCGAACCAACCTAGATTAGGGTCCGAACGTGCAACGCCAAATCAGAGTGAAAGGTCTGGAAAATGAAGAAATAACAGAATAATTAGGAGAGCGATCGAGCAATTAATGCATGTAGGCAATTTTGTGAGGAATGTGAAGGCAGTACCTGATGAGGTTTTTGCTGTGGGAGAGTTGAGCCCCAAGAGCTGCCATTTATATAGGACTTTCATCACTGTGGCCGGGTTTGCAATATTAATGCGCAACTACCAAGGAAAAGTTTGATCTGGTGGTTGTGAAGAAAAAATGAGAATGTTCCTTTAGATATTTCAGTCCTAGTCCAAATTACACTTTGATCATTACTTGACAGCGATTGAGGTTAACCAGACAAGTAAAGTTGCACAACAACGAATCTTGGCATACGATTGTAGTCTAGGGACGTGTCCTGCATAGAGTTTCGATCGCATTATTATCTACTAGTGCCTACAGTATACATTGTTGAAGATAATGATATATTTAATTTTTATAATATTTAAGATATTTACCTTTTTTTTTATATTTTAATTTCATTTATCTATAAGTAAACATGTATACCTTATATTCATTAATAATTTAGAAAGTAAAAATGTAGCCATCGTAATCTATTTTTCTCTCTCTCATCTCCTTCTTCTTATATATTATATTTTATTATCTATCATGATATTAGAGTTTTTGGCTAATACTAAGCTCTATCGTGTGAAATATTTATTCTTCCACTAGATTTATCTCTTACAAAATTTATATCACCATTCAATTATGTATCTCTATCGTCTTAAATCAATGTATTTGAAGTATCTCTATGAGCTATAAGATCTTTTTATTGGATTTTGATCTATTCGGAGTATTGTTTGAAGCCTTAAATCCAATTTTAGGATTTTGATTTTGGTCCAATAGTTGACCAAAGCCAAAACTACAGGTTTGATGTTTTAGTTGCCAGCCAATTCATCAACAATACCATCATCTTATTGACAATCAATAAATAAATATGAAAACTACTCTCAAGTTTTAAATTCAAGATTCTAAAGTTCTCTACCTTAAGTTTGATAGGATGTTAAAAATAATATAAAATCAATAATTTGATTTAATATTATCTTGATTTGATTTTCATAATTATCAAATCATTTTGATTTAATATTATATTAATTTAATTTTTATAATATTTAGAATATTTATCTGATCTTATTTCAATCTAATTTTCTTATAATTAGAAATGTATATATTATATTCAGTAACAATTCAAAAAATAAAAATGTAACCTTCAAAATCTTTTTTTCTCTCTTTTCTTCGTTTTTTTTATATTATATTTTATTATCTATAGCATGCTATTTGACAGAGAGAGCGCTTTTAATGATTTCTTCGTATTTTTTATATTAATATTTTATTATCTATCAGCATGCTATCTGAGAGAGATAGAGCTTTTAATGATTCATACTCGTTTTTCTCGTACCTAATCACGAGGGACTCGAGGTAAGGGCCATTTTGCAGGTACACAGTGGACCCAAGTGGCCGCTTTCATTGGGTTTTGGACACACTCATCATACACTGACCATTTTTTTTTTTTTTTCTCAGCATCATACACTTACCATTAGTTGTAATAATTAGTCCACCCACATAATTATGAACCCTTAATGGGGTGTATATATATATATATGGACTAGTTGTTATAATATAATATAAATATCAAAGTTGACTATTTTTATTAATTAAATTTTTTGGTATAAACGTTTATTATTTAACATATAAGTATTAAAATAAGGATAATTCTTAATTAGTGAACCGATAGTTGACCAATTTTTTTTTTTCTTAGTGATTAAGTAAGTGAATATTTTTAAGTTTTTTATAATAAAAAATTATTTAAAGATACTAAAAAAATGAATAAATGAAAAGCTAAAAAAATAAAAATATTTGAAATGCACTAATCGGTTGAATTTGTAGGTAGTGTCCAAGTTGCTACTAAGAAAGAGTATGAACCCACGTATAAATTAAGAGAATGTTGAAATATAATTCACATAATTAATTAATTCATATCTTTTTTATAATTTAAACTTTTGGATGGAATGTTCTCAATTTCAACTCGTAAGTCGCACCGTATCATATTTAGTAATCCGAAGAGAGTACGTACATTTTTTTATCATGTGGGTTTTTTTGCCGTATATATATATCTATCTATCATGGAGCTAGCATCTGCTGAGTTGGAGGAAGGAGTAGGACTTATCCAATCGGGACCCCTTTTTTTTCAGTGGCAATTAGATTCGCGTCCAATACAAGAAATTAAGGGATAACAGAGAAAGCCAAGTACTGAAGGGAGAAGATTTCAAGGAAAATGTTGTTCAAAAGTCACACACAGAAGATCAAGATGAAACCCCAACAATATTTAACAGCCATGGTAAAACTTGAATAGGACATCCATCTTGATAAACGACGTACTGATATATATATATATATATAACTTCATATATATAGAACTTGTTCACGTACGTACGCGGGTAGGTTACATGCATATAGTAGTGTTTATATATATATATATATATAATTGCAGCCTTTTGATTGGAAATAAAACTGAGTATAAAAACAAAAGAATTTTCCTTTAGGTCCCCTGAAGCTTGATATGCTAGCTATGGCCGGGTTTGATTGCTATCAACTGAAAATACGTCTAAGTACTTATTCGAAAGGATAAACTGATATGCATGCATGCCAGAACTAGTACTGCAGCCTGCTGGTGATCTCAAACAGCAATTGATATTTGAGCAGTGCCGCACGAGTTCCGTCCGATCGAGGAGAGTAATTTTAAAAAGAAAAAGAAAAGAGTGATTCGGGAGATACTATGGACCATTTTCGGTGGGTTTAGGATTTCTCTTAATATTTAACAATTTTCTATCAATTTTTAGGAAATCTCTCTATCGTCGTAAAAAAATATTCCATTTATTTTTTGTTTAAAAAAAGAAAGAAATTCCCGGTCCGGTTGTCGTCAAAAAGAATAAAAACTTCTTATTTATAAAAAATGAACTTGCTTTTCTAAAGCAATGGACCATAAAAATTACACTCCATCGTCGATGTGATTCATCAAGAGTTGTGATCCATATTATTCATATTTTTTTAATTTCTGAGTGGTAAGTTCATATATGTACAAATTCACTACAAAACAATTGTTCAATTGTAATCCATCATTTCTTGTGAAAATGACTATATTCTATCAAAATGAATATTTTAATCTTAAATAGTCATTTTCATCGCATGTAATTTATAACAGGTAATTTTTCTTGTAGTAAGAATTATTCAAAAGATAAACTCCTGATCTCCCGGGTTTCGCTTAATTTGTTGTATAGCTTTCTACGTATGTATACCGTGATACTGATGATGATCAGCCTCATGTCCTAATTATTCCTTTATTAATTAAGCACGAAGTGCACGGCATTACAACTATGTATAAAAAGAAGTACTACTTCATCTTAATTACGATGATCAGAAGAAAATACAAATTAGAAATAGAACTGCGCCAAAAGGATTGTCTGTAAGGTAGTATTCATGCAACTCCTCGTGGAAAATCTACCAATATTATTCTTGAAAGCTATATATAGATGGATCATATATGCCATCTCTAGAAAGAACTTTATCAAAATAAAAGGCTTGTTTGCTTTTTTTTTTTAGGATATAACTTTTCGTCACCATTAATTACTATCGAATCTCACTGCTTGTACACAATTACTGGTCATATGGTAAAAAAAAATATATGTATTAATATATGTGTGTATATATATATGTCGTGTGTATACACATATATATTTATATATACTCTAGATCTATTGTATCATTTGTATGGCCCAGAAAAGAATATATCCCTCCTTCTATGTTTATCCAAGTGTCACATGTCGCCAGGATAGCATATATATATATATATATATGTCATGAATCCAAGTGCCTCATCCATAACCTGCCCAATTCGGAGGCCAAGGGCCAGTTTGTAGCTAGGGTACTTACTTTACCGTACGGATCTCTCGTACTTATACGTCATCTTCTAAATCTCATGAATAATCACAAGCATACATCAGGCATGCATGATGTGAAGAAACTAATACCTGCACCATCATTCAGATTGATCAAGGTTCGATCGATATTTATATATATATATATATGAGAGTATCCATGATCAAGATTTCTACTTTGCCGGATGATCAGAGATCATGTAAGTTAATTGCACACATACACGCATACGCATGCATGATGCACTTTCATGCAACATGCAAGACACATGAGGGATCGGGACATGAAAAGAACATATATAGATACGAGATCGATATATGCATCGAGAAATTAGGATAAGGTCCATAGAAGAAAAAGAGATCAGAAGTTGGGGTGGTGGCCCGATCAGGTGGGGAAAGAATGTCAAGCTACTTTTAGCGCATGAAGATAAAGAAGATTAACGCAAGGACGGATCCTGGCATCACATATATTATGGTTTTAGGTTGGTGAAGTATGACGTACAAATTGCTCTTGGATTAATATTCCACTCAAGAAAGAGAGAGAAAGGGAAAGGGAAAAGGCCCAAGGAACCATATTTTATATTCTTTGCCTTTATCACTTTTTAGATACGAAACAGAAAGAATACAACTCCATCCAAAATCTAAAAGCAGAAAGAAGAAAAAATTCTCTTATACTTGGGTCATTTAATTCGATCATGGAACAGAATATATACATCACCAGTGAAGAGATATGATCCATCGATCTATTCAGTTACCTTGTGTTATAATCATTTTATTTATTCTCGATGAATTGCGATTCTCGCCTCATCTCGTGGTGCATGTATGCATCCTATCTCCTATAGTTATATATAATACGGTTTCGGATGCCAATTCACATGTCATCATCGCTATTTGTTAATCCATGATCATCAGCATTTAACACGTAAATGAATCTGGGATCTTTGGTAATTTTGCTTACTACTCTATCTTGGAAACGAGAGTAACGTGCATTAATAACCAATAATCATGTATATACTGATTAACATGTGAAATGTGGAATATTGTACGCATCTCTCAAGCTTCTGAGTTAAGTAAAAGTTGATGTGATCGTCGTACGTCTAGGCTTTATATATATAAACATGCAAGAGAACCATAACTTCTCTTTAATTGTAGAAGGTTTTGCAAATTTGATTAGACAGTTTGAACCACGAATCATGTTCATGATTTGAAACAAAATGTGTTTTATATATTGAGAAGAATATATATATGTGTGTGTGTATGTACAAGTGTTATCTTGCAGAAGTATATGTTCTCCTAGATCTTATTATATATATATATATGCGGAATGCTCGATCGATGGTAATAAATTATTGCTAATTGCACCCACAAGCATTTATATAAATATTAGAAATTTGTCGATTATCCATGCAAGCACACAAGCATATTAGCCCCAAAATAACCAACTAGATGAAATTAACTTCATTTTTCTTGGAAAAAATAGTGTGACAAACCCTAACGGCCCGCCTGTCATAAGTAGTACAATATGGTAATAGACCTTTAAAGTATATATTTTAAAGACTAATTGTTTTCTTAGATAACATATTAATTTAAAGAAGAATTATACTCAATGCAGGGCCTTTTATTATATATCTATCTAATGGCTCAAGCCCCGAGGTTGTTTCTGTTTCCCCACTTTCTTTATCTCCTTTAATTTGACAGAGATCGATGGCCTGGTGCTACGTACATAGACATCATCTAGAGCTTAACATCAAAACTTTACGTGGAATTTTCATGTGCTCAGAGCCATGCACCAGATAGCTAGCTGGTTTATTCGGTGATGCAACTATTCGTGCGCGACTACATCGATCTTTCACCCTCTCATCCCACGCAATCGTTATTTATAATATAAAGTTGACATTCCCCACCCACACATAGTAATCGAGGGCAGGCATGCAACATTATATATATAATTTACCAAAAAAAAAAACACTAGTGAAGTACCGTACGTTCCATAATAATATTTTTCCTAGTGATCTATGCACTTTCGGCAGCGTTTGGCTTATCTCTATAGGTCGAAGATTCTTGGAACAACTAGGAGAGATTGTTAGCAGCAAGCCACACAAGTCTCTATCAAGGGTACTGATCACTGATTTGGACCCAGCTAAAATCCAAATTATATATATATATATATCTCAGGGAACCTTCACCTTTTCATTCTGATGATCTCTTTCGTACGTGCATACTTCGGATTAAGTAAATAAACTTTATACATATAATAATCGATCCACGTACCCAACTTTTGCTTCCCCTAGACGTTATATAAAAGGGCCTTCAGAGCTAATTCATGATAATTTCCATCACAAACGTAGCTGCCTTCTAAAGTATTAGATCTCCTATCAATCTTCATAGCTTGCATTTGCCATATTTTCCATCACAACCCACGATCGCTAATTACCTCTAGCTATTTTAAAGTTTATTCGTCTTCGGAAAGTACTACAAGCTGCTAGCTCATACGTACATTTATACTTCTCTTTAGCACAGCTAGAGAGAGAGAGAGAGAAAAGCTTCTTCAATTGTGAGTTAGCAGGACCATCAATAATATCAATGGATTGCATTGTTAAAATTGCATCGCAAAAAGCAGTGGTGATCTTCAGCAAGAGCTCGTGCTGCATGTGCCATGCAATTAAAAGGCTGTTTTACGAGCAAGGAGTGAGCCCGGCAATTTTCGAACTTGATGAGGACTCGAGAGGGAAGGAAATGGAGTGGGCACTCACGCGGCTAGGATGCAACCCCTCAGTTCCGGCAGTGTTCATTGGGGGTAAATTCGTGGGCTCTGCTAACACTGTCATGACACTTCATCTCAATGGCAATCTAAAGAAAATGCTCAAAGAAGCCGGAGCTATTTGGCTCTGATTAACATGAATATTACAGATCATTTGCCTAGCTCGATCTATCTAGCTAGCTAACCCTCGGCCCTAGACGTTCTATGTTTTTGAATAAGGTTAACTCAGCTCTCTTTTTTTTCCCTCTTAATTGAGCCTTTCCACCACTTTTTGTGTAACTTTTTTGTTTCTACCTATAACTAATAATATCTGGCGGCTCCAGTAGGAACAATTAATGTCATGCAGATTATGTGGCAAATAATTATATATATAGAGTACTCTCATGTGTACGTACGTAGTTCCTTACTTAAAATCTCTAAATTTTAATAGCACACTACTACTTTAAAATTGGCCGGCCGGCAGTACTACTTGTACTATATTTAATTACTACTACTTGTATCAAGAATGGCTTTTGTTTCCTTTCGAAACTTCATCGAATTTCACATTTTCATTCCCTTAATTACATGCTCTCGTTCATGATCAAGCACATGCAGGATCAAAGGCATATATATATGTATATATATTAAGCAACTATTTTCTTGTTAGTGTTGTGGGGATCTTGGGGAGGGGGTTTCATAGGGATGATGACCTCGCACAATATTTATGATCATACGATATTCCAATAACACGATCCCTTGTTTATTAATTACTAATCTAGAAATATTGCTCTCGAGAATATAATTAATTTGGATCAATTTAAGAAGTACTACTATATATATATTACTAATTAATTAAAGCTCCTATTTTAAAAATATATAATAAATTGCCCTATATAGATATATATGATCAATCCACCATCTTCCTTGTTACTAAACAAAGTGCATGATTCCTTGCACGAATATTTCGTCCTTCTAAGCTAGAGTACTATATATACTTGTTTTAGTTATCTGTCTCTGATGCATCACAATAACTTGTCCTTAGCTTTTGAGACAAGCATCTCGAATTTATATGCTACCCTAACTAATGAAGCTTTTCTCTTGCTTCTCTCTCTCTCTCTCTCTCTCTCTCTCTCTCTCTCTCTCTCTCTCTCTCTCTTCTCAAATGCATGGACCTTTTCTGATCTCTGGTAAACACTGTTTTTATTGGAAAATCAGAAACCTCATTTGGAAACCATACTACTTCAAATGATCTATTGCATAGAGCTTTTTAACACCATGATATGCATGCAGGCCTATATGCTCTCCCGCGAGATCCCTTACTCATCATGATTATCTGTTACGTGCACCTGGCTAAGGCTAGCTAGCTAGTTGAAATAACAAAGTATTAAGCCCCATTTAGATAATAAATGTTTTCATCTCATCTCATCATTACAATTTTTTTAAATTTCTACATAAAATATAATAAACAAATAAACATTTTTAAATTTTAAAATAATAATAGTAATATTAAAAAGTAATATTTTAACAATATTTTATTCAATTTTCATCTCAACTGATTATTTTATCTAAACTCACTATCCAAACGACACCTTAATGTTGGTTGCGAATTAAAGATTTCAGTTTCTAATTTTGACTACACATGAAGGGTTACTTTAATTAGCTAGGTTACTATACAACTCGTTGCAATTGTTAAACAACTCGCTTGAAATAAAAGTCTAATAACTGTTCAGCAACGAGATTTTAGCTTTGCAAAATTTTCGTTGCAAATGATGCATTATTAGCAATAAAAAAGTATTCATTGCAAAAAATCATCTGTTGTGGTGTGCAGCTTATAGTCTTATCATCAAAGAATATTTCTACTTGTAAATTGTTGTACGTAGATGCCTTAACATAACATGATTTGATTTATACGATTTCCAGACCATACATGTTCTGTCCAATTTTTCTGTAGGAGAGGTTTGGTATCACGTACGCGTCCATGACTTCAAAGCAAAATAAAATGTGGGGTACAATGGGCGGGGGTATCCCTATCCGCACAAGTTCTAGACTTGCCAACTTGAATGGAATGATCAATCGAATGATTTTTTGGAAAAAGGACAAAAATATAAGCCATTGATCAAGTCCTGAATTGATAAATTAGAGTACTGTAAAGTCAATTCGGAGATGATGATCTATTGGGGGTTGGATCAATTTATCTAATGAGAAAACCAAGCATAAGCTAAATGTTGGATGGCAAGATCAAACTCACTCTAACCTGTAGATGGTGTTAAAAATATAATATAAATAATTAAATTTACCTTTTCATTCAGTTTAAACTTTTGAAGAAAGTATTGATTTTACACGACATCATAATAGAAATTCTGAGTTCGACTCGGCGAAATTTGAAGTACCGTTAGTTTTAAGCATATTATTAGGACCAAATTGAGTCTTCAAATTTCACCCAAAGCTCTTTTTTCTTTTCTCTTCTTTTTCTCTAAGCCAGAAAGCTCTCTTTCATATATAAATCAAATTGATGAGAGCGTAGAGAAGAAGATCGATAACGAAACACGGAAGCTATCAACCACCATTTGAGAATTTTTCCACTTTTCGAGTATATATCAATAAAAGCAGAACTTTTAACTTTTGGGGTATATATCCACTCTCCCCATCCATCGGCTGACCTCACCCATAATAGCCACAAAATATTAATTAGGTTCTCCCGGAGAGAGAGAGAGAGAGAGAGAGAGAGAGAGAGAGAGAGAGAGAGAGAGAGCTTTGATTAAAATGCCAGGGCCATGCAGGGACATGATATCGATCGTTGAAGCCAAAAAAGAAAAAAGAAAGAAACCGAGAAAAATACATAAATGTTCGTCAGGGATATATATCGTTTACTCACAACAGCTAGCGCGTCTTGAAGGAATACATACTTCTCGTTCATATATGCATGTACTTTGATAGACCTCAATGACCAACGGTCCAACACTACTCGAATTCAATTTACGATCTGCAATATTATTGATGGATTATATAGTTATACCTATTATATATGGATTAATGATTATATATATGGCCAAGCTGAGATATATATATATATATATATTTATATGCATGCCATTGGAAAGCCAGAAAGAGCTAGCAGATCGAAAAGAATAAAAGACAGAAAGAAAGAAAGAAAGAAAAGGAAGGAAAGGTAGAACACGGTGGTGGCAAGCAAATATTCACTTAATTTGTCCATAGTCGAGTACGTGATCGATGGAATTGGAATTGATTCCACTTTATCTAACAATAGAGAAAGCCACTATGCCGATCCTTCCACGCGATCTCACGCATTCATGTGTCACCATACTTCCAAAACTTTAATCTAATTCTGTTCTGGAGGCACTAATTCGGATCGAAAACCAGCTTGTGCATGGCATATTAATGTATGCAGCTCTTGTAAGTGGGTATATATGTATGTATATATGCATGTTCATGATGACGAGGGGCCGGGTCTGCTTTCGGACTACAAATTTGGAGACTTTCCCTTTTTATCGAGTTTTAAACGATGGGAAAGTTTATGTACTGTTCGTGCACTTTTGCATGAATCTCACGCGCGCGCGCATACATATATAAAACGATATTTACAGTTTTAGATTTAATAATGGACCTTACTTATTTTTAAATAAAATACAAAGAATTTGCATACAGGGTTAGATTTGGATAGTGAGAAATGTTGTGAATGGTATTGAAAAAGTAATGAAAAATAATAATAAAATATTACATAATAGTGAAAAGTAATAAACAGTAATAAAAAATAGATAAAAAATAATAATAAAGCAATAAATAGTAATGTAGTATGCTGAAAATATATGAAATATTTTCATTACCTAAATACAGTAAACTGTATCTAATATTATTCATATATGTCTATTAGGACAGACATCTGTCACGAGTTTGTTAAATCTACAAGCAATTATACGTACGACCTAATTTGAACTTACTTCTTTGTCAATTTCCTGAAGCTAACAATATACACGCAAGATGATCAGGGTGTTCTTAAAGCAAGCTTAAATTAATATAAACAACCAATTGCATAGATATCAGGTTTTTATTTTTTATATATATTTTTTTAAATAGAGTGAAAGAGAATTTATCTCGACTTATCTGGACTTTGTGGCCTCGTTTGCTAGCATTTAGGATGGTCATGCTGATCCAGCAATTTATGTCGGGGACCTTAGGCTCAAGTAACTGGGCTTTACCCCAAGTATGTAGATATCGATCACTGTAGCACTTCCAAATATGCACATATCACAAGCACGCATGTTTAACGGCATCACTGCTCCGAAATTTGAAAAAGAGTTTTGATATATATAAATACATTCACGTGTTAATTTATATATTAATACTGATTCATTTAAATTTAAAATTTAAATTAATATTATTTTTAATAAAATTTATTTTTTGACTAATCACATTATATTAATGTATAGATTAGTACACAATTATGTTTGTAACTATATTTTTCTTTCGAGAAATAATATTTATAATTATATATTATATAAATATAGTATATTTTTTAAAAAAAATTAAATAAATATATGATTTATATGAAAATTATATTTTTAATAATAGATCTTAACTTATATAACTCATAATTATATCTAATATTATTTTAAAAATTATATACACTATTTAATTTTCAGATAATTGTTAAAATAAAAAATAAAAAACTCTCTTTTGGGAGAAAAATAGATGATAACCAATCAAACGGTACCGATTGATGAATGTGGATCGACAACAATCCACGTGTCACCCTTTCAAAATAGAAAGTTTAATAATCCCTAGATGTTTGGGCCTTTGGGGAGTACTGCTTTTAAGGTGTTTGATGATCTATAGGCTATCCCAACCTATCATCTTCTTGGGACGGCCTGAATCGTATGTTCAAAGTTAATTGGTCAACAGTCAGTTACCTTGCTCAGAAAGCCACGCGGTTGGCAATGATTGGTTTGACCATGACCCGCAAATACTGCTTATTCAGAACTTCAGCGCCTAGAATGTGTTTAACGTAAGTGTAAAGATACGTTTACGTCTCTTGAAAGAGACTGTTTTATTATTATTATTATTTTTTCATCATTTTGCAATTTTTGCTATTATTTAATTCTAGATTAAAAATTTCAAAACATAACTTTCTTACATTATTTAGAAAAAAAAAAAAAAAAAAACTCAATCAACCAAAATAATTGATTTTTTTAAATTAAATTAAATAATTATATTAGTTGATTGAATTTATTTTCTACTAGATTATACAAAAAAATCATGTTTTGAGATTTTTAGTTCAGATTCAAAGAGTAAAAGGAAAAAAAAAATTAGATAGTAAAACAGTAGTAAACAAGATGTAAGTGTATCTTGATATAAACTATAATCCTTTAAGGTGCGATTTGGATATTGAGATGAGATGATATGATTTTAAATGGAAGTTGAAAGTTTAATAAAATATTATTATAATATTATTTTTTAATATTATTATTATTTTGATATTTAAAAAAATTAAATTATTTATTATATTTTATGTAAAAATTTAAAAAATTTATAATAATGAAATAAAATATTTTCACTATTGCATTAAGTGTCTAGCTTGTCTCTTGATAGATAAATCTATCTTTTATCAAAATTTAAAAAATTTATAGTATTGAGATAAAATATTTTCACTATTCATACATAGCATTAAGTGACTAGCTTGTCTCTTGATTGATAAATCTGTCTTTCATTGGCCCTTTAGTTTTAACTTTGTGAATTGTTAGAGACTGAAGTGAAGGCGGGTGGCGCCCATCGATACTGTTCTCTTTAGACAGATTGATTCTTATCTAATCTCTTTAGAAATAATTTATAGTCCTTTAGAACACACAACACAAAGCGGCATGGTGGCAAGCAAAAACAAAAGAATGTTGTGCCGAGAATACAAGAATTTAATTAATTATTCTGCAGAAGAGGATCAAAACCTTGGTAAGGAAATCAACTCGGTTTTAATACAAATTGATTCATTTATCTTCTAATAATTTGATGTCACATTAAAAATAATAAAATAATAATAATTACAAAACTTAGATATGTTTCTAATGTTGCATTGAGCAATTAATAACCATTTGTAGTTAAAATTTACAATCTACTTTAGGAAATTTATTTGGGTTTTCTTCATTTGAGTTTACTGAAAAGCAATGCTTTAGCCCAAAGATTTGGTTTACTTTCAATGAAAAATGATAAATTTATAATAAATTTTTATATATGTATTTTGTAATTCTACTTAGAAAAATTATATTTATCATCATCACATCACACACCAGACATAATTTTTTTTTCTTACCAAATGTGTGGTGTCTGGATGATGAGTAGAAGAATTCAATTAATTAAAAAAAAGAATATTAAGTGTAATGTATAGTGTGTGAGGATTACGAGTAGCAATACTCTTCTATTTAATACGAAGGGTAGTCACGTAAAATTAAAAATAATTTTTAATGAAATAACATAATTATATTGATTGATTTAAAATAAATTACAAAAAAAATTATAAATATATTGTTACTATTTTCAATTATATCCCAACAAACTTGGAAAGTCGTTTATTTATCTTAAAGACATGTCAATCACCAATTATTTAATTTATATTTTAATGTAATACTCTTTGGCAGGAACAAAAAACGTTTAAAAAAAGGATGAATATGCTAAGATAAAAAAGATGTTAGAGATGATCAACCGAAAAGACCGATACAGTAAGTTGTATCATGGAGGAATGACAATATTTACCTTGTCATTTGTCGTGATTATATTAGTGTACTTTAAGGTTTTCGGCTTATGAACCATTAGTGTAGAGAGCCAACTGTCTGTATTTAGAGTTTTTCTTTCTTTTCTTCTTCTTCTTCTTTTTTTTTTTTTTTTTTTTTTTTTTTTTTTTTTTTTTTTATATATATATATCTAATACGAGTTGTGATTAGTAATATTTTGTAAATTTCAGTAAGATGTATTTAACTTTTTATATTAAAATATATAAAATAGTTTGAGATGGGTTTAATTTTTTTTATGAAAAATTGAAAAAGTAATAAATTTCATCAATAATTAGTTTGAAATTAGTTGAATTTAGTTAAACAACTAAACTCAAACTAAATGCAGGCAAGTTGGCACACCACTTGTGCAACCCGTCTACCTGGCATCCACCCACAAAATGAAGAGTTTTGCTACATATAAATAAAATCATGTACTAATCTGTATATCAATACTGATATCTTCATACTTAAAATTTAAATTAAAACTATTTTTAATAAAATTTACTTTTTGACTAATCACATTAAATTGTTACGCAGATTAATTCATAATCGTGCTTGAAACTAAATTTTTTCTAAAATAAAACGGGATATTTTGGTCTTGCAAAATAGAGTGTTGGTGGGCGAGCAGGATACGAAAATGAGATGGGGGGAAATTTCAAGAAAGAAACAAGGACATTGTTGCAACAAGCACATGCTCTGGAAGGAACAGGGCTGAGAACAAAATCATCAAAATATCCATGGTGTCGCTTATCTTCTCTTCCATCGGCACACCCAGTCAAACTCACCACTCTAAGACAAAGGAGGCCAAGTGGGCATCCCATAAGTTGCTGAGATGGGAACATTTTGGGAAGCAAAAGGTGAAATGGAAGAGAGAGAAAGTTGACTTGAGGAACTAGGTTTGTGGGTAGGCCTTGATGTGGGAGATGTAGAAGTATGGGGAGTGTTGATGGAGGAAGAAATGGGTTCTTGGATAGCAGTGCCAACAGCCACACCAGTAGTTCTTGCAGTAGTATTTACTCTTCCAGTCCTTAACATGCTTGTAGAAAAATGGAGAAATAAAATAGATAAAATTGAACATAAAATTGATAAAATAGTGACACTTTTGTGAGAATATTTATTCCTTAAGTTAGTGATAGATAAAAGGAATTAAGTGAGTTAAATTGTGCACCAATAACTCTTATTTATAGGCTATCATGCATCGATTGGCAAATAACACAATTATTAATAATTCAATAATTGGCAAATGACACAACTTTTTAACTAAATCAAAAGATAGCAATACGGCACTAGAGCTTTACATAGTTATTTTTTGTCACATTTCATTATCTTTCTTCTTATTAAATGATTAAAATAATTTTCAACATAGAACAAAATTGATATAATTAATAAATATAAAATAAAAGTGAAATATTTTAATGATTACAGAAAATTAAATCATAAAATGATATAATTTGATGTAATATATTAAATTATAAAATTATTTTTAATATAAAATAGTTTTTGGAAAAAAGCCACTATGCCCTCTCCCCTTGTCCCCTTAAATTCACAATTTTTTTTTAATTTAGTGATTAAAAAAGTAATTTTAAATATATTAATATATTTTTTATTTTTTTAAAATATTTAAATATGAAAAAAAAATTGCCTGACAGTCAATTTGAATGATACACACTGAATAGAAGAGGAGCACCGCTCTGTAATAATTAATCACATAAAATGAAGTAAACTTATAAATTTAATTTTACATTATACCCAGTATCTACAGACTACCGCACTTCTCAAAATGAACGCTCTCAGTCTGAACTCGAGCCACGTTAAGAAAAGGGTAAAGGTGAAAGTGACGTGACGTGGAGGACTATCTCGGTTGGGACTTGGCGCTATCATCATGTGGCGTTTGACAATGATAGATCGTGCTGGAGAAAACTTTTTTCCAAACTCTCTCCCTCTCTCTAATCTGTGCTGGATAAAACTTATTGAGAAGGTCATTTGGTTTTTATTTTTGTTATTATAATATTATTAATAAATATTTATTTAATTATTAATTAATATAAAAAATTCAAGATTCTCGAGACCTATTCTCGAAACTCCAAGCATTTTGCTTTATAAAAAGGTATCAATTAATGGAATGCATGGTGCTGATGCAATCGTGTGTGAACCTGGCTACTGTCACATTTTCTTTTAAAAAAATTTAATTATAAACATAATTATATATTAATATGTACATTAATTTAATATAATTGATTAAAAAATATATTTTATTAAAAATAATATTAATTTAAATTTTAAATATAAAAAAAATTAATATTAATACGTAGATTAATATATAATTTTATTTATATTAACAAAACTCTTTTATTCTTCTTCCATATGTTAATACTGAAACAAACGCACATGCATGCATGCTACCTTCGTTTGTGCATCTCCTATTTTGTCTACAGGGCCTCTCAAAGCGCACGCATGCATGCATGGTTGGTGGAGATGGAATCAAATTTTAGACAATCTTTTAGGTTGAGGTTCGAGAATTAGCCATCCATATATGGTTGCATGGCCATACATATATATATATATATATATATATATATGCGCGCGCGCGCGCAGGGGGTTGAGAGATGAAAGTTGAGTTTGAATATTAAGGTGATCTCAAATATTCTAAGAATGATAAAAAATAATAATAATAAAATATTAAATAATAATATAAAATAATAAAAAATATGTAAATAATAATAATAAAATATTAAATAATATGCTAATAATACTCCATTATCCAAACTGGCTCAAAGTGGCAACTGAGCCTAAAAGGGTTTAAAATGGGTCGATTTTGTTGGTCTCATTTTAGATAATAAAAATATTTCATCTCATTTTCTATCATCTAATTCTATTATTATAATTTTTCTTAATTTTTAGAATAAATATAATAAGATTAATAAATATAATTAAGATTAATTTTTATTTGAACACACCACACACGTTTTTTCATGGGAAAAAGAACATCCATGGCTCGCTTTTGAAGTTTCGCATCCAACAGTTAATGATACATATCTTCACAGATGATGTAATAATAAATATTTTTCTAAATTATGACCGTTTTTGATACACCTGAAATCTTGTAGCTTTGAAGTAAACAATTAATTCCTTTTTATTTTTGGCTTGCTTTGTTTGTTTGGAATTATAGTAAAAAATAGAGTCTTTTATGTTAAAGTTTTTAATTGTAAAATTGAGTTAAAAGTATTTATTATTAAAAAGTTATTTATTACATAATAAACATGCATTTAAAACACTTTAAAGTAATTAGTTATGGTATTTTTTTTTAAATGTAGTGCTATTTATAGGATATTCTCAAGAAAAATCTCAATTTAAAGCTTGTTTGGTTGAGATTATGTTTCATCTCATTTCATTATTATAATTTTTTTAAAATTTTTATACAAAATATAATAAACAATTCAACTTTTTCAAATTTTCAAATAATAATAATATTAAAACATAATATTCTAATAATATTTTATTCAACTTTTAATTTTTATCTAAAATTATCTTATCTAATCTCATTTCACTATCAAAATAACCTCTAGTGTTTTTTCAAAAAGTGAAATTTTAGTTATTTTATTTTTATTTTATTTTTTATGGGCTTAAAGCAGTGTTTTTAAATTGATTCAAACATACATTTTTACTTTAAAAAAGCTTTTAGACTGTTTAAAGTACTTTTAAACGAATAAACTCAAACCTAAACCTATAAGTCGAAAGTGCAACTCGCATAACCTTAATTTGTTAATAAAGTTAAATAAAGGGTCGCTGATTCGTCGACGCCTTTTTCCCCTTACAAGCAAAAGACGGATATGCACAACTTTTATTTAGAAGATCTAACCATTAATGGACACATAGACATATATGATAGGGAAATAATTTCCCATTTATTAAGAAAATCATACACATTAATAATTAATTAGAAAATAAATGCTAGTTAGCTCCCTCAACTGCACCACTCAAAGTCCCTGATTTGGTCGCTAGTGCATTTTGATTTTGTCTAGTATTTAAAAAAGTTATGAATTTGTGTATTTTTTTAACATTTTTTAATATAAAAATAAAATAAAATACATTAGCAGTGTTATTTAGCGGTAATATATGGCCAGCTCAATAGCCCGACCTTTAAATAAATTACCACTAATATATTTGTGTGTATTTTTTTTAACATTAAAAAAACAAAAAAAAAAACAGTACCCAAAATATTGCACTAGGGGTACACTCGAGTGGCTTATAAGTAGAACTACCCTAATTAATTTACCATGCCGATACAAAGTACACTCCCTAAAACAAGGATAAACAAGATCTTCTATAATTAATAGGCCGGTAGGAGACTTTATTTTAGACACTATTATAATTATATTTTCAAAGCGATACGATAAAATAACGTTACATATAGTTATAAAGTGCATACGTACCTACGCAATTATTTTAAAAATTAATAGGGTTAATTATTAAAAAATTAATTATTATTTTTTTATATAGATCATATATTTATTTATTTTAAAAAAATAATTACGCAGTATTTACCTAATTCACAATTATAAATATATTTTCTCATTTAATCAAGATCAATGAAGAATAATTGATAAGATTTACTAATCTGATAATTTCTCAAAATGCAAAATTCATGACTTATCTCTTCCTTTAAAATATATATATATATATATATATATATATATATATAAAGAAAAAAGAAATATCACTTTTTACATGTTGTTTAATTGGACTTGCATATATTTCATAAAGGCAGACTATTCTGCCACCCAGCTCTTATCATTGGACGTGCCGCCAAGTTTATTTTTTTATATTTTTTAATATATTTAAATATTTTTAAAAAATAAAATACATTAATATATTTAAAATTATTTCTTAATCATTAAATAAAAAAAAAATTTACCCAACCATACACTTACGATACCGCTCAAGCGCGCACACAAGCTTTATCCTATTTCATATACGATCAAGTACAACACAGGCACAAAATTCTAATGATTACTAGAATTTCTTGCATGCACGACACCTTTGTATTAATTATACATTTTTTGACCTTTGTGTACGTCACCAATTTTCAAGATGTGTGAAATCAGGTTTTTCACTAATCACGTCATGCATTGAAGAATTCTACAAGATTTTTTTTTTTGTAAGAGAATACGCTATAATGGATTTTTTTTTTAATTCAATATATTTATAAAAATAAAAAATTCAAAAACAATAAGTAGTCATTCGGAATGGTTGGAGGCCACCCTATCGAGTCCTGACGCCAAGGTGGCCACAAACCATGGGACTGTTGCAGAACCACCCCTTTGCGATGGGTGGATCAAGGAGTAGGATGGCTATAGAATCACTCCTGACTGGCCGTCTCGCTCGCAAGTACGTTGGCCAACCACCTTATGTTAAGTTGGCCCAACCACCCCTAGAGGAATGGCCAACCCTAACCATCTAAGCCACCCTCAAAGGGTCGAGCTGCCATCTAAATATATTTTTATTATACATTTTTAAAAAGGCTGATTCATTGTCTATTACATATTGTAGGCTTGGTTTATGTAAACTATCTCATTTATGCTTTAGAGTGTACACCAAGTCATAACTGAACATAAACTCTTTGTGATTTTATGAAAATAAATATTACATTAAACCTTGTTTGGATAGTAAAAGTGTTCCATCTCATTATTATAATTTTTTTAAATTTTCACACAAAATATAGTAAGCAATTCAATTTTTTTAAATCTTAAAATAATAATAATTTTAAAAAATAATATTTTATTCAAATTTCAACTTTCATCTCAATTTATTATCCAAACGGCACCTAAGAGAACTATTACATCTACTAAAAAATTATTTATTTTTTTTACTTTTACAAAAGATAAGTTACATGCTGACTTGATAAGTTTTGGTATAAAAAAAAGTTAACTAAAAACCTTTACTTAAAAGAAAATTGATTGACACGTTAAGGTGTAAATCTCTTTTGTAAAACTCGTGGAGACAAAGTAATTATAATTTTTTTTAAAGAAACTTGTTATTGATAGAATAAATCAATTACAAAGTTTGTTTAACAAGATATTATCTAAGATCTAAGATAATCTCAAAATCCTTCTCGATTATTACAATCTCACTCTCATAACAAAAACTTAACTTAACCAACTGATGTGTCAGACAATTTCCAGTTCTAGGAACCCATGACACCTTCTAATCTGACCTCCTATGAAGTATTTCTTTTATATCATCCACAATTTGCCCAAACCAAAGCAAGTTTTCATCCTTGTTGTTCATTGCCTTCGAAGGCACATGTGCATCACCTTCAAAAATAACATTATCGAGATTAAGTTCTTTACACAAATCCATTACTCTATATAATGCAAAACATTTGGCTAAGACTGCTTTTGAATGGAATGGCTTGTTAACAAAAAGCGAGGCCAATATCTCCCTTCAGTTATTACACACAATAACTCCAATCCCCATTTTCCTTGCACCTTCATCAATTGATGCATCCCAATTGGCCTTAATAAATCCCTTAGCTGGCCTTTTCCATCTTTTAGTGATGTTTGTGTTAAATTTCACTTGATTGACCCTCTGCCGTTTCTCTTGTATATTATGAAACATCTTCATAAAATCATATGTTCCTTGCATTATTTTCCTGGGATCCACCATCTTATCTTCAAACAGAATTTTTTTTTTTTTTTAGTCAGATTTTTCACAAAATAACAACTACCCATTTCAAATCAGATTCTATCAAGCACTCATTGAGTCTCTTCCACATTTTCAAGAAATTAGTTTCTTTCACATTCCACTTCTATACTAGGCTGGTATTATCCACCCACATGTTATTAGCTGCAATAAACCTCCATAACACATGAGTGACTGTTTATTCATCTTGCTTATAGATTATACATAAAGGGTCATTAAGAACATGTTTATTGTACAGATTTTTCCTTGATGGCAGCACATCTTGACGTGCTTTACACATAAAATTCTTCACGATCCCTAGGACCTCCAAGCTCCATAGCTTCTCCCAGCATTTTTCTATTCCATTCCTCATTGAGGAGTCTCCCTGCTGCAATTTCTTCTGTTGTAATGCAGTATAATAGCCACTTTTCACATAAATAGTCCCATCATTGGTATACTCCCATTAGCTTTTATCCGATCCTCCAAGAAAACTTATTGGAAGGCTATAAATTTGCTCAACTTCATCCTTCATAAATATCTCTGAGATTAGTTCTTTATTCAAGCAGTGATCATCAACATTAATAAGCTCCTGAACACATGCATTTTGGTCCAAATTAAACCACTAACTTGAGATTGTACACAGAAAGTTGATGGATGATGAAGTCATTTATGCCCTCAGATCTTTATATTATGGCCGTTATCCACCCTCCACCTTAAACCTTCTTTGAACAATCCAATTGTAGACCACAATCTTCTCCCTGCCTAATTTAGCTTTCATTATAATCTTCTTCTTGAAATACTTTTATTGAAAAATCTGAGCAACCAATTAGAAAGGAAACAAAGTAATTATAATTAAAAAGAAAATATGACAACGTTTTCAACCATAATTTAAAATTAAAATTGTATGGATCCCCCGAGTCTCCAGGATTTCCTATCAAGCACCGTGCTGTTATTCAAACCCAACCCCATCTTATTCGATCAAATGGCCAGAAATCCAAATACTAAATAAGAAAGTGGTCATAAATGGATGGAATCATGAATCTTTATCGTTTTTCATCTCTTTTCTTATCAATTTTTTTTAAAGGAGAGTAACATTCTTTTTATAAATATAAATTTATAAATTAACATAATTTTATAATAAAAATAAGTTTATAATCCATCTTCTTCGATAAATTTTCTTGTATTTATAAATTTAATTTGAATATATTTGCCGCTAATGAAAAACATTTGTCTCGAGGCTTTAAGAATATCGGTCACAGGCGTGGAAGCGCATCCCTTGAGTGGGACCCACTTCCCGACCGTGATGATGGTTTTTTACCGCTCTCCGACCGTAATTTTTCCCACATTTCGAGGGTTAAGAAAGTTAAAGCAACCCGGAAAAGGTGAGGTGGCATCTTCGTATTATTACGTGATATTTCCCATCGTAATTTGGCGTCTAATTACCAAATAATTGACGTAATTCCAGTTTTAACCCTCAAAGGGTCCAAGGCTCTCTCTCTCTAATATTTCCTGAATGGTTTTACTTATTTGATTGTTTTTTTTTTCCTCCTTTTTGTTTTCCTCTTTCTTTGCCTTCTCTTACACCTCATCAGTTTCTTCGATTTGTTGATCTGCTTGTCGGACATGTTGGTCTCGATCTTACCCTTTAATGGCCACTGAAAATCCAAGAAAGAGAGAGACAGTGAGTGAGAGAAGAAAAGAGTGATCTGTTTGAATTGAGCCGGGTTTCGGTACGAGAAAGATGGAGAGTGAAAGATAAAGAATTTGAGCGTGTTTCTTTAGTGGTGTTCGTGGGCGTGACTTTGATTTGGTTGGATTTGATATGGGTGGGTGTTTTCCTTGTTTTGGATCATCCAACAAGGAGGGAAGTGGTGTGAAGGAAGTGGCCAAGAAGGATTCTGTTAAAGAAGGCTCAGCCGGTCAGTCTAATCATGTAAATAGAGTTAGCTCGGGTAGATTCTTGTTCCTTTGATTTTTTTTACCTGTGGTAATTTTCCGGTTTTTTCTTCGGGTAGTTCGATTTCTTTGTACGCTTTGATTGTGTTCAATTTTGTGTTTTTATGGCTTTGTATGAATTGCTTTTGTTATGGTTATCGTTAGATTTTGTTGTCACTTTGATCTGATGCATCTGTGGTTGTTAAGTCTGGTTTCACTGGCTTGCTAAACTTGTTGCTTCTATGGTTTCATTCTTGCAGTTAAATGGTAAATTGTTGGTCGGACGATTTTCTTGTTTATTTTTTATTTAGTTGTCAAGAACATGTCTGGAGATCTGGTCTCGGTTCTCAGAGTTCCAATCAGCTTGCTTGCTTTTGGTAAAAACGTTTCTGCTGCTTCATAATTGTCAAACTTGAGATAGATACAGATGATAGTAAGTGCTTTTTTAAGTTAAAGTTCTTAGATTTCCTGCAAAAAATTAAAAGATGATAAAATTTGATGAGATTTGATTGGAATGCTTTATGACTCTGTAAAAATCCTAGTATGCAATATTAAATAAAGTGTTAAGCTTCAACTTAAAATTTTTATTGAAAACTACAGCTACATTATTTTTTTTTTCACGCTTTACAAGCATGGATTATTCAGCCTGAGTAAATAACCAACAAAAATGTGTTCTCCCAGGTGATTTAGAATTCATAGGTGATCTCATTAGTTTCCTGACATCTTTGAAGGCAAAATTAAATGTGGAGACATATAGGTCCCTCTAATTATTGTGTTCATGAATTCATGCCCTTGGGTCATGCTATTGTGTTACACAACTGTACCAGTATGTCCTCTATGTATATCTAATTTCCTTTTCTTATCCTTTTCTTTCCCCCCTTTTTGCTCTTTTCTTCCTACTGACAGGATGGCATCTAATCCAATTTTTTTTTTTTCTGTAGAAAAATCAAAATCTCGAAGTGTTTCAGATCCTAAGAAGGAACCAGTTGTTCCAAAAGATGGACCAACAGCTCATATTGCTGCACAAACATTTACATTTCGAGAGCTTGCTGCAGCAACAAAGAACTTTAGGCCAGAATGTTTGTTGGGTGAAGGAGGGTTTGGACGTGTTTATAAAGGTCGGTTGGAGAGCACAGGACAGGTAATTTATGATCGGTTAAAATGGTGCCATATTACAATTTCTATGAATACGATCTAAAGTAAGGTATACTATGGCTTTGATTCTGGATCTTATTTGACGTAGAACCTCTACATTGTTCTGCATTTCGGTATGATATAGTCATTACTCAATGACTGATTCATTCCTCCAGTAAACCAAATCTATTCCTTTTATAGCTAATTTGCGTCAATCTAGTCTCAAATGCTCTTTTTTGATCCCCTGTTTGATGTTAACTTGTTTTTGCAGGTTGTGGCTGTGAAACAGCTTGACAGGAATGGCCTTCAAGGAAATCGAGAATTTTTAGTGGAGGTTCTCATGCTTAGCCTCTTACACCATCCAAACCTTGTCAACTTGATTGGTTATTGTGCAGATGGAGACCAACGTCTCCTTGTTTATGAGTTTATGCCATTGGGATCCTTGGAGGATCATTTACATGGTTAGATTCCACTCCTTTTATGCTCAAATACAACTTTTGTACCTTTTGCTCCTAATTGAGTTATCATTTTATACACCTACTCGTTTATAGGTTGTACCATGTTGTAGGCTTGTAGCACGTAATTAAAAAATCTTTAGAGGTTCCTATGCCATCGAGTCTGTTCATTATAGACTGTCCATTCTAACACGCATAGGAAATGCCCTTGTATATGTACTGTATACTTGGGCTCTTGTCTATTCTTATGATCAATAAAATTTTATTTACCTATAAAAAAGATATATTAATCAGGGATTCTATTAAGGCTCACTATGTGTATAAAACTTAGAAGCGAAAACTTTGGATGGTTGTTATCTTTAAGTATTTATTTTTTCGTAAGTAATATGTAGATTCTGTGGTTGTGTTTTACATATATGCATGGAGGTGACATGGATGTGCATTATTAGAGATAATTATTCCTTCTGTCAACTTTTGTTCCAAATTATCAATTTATTAGAGATAAATTTTTGCATTAGTTGCTACTTATAAAAAAAAAAAAAAAACTGTTGCATTAGTTGCATGATGGAAGTATTATAGTAGTTAAGAGAATTGAAAGTGTTTTAGTGGTTTCGCGGCCATTACTGCTTTCCTTTTGTTTCTGATCCCAACTCTACATCAGAGAGGGAAGAGGCTGCTTATGGTTTTCCCCAGATAATTAGTGGCTTGTGATATTTAATATATGTCCACTTTTGGGGAATGTTGACTTCAAATATGGGAGAGGGCTACCTCTGCAAATGTAGACTGCAAGCCCATTGGCCTCTCATGGATCAAAAACATGAATTAATGAATAAACATGAATATAGAGCATCACGATTTTCTTCTTTATTTTTAAGAGAACACAGAGATAGTATTCTTAATAGTTAGGATAAGGAAGAAATTGTGTCAAGTACCACATTAGGTGGGTGGGTGGATTGTGGAAATATGTTTGTGCTTAGTCACCCATTGGTTTTCTATTAGACGGATCTGGTCTTTATGAGTGATTCTAGAGAGCTCCAATTGTAACTTCAGTTAGTTATTATGTAATGCAAGATGAGCCTAGCACTTTCTATGTGTCATGTCAAATGGTCATAGATTTGACACTGCAGTGCAACATGGACCTTGATGGATTCTTAAGAGATTTGAGTGAGGGTATTGTGTTATTTCAGATTATGAAGATGTTGTGTTACATTGTGTCGGTGGATGTTCCATGACCCACATTGGTTACATGAAAATGAGTTTTACAAGTCAATTCGGGGAGATCTGATTTTGACTTTGATTTGTCCTTTTAGGTATAGCGCCGATTTTGCTGGCGGTTTGTTTTTGTCCTAAATTGTGAGTGTCTTAAAAGATATTCTTTGACAAGATAAAAAAAGGCAGCTAGTGCTTGGAATGCCGTAGTTGTTTTTCTGAATACATTTTAAAGGCCATGAAGGGAAAGAAAGTTGACTATGGAAATGCTAGAGCTCTTGAGACATTGGAATTTAATATTTGAATGGAGAAATGTATTATAATTGAACTTGCCACACAATTATAGGTCTTAAAATAGTGCCGATACTGTTATTTTGATTAATAGTGGCTTTGGGCTTGTATAATTTGGTACTTCTTGCAGTTAGCACCAGCAGAAAAGACTGTTATTGGAATTTGGCAGCTGATAGCTGTAGCATTATTGTTATTTCTGCTATAGTTGTTGCTGCAGCAGTTGAATTTGGCACGGCATTGGGAGTAGTAAGTTACTAACAGTGGCTGCAGTAGTTATTTTTGTGGCAGTGGCAACAGTAATTAAATTAAATGTGGATACGATAAGTTGTGGTGGTAGAGAACTTTGACTAGTGGAAATTGTAGTCGAATCTCCGTGCCAAGAAAAAAACTTACATGATGACTTCAGATGGTTCTTTGTGTTGCACATGAATTTTGTTTCTTCCATTAAATACCGGTGTTAACATTGTTTCAAACTGGGGTAAATTCTACTCTTATCTTTTGTATGTTGCTTCCCCGCCCTCCCCCGCCGCACTGGAATCATATGTCTAAGAAGAAGCATAATAGTAGGGGGTGCACTTTCTTATTAGTAGCATTAAGTGGAGGATTGAGAGTGATGGAGTTTTTCCCACTGTGTTGTAAGAAGGCTAACTTGGTTGTTGATGTCAAAATAAGCAACTACAACTATAAGCAAGATGCTGTGCAGAAGGTCTTATTGAAAGAATCTCAACATGATGGTTCATATCGATCTGAGTGGCTAGAACTGGTGTGACATTTAGAATTGTAGGTGCAAAAGAAGCTTAATTTGGTTTTTCTTGTAAAGGCAATCAGGTAGGGGACATCTTAGAAAGATGATGCTGGTAATGTCAAGTTTAAAACATTCCCACACAGAAACATTGGTTAGATATTCTGAGTACAATTGTATACGTAGAGCTTACTATGCATCTATTTTTCTTACCTAGTCTTTATAGATGACCTGAATTTTGTATGTTTTGTTCAGCAGAGATTACAGGTATACAGCCTTTTGAGGTCTCCCCCCCCCCCCCCCCCTTTTCTCATTTTTGTTTATTCTAACAAAATTTTGCATGGTAAAATGAGCTTATCGGTTGGATTCAGCTGAATATTTTCATAAATTTCATATGTTCGCCTGTTTGTAAGAACTGCTTGAATTTGGCTGCTGATACTAAGCATGTTTTATCACCTCAAATGATGGTGTGATGCCCTGTTTGTACTTATTGTTTCCGATTTGTGCCTCTGTTGCATATTTGCTTTCCTCTCTGTCAAGGAACGCTGGTCTCCCAGTTATCCGTATGGGGAATATGAAGCATTTATCTTTCATATATCTTCAGTAAAGTAACTTTCTTAGTCTTCCAAGCTGATATCTGAGCTGGGAACTGGCATATTGATCAGCTATAGTGTATAATACGAGACTGTTAATCTAGTCACCACGTTATCAAGAAGAAAGAGGGGGCGATCTTTGGTTTGGAATCTTAGATAGTGAGTAGAAGTTGAGAAATAAGAATAGACACAACGTGGATGATAAAATGAATGAGAACAAATCTAGGGAAAAGGGAAACGCAGAATTAAAAATGAAACATTTTTAAAAAGCTTGAATCTTGTGCCTATTTGGGATAAGATCAGAAGATTTTTCTGAGACGGTAGTCAGGTACCACCATGTAACGTACAGACATCAGGGTTTCACAGTGGAAAAAGATTTTCAAAACGGATGATCTAGGCGGAAAAGAGCAATAGAAAATAAATGGTTGCCAAGGTTTCAGTTATAATGGCTGCAGAGCTTGATGACAACAGCTTCTTCTTGTCAACCCTAATAGTGTGTATAATGCATGTCCGATAAAACAAAAAGGGGTAAAATAATTGCTTTATTGCATTGTTACTTATAAAAAAAATTGCTTTATTGCATTGTTATGCTTTGAGTTCATTTTTGTTCCTCTCCGGGAGTATGAGCTATTTGGTGAGGGAGCTGGGTTTAAGTTTTTCAAGAAAAAAGGGTTGGGGACTGGGCTAAACCACTTAATTACTAAGAAGCTAATGGCGCATACATTTAATTATCTTATCTACAATAAGCATCTTACATCCACAGTGTAGTAAATGTTTTGTGAAGGTCAATAACATGCTATTAAACCCACATACATACATACACATAATGACTTTATCAGTGTGTTATGGGATCAATCATTGGAAAGTGTATTTCCTGATGAGTGAACAAATAAAGAAAGAAGAGGGGGGGGGGGGGGGGGGGGGGGGGGGGGGGTGGGAGCGGAATTGTATGCTGACAAATTTAGAGTACCTGGAGAATGATTTGTAGTGACTTTTGTCTTGCTCGTGATAGTCTAATATTTTAGTTTCAATCATTAGAATAACTTATATCGCCAATGTTGAGTGATCTTCTAGGTTCTATATATTTTAATTCTGAACAAAGAAATAGCACTAGTAATTTACTTAACAGGTTGTTTTGCTTAAATAATTATTACTTCCAAAGATAAACTTGCCAAATTGGAGTTCTACAAGTGCTTTGTGTTCAGAAATTAATTTTCAAATCCTCTATTCGTCAATACTTGTATACCTAACCCAAATTCATATTACACATCTGAACTTTCATCGTGATTGCAATTTTCCTTTCACTTTATTTTCAGATCTTCCTCCAGACAAGAAGCCTCTGGACTGGAATACAAGGATGAAGATCGCAGCGGGTGCAGCCAAGGGGCTGGAATATTTGCATGATAAAGCAAATCCTCCTGTGATATACAGAGACTTAAAATCATCAAACATCCTTCTTGATGAGGGCTATCATCCTAAGCTTTCAGATTTTGGGCTTGCCAAACTGGGTCCTGTTGGTGATAAAACTCATGTGTCCACACGTGTCATGGGGACTTACGGTTATTGTGCTCCTGAATATGCTATGACTGGCCAACTCACTCTTAAGTCTGATGTGTACAGTTTTGGGGTTGTCTTTCTCGAACTTATTACAGGGCGCAAGGCAATTGATAATACCCGTGTGCCTGGAGAGCATAATCTTGTTGCGTGGGTGAGTATTTTTTCCTCTCAAATTGGATAAGTTATTTAGATTACATTATGAATAATGGCTTGGTCATTAGTCTTATAATTATGGATTGGTGTTAGTTATCTCTCTTTCTTGAAACAAAAAGGAGGAAATTTATGTGGTGTGTACATTTGCAGGCACGACCACTTTTCAAGGATCGTAGGAAATTTCCCAAAATGGCTGATCCTCTACTTCAAGGCCATTACCCAATACGAGGACTCTACCAAGCTCTAGCAGTTGCAGCCATGTGTTTGCAGGAACAAGCAGCTACTAGGCCTCTAATAGGGGATGTTGTGACTGCTCTCACATATTTAGCCTCCCAAACCTATGACGCAGATGCAACTGCTGCTCAAAGTAACAGAGTTGGTCCATCTACCCCTAGGAACAAGGATGAACGGAGAAGCATGGTAGAAGGGCTGGATAGCCCAGATGAGGCTGGACGTGGTGGGCGGCATGGTTCCCCTTCTGCTTATAAAAATTCCCCTGATTTCAGAAAGAGAGAATCAAGGGAATCAGGTGCTGGTGCAGCACTAGCAAGGATTGACACGGGTGGTGGTTCTGGGAGAAAAGCAGGTTTGGATGAGTTAGATCGACTTGAATCTCAGAGAGATAGCCCCATTAGAATTGGGAGAGCCAGGGAAGGCCCCAGGAATCGTGATTTAGATAGAGAAAGAGCTGTGGCAGAGGCAAAAGTATGGGGTGAGAATTGGAGAGACAAGCGGGCCAATGTGATGGGTAATTTCAACGGTACAAATGAGTAATGCACCAAAACTCTTGACGGTTTGGAGTCTACTGGGGAAGAAATGAAGCATATCATTCTTGTCTTATATCATTGTTGTTGAGCAAGGAAACTGAATGCATAGAGTATGTAATAATATACAAGGAATCATAGTTGAAAGTGGTGGAACAGGGGAGGGGTTCAGTTGGTGATTTGGTGCATTTATGGGTAAAAACTGGGCAGAATGATGCCTGGAACATGTCCAAGTTATGTATTTAGGAAATTCAGGAAGTCTGTAGAGCAGTGAAGATGTCTAATTTTTGCACCCCCATATATATTGTCTGTGTAAGTGGGGGTGTTGGGGGGGGGGGGGGGGGGGGGGGAAGGGAACCTAGTGGGTTTGGTGTGAGTGTCATTACATCTTGTACCTTCATACAGTTTCTCGTATATGGATGTCCGAGTTATGTTTTCGGCTTATACAGAAAGGTTTGATCATTCTCTCTCTCTCTCTCTCTCTCTCTCTCATTGAACTGGCTTTATTGAATCACAAATATCCGAGGGGTATAACTAATAACTGCTGTGTTATTGTAGGAATTCATTCTGAAGCCATGATGGTTATAATCTAAGGGCTTGCTATTCATAAGTTAATACACCACACACCACATAATTTTTAATTTTATTTAATTATATTTTTTTTTAAATAATTGAATTTTTCTATTAATCACCCATGTACCACACATTTGGTAAGAGAAAAAAAAATTAAAAAAATAATAAAAAGAGTAGTTTGTGGTGTATGAACCTTATAGGATTTTTCATAATGAAATATTTTGAGGTGCTTAAAAAGAGTCACGCAAACGAGTGGGTCCAGGTTTAGCTAATAAAAGATCCCACCTCCACTCAATAGCCATTCGAGCGTCCACTCAAATTTACACGAGCTTCCATATATGTCGAGCTTTGCTCGCCTAGACATGCTTGGTTTACAGCCTTTCCTTCTCTTAAAAAGTTTCTCCTTTTCTTTCCCATATGGAACTCAAATCATACAATGAACTCATTCTTACCCACTTGTGATCTTTTAAGCCTTGCCAAGAAGCTTACTTTTTTTTTTCTTTTTTTTTAAATAAGTAATTTTTTTTTTTTTATTAATATTGTGAGTAATGATATCCACAAACACATTTCTCAACATATTATTTTGGTAAAATACCCCTTGTTTTAAAACATTATTGTGTAAACTATCGTAAAAAGTGGTGTGTTTATCATTATTCTCAAATCATCAAACCCAGAAAAAACAAAAAGAGGAAAAACTAGGCCTTTCATAACTCTGCCTTTAAGGAGCTAATACAATATATAATTTTCAATAGATGAAGTAACTACAATGTACCAAATACCTTAGGTTTAGAGAAGGCTCCTATGTTTTGATTTATAATAATTCCCGAAACTAATTCTTAACCTACGACATTTTCAAATCCATCAGTGTGATGTTAATCGATCCCGATCCCCAAAATATGGGTATCATAACAAACTCTAGTATGAAATTCTAGAGCAGAGCCGCTCCTTGCCACACTTAGACCTACATCAAAATTATAATACGTGTCATCCTGCCTAAAAACTAAATTTAAAAATAAAAAAAAGTCAATAATTTACATCATTTCCTCCGCTTTCCCTGCAAAAGAAAACATTATTGCTTCAGTAAATATGTAGCCAGTAACTAACACATTAAAAGGAAGCAAAACTCAATAATAAAGGACTGGATTATACCGAGCTCACATAGTCATCCATGGTCAATTGCTTCCGCTTCTTTAAGGAACTGGGACCGTCGGTTTGCCTAGCCAGAGCACGCTTTGATGGTGTCATGCTCTGAGAAAAATGCAATCAAGTCAGTATGAGTAGCAATTTGGATGGATGGATGAAGATTGCCTTGATAACACCAAATAGAGGATCCAAATGAACTAATGCATGTGAGGTGGGAGATGTCCAATGCCCATGTTTTTGACAGAAAGATAAGGAAGAATGTATGCATGGCGGTTTTTGAGTATCAAATTGAACCTTGGCAAGCTTCTTCTCTTTACGGGCTTGTCTCTCCCTCTCATCGTACTCTTGGTTTTCCTTCTCCACCAAGCGAATTAGAGTATCACACCTCCTTGCAAGTTCTTGAGTTGTGCGAGACTTTACAAACCAATCAAAACGAAATAAGGGTGATGTGCGAAATGCAGCCTTCAACTCATCCCAATTCCCATACCCAAGTTTGTGAACCATGCATATCTGCAGATTGTGTAGCAGGCAAGAATCATACATCGATATTTGAAGATCCCACAACTATACCAAAGTTTGCATAGAATGTTCTTGTTTTTTATGGGGAAGGAGGGAAAAAGGGAGAGAAGTGAAGAAAAATAAACCGCACCATGAAACGATCACATTCTTCATTGTACAACTTCCCTTTGTTCTGACCATATTGAATCTTGAGTTCCAGCCATGGATTCTTGTACCTGTCCAACTTCTTCCCAATGGCTTTCATGATCTCGTCCTTGCGTGAAATTCTAGCCTCCCCTCTTTCGATATTCTTAATGATCCTATCATAATCTGGAGGAGATGCATTCAGACTGAATTAGATCTAAGATTAAAAAATAAAAATCATCTGAAAAGCTATAACCGAAAGTTTATCACATTTAAAACCAAACCAATTAAAAACAAGTGCAAAACTAATGTAGTTCTCTTTATCACGATCAACAGCAGTTTAGCTCAAAGTGCATGCTAATTGCAGTTCTCTTTCTCCAAAACTGAAGGTCAAAGTTGGTCAAACTAATTAAAACTATTTCTTCAAAACGTTCACATCTGCAAAACTAGACATGGATATTGGTTCTGTAGAAGCAATGATGCATTTGCATCATGATTAAGGGGCCTGGAGCCCACCAACGAATGTAATGTCGTGAACTCCAGTAAAAAAGGCTCAAGTTCAAGGCAGCATATATCATTTTTAAAGAACTGTAGTACATATCACAATAATAGAAGCTTACATTAGCTTCTCATTAAAATATCTTCACTTAAAGTGACATGACATAGTAATGGATGTTACTCACCGTTTAATTCTTTGTATCTTTCTTTAAAAGCTTTTGCATATCTTTCAACTTCCTCCTCTGTTTTCCCCTCCATCTCAGAAGCAATACTTTTTATGTCAATTCGGCCATACTTCTCACATGCTCTGATGAAGGTGTTGAAATCTTTTCTACTCCATGAAGAAAACCCCTAGCATTCATCAATTGCCAGACTTAGGAAAAGATAACCATCATAAATCTTTTCTACAACATATAATCCACTTACCTCTTCTAATAGCCGCTCCTTCTCTTCCAGCTCTTCAGCAGTCAATGGATCTCCAACCTCTGAATGTAGATGCTCGTTAGAGAACGTAATAAAAAACAAAAGTCAGGAAAGGAATGCCATTATCATGGAAGATACTCAAAATACCTTCAGGTTCATCCACCTCTATTGTGTCTTTCAACTGATTCTTTTGATGCGTTTGCTGAAAATAATCAAATAATAAAATAAATTATGCACAGATAGTTTCATTAGCTGCAAATAATGTCATCAAATTATACAATAAAAACAAAATTTCAACCAAATATGCAGGATATTTTCTGGAGCTCAATGTAACCCACCATCAGATAGCGCACTTCCTTTTCATATAGTTCACTCAGCCTTTGTGTATTAAAGAACTGGAAGTCATGCCTGACAGCAGAAGAAAGAATAAATAAACATTCCTAGCAGTTGAGACTACAACCCCAGCTTACAGTGCAACGTGTTTCAAGACGTGCTCACAATTGAGGCATCCGAGGAATTCGAGGCTCTCTTGGTTTTGCTGGGCCACCTTGACGCATTGTTTGCTTAAAGTATTCAGATTCTGAATAACTAGAGAGGACAAAAAGAGAATTGTGTTTCATATAATGATGGAAAACCATATCTGCAATATGCATAGCTTAATTGTATTAAGAAATAAAATGCTATTTACTTTCGCTTCCGCTCTCTCTTTGGTGGTTCAATCCAGTTATCACTAACAAGCTTCTTGAAGTCGACCTTGTTCTCGTCCTTCAGCACAAAAATAGCACACAAATGGCAGTAAGTTTCTACAGAATACTTGCAGCAATACAGGCAAAGTACAAGCTGAACAGCCTATTGGTTGATAAACAAAGCACGAAGGAATCACATTTACCTTCTCATCATCAAAATCATACAATTCGGCAGCTGCAAAAACCACATCAATATCAGAATTTTACATTTTTAAATTGTAAAATTATTAAAGCAAAAAATATCTATATTTATGGGGAAGAATCCTTGTAAGCTATATGCATACTATCATCCATTTTAAACTTGATTGCATCTTCAGTAAATTTCTTCATCTTGGCATCGAGCTCAGCAGTCGCCTCTTCTCCTTTTGCAATAATTCTGTCAATGTCCTCATCTGTAATTGTACTGTCCTTGGAACTGAAAACCATTTCGGCACCAAACCTCACCATCTGGAGCAGCTCATCTTTATTAACAGCTGCATGCACAAAAATGCATCAGCAAACCTTGACGCACAGACTTAAAAACATGACAAGATAAGACACTTTATCATGAGAAAAATGTGAAACTGCTTACTCTTCTGCTCTGCTAATCGTCCTTGCTGAATCACCAAAGCATCAAGTGCAAGCTTTTTATATGCCCTCTCAATCACTTTTTCCTCAATAGTATACTGTTCCATAAATAAACTAAAATCAAATTGACATTTATTGTTATTACTTAGCTTCTCATTGTTCATAATAAATAGATGAAGATGCACACCTCCGTGCAGAACCGGAAGACTTGAACTTCTTTCTTCTGACCAATCCTGTGAGCACGGTCCTGTGCTTGCAGATCGACTTGTGGATTCCTGAGAAAATCCCAAGCATCAACAAAACCACAAGTGAAGGAAAAGAAACGCACAAATGCATACCAGACCAACACAGCAACTCCAACAAAGAAAAAACAAGATGCTCACCAGTCACTATCATAAAGAATGACAACATCTGCCGTAGCAAGGTTAATACCAAGGCCTCCCGCTCTAGTCGATAATAAGAAAACAAATTTCTCGCTTCCTGGCCTATTAAAAGCGTCAATGGAAGCATCACGATCATCTCCACCAGTATTACCATCAATCCGGCAATATTGATATCCACGAAACAATAAGTAATCTTCTAGAATGTCCAGAAGCCTGGTCATCTGAATATAAAAACCAATGACAACCACATTATCAGAGACAGGAAAAACAAAAAAGATATGGCATCACACACAACTTTGCATTTGATTTGATTTTTTTTTTTTAACGGCATTTGAAAAAATATATCATGAATCAGAAATGTGTTGAATAAATATTAGAGCTGAACATAGTTATCAATAACATATGTAATTGTATAATTTTGAAAGAACTGACCTGTGAAAATATCAGGACCCTAGAATCACGCTCTTTTAGTTTTGGAAGCAGCTTATCCAACAAAACCATTTTACCTGCAAATGAAAATTATTGGTGGATTAGAGTTGGTCATTTGTCAATTGATAATCCCATACAAACTCAATGCCTTGTATAATAGATGGAGCACCTGCATTTGTAATAAGATGATCTCCTGTAGTGTAAGGAGGGCCAGGTTCAGCACCTTGAAAGAGATATGGATGATTACAGCATTTACGCAATTGCATTGCTATGTTCAGGAGGCGCTTCCGTTCTCCACCAGCATTAACAACCTCAAGATCTTTCTGCAGCAAAGCCTTGTAATAATGTTTCTGCATTTGTGACATGCCTACTTTAAGAATGGTTTCCTTCTTTGGAGGTAAACCTTTCTCAACATCTGACTTTAATCTTCGGAGGAGAAAAGGACGGAGGACCTTATAAATGCAGAAAACAAAAACTAATTTGTCAGCTTAAACGGTAGCATGTTCATGTGTGAGTGCAAAATAAAACACATTATTGCTCTCCAATTGGAAGGTTTTTTAACCTACCTTATGAAGTTGCTGAACAACTTCCTGCTGATCATTTTCACCAGAAATTTGGAACCATTCATCAAAAGTTTCAGCAGAACTAAATATCTCTGGCAGAAGAAAGTTGAGAAGGGACCAGAGTTCATGGAGATTGTTCTGCACAATAACAAGATAACATCACACTTTGATTAAAGAAAACAGTACCCAGCAGATAAATATAAAGTCCCAGAAAAGAAACTGATCACCAACTCCCCAAAGATACTGAAGTCAACTAAAATTCATGGAATGATATAGTTATGGCCCTCCCAGAGGTACAATAATACAAATGACGATAAATAACTCATCATGAAGATCAATAAGAATCTAAATTTAGGGATGACCTCAAAAGGTACTCGGAAAATATTGTGCAGTTAATTGAATCTTTTCCTCCCACTACATTTTTCTTTGCACTAAATATTGTGCAGACCAAATTCTAATAGAAAATTATGTTGGTTTTCTCTACAGCCATTTTTTCACCACTAATAAACTTAAATACTACAAAAATGTCATGGTCATACAAACATAATACCTTTTTTTCAACTTATATTCTCAATGTAATGTCAACTTTTACTACAGCTTCAGGTATAAGACACTGCATACATTTGTAAAATAATTAACAACCATTTGCCTGAAGTCTGCATCATGACCAACAACACAACCATGTCTACTTTCAAGGATAACCAACAAGTTCAATGAACATGGATCCACATTTTCCAACATGTCAAGCCGGCAAGTATCCACAACAATGAAGATTACCTGAAGCGGTGTCCCTGTTATGAGAAGACGATAATTAGTATGATATAGCCTCATTGTTTTAGAAAGGAGGGAGTTCTCATTCTTGATCCGATGAGCTTCATCAATGATAATATAGCGCCAGCTGAAACGACGCAAGGAAGACTTCTCTTTAATTGCCATTTCAAAACTTGTTACACAGACATCAAACTTGCCAGCCACCAGTAAATTGTCACGTATATGAGTCTGCAAAAATAAGAAAATGACTAACTATTCAGCAAAAAGGTTCTGGTGACCACACCACTAATTCAGGAAAGCAAAAATGACTCACTCTTTCTTCAGGATTTCCAAGAAACTTTACGGCACGTAAAACTGGGCAAAAACGCTGAATTTCATTCATCCAGTTGCCAAGAGTAGATTTTGGCGCAACCACCATATGAGGGCCAGTAATGCCTCTGAACTCATGCAAATATCCCAATAAGGAGATGGTTTGCAACGTTTTACCAAGGCCCTGGATGAATAAATCAACAACTTATCACCATATCATATCAAGTAATCAGAAGCAATGTAATCTCTTATCTGTGAGAAAATACAGCTTGAAGGACCAAGGTGTAAAGTAAGTGATCCTATAGAGAAATCACACAAAATAAGTCAATTCTAAAAGGTACTGCATACCATTTCATCAGCGAGGATTCCGTTTATACCGTTTTCATACAGTCGAATAAGCCAGTTTAAGCCAGCAAGTTGGTAGTCCCTCATCTTCCCCTGTATACCTGAAGAAATGAATCAATAGATAAAGAAAAATCAGGCTAATCAGCACACAAATAAATACTCCACAGGGAACAGGAGATAATCTTTCTAACAGATGAGCAAATCCTAAAAAACATACAATCAAAATCTCAAACTAGCACATAGCTAATAACAGCCAATGAACACCCGAGAAAAATGGGGACAAACAATTAAAAAATTCTTCATGAATCGCTTTTGCCACCTTGTGCTTGGTAAACAAGGTTGCTTGAGACAAAAAAATATAAAAAAACATACATTTAGTGAGTTCACACTTTCAGACACCAAGAGCTACAGTCATCTAAACATAGTAGTGATTTAAAACGAAGGAATTGGACAAGTAAAAAAGATAAAAATGTGCCAAAGCAGAAATTTTAGTAATGATGAGGAAAATGGCACAAAAAATGATTTTTTTTTTTTTTTTTTTTTTACATTTTTATGGAAAAACATTAAAAAAAAAAAAACAATTGACTAACATATCAACAAACCATTTTCCAACATATGCAAAAAGAAGAAGAAGAAGAAGAAGAAGAAGAAGAAGAAGAAGAAGAAGAAGAAGAAGAGAAAACAGAGAGAGATAGAGTCACAACAATTTGAGGGCAGCCCTAAAAGGGATAGCTGAGTCATATAGATAAACAGATGGCACATACAAGAGGGTTGAGTCACTAGCCGTGTGTTTCCTGTCCCAGATAAACCATCCTCTTCCTCCTTTAGACATTCTTCATCTTCTTCCTCTTCAGTTACTTTTGATGCATGGCGGCCCCTACATAATAAAGATGGAAGAAACATCGCTAATGAAGATTGAAATGCTAATGGATAATACAGCAGGCCAAACCAAATTGTCTCCACCTAAAACTTATAAAAAAATTGTCTCCACCTATAGGTTTTCTAGAAAGATAATGCAATTAGCACGGGTGGCTCGTTATATCATACATGTCAGTTGGATTTGAACCTGTGTTGAAATGAAATATATCTCAATTTAACATAGATTCAAATCAAAATGACATGTTCTAGTGAAATACAATAATTCCAACACACTCCCAAAAACTAGCTGTTATTTTAATCCACTCAAACTTCCAACAGGCTGACTTTACTTGAAATCCCAGGTTCTAATCAGCCATTGAGCTTTACATCAACGCCATACTTACATAAAACAGATTCATGTCCAAAATCAAATTTTGAACATATTGGCCATGAGGGTTGCGCATGCAACAATAACAGCTAAAACAATACCAAACACGAAAAGATTTGTATGGCAAAAGAACTTATTCTCGGACGAGATTGTATAAAAAATTAGATGTAAACACGCGAGAGTAAAACATTCCCTGAGGATCAATAGAGCTGGACAATATATGTGATTCATTTAAGAGACCAGGAGTTATACCTTCCTTTCGACTTCTTTTGAGATGCAGATTGATCACCTTTGGCAAAATGCGCAAACAACTCAGTTTGCTGCAGGAGATACTTCAAGCGCCCCTGTCCCTTATTGTTCTGCAATTAAAATAAAACTGCCTGTCATATTCAAGTCCATAAATTACGCAGAGCAACATAAGTCCCATATATGAGGTGCGCACCATATCCGCATCAATTGCAGCATTTTGTGCATCCAGAATTTCCTGAATCTTTTGTTTCTTCATTTTCTGCATTTCTTTGAGTCTGGCCCTCTCACGCTTGCTAATTTCGGCATTGGACATATCCTTTACATCCTGCAAGTAATCCCGAAAGCATGCAGAAGATAAAGGTTCTACACGAAATGATGACACTGAAAACGTCGACTTGAGAACAAATAACCGAGCGAAGTTTCACTTTATTATTTATTAACCATATTGAGCTACTTAAAGTGATAGAAATAAAAACAAAACAAAAAAAACAAAAAAGTGAAAGATATTAAGAAGCAAACAAATTGATAAACAATAGATAAATTAATACTTGAAAACCTTCGATTGCCCATCATCTAGACCCAATGCGACAACGCATAAGCTTAAGTTAGCATTATACTCCAGTATTGCTTGATCTATGTATTCAATATGTCAAAGGCGCTCTAGCGCAACAGGTTCCACAAGAAATCGTAGCGAACAGAGGCAAGCCACCGCTAGATCCAACAAACAGAAAGTAAAGACACGTACGAGCTTTGCCGATGACATGATCGTGATTACCTCATCTTCTTCATCGGCATCGCCGTCCTCGGGAACGGCGTCGTCGTCCGAGGCGGGAGAGTTGTCTTCGTCGGAGCCGGCCGAGCGAGCAACGGCCTCGAGCTCCTCCTCGTCCTCCTCTTCATTGACCTGCACATTGACCTGCTCCTCCTCCTCCTCCTCCGACGACGACGACGAATTCGAGCCGTTGGATAAGGCTTCATCAGATGAGGCCTGTGGCTTCGATGGCTTCGCCATGGGTTCGGTTTCTCTCGGATCGAGGGTTTTCCTTCGTGCGTGCGAGTCCTTCAACTATTTGCGTCCGTATGCGTGCGCGATAAAACGGACCGACTTTTTAATTAATTTTAAGCCCCCTTCCAAATGAAAATGGAAAATAGTGAGGAGGTTGGAGTAATTTATAGCCGTTCGATCGGTAAAGTGAAGATGTGCGGCTCGAAAGCGTCTGGGTCCGGAAAAGAATATGGAGAATTTTCCCGCCAACGTGAGGGAAATGTGTATTTCCCGCCTACCGGCCTCCGACCGGTGGTTTCCGGCCTCAGGTAGCTCGTAAACCGATCGTATTTCTATGTACAATGGTGCGGTGATTCAAGTTTATTTTGAGATTATATATATATAATATAAATAAATATTTATTTTTTCGATCCATTTTATGAGCTCCATAAAAGTGTATATTCTTTTTTTTAATCTTTATAAAATTCTGTTTTGAAATGAGTATATTTAAGTAAAATAATATTAATTTTGTATCTTATTTTTAAAAATATTTTTTATTTAAAATATAACTATATAAAAATATTATAACTCTTATCATTTTTCTTTGAACAGTATCATGATCATGCCGTTAAAATTTAAAGGGAACTCGTTCCTTTCTCGTAATAAATTACCCAAGCAACAAATTAGTCCAAGCCCAAGATCAAAACCGAAAACATATTCCCCGGGCTTGCGCTTGGGCTTGGGCTAGTCAGGACTCAGTAGAGGCCCTGATCTGAAGTCCAAAACCTCACCGAAACCGACTGCCCGAAAGGGACAAACTGAACTTCAACGAAACAAAAAAAGACGCAGGTCAGCACGTGCAGTTCTACGGTTTTTGCGTTTTAGATTAGAGAAACCTACCCACCAGTCACCACCGGCTTATTTCGTTATCGGTACTATTCTGTATCGGTGTCTCTTCCACAATTAGACATTGCTTTACGTACGGACCAAGTCTGAAGCAAAGGATCGGAGCAGCCGTTAGTTGCAGCCTTTCCCACCTCTACGGGCACGATCCGGTCGTCGCTGGAGCTCCGATTTCACCGTGCAAGTGGGTGGTCTAGGTTTGTTTTCCGTGCCATATTCACGGTCAATTCGAAATATAGACATAAATTTGTTGTTAATTATCTTATTTTGGTGTCGTTTTCAGAATATAGGAGGGAAGAAATATTTAATGAAAATTTATTGGTTATCGATTCTAATATTAATTGTTTTTCCCTCCTTTTTTTGGACAGATTAATGGGAAAGAGGAGGTGGTTGATATCGGCAATATTTATATACCTAATTGCTTTCTCTTTTGGGAGAGGTAACAAAGGGAACTTTCTAATCAACGTTCTCTCAATTTATTTTCTTTTAAATTTCATAAGATTCCGTAGTTCTGTATTTCATTTGAAGCCGTAATGATACCGTGTGAACATGTTTTCTTTTAATTCCGGGCGAATTAGATGAATGCTTTTGCGAGAAACTTATATGTACATTTGGAGGTGTTAATATGTATTGATTTTCTTTCGAGCAATGTTGGGTTCTTGGATTATAGGTGCAAGTATAGTTGCTGGGTTACTAATAATAAAAACGTATTGTTGCTGGGTGATGGAAGTACTTAATGATTCTTGAGGAATCAGAAACTTCGAGTAGCGATTTTGACTATTTTTTTAATTAAGTGATATTTGATTAACATGACCAGGCTTTACTCAATACTCGTGGTTTTCAATCGAAGGAGACAAATCATTTGCCATGATTTTCTCACATATGGAGTTAGTTATTTAATCTGGCATTTGAAATTTGGACAACCGGGATTAGCCCAAAGTCTTATTGAGCTAGCTTTAGTTGGTCAAGCCTATTGGAGACTTTATTATACACCTCATTGCATGCATGTGTAATTATCCATGTTGAGGGCCATGCTACTTTAAATTGTGTGTGCTGCCATTTCTAAAGCACGCTGTTCCTATAACGGATGTACTCCATAACACATCATAATGAAGTTTCCCTGGTTTACTTGCAGAACTCAGGGTCAAGGAGGATCATAGCTCCATTTATAATCATACCCTGGCCCAGATATTGGTGTCGTATGCATCTGCAGTAAGTGGCAGGGGGGAGTTTTAGAAGATCATCAGTGGATTGTATAATAGATTAATATCCTTAGTGTAGTCACATCATTTGCCATGTTAAACAGTTAAATTTCCCCATTGTTGAGGTCAGCATCTTAGTGTTTTAAGTCTTTCTAGTTTGAGTAATGCAAGACATAGTTTTAGGGTGTGCAAGCCCCGCGCATTCCCTTCGAAAAAAATGGAGGCTCACCATTAAAAGGTGGGTTTTTTCATGTGGCTTTCAGATTTGCCCACTTTTTTCAAAAAGAGTACGCGGGACTTGCACACTTTAGGACTACACAAATCATTTCCCTTTTAGTTTAACAGTATTTACTTGGAGGGAGACGCATTCTCAAATAAGAGGTGGCATTTAAAGTTGAGAGAGGCCCCATATTAGGTTTTGAGCTCGTATTTTTTTTTTTTTGGATAAGTGGTTTTGAGCTCAGCTTTAAATCAGCAGAATGTTGGGATAGACAAGTCAATTTCTCCAATGTAAGTTTCACCTATAAAACATTTCTCCAATGTAGTTTCTGCTCAAGCCACAGATGCCCAGTTGATCCTGGTTTAAATGGAGAGAATGAACTATTTAGTTGTTTCTACCAAAATAATTAGACTAGATTATGAAATTTTCCTTAGTTATCTGTTGCTTGAACTAAGATGATCTTATTTTTATTTATAATGCAACTGCCAAGACTTTTAGCATCAGATAATATAGCCAAGAGATTCTGTAAGATGAAATTGGTGACCCAATGAAGCTTTTGCTCTTGCAGGTGTACGTAGCAGATTTGACAGAATTATTTACTTGGACATGTGCAAGATGTGATGGTTTGATCAAGGTACTTGGATTGATATTATTCGCTTCCCATGTTTAGGTGATTGCAAGAGTGGGTTTTGAGTTTTGTAAATGCTAGAAGATGGTGTTTTGCCACTTTTCCTACTAAAACGGCTAGACTGGTGCTTTTTTAAATGGAAACAGGAATTTGAAGTCATAGAGTTGGTTGTTGACATTCAGCACTGCTTACAGGTGCATGATCTTAGCATGCTGGCATTTAAATTAGCATGTCCTTTCCAGTCTTATCTTGTTATTTGTTTGCTTGAGTTTTCTTTGGGCATTGATATTACTATGCCTACCCACTGCAGGGTTTTGTCGGAGTGGCAAAAGATCTAAATGCCATCATAATTGCATTTAGAGGAACTCAGGAACACAGGTAGATATTCTGGTGGCTTATCTAGAAGTAATTTATGTTCTGTGATGTTTTTCGGCCTTGACTGGTGAATGTAATAGGAAAAAGGGGTTGCTCATGAGTTGTGATGATTTCCTGGTATCTATTGCTCCTACATAGTTAGGGCATTCTTTGTACTGAACCTGGCTTTTATGCCTATTCTTTGATTAATACAATTTGTTTACTTATAAAAAAAAAGTGATGGTTGTCTGATAGCCATACTGCATACCATTTGGCCCCAAAAACAAAGAGATGGAATTAATTAAAAAGAAAAGGGAAGAAAAAGAATAAAAAAACAAGAGTGTATTCCCATATGATTAAACAAAAATTTGCCACGTGATTTGCACAAGCATGTCATCACACAAGCACAAGATTATAAAGAGATTTTTGTGTGCATGGTTTTGATTCACTTACATACACTGATAGTTATATGTGTTCATTGGTTTGTGAAAAATGAATGGAATGGCTTTTGGAAGGGTTACCCTAAAGCCCATAAAGTTGACTCATTGACTTGTTACCCCAAAAAAAGGTCCTAGGCTGATATACACAGCTTCAAAATCACAAGACCTTCTTAGATGAAGTTGAAGATAACTTCAATTCTTTTTTATCTTTCCTTCCACAGTGCCACTTTGTTCATACAAAAATAGTTCCATTCCATTTGCTCCCTCGAGAAATGTATGTTTGTCAATACCTCAAGTTATGACCTGCCTGAAAGAGTGTCCCCTTTCAACTCTCAAATTATCTGTTGGCTGAGGTGCCAGGATGATCCTTAAAGCTATATCTATTCAAAAGCATTAGTTTTAAAAATTCAATTGGTGTCTTGTTGATTGTTGGTGTTCGTTTTAAATCTAATTCACTTGGCATTCCAAGCTAGTATGCCAAGTGTGGTATGCTCAGATGATGTTCTCTAGTTGATGAGATTTACTGGCAAAGTGATTGGTACGTGAAGGGAGAAATAGTAAATCATTTCTATCAAAATCATTTCAGCTTTCACTATGAAACTGGGTTTGCCCAGAGGCCTCCTGGGTTTTCATCTTCCCTGAATCGGTTGCTAATTAACAGTTGAACTGCATGTGTACAGCATAATGAATTGGATTGAAGACTTGTATTGGAAACAGCTTGACTTAAACTACCCTGGCATGGATGATGCAATGGTTTGTATTGCAGAAATGTTTTGTCATATTTATATTGGAGTTAAAGAGTATGAGCTTCCCAGTAACATTTTATTCTTTGTAGGTGCACCGTGGATTTTATTATGCTTACCACAACACAACTATACGCCCTGCAGTTTTAAATGCTATTAAAAGGGCAAAGGAGTTGTATGGAGAAATTCCCATTATGGTGACTGGGCACTCGATGGGAGGGGCAATGGCCTCCTTTTGTGGAATTGATCTAAAGGTAATCAGTTTTCTTGATACAACTGGGAAGTTTTTTGCATGCTTCATGGTTTCAATTGTCTCCATTGCTGTGAAGTTCTTTACAAATGCTCTATGGGTTTGAGCTGTGCTTTTCTATGATCAATTTGGAGTCGGAGTCTTAGCATTCACGTGTTCTTTGACAGTAGTGTGTGGACATGGAAATTGTGACCTGATACTTTGACATGTGTACGTATTTGTTGGACTGATCTTCACATTTTTTGTCATCTGTTCCAAAGACCTGCTTGTATCATTGAGTTACATATGCCTTTGCCTTTGCTATCCAGTTGTTATATCTTGTGCTGCGAAGTTACATTGAAGTATTTTTGGGATGATTAACCTATACGGGCAGATTTTCACTTCACCTGGCCCCTGCCCCAAGTTTAAAATCTACATAGAAGTGAAATCAAAATGCACAATAACAGCTAAATAGGGTTCTAAACACTAATCATACCCAAAATCAAAATAAAATACACAAATTAAAAAAAAAAAAAAGAGGAAGGAAATAGATTACCTAGTCACTGATGCCACAGCTGGCGAATATGGAATGTATTGATTCATTGAACCCAATAACATGTTGCTCAACTCCAATGTCTCATTATTGACCCAGAAAAGGTCAAGTAAAATGGGTTTAGAAATAGAGAGAGAGACCGAAGGCTGAGATGATGAGGGATGGTGAGAGACAAAGATGAGAGGATAGGGAAAGAGACTTTACTGGTGGGAGGCGGGGCAGAGTGATGAGAGGAGCTGTGCGAGATGGCATGTGGACTGACGGTGGACAGGTGGCAAAGGCGAGGCAACGTAAAGGATGCATGTTGAGCAGCGAGTCAGCAAAGAGAATGAGTATTGAGAGGCAACAGAGAGGAGGGGAGGACTGGCTTGTATGTCACATAATCTATTAGAAATAGTTTACTTATTATAAAAAATCTACTTGTTAAAAAAAAGCATACCATAAAGAGTTCAAATTGAAGTACTTTTATTCATTTCATTTTTACTCATTTGAAGTATATATGCTCAATATTTGTTGGTTCAAGTATATGTGGATTTCAAACATTGAGAGCCTGTAATGAAATGAAGTCCTGGGACAATTTTTTTTTTTTTTTTTTTTTATAAGTAATAAGATATTTTATTGATGAAAAGATAGGCATAGCCCAGGTCTAGTATACATGTGAATACACCTATTTAGGAACTAGTAACTGATACTTGATGTAACTGTTTCTTCACAGGTTAATCATGAGGCCCAGAATGTTCAAGTTATGACATTTGGACAACCTCGTGTTGGCAATGCAGTTTTTGCATCTTACTACAACAAACTTGTCCCAAAAACAATACGAGTCACAAATGATCGTGATATCGTGCCTCATTTACCTCCATACTATTACTATTTTCCTCAAAAGACATACCACCACTTCCCAAGAGAGGTAGAGTTTGCTGACTGATGTGAAAAAACATTTATTTTCTGTTCTCTTTTTTTTTTTAATGCCCTGTTTACTTCCTACCTGTTTTTTGACTCTAGGTTTGGCTTTACAACATTGGATTGGAAAGTCTTGTATATAAAATCGAGAAGGTCTGTGATGGTACTGGAGAAGACCCATCCTGTAGCAGGTTAGCCTCTAGCCCTCTCTTATGATGTGCCCTTATTTTACAGTCGTAGCTTTCCATGATAGAGTTCTGAAAGTTCAATACTAACAGTCTTGTCAGAACAGCTGCTACAAATTATTTGGCTATTTTGTGCAGGTCGGTAACTGGTACCAGCATCTCTGACCATTTAGTTTATTACGGTGTCGAATTAATGTCCGGAGTACCAGGAACGTGTAGAATTGTGATGGATCCTCGCATTGCAGAGTATGGCACAAGGGATCTTAGCGGAAACTTTGTCTTGTCCAGAGTTCCTACCACTCCAGTTATCAGATTGAATACAGAGGCATGTATTGAGGGCAGATCCGAATTGAATTAATTTGGTCATAGCATGATCTCTCTTGCAAGATATCTTAGAGAGGACAGGTTTAAATTGACAGCCTGTACAAGTGTATTCACTTTTTTGTATTAAGCCCTTCCATAAGGTCCTAAAGCTGAATATTATTGCAAGGGACTGGGAATGGGAAATAATTTGTGTATATATGAATTGTGTACATCTTCATCCTTGTTAATATGATCCAACGTTGTTTTCATTATGATCTATTCTCTAATGAGTTCTGAATTTCATGATTTTTGACAAACGTGCTTCAAGATCGAGGGGAATTAAACGTGCATATTAAGCCGATTTGACGATGATTCTGGCAGTACTGCCTGCCTGCCTGCCTGTAAGGGAATTCTACGTCACCGAGTATGCTCGTGCTTTAAAGTGATGCAATGTTTCGTTTAATGGCATCAAGCGCAAAAATGGCATGAAAGTTTGTTGAATTCCATGTTAAACCGTTTGAGGTTTGTATAAATCTCCTATTTTGATAATCATAATACCGCGTTAAACCTGTCTTTTGCATGCGCGTATAATTTGGTTGATAGGAATGTATATCATATATATAATGTTTTAGTTATATAGAAATTATATAAAAATAAATACACAAAGTAAAGTAAATCTAACTAATCATATAAAGTCATTTCAATTTATTGGTTTACTTTTGTAGAATTTTTTTTATAATAGTAGTACTTCTATATAATACATTCTATTGATCTAATTGGTTAAAACAGTTATTTTATATTAAAAAAAATGATGCGGTCAATTACATTAATAGAGTACGTAAAAAATATACAAAAATGAATTGCACATCAAACTTTTGATGTATATAAGGGGGCGTTCGTACAACATGTACAATTTAACACAGGTAATTTAAATCACAAGTCTTCCATAAGAAGAATTTTCGGCAGCGGCCTAGATTAAAATTTAAGTACATAAGAGCCCTGAAACAAGAAGCTTGACAGACAGACCAACAAACAAACAAAGCGCATGAAAATCTTCACATCATACTGATGCTTCCTTGATCACATTTTGCTGATCTCATCCTTGGTAGGAGTATCAACCTTATTTTCCTGCAAAAACGATGCCTCATTTTTCAGAACGAAAATAAGGGACGTTGCCATAGTTTCAAGGAGGAAAATAAAATATTAGATCACACAAATACCTGATCCTGATGATCAGCAGTAGCATAGTTCTTCTCCTGATCTGAATTAGGGTTTGAAACTTTTGTTTCAACTATTGTCTTAGGTTCGACATCCTTAATCACTTTCTCTTCCTCCACGTTTACGGGCTCTCCTATACGTACATATATAGCAACTGAAATATTCAATACTATGATAATGATAAAAAAGAAAATCACATAAATATTTCTAGTATTATTTATTATTTTTTTAAAAAATCCTAGGTAGGCGGGTTACATGTACAGCTGAATGTGAAAGGAAACTTTTATCAGCTGATATATAATAATATCTAATGGGAAAATTTAAAAATAATAATTCGGATTTCAAACGTGCATTTGCCATTAAAAAAACAAAAAGATTAGAGCGCTTGAATCACGAAGTTCATGATGTGAATTTTATGCATGGTTGGCTACAAACCATCTTTCTTTACTTCTTTCGTCAATTCGTTATCTCCAGCCAATTCTTTGCCCTCCACGGCGCCATCTGCTTTCACATGATTCTCACTCAAAAAATGGTCTTCCTTCCCGGCTGCATGGCTCGGAGAGTAATAATCCGACTCTATAGACCGTCGTTCCTCAGATACATTAATCCCATCGATTCCCTGATCAATATCGTTTTTCCTCGGCGAGAAGTAATGGTTTGGCGAGTCATGGGATATCAGCCTCCCAGCTGCTTCCTTCTCTTCAACATCGACAACTTCCAGCTTCCCTTGGTCTATAATTCGTTTCTCATCGTCATCTCCTTCCTTCGCTGCCGTATTTTCATGAATGCTGTCCTTGGCATCCGTCGGAACTGCACCATCAAAGTCCTTGTTTTCTTCGTTCTGGAGCGCCGGTTGTTGTTGTTCTTTTGCCGATGAGTCCGCGGTGTTATCTTTGGTGGTACTGGTTGTCTCGTGGATGGTTTCTATGTCCTTGCTCTTATTGGGGTTGGAATTGGATTTCTTTCGCCGGAAAATGGTGTTTCCCGAGACAACATCGAGTTTTGATTCCCCACAACCCATTTTGCATGAATATTTGACGCAGATTTTTCCGAAGAAAGGGAGCAAATCGTGGTATATATATATTTTCTGTCCTGGAGACACATGCAAGGGAACGAAAACTTTGGTGTTTCAGAGTACTGTTGCTCTGTATTTGTTTTTCTTCTGTGATCGATGGAGCAGTGCATGGATTGCATGGGTGTAATTCTGGGGTTGATACTCTGCAAAGGAACCGATTTTTACGTCAAACTTTTTGAAGGACTGTATGCATGGGAGGATCGAGGTCTATTTTTAGCTTAGTTCAGCGTTAAACAAATTTTCTGTTTGTTTCTTGTCATGAAAACTTTTAGACGTTTGAAAACACGTCATGTTTGTTTTCTCTAAAGATAGAAAGCATCTGAACCAAAATGGTTACACTCGTAAATCATAAAATTTCTTTCATTTCTCTCTTTTTTATTTATTTTTTCCTCACAACTAATTATCCATCTAATTAATCTACTACCCATAATTCCGATTTAGATTTATCAAGAAATCTAAATTTCTTAAATCTTAACACATTTTTTAAAATCAAATAATTAAATTTTCAATTTTCACATCATCATTCTTTTTACCCTAAGCATACATAACCAATCTAAGATTCTAAACTAAGGCCTTGTTTGTTTTTACAAAATTTTCATCTTATCTCATCTCATCTCATCTTAATCATTACAACTTTTTCAAATCTTCATACAAAATAAAATCTCAATACAATTTTTTCAAATTCCAATATAACTTTTTTAAATCTCAATACAACTTTTTAAAATCTCAATATAACTTTTTCAAATTTTAATATAAAAATAATATATTTTAATAATATTTTATTTATTCTAATAATATTTTATTTATCTTATATTAACTCCTCTCGTCTATCTCTAAAATCAAACTAGGCCTGCGAACTTCTATATAACTTTGTTTAATCGGCGCAGGAGCCTCTAGAACTTCATGTTCTAACTTCCTTGGAAAACCAAGGGATACTGCATGCTTCGGAAACCTCCCACTCCATGAATGTCACATCCAAACCAATGCACGTGGCCGTTTCCACTTTCCATGCAGCCGAAATTATTTATTTTAAAATTTATGACACAACAGTCAACACGAGTCCCGAGGATAGAGATTTTTTAATAGTTTTAAATATTTAAAACAATATAAAAAATTTATAATAATATTAAATAATTTTTTCTTAATTATTAAAAATAAAACAACTCCAACGAAAATCGCCAACAGTAACCTAAGTATTTTCTTTTATAAAAATAGAAGGAGTTATGCTACACTTAAGCCTGCACAATAACGTACACCACACTCTATCGATGTGGAAATTTTTTTTAACGTTACAATAAAACGTTGCCGTTTTACCTAGGTAAGATAAAATGAACGTAATCCCCCCAAATCTTCGAATTTGCATGCTCCCTCCAACGCGTCGTCCCTCCCACTCGCCGAATCCAAATCGTCCGCCGTTAGTCATTGATCGTACCGGCTACCGTCTGGTCTACCGGCTCTGTCTGGTCTACTGTCCAGTCTGCCGTCTGCCATCTATTGGCTGAGGTCGAGGTCCCTCCAACGCGTCGCCCCTCCCGATCAGCCAACCCAAAATCGTCTGCAGTCTCAAGTTGAGCATACTGGCTGCCGTCTGGATGTTAGAATATGAGGTCAATTCATTATCTCTTTTCTTCATGTCCATATGGAGTAGAAAATCAATAGACCCAAAAATGGATTATGCAATTGCTCGTGCCAACCTTCTTTTTCCTATCGAATCCTCCCTCTACATCAGTATCCACGTCTCCTGCTTTGCCAACTTGGAGTCGATCATGGCCTCATTGAAGGAATGGTTTCAGATCGCCATGGCACTTTCTCTTGTCGTAGCTTGCATGTATCAGCTCATTGCATTGTTCTTTCACTTTTCCACTCAACCAATTTTGTTAATCAGAGAAAAGAAAATTTTCCAAAGCAAGGGTGATCTTTACTTCCTTCCCATCAGTGTCATTTAGAGAATGCAAGCTCGGTACCCCCATTTAAGGAGAAAGACGAAGGAGAAGAGAAACAGAGAAATGGCGTGGGGTTTGGTTTCTGCACCAAGGAGAAGACGAAGGAGAAGAGCAATGGCGTGGGTCACGGTTTCTATGCTAAGGAGAAGATGAAATAGGTGGGTTTTTGTTTCGCTGGTTTTTGCGCTAAGGAGAAGACAAACGAGAAGAGCAATGGCGTGGGTCACAACTTCTGCACTAAGGAGAAGACGAAATGGGTGGTTTTCGTTTCGCTGGTTTCTGCACTAAGGAGAAGACAAACGAGAAGAGCAATGGCGTAGGTCACAACTTCTGCACTAAGGAGAAGACGAAATGGGTGGTTTTCGAATCGCTGGGTTTTGCACTAAGGAGAAGAGCAGCGGCATGGGTCACGGTTTCTGCACTAAGGAGGGGTGAAAATGGGTGGGTTTCGTTTCGTTGGCTTTTGCGCTAAGGAGAAGATGAAGTGGGTTTGGTGTGAAGCCGTTTATGTGAAAAACCGTGACATGGCGACCAGACCGGGTTTGCCAGGTCACGGAGTGTGGTGTTGGAACAATCGACCGGCTTAGGACTAGAATTTCTCAAATAGAAATGCTACTCACCGCTCTTTTCTCCCGCTCCTCTCATCTGTCCTTTTTAAATAATAAAAAAAAATTAAAATCCTATTAATTTTTAAAATATATATTTGTCTGTAAATTAATAATCTAGTTTAATATGTATAAAAGTGTAGTATTTTTTATAATTATTTATATAATTATATTTTAAATTAAGTTATTTGAGTAAAATATTCTTCATTTAAAATATCGATGCTTATTTGATTTTTACATTTTAGGACTATATTTAGATGTTAAGATGAGTTATAAATAGTAATATCTTATAAATTCTATTAAGATGGGTCTAAATATTTTTAGTTGAGATAAATTTAACTTTTTAGATTAAAATGTATGTAATAGATTGAGATGAATTTAATTTTTATTTTGTAAAAAATAAAAAAAATAATAATTTTCATCAATGATTAATTTAAAATAAATTAAAATGAGTTCAATTTAATTTAACAATTAAACACAACTTAAAAGAAAAATTATTCACGTACACTAACAAAGATTATGCACAGGCTGATGGAAATTCACATCAAATTTGAAGAAATGCCAACTTTTTCTTTAGGCGAAAATCACATTTAAATTTCATTTACATCTCCTACTTTATTTTTTCCACACCCCAATAAAATACTCATTACATCTCAAGAACCTTAAAAGGTTGAATATTAAGAGTTTGTACTTCTTATCTCTCTCTTCTTCTTTTTTTAAATTTATTTTATTTATGTATATAGAGTTCCAACTTCGAAGAAATCTAAAACAATAAATCTGGAGGCCGCTAAAATAATATAAAACCGGATTCGTTCGTCCCGGGGGAAAGTGGGATTACTGCGTCCCGGAACTGTTCGTCAAAATGCCAGCAAGGATTGCTTGTATTTGCTGCCCTGCTCACCTTCACTGATTCCCAATCCGCTAATATTGCGGTGTCTGTCGCTCTCTCTCCAAGTCATCCCAGTATGACCAGTCCTTCCTCTGCCCCACGTTATGCCCTTTTCCCGAAGTTGGCGTGAGATATTATTATACTTATTTTTTTAGAATAATTATTGTTAAAATATTATTATTGTTAGAATAATTATTTTTTAATATTTGTTAGTCGATTAAAAATTCGATAATCTATATTTTACGTAATTTATTTATTATTAATCGTTCTTTTGCGTTTTTAATATTAATAAAATGTATCGATTTATTATTCAGATAATATTAAAAATGAGAAATTCTATTTAAATATTTTAAGTAGAGGTTGCGTATACAAACTTTTTATTAAAAAAAATATTTTAATAATTTTAAAAAATTTTAAAAATAAAATTACCTATATCTTCGTACAATCTCCAAATATAGCATTGCTCATTAAAAATTTAGAGCAGAGGAGTGTGGGGCCCCGTCTCCATTGCTCGAAGATGATGGCAGGGAACCCCTTTTCTGTTTGAGGATTGAGACAAACAATAAAATCCGCCCCCCTTCCCAAACCGGGGAAACAACCCGCTTTGTCATTGTCTTCTCTGCCTTCTCTTCCTTCCTTCCTTCCTGAGCTTTCTCTGCAAATCCCGCTCCAAAACTCATGGAAGTCTCAGCCAAGGAACGCCTCGATTTCGGGAATATGGGCTACGGGTATTTTGCTTCTCTTCCCCTTTGCTTACATCCATTGGTTTCCTTATTTGTTCTGAGAATTCACGCGGGGTTTTGGTGTTTTTGACAATTTTCCCCGGTGGTTTTCATTTAGATGCAAGCATTACAGAAGGAGATGCAAGATTCGAGCTCCCTGCTGCAACGAGATTTACCAGTGTCGCCATTGTCACAACGAGGCCACGGTCTTCATCTACTTTGAATAGATAACGCACAATATAAATATAAAACACATAGTAATTATAGGTTTCTCAGATTGTTTCAGCGTAATACGTTTGCTTTAGTGACTTCTCTGATCTGGGTTTTTGTTACGTTTTATGTATTTGATTGACCAGAGCATGTTGAGCAACCCCTTTGATCGGCATGAACTCGTTCGATATGATGTTAAACAGGTACGACTTTCCCGATCTATATGTTTGTTCATCTTTTGTTTATAATTTTTGGATTGTAAACTTTGTCATGAATTGTTAAGGATTAGACAAGTCTGTGTTGTTTCAGGTTGTTTGTTCAGTTTGTGACACAGAGCAGCCGGTAGGTGTTTTTCTCCTTAATGTTGCGTAAATCTTTCTGATCCTTATTTGTTTGCAGTATCTTAATTGGTTTTGTTCATATTTCTCTTCCCGTTCTAGGTTGCTCAAGTTTGTACCAACTGTGGCGTCAATATGGGGGAATATTTCTGCGAAGTTTGCAAATTCTATGATGACGATGTAATCTTGCAATCTCAAGTCAACTTTTTTAAAGGGAAATAAAGAAATTTCTGTTTTTTGTGTTTGATATGTTGTCCATATGAACCATGATGATATTTGGCAATTGGGCACGTGACCCCTGATTGTTATTTATGTAAACAGTTTATCTGGGTTCATGAACCTTGATTGTTGTTTCTTGTGTTCTTGTAAAGTATTCTTGTGTGCTTCTTATTGAGGAAAACCATTATTTTATCAGACTGAGAAAGGGCAGTTTCATTGCGATGATTGTGGAATCTGCAGGTTAGTAATCAAAAGATGATTAGTGTCTCTTGTTTCTTTATAATTTAAGCATAACGAATAGATAATACAAATGGTATTCGGACCTGAATTCAGTTGTGTCTAACAGGGTTGGTGGTCGTGAGAACTACTTCCATTGCAAAAAATGTGGTATGCACTTCCTCCTCTGTAATTAGAAACTTGTCATTCTGATTGGTTTCGTTTATTTAGTTGTTATCAGAGGTACAATGTTGCACGGGACTTTCTTTGTTGTCTGTTAAACTGGAGCTACCATTTTCTCTAGTTTGTTTTGTGCATCTTTCTTTCGTATGTATAATTTATCCGTTGTAGTCCGAATTTAATTTCCATGTACATCCCAGATACATAAGTACTTTTCCCTGATGTTAAACGTTTATGTTTGTGCCATATCATGCAAGGGTTTTTTAGCCATTGATGGTTTCTATTTTTCTGTTGGTACATCTTTTATGGTCCCCTAACTCGTAGCTTTCTTGTTGATGGGTCATGCCAGAGGTAAGTCTTGTGCAGTGTATATTTTACTCTTTTTCTTTTGCCTGGTTTTGAATTGCAGTGTTTGTTTAGTTTTTTCCAAATGATTTGGGTACGCTACATGGGTCCTTTTTGCTGAAAATTTTGATTATGCTGCATGAATTCATCCCATGCATAGATATGTTCATTTTCATTTTTCTCTTCATTTTGAAGTAGATTTTTTTCTTGTTAGAATATGTTATCCCCGAGTAATGGTTTTCAATCTTACAGGGTCTTGCTATTCGGTTAGCCTGTGTGATAACCATTTGTGTGTGGAAAACTCCATGCGGCACCACTGTCCAATATGCTATGAGGTGTGCTTTGTAGATGATTTATTTGTATATTGAAGGGCATTGTTGTGATCTGATTTACTATTTTATTTTTGTAGTATCTTTTTGATTCACTTAAAGACACAATTGTAATGAAATGTGGGCACACAATGCATTGTGAATGTTATGAAGAGATGATAAAGCGCAACAAGTAAGAAATCTTGACTTTTTATTGCTTTAGTAAATTGGAAAAACATTTCTGTTTGCTTCTGGACTTGACTCTGTTACATCACACAGATACTGCTGTCCCATATGCTCAAAGTCAGTGATAGACATGTCTCGGACCTGGAAGAGAATAGATGAGGAGGTGGACTTATTTAATTGACGCTCATATTGTATATTGTTATACTTGATCTGCATATTTTGAAGAAGATTCAGTATATGGTATTTTTCTAAAATAAACTAAATTTTCACTCTACTTGGCTAATGAGATTATGTTTTCAGATAGAAGCAACTGTCATGCCAGAGGATTACCGGTACCAGAAGGTGCCTACTTTTCATTTTTGTTTGTATCTAATAACCTTGTTGCCAAACATTTCATGGATTTTTAAGATGCTCAAGCAGAGACCTAACTCCTAAGCACTTCGTTATCTAGATTATATTATGTTTACAGAGTAGAGAGAGTGTCTCTTAATTGAATATTACGGTTTTTGCATTCATCAAGCACATGCTTTTCACATAGAAATTTTTTTTATTTGTAAGTATATTTGCACACACGAGCACAGATGTAATCTGAAATAATATAGAAGGATAAAAGGCAGGAGGGGGTGCATGATAACTGGGAAAGCCATTACTTGATACAGAATTATGCCATTTTCAAATTTATAGTCTCGACTGCCTAGTAGTTAGTACAGAGAGGGCCTACCATATACTTATCTAATATTTTGGATTCTGATCAACTAGAATATCCCCACGGCCATACATCATTCTTGTAATGCCCTTATTTATTCTGAGCAAAATTACCTGGAAGACATTAAGAAACAGGAGCTATTTTTTTGCAGGTCTGGATACTGTGTAATGACTGCAATGATACTACTGAAGCCTACTTCCACATAATTGGGCAGAAATGCAGCCATTGCAGATCATATAATACCCGCTCAATTGCCCCTCCAGTTCCTCAATGAAGGGAATATGGTCACTTACAGGAATGCATCTAGCCAACCGGTTGGAAAAGCAAAAGCTTGCACCCTGCATGTTACACAGAAGGGTATCTTTGATTGCATGCTTAATCAAAGGGAACTACTACTCGTATTTATTTGAGTTTGTATAACTACACAAGATTCAAATAACTAGCATGCATGTGTGAGCCTCAGAAACTCTTCAGGTTATTATTCTTCAATTATGGACTTAGAACCAGAAAATGAGACATTTGATGAATGTAAATGTTATATATGCAACAATTTGATAAGTATCGTTCAATCAACCGCAACCAACGCCAACCCAGATTCGGAAATGACCTTTCTCTTCTACATTACTTGATAGAGCAGTTGGGAAGTTCAGACCTCTAAAAATTGTTGGATTTTTTTTTTTAAATAGCAGTTTTTTTTTTTGTGGCCTTTTTCCAATTATCTAATTTCAGTCAGAGTTTAACCAGCCTTGCAAGCCTGATGAAGTGCTTAGGGATGTTAAGATCTTGTTTAGATGTTGAGATAAGTTGAGTTTTTTATAAATAGTAGTGAGTTGAGACGGTGGAGTAAGTTTTGTGGGATCTATTTAAGATGAGTTTAGATGTACTTGGATGTTAAGATAAATTTAGATTTATTTATTCAAAGTTGAAAAATGTTGTGGTTCTGCTTGTAAACAAGTGTTGAATTGAAAAATATTGTAGATTTTACGTGTAAAGAGATTTTGAGTTAAAATAAATTTATTGATTTAAGAGTTGAATGTTTAGATATTAAATTTAACTTAAAATTAGACTGAATATGATAACAGATGAGCTTCAGCTAAACAAACTTGCTATGCTATTAAGCGTGGAATATGTTTGGGACCCAAGTGCCAAGTTCATCCGTCACAGGATGGAAGTATTCCACTTTATTGTAAGTTGTTCTGATTTTTGGATCACATTTTCTACCCCGATAGTGTGAAGGTATTTCCACTTGAGCACAGGCCCCAAATGAACCGAAGAGCGGGGATCTTTCCAATTAGTTCATTCACACTATAAGATTGTTTCGTAAAATGTCCTCTTTATTTATTTATTTTTGTAGAATCATGTTCAAATGACAAAGCGATCAGACGATCACTAAAAAATACAACTTAGCACGTACACTCATCTCGCACGTTAGAAATAATTGTTCTATTATCATTTAATAAAATCTCATATTTTTACAGTGATATGTTTTCACATGATCTCATAGTAACCAAGTTTTATATGGTTTGGTAGTAAGGTGTGAATTTTAAATTTTAAGATAAAATATTAAATATTATTATATATTGTTTTGGAATTTGAAAAAATTAAGAAAAAATTGAATTATTTATTATATTTTATATGGAGATTTGGGAAAGTTGTAATGATGAGATGAGAATTTTGAGTTTGGGATGAGAATTTTGAAGGGCCAAACCATCTATTTTTTTTCTTACCTGTACAACTTTTTATTTTATTTTATTAATTTAATCGGTTTTAAATAAGTCTAATATTGATTTTATTTATTTATTATTGACTTCTTTAATTAATAATGCGCTCAATATTACTCATATAAATCTACATAAGATTTATATTTCAGCTTTATGTATAGAGAAAATCTATTCATCATTATTTTTTTATCATCTTTTTATTATCTCATAATGTAACATCAAATTATAAGTTTATAAATAAAACATAATAAATAATTTCTAATTATTTAATGTCATTATGAGATAATAAAAAAATTAATGATGAATAGCATTACTCTCGTAGATAATAAGAGCAACAAATAACTTATTAAAATTGCTACTTTCAATGTCATATAAGTATCTTTTATTTAAATTAGAGACGTAAGAGAGTTATAAATTTATCATTTTTTTATTTTTTATAGCTGATATTACACCTCCATGATAAGCATGACCTGATCGATAGAAGAAGGCACTTTTGTTGGGAATAGAGACCAGGGCTCGACCTTCAAGACCTTGATTTATTGCGGAGTCTCAAACCAGAAAATGCAACCATCAAGATAAACATCAGTGCTCCAGCCACAGAAACCGCTATAGAAGCTGCTACTTGGCCACAAAATCTCTCAAACAAGTTACATATTTTTTGCCACCGCAGGTGAGTGTTTCCTCGGTAGCCAATTATGCCGATAGCCATGGAGGCACCGTTGCAGGAGAAGAGCAACGCCACCATTAATATGTCGAGGACGAGAATCATGGAATGTAAGATGCTCATCATGTTGTCACCCGCCCTCTTCCTTGTGATTAAAAGAAGTACTAGAGATAGGGTCGAATATGAACATGCTATGACATTAGCAACCAAGAAGTACCTACCAAATATTAAAAGTTCATCCAAATGTTAATCTCCATCCTTTTCTTTGTTTTCCTTGGTGGTAATTGATTGGAAATGTTATATAAATAGTTAGTAAGTCGGTGGATAAAATATACTGTCTACATCGAATATTACTTATATATTTATATTTAATTTGTAAGATTCAATGTTAATTTTTTTTTTTAAAAAAAAAATCAAATTATATCATATAACCATTTTGCTAAGTGGGTTATCTATGCCAGCTCGTAAATAGAATTTTCCTTATAATTTTTTCTTTAAACCCAAGGTTATAACACCTACAATTCTTATATATATTAGAATGTTAACTTGCAATTTTTAAATTAAAGTAATGTATAATTTCTAAATGCGTAAGTATTGTGAAAGTTTTTTTGTAAAAAAGAGAAATCCTGCAAACCGGTCGAGCTTATTAAGTCCAAATAACAGCCCACCAATAATACAGTGACACGTAGACTTTCTATCACAATAATATTATCATGCACTGCATCAGATTGGAATTTCCTTTCTCGTTTCCCACCCCCCTCTCCATGAAAGATGAAACCCACCTCTCCAGGAATCGCACGACCCACTCTCGCAGCCTTCGCACCCACTCTCAGTAGGGAACTCCCCTTTCGCACGGTTGCCTTCGCACTCCGTCTCCACCCACTTCATTTATCTCCCCTTCATCTCCAGTGACCCACTCTGTCTAACGCCCCTTCATCTCTTCCGATTTCCACATCTTCATCTTCTTACTCTGCTTTCCGCTTGAAACAAATCAGTTGAAGATTTATCGTGACAGTATCCACTAGAGGGCATCATTGCAGCTGTAAGAGGATGGCAGCCTCTTCACTGTAACTATACATGCATGTGTATGCACGATTCTATTTTCTTTCACCTTTCTTTACTGTAGAATCCATTCTAATTCTCCCTCAAGAAGACAATTAACAACTGGACTACGACATCCAATCGATGTATGTACCTGGCAATCCGACACTAAATCCATTTCTTTTTGCATGTACGCCCCCAAAACAATAAAATAAACTCCTGATCATCAACACCAAGTATATTAAAACAATTCAAACATCGAGAAAGAATAAATTTTACTCAAACTGGTGCAAAAGAAACAAGAAATTGATCGCGCAACATTTACTAGTCAAAATTCCAGACCATGAAATTGGGAAAAGTATACATCAAATTCAAAATATTAATAATGGTAATAATGAACACAATAAAATAAAATGATCACTTGGAAACAATAAAACCTTAGATGTACATGTAGAAAATATAGAGAACGAGTTTACTTAATTACACCGAGTCAATGAGACGAGTGAATTAGAGAATCATTCACTAAGTTAAGGGTTGCAGGAAATTTCACTGCTAAGCAATAGCACCATCAGTACTAGCGGAGAAATGGGTGTTGTTGCCTTTTCGGCCGTTCATATGCATCACAACAATTATGGGTGGAGGATTTTAATGGAGGAGAAATGGGTCTTGTGCCATGGAGTATATAAAGGAGAAATAAGAAAATTAGAGAGGATTATTCGCGAGAGAGAACGGTGCACGTAGGAGGCATTCGGAAGGGGGGAGAAGAAGATGAGAGAGAGGGAGAGAGAGTGGAATGCGGTTTAGAGTAGATATATTGTCTATTCTATGTGCACGAGTGTAGGTTTAATTTAGTGTGATTTCTAACGTGGCAGCTTGTAAGTGGGAGGCTGTTATTTTACGAATAGCAGACCGACCACTTGGAAGCAGTTCTCTGTAAAAAAATAGGTTCTAGTAAGAAAAAGTAAAATTTACACACTTTTTATTTTTCTTTGGGCCCGGGGTGGGGGAGGCTAAGTCATGATATTCTTTATTGCTGCTCAAGTGCTATGAATGAATCGTTATTCTTATTTATAATCAAACAAAGAACATAACCAAGCGGAAAATTAGAGCTTGAAAAACAAAAAAGAACAACTTACACGAAGGCAGAGATGTAATGCCACCTAGCAGGAACGGGAACATAAAGAGGTGGTAGGCTTGCCACCACCACAACTCGGACAACCTTAGTCTGCTTAGACAACCCGATAATTATGGCAGACACCAAAGTTAGTGCTAAGGCCAAAAGCCTGAGAAGTAAGTCCACTGTTCTTTGCCTTGGCACCTCCACTTTCAGCATATAATTCCCATTACTAGCTATAGTCCTCTCTAACCCCTCCATCTCAGTACCTGTGGTGGCCTTTTGTTCTCTGCTAAGTACTCGTAAGTGAGAATGAAGATCCACGAAACCAAATGGGAAGCTTAAATAGAGAGAGAGAGAGAGAGAGAGAGAGAGAGAGAGAGAGGGGTTTTGGTGAAATGGACATTTTATGTATAGTAATGTTATATATAGTCATTTTTGTGTACTTTTTGTACACTCTACTGATATGATTGATTAGATCAATTTTTTTAATATACAATCAATCATATTAGTGGAGTGCGTGCGTAAAAGAGTATATAAAAATGACTGTACATAAAATTTTTATTTTATGTATAATTGTATATAATGTTATATACAGTCACTTTTACGTATTTTTTACACACTCTATTGATATGATTAGTTAGATCAATTTTTTTAATATATAAATAATCACATTAATAAAATGCGTGTATAAAAGAATATATAAAAATAACTGTACATATAATTTTTATTTTATATATGACGTTGTGAGGAGGAAAGTAAAGGGTCCACGATTTGATGTCAAAGGCAATTAGGGAAAGGTGGTTGAGTTGCGTGTGGATGGAATTTTTCGTCTGATTGTAACGTTAGTAGTTCTCGATATAGAAATGCTCTTCTTTTTTTTTTAAATTTTTTTTTTATTGATACTCGATGTTTGGGAAATAACGTCTCGACTCATCTCGGGATATACAGGCTCTCTCAATAACTTTTCTGCAAGTACAGTATCTCAAATAATTAAAGGAAAAATTTTTAATACAGTCTGATGAATTCTAAAAATTATTTTTATATAAAGAAATTTAAACATTAAACCTGGGGTCCTAAGGAGTATACCTCAAAATCCAAAATCTTTGCCAGTTAAGTCAATCTCTATAGAATACTTTAGTTATAAAAAGATCTTACAAAAATAAATTTATAAACTAACGTGACTTGATCACATGATATATTAGATTATAAATTTATTTTTATTATAAAGTAGATTCAATGTAACATAAAAAATTATGTCAATTTATGAGTTTATTTTTATTAAATTTATTTTTTACTATATCACTTTTCAATAGAATACGAGAGAAATGGGTATCGATCAGAAGTTTGAGTTGTCCAACAGTTGGCCGAGATTTGGTGCGAGTGTATATGAATAAGCAAGCCATGGTCATGAGGGCGTGGTTCAGAGGATATTTCGGTGGCATGCATTGAACATTCTGCAGATTAATATTGGACCGCATATATAGTATCCATGCATGCAGTTAAAGTCATAAATTTCAGCTAGCATATATGCAGTACGCAGCAGTAGCAGTATGGGCAAATTTCTACCTGAAACTTGACAACGACGGGTAGTGAATGTATTCCACCTTCAAAGTGAGCACATCGAGAAATGTCGCCATATTTCGACCGGCTTTAAAAATACAAAATCAATAATTCATGTTCTCGTACTTTTATTATTATTATTACAAGTATGGGGTCCGGTCGATTTTTCCTTCTAATTTATTGTTCTCATGTACGGATACCGATGGATGAGATCGATGTCAATTTTAACGTCTGAATTGGAATATGGTCCGTAGACTAGACGTCGAGTTCTATCGTTCAAACTTATAAGCACAATGCTCTTCAAAAAAAAGAAACTTATAAGCACAATGCACATGAAGATCATCTATAAACTGTTATTCACGAGCTACTCCAACCAAGCATTCATGAATATTAGGCCAGCATTTTGTTTAACCATCCATTCTTTTATTCTAATTTTACTCTTATATATAATAAGAGTGGCGTGGACGTATTTGCGCAATGAATATATATGCCCACAAATCCTAATTAATTGACCCGAAACTGTATTTTATAGGTCCCCCATGCATGCAAGTACGTAATTTGGACGCAGCTGGTAGCTCCTATATCGCATGTGCATTCACATGATCGTTAAAAAGTAGACAACCCTTTTGTACAGCCCTTTTTTGTTTCTATGGAGAGAGTTCCTTTTCTCTCTACCCAACTGTAGCCATCCTTCCATTTCCTCCGCTCAGAGGAGGTTTAGAGCTGAGCTTCAACGACTCTCTCTTTCCTCCTGTTCGGCCAACGCCAGAACTATCTATAGTGTTTATTTTTTAGTTATTTTATTGTTTTCCATCCATAATACCAAGAAGCACCGATCTATTGCCTATAATTGGCTTCTTAAGACCACCACGCGCCTAGCCACCAGACTCTCCAGCCGCGACCTGTCAGACAGTTGAAGAAAATTGCTCAAAAGAGTGACGCGTGAGTCTTATGCGAAGCTCATCCCGTGCATGAGTTTCACGCGCCACTGCGCTAGGGAGAGCCTTGTTAGACCCTCTAGAAAAGTTATCCCGGGATAAGCCTCGACACACTCATTGACATGCCTAGTCGGCCCCCATGGTGAGCCATCAGCATGTCATGGCCCATGCCATGACAAGCCCACGGACCAGCCAGCCAACAGCTCGGCCAGCATGCTTTAGCACGCTGGTGAGGTTGTTGGCCTCCCCTTGGTGCTGCACAGCATGCTGGCGAGGTTAGTGGGCTGGTCCGGCCAGCCAACCAGCCAGCCTAGTGTGCATGGCCAGGCCACCTGCCTGGCCAGCAGCATGACCAGCATGCAGGCCATGCCAGGCCATGCATGCTGCCCATCAGCACCAGCCATGCAGCAGGATCAGACCAGCCGACCAGCAACCATGGCATCAGCCATGCGGCCATACCATGGCTAACCAGCCAACGCCCATGGCCCATGCCATGGGCCATTTTCAGCACCAGTCAGGCCGTGGGTCTCACATGGGCCCCACAGCTAGAATTTTATCAGCATTTTATTATTTTAATAAAATCATCTAGTATTTATATATTTCATTATTTCCTTATTTTAGTACAACTAGGAATTAATTCCTTAGGCTAGTGTTACTATGAATTAATTCCTTTCTAGGATTTATTTCCTTGTTTAAGTACCATTAGGACTCTCCCATTGTAAGCCTATATAAAGGCCACCCTAGTCCAATTTTTTATTATCTTTTGACAAATTCCCTTTGTGGTTGGCTTATTTGTTCTTGAGATCTCCTTCAGTGCTTGGCACTTGGGCTATTTGGGTGCAACCTGTGACGCCCCCAAATTCCGTTTGGGATCAGACGGACATTTGAAGCGTCGAGACATGCAACACAGGGTTACCTGGCCCCGTTCATGACATATAAGATGCAATATTCCTAACATGCATCTAACAATATGCAATATTCGCAGCGGATAAATTTTTTTCTTTAGCAATACTATGCACCAAATTGAAAATATCCCAAATACTTAAAACATAATTCATACATAAAAATCCATTGAACAACTAAGATCACAACACTAGTCCAAAATGGTTATGATCCAAAAAGTAGTAGAGATGCAACTCAATCGTACAAGTAGTAATTTACGTTAATTACTATATCAACATTTATGTCGCACCGTCACTTAGTCCTGTAACAAGATCTACCATTCGGGGGGAATGGTAGTTGGGACTACCAAAGTGAGATTTGATTACAAATCTCAGTAAGTTAACAAAAAACTTCCACACAAGCTAATGATGCATGGATGGCAGTACAAGCATAAATGTATAATCAAATTCATAAGTAATTAAAGCATAACTTGAAGTACAACATAGCATAATTGACATAACTTAAATTGAAACATAAACTGAACTTGACTTGACATGAACTTGATCTAAAACTTGACTTAGCATGAACTTGCTTTGAAACTTGAATTAACATGAAAAATACATACTCCACAGTTGTTGTGTCCCCATGTATTCTACATGTAAATACATACTCCACAGTTGTTGTGGCCCCATGTATTCTACACAAACTTGACTTAACATGAAAAATACATACTCCACCGTTGTTGTGGCCTCATGCATTCTTCACAAACTTGACTTAACATGAAAAATACATACTCCACAGTTGTTGTGGCCTCATGTATTCTACGTGTAAATACATACTCCACAATTGTTGTGTCCTCATGTATGCTACGAAAACTTATTCTTTAACTGCTTAAATACATACTCCACAGTTGTTGTGGCTCCATGTATTCTACGTGTCACAATTGTTGTGTCTCACGTAATATATGCGCCACAATTACTGTGATTCCATACATAAGTAATCAAGATGAAACGTGGCTGGAATACGAAATGACTGAAGTCCTGACGTAACATAACGTGACTTGAACATAACTTAAAATACATGACCAACTTGAGATAGAAACATTTCGTAACATGGCATAACATATAATAGACAACATATTTAACATGACATACTTGCAACAGTGAATATTACATGACTTGACATACATGTAATAGATGACATACTTAGCATGACGTACTTGTAAGGTACAGTAATACATGACAGAATATATTATGTAACAGATAAAAATTGATGATAGAATAAATTCTGTATAATAGACAATTACGTGATAACTTGGCATGGCATGACATATATGATAACACACATACATACACTGTAGTTCCTTTACTTAGCACACATACACAGTAGACTGCTAGTAAGTTAAAAGCTAACTTACCTCGATCCCCGCGTTTCTTATAAAACTTCAAGTGCGATCACGAGGAACTGTAATTAGTGATTCTAAAAGTTAGAACTAAATCACTAATAATTTGAAATATGGAAAATACTAACCTAAAGAGTAAAAGTTTCATTTTACTCTCTACATGTGGGAAAATGACCATTTTACCCATAACTTAAGGATTTTGCATACTAACCCCAAAAGTTTTCAAAATTTACATTTCTCATGTAAATTTTGTCCTAAACTTAAATATCAATTCAGAAAAATTTAAAACAAAACACAACTATGAAGAACACACTATGGCCGAAACATCCATAGGCCATTTTCCTTGATTTTTGTTGCAATTCCTTCTAACTTCAAAACTCATGCTTAAACCAAAATTTTGCAACAAACATCTTCCAATCCTAAGTTCAAAACCATACTTAAAACATCCATTTAGAAAAAGCTAATAATTAACACCAAACTTTTTTGTAAAAAGATCTAAGTATTTGAATCACAAGTTTTAACCTTAAATCAAAACATCTCCAAGAATTTCAAAAATCAAATCTTACTTCTAACATATTCATAATATCATCTTAACATCAACCATGCTTTAAATCATCAAACTAAAGTCACCAAAATCACAAAATAACATTTGGAGTTTTTTTGGTTTTACACTTAGTTCAAAAACAGAAACTTTTTCCTCAACTAGTTTTGATAAATCTCTTGATCTATGACTTATAAATATATGATCTTCAAACCAAACCATCACATGGTTTAAAAAGATGTCCTAAAACATATATAAGCTTCTAATTCAAGATCACATGGTTAGAAATTAACCAAAACATAAATTTAGCCAAGAATATCCACACTTTGGCTTATTTGAATATCTTTTTGCATAAAATTTCATATCTTTGAAACTAACATCAAATATCTTCAAAATAATAATATAACATGTATATAAGATACTTAGGATTCTCCAATAAAATTATTAAAGTCATTAGAATAGGTTTAGACCACCAAAGAGTTAAACTTTCTCAAAACAGAAACTGTTTTTCTTCTTTCAGTTTCTAAGTTTCTAAATCTAAGAAAATCTTTCATCAAAACCTTTAATCATGCAAAAATCCTCAACCAATAGTCACATATACATGTTAACAATACTCCATAAAATTTTCGGACCAATATCTATCCATTAGCTTGGTCAAAAACTCCAAACTATAACATATTCTCCAATTTATCTCCCAGAATGACCTTTCTATAGTTTACACAATATTTGACTAACCAAATGATCTTCAAATGGGCCAAATAAGATATCCATGTAAACTAGACTAAAAAAGGAACAACTTATATGAAGGAGACTTTATGATAAAACACTTACAAAAGCTTCGAAATGGGTATGCAAAAGACCTCCTAAAAGCTGTCCGAGAGAGAGTGTTTGATATTCTTTCAATGGAAAGTGTAAATGAAGATAATTTCGTGGGGAGAGGTGGCTGGAGATACTTATGGATGAGATATGGAAGAGATGTGACTGGAGTTGAGAGTTGAGTGTAGTTTTCTCCTACCCAAAATATCTATAAAAGATTATCTCATAATATTCTATCCAATAGTATCTACAAAAAATCAACTTAAGATATTTTTATCTAATAATATCTATAAAATCAACTCAAAATATTTTTACCCAATAATATTCATGAAAATTACCTCAAGATATTTCTTTTTATCCAATAATATCTACAGTTTTGAACAGACGTTTTGTCCGAAAATATGAAAAAATGTTATTGCGCCATAAGACTTTAAATAACCCTCCGAGTCTAATGGCACAAACCATAATACATTTTGACACTTCTAACTATCTCCAATAATCAAAAACACAATTCTGATACCATAGTAAATAATAACACTAACTATGTAGTTAGACAAAAACTTATACGATTAATGGATTCGTGAAAACTTATGGGGTTTTAACGAGGTTCCTAAGTTAATAGAAATTTCACAATTGAATTTCTAGCGGGCTGTTACACAACTAGTGTGAATCTCAAATAGAGATTCAATACCTTGACTTTTGTGGACGGGTGTTGCTTCATCTATCAATCTATGAGCAAGTTTGTTTCTCTTTTCCATTATTGAATTTCAATCTTGTTATTTACTTGTTATTTGCATTACTCTTTTTGCACTTAATATTATATCGCACCCCCCATATCCATTATATCAGACTCCTCATATCATCCCAACACATTAGATCTACTTTGCCAAGTAGATCTAGCCTTATTGGATTATTCGCTTCATATTTCCTTCACTTCCATATCATTTCAACACCATATTATCATCCATATACCTTCCATAATTCTAGATCTAAACCCCTTTATCATAAAGTCCTAGATCTACACTAGATCTAGTGCCTCCATATTCCCTACCATAAACCCTAGCCTCCATAAGGATTTCCTATATTTTAGGAAACCTTAAACCCTAGTCTCACTTCCATATTTACCATAATACCACCCAAGGGGCGCCTACCATAGCCTAATCACACCATTCGGCCATCATCATACCATACCATACCATCATCATCCCATACACCATACCATTCCACCAAGATCCAATTCACAAACTACAAACACCCATCATCCATATTCACCAAATCTCATCACTCAAGTCTAGACTCAAGTAAGAAGGCGAGCAAGAAGAATAAACTCATCGGTCATAGTTGGGTGAAGCGGATTTAGAGAACCATAGTGTTTAGAGATTAGACCGAGGTCCCTAACAAGTCTATCGCCGTCACGCACAGCACCACTGGGATTAGTAGCTTTGGATCTTTTAGATCCAACCACCATCTTATTTCCTAGATTGGCGCATGAACCACACATGCCACCACAGACAGTGAAGGTCTTATGTCAATATATCGACACGTCCTTCGATTGCTATATTCCTATTTTCCCAAACAATCAGCTCAAACAAACAAGATGTTGAATCCAAAGTTTCATATTTTGTGTAATTATATATCTACACATGGATTTTGATGATAACAAATGAATTCAAAGAATAAAGAAGTTTCAAACTCAAGTTGTCTATACAATAGAGTCAAGCACATCAAGGAAATAAGCATGAGCAAGAAAAGAACAAGTTCACATTAAAGTCATAGAGTAATGTTGTAAATTTCTTAAAAATTCGAAATTAGGATTAAGGCTCAAAATTAATATTTTATTATAAAGTATTAAAATACATTTTCCACATGTGCATGAATATTTTGAAAATTAAATTTGAAAATTTTGAAAAATGATTGATTGTCATCTTTCACATGTACATACCTTGATTAAAGGGTTGAATTTTGAAAATATTAAAAATGATTGATTGTCATCTTTCACATGTGCATGTTTTATTTGAATATTTTCAAAAGTGATTGATACTTTTTTTTTACTTATGCAAAAAGTAGATGATTTTGTTTGAAAATTTTGAAAAGTAAAATGTGCTCCTTTTGTCATATGCAAAAAGTAAAATATTAGGTTTGAATTTTTTGAAAAGTAAAGTGTGCTCATTTTTTCATATGTCAAAAATAAAAGATTAGGTTTAAAGTATTTGAAAAATGAATGATGTTGTCTTTGACCGTTGAAAAAGAAGAACCTTTTATTTGATTTTTTTTTAAAAAGTGAATGATATTGTCTTTGACATGTAAATCTTTTTAAATTTGAATATGAAGTCTTATATGCCTATAAATAGATCATTTGAGAGTTTCACATTCACAACACCAAGAGCATACAACATTCATTCAAAACTTTCATTCTCTCTTCTCTAAGTATTGAGCCTTAATTCTTATTCATTTTGAGAGATATAGTTTGCGATGTATTGTTCTTATTCCACTCATTGAGGAGTGTTTTCTGATAACCTACCCACTATTAGCTTTTGTATCAGTAAAAGGGTATGTATAACCCTTATGCGTGTAGAAAGTGCTCTACACAGGGAATAGTTGAATCACCTCGTGTAAAGTAATTACAAGTGTAGAGGGTGTTCTACACGGATCCTTTGTAACGGTGTTGTTCAAAAGTGTAGTAGGTTTCTATCTCCATCTGAAGGAGGTTGAATAGTAAATTTGGAAATCTTCAAGGGGTAGCTTGAGGCGAGGACGTAGGGAGTGGGGCCGAACCTCGTTAACATACTGAGTTTGCTTCTCTCTTATCCTTACTCTTTATATTTATTATTATTTCATATTTTGTTTATATTTTATATTGTATATTTGATTTATAATTGTTATTTTTTTTAATACAATTCAATTCACCCCTCCTCTTGTGTTAGTCATCTGGGCAACAATTGGTATCAGAGCTAAGAGATCTAGTATAAGATTAATTATCTTTTGAATTAAGATCTTATGGCTAACATTGCAACTTCATTTGCTGAATGTCAATCTAGCAGTCGGCCTCCACTCTTTTGTGGAAATAATTACTCATTTTGGAAAGTTAGAATGAGAATATTCATTCTGGTTCAAGGTCGAGAAATTTGGAAATGCATTGTAAATGGACCTTATATTCCAACAAAAGTGGTTGATAGAGTAAAGGTCAAAAAGGAAGAAGAAGAGTTTGATCGTGAAGACGATAGACTTTATACTTTGAATTTAACTGCTATGAATTTATTATTTAATGCTCTCAATAGAAATGAGTTTAATAGAATAATGACTTGCGCTACGGTAAAAGAAATTTGGAATAACTTGGAAGTTACTTATGAAGGAACTTCGCAAGTCAAGTTACTTATGAAGGAACTTTGCAAGTCAAGGAATCAAAAATTTATATTCTTACTCATGAATATGAAATGTTTAAGATGAATGATGATCAATCTATTTCTAGTATGCACGCTCGTTTTACTAACATCATAAACAGTTTAACAGCTCTTGACAAAATTTATTCCAAAGTGGAGATAGTAAGAAAAATTCTCAACTCTCTACCAAAATGCTGGGAATCAAAAGTGACAGCAATTCTTGAAGTTGGAGACCTCAAAAAGCTCGAAGTGAATGAACTCATCGGATCACTTATCACCCATGAGTACACATTGAAAAGAGGAGAAGAAGAAGGAAAGCCAAAGAAGAGCTTGACACTTAAAGCTGTTTCTCAAGAAAGTGAAAGTGATGAAGATGAGGAAAATGAAGACAAAGATGAAGAAGTTGCGATGATAACAAGAAGAATTCAGAGGTTCTTAAAGAAAACTAAAACTCTTCCAAGGAAATCTTTCAAAAAGTTTTCCAAGAAAGATTCAGGTAAAAATGACACTTTAATTTCTTATAAATGTAATAAGTCTAGTCATATCAAGCTAGATTGTCCTCTGCTAAAGAAATATCGAAACAATGGCAAGAAAGTTACGAAAGTTACATGGGATGATGATTCAAGTAGCTCAGATAGTGAAGCAAGCAATGGAGAATCAACAAATCTTTGTCTTATGGTTAAAGATGATATTGAGATAACAAATTTTGATAATATTGAAGATCTTCACATGAAAAATTGTAAAATATTTTATAAGAGGTATATGAGGAATTTGAAAAATTAGGTATTAAGTATATTGCTTTGAAAAAGAAAAATTATTCTTTAACAAACGAAATTGATATTTTAAAAAAAGAAAGTATTGTTTTGAAAGATGAAAATCTTGAGTTAAAGAAGAAAAAAACTGATTTAGAAAATATTGCTGAAAACTTTACGAATAAAAAAAGAAATTTTGAAAAACTTCTTAGTAGTCAAAGATGTGTTTTTGACAAGGCAGGTTTGTGATATATGTCAAAACAAAAATACAAACCTTATAAAAATTTCTTTGATAATCTTTATATATCAAAGATCAATATTCAAAATTCTTTTCATAAAAATAATTTTGTCAAAAAAAAGATATGATTATAATCATTCAAGTTCTTCATATATGTCACATGCTATTTGTAATTTCTGTAATAGAAATGGTCATAATTATCATGCTTGTCCTATTACAAGAAAATCTTGAGTTAAAGAAGAAGAAAACTGATTTAGAAAATATTGTTGAAAACTTTACGAATGAAAAAAAAAATTTTGAAAAACTTCTTAGTAGTCAAAGATGTGAGGCAGGTTTGGGATATATATATGTCAAAATAAAAATACAAACTTTATAAAAATTTCTTTAATAATCCTTCTATATCAAAGACCAATATTCAAAATTCTTTTCATAAAAATAATTTTGTCAAAAAAAAGATATTATTATAATCATTCAAGTTCTTCATATATGTCACATGCTATTTACAATTTCTATAATAAAAATGGTCATAATTATCATGTTTGTCCTATTAGAAGAAATCATATAATAACTATTAAGGCCATATGGGTACCTAAAAATCTTATTTTTTATAATACTAATAAATAAAGGACCCAAAGAACTTGGGTACCAATAAAAATTATTTTAATTATTTTTATAGGTATGCATGAAGTTATCCACAAGCAAAAAAAATTGATTTTTAGATAGTGGATGTTCAAGACACATGACGAGAGACAAGACTAAGTTCTTTGATCTTAGATCTAAAGAGGAAGGACACGTGATATTTGGAGACAATTCGAATGGAAAGATCGTGGGAATAGGTAAAATTGATAATGAATTTTCTCTCATAATTGAAAATGTTCTACTTGTTAAAGGTCTAAAACATAATCTTTTGAGTATAAGTCAATTATGTGATAAATGATTTACAGTTATTTTCAAAATGGATAAGTACATTATTTTAAATGATCATGATTGTAATATTTGTTTTATTACTTTTAGAAGCAACAATGTTTATACAATCGATTTTGAAGAAATTACCTCCCAAAATACTATTTGCTTTTCAGTTCAAAATGAAACTAGTTGGCTATGGCATAGAAGATTAGGTCATGCCAACATGAAACTTATTTCTAAACTTTCAAAAAATGATCTTGTGAGAGGTTTACCAAAAACAAATTTTCTTAAAGACAAAATTTGTGATGCATGCCAATTTGGTAAACAAACAAAAATTTCTTTTAAAACCAAGAAACATATTTTCACTACTAGACCATTGCAACTGATACACATGGATCTTTTTGGACCAAATAGAGTTGCAAGTCTATGAGGAAAATATTATGCTTTTGTTATTATTGATGATTTCTCTAGATATATTTGGATCATCTTTATTGCTCATAAAGATGAAGCACATAATGTCTTTACCAAGTTATGCAAGAGAATTCAAAATGAAAAGGGCTATACTATTTCAAGTATCTGAAGTGATAGGGGAAAAGATTTTGTTAATAAAAATATTGAAACATTTTGTAATGAAAATGATTTTGTGCATAATTTTTCTGCTCCTCGAACTCCTCAACAAAATGGGGTAGTAGAGAGGAAAAATAGATCTCTTCAAGAAATGACAAGAACAATGCTCAATGAGAACAACTTGCCTAGTTATTTTTTGGCCGAAGCGGTAAGTATTGCATGTTATGTTATAAATAGAGTTATGCTAAGGTCTAAATTAGATAAAACCCCCTATGAGCTTTGGAATAAAAAAAGCTCAACATTGGTTACTTTCATATATTTCGATACAAATGTTTTATTTTAAATGACAGGAAAAATTTAGGCAAGTTTGATGCAAAATTTGATGAAGGTATTTTTTTCGGGTATTCTACTAATAATAAATGTGACGCCCCCAAATTCTGTTTGGGATCGGACGGACATTTGATGCGTTGAGACATGCAACACAAGGTTACCTGCCCCCGTTCATGACATATAAGATGCAATGTTCCTAACATGCATCTAACATTATGCAATATTCGCAGCGGATAATTTTTTTCTTTAGCAATACTATGCACCAAATTAAAAATATCCCAAATGCTTAGAACATACTTCATACATAAAGACCTATTGAGTAGATCACAACACTAGTCCAAAATGGTTATGATCCAAAAATTACTAAAAATGCAACTCCATTATACAAGTAGTAATTTACGTTAACTACTATATTAACATTGACGTCGCACCGTCGCTTAGTCAACTGTGTCTAGTTGATCAGCTCCTGATTCTCCTTCAGGTCCTGTAACAAGATCTACCATTCGGGGGGAATGGTAATTGGGACTACCAAAGTGAGATTTGATTACAAATCTCAGTAAGTTAACAAAAAACTTCCACACAAGCTAATGAAGCATGCATGACAGTAAAAATATAAATGCATAATCAAATTCATAAGTAATTAAAACATAACTTGGCGTACAACATAGCATAATTGACATAACTTAAATTGAAACATGAACTGAACTTGACTTGACATGAACTTGATCTGAAACTTGACTCAACATGAAAAATACATATTCCACAGTTGTTGTGGCCCTATGTATTCTACACAAACTTGACTTAACATGAAAAATACATACTCCACAGTTGTTGTGGCCCCATGTATTTTACGTGTAAATACATACTCCACAGTTGTTGTGGCCCTATGTATTCTACACAAACTTGACTTAACATGAAAAATACATACTCCACAGTTGTTGTGGCCCCATGTATTCTACGTGTAAATACATACTCCACAGTTGTTGTGGCCCCATGTATTCTACGCAAACTTGACTTAACATGAAAAATACATATTCCATAGTTGTTGTGGCCCCATGTATTCTACGTGTCACAATTGTTGTGTCTCACGTAGTGTATGCGCCACAATTGCTGTGACCTCATACGTAAGTAATCAAGATGAAACGTGACTGGAATACGAAATGACTGAAGCCCTGACGTAACATAACGTGACTTGAACATAACTTGAAATACATGACCAACTTGAGATAGAAACATTTCGTAACATGGCATAACATATAATAGACAACATATTTAACATGACATAGTTGCAACAGTGAAGATAACATGACTTGACATACATGTAATAGATGACATACTTAGCATGACGTACTTGTAAGGTACAGTAATACATGACAGAATATATTATGTAACAGATAAAAATTGATGACAGAATAAATTCTGTATAATAGACAATTACGTGATAACTTGGCATGACATAACATATATGATAACACACATACATACACTGTAGTTCCTTTACTTATCACACATACACAGTAGACTGCTAGTAAGTTAAAAGCTAACTTACCTCGATCTCCGCGTTTCTTATAAAACTTCAAGTGCGACTACGAGGAACTGTAATTAATGATTCTAAAAGTTAGAACTAAATCACTAAATATTTGAAATATGGAAAATACTAACTTAAAGAATTTCATTTTACTCTCTACATGTGGGAAAATGACCGTTTTACCCATAACTTAAGGATTTTGCATACTAACTCCAAAAATTTTCAAAATTTAAATTCCTCATGTAAATTTTGTCCTAAACTTAAATATCAACTCAGAAAAATTTAAAACAAAACACAACTATGAAGAACACACTATGGCCGAAACATCCATAGGCCATTTCCCTTGATTTTTGTTGCAATTCCTTCCAACTTCAAAACTCATGCTTAAACCAAAATTTTGCAACAAACATCTTCCAATCCTAAGTTCAAAACCATACTTAAAACATCCATTTAGAAAAAGCTAATAATTAACACCAAACTTTTTTGTAAAAAGATCCAAGTACTTGAATCACAAGTTTTTACCTTAAATTAAAACATCTCCAAGAATTTCAAAAATCAAATCTTACTTCTAACATATTCATAATATCATCCTAACATCAACCATGCTTTAAATTATCAAACTAAAGTCACCAAAATCACAAAATAACATTTAGAGTTTTTGGTTTTACACTTAGTCCAAAAACAGAAACTTTTTCCTCAATTAGTTTTGATAAATCTCTTGATCTATGACTTATAAATATATGATCTTCAAACCAAACCATCACATGGTTTAAAAAGATGTCATAAAATATATATAAGCTTCTAATTCAAGATCACATGGTTAGAAATTAATCAAAACATAAATTTAGCCAAGAATATCCACACTTTGGCTTATCTGAATATTTCTTTACATAAAATTTCATATCTTTGAAACTAACATCAAATATTTTCAAAATATTAATATAACATGTATATAAGATGCTTAGGATCCTCCAATAAAATTATCAAAGTCATTGGAATAGGTTTAGACCACCAAAGAGTTAAACTTTTTCAAAACAGAAACTGTTTTTCTTCTTCCAGTTTCTAAGTTTCTAAATCTAAGAAAATCTTTCATCAAAACCTTTAATCATGCAAAAATCCTCAACCAATAGTCACATATACATGTTAACAATACTCCATAAAACTTTCGGACCAATATCTATCCATTAGCTTGGTCAAAAACTCCAAACTATAACATATTCTCCAGTTTATCTCTCAGAATGACCTTTCTATAGTTTACACAATATTTAACTGACCAAATGATCTTCAAATAGAGCAAATAAGATATCCATGTAAACTAGACTAAAAAAGGAACAACTTATATGAAGGAGACTTTATGATAAAACACTTACAAAAGCTTCGAAATGGGTGTGCAAAAGACCTCCTAAAAGCTGTCCGAGAGAGAGTGTTTGATATTCTTTCAATAGAAAGTGTAAATGAAGATAATTTCGTGGGGAGAGGTGGCTGGAGATACTTATGGATGAGATATGGAAGAGATGAGGCTAGAATTGAGAGTTGAGTGTAGTTTTCTCCTACCCAAAATATCTATAAAAGATTATCTCATAATATTCTATCCAATAGTATCTACAAAAATCAACTTAAGATATTTTTATCTAATAATATCTATAAAAATCAACTCAAAATATTTTTACCCAATAATATTCATGAAAACTACCTCAAGATATTTCTTTTTATCCAATAATATCTACAGTTTTTAACAGACGTTTTGTCTGAAAATATGAAAAAATGTTATTGCGCCATAAGATTTTAAATAACCCTCCGAGTCTAATGGCACAAACCATAATACATTTTGACACTTCTAACTATCTCCAATAATCAAAAACACACTTCTGATACCATAGTAAATAATAACACTAACTATGTAGTTAGACAAAAACCTATACGATTAAGGGATTCGTAAAAATTTATGGGGTTTTCACGAGATTCCTAAAGTTAATAGAAATTTCACAATTGAATTTCTAGCGGGCTGTTACAATAAAGCTTATAGAATATTTAATACAAAGACTTTAACTGTAAAAGAATCTATGCATGTAGTATTTGATGAATCTAATTCTCCACTCTCTAAGAAATCTATTGATGAAGAAACAGGAGGTATAAATAACACGGAAAGTCTCAATCTTAACAAAGAGAACACAATAGAAGAAGTTCAACGTGGAACCATCAGGAAAGATCATCAAAATTTAATACAAGATGCAAGTATGCAACCAAACAGTGAAAATTTGTGAAAGATCATCAAGTAGAACAAATTTTGGAAGAACCTTCACGAGATGTAAGTACTCGATCATCTCTTAGAAATATTTGCAATCATACTAATTTTCTATCTCAAATTGAATCCAAAAATATTGATGACGCACTTCTTGATGAATCTTGGATTCTAGCTATGCAAGAAGATCAATTTGAAAGAAATGATGTTTGGACACTTGTTCCTAGACCCAAAAATCATACTATTATTGGAACAAAATGGATTTTTAGAAACAAGAAAGATGAGTCCGGAGTCATTACTAGAAATAAGGCTCGACTTGTAATCCAAGGTTTTAATCAAGAAGAAGAAACCGATTATAATGAGACATATGCACCAGTCGCAAGATTAGAAGCTATTCGAATGCTACTTGCATATGCTAGGGGTGGGCAGCGGGGCCCCGTTACCCGCTGCCCCGCCCCCGCATAGTGCGGGGCGGGGCATCCGCACCGTCAGGGCCGGGGCGGGGCCCCCCGGCCCGTAAGCTGTAACCCATGCGGGGGCGGGGGACGGGGACGGACCCCCCCGGTCCGTTTTTCCCCCGCCCCGTATCATATAATATATATATATATATATATATATAATATATATATAAGTTTAAGCTGGGACTCATGGGAGAAGCCCCGAGCAAAGGAGAGGCCGTTGATTTCCCCGTAGGACGGCGTCGCAGAACCGTGGCATGGGCGTTGGTGGAAGGACGGCGTTGCAGAACCGTGGCGTGGGCGTTGGTGGCTGTTATGGCCTCTCGACGCAAGGGAGTGGCCATGGGCTACAGTGGCTGTTATGGCTCGCGGGCTCGCGAGCTTCTTCTCGTTCTCGCTCCTCTGTCATAAGCCTTCTCAGAGGAAGACGACGAAGCTTCGAGGTGTTTGAAGAATCAGTGCTTGTACGGGAATCGTTAACGAGTAGGCTCTGGTCGAAGATCGGGTAGATGGGTCTGATCTGGCCGTTGCAGAAAATCTCATCGGCTGAGATGGGAGACGAATCTGGCTCTCTGCAAACAAACGCGAACTCAAAATCATCGTCTTCGTCCTCGTATCCATCCTCGTACTCGCCGTTGTTATTGGACATGTCTTCTTGTTGTTGTCGTTGAGGAGGTTCAGCGTTTGAGATAACTCGAGATGAAATAGGTGGGTTTTCTGTAGCCCAGGGAAAGATATAAGTGTCAGAGTCGGCTTCATGGCGAAGTTCCTCCACGACTCTGGCGGCGATCTCAGCGAGTTTTCCGGGGGAGTAACTGTTGAAGCTGGGAGAGAGCGAGACCACTGCGGGGGGCCGGACGGACTGCCCCCCCACCCCGTACCCCGTCATGCGGGACGGGGTACCCCGCCCCCGCACACCGGAGGCGGGGGACGGGGGGGATTTTCCCCATCCGCCCCATGCGGGGGCGGGGGGCGGGGGGGTGCCTACCCCGCACCGTATGGTGCGGGTAGCACCCCTAGCATATGCTTGTTATAAAGATTTCAAACTTTTTCAAATGGATGTTAAAAGTGCTTTCTTAAATGGTTTTATAAATGAAAAGGTATATGTTGAGTAACCTCCAGGTTTTGAAAATCATATTTCCCCAAATCATATTTTCAAACTCACAAAAGTACTATATGGACTTAAACAAGCTCCTAGAGCTTGGTACGAGAGACTCAGTGGTTTCTTGATTGAAAAAGATTTTTCAAGAGAAAAAAATCGAAACAACTCTTTTCATTAAATATGAAAATGATGATATTCTTTTGATTCATATTTATGTTGATGATATAATATTCAGTGCTACTAATGAAAATATGTATCAAGTTTTTGCTAAGACTATGTAGGAAGAATTTGAGATGAGCATGATGGGAGAACTTACATTCTTTCTCGGATTGCAAATTAAGCAAGCAAAAAGTGGGATGGAAGGTGCTAAGGAAATTAGAACACCAATGAACCCATCAAGTAAACTTGATAAAGATGAATCCGGTAAACCAGTTGACTCAAAAATATATCGATGTATGATTGGTAGCTTATTATATTTAACAGTCAGTAGACCAAATATTATGTTTAGTGTGTGCTTATGTGCACGCTTTCAATCATCTCCAAAAGAATCACATTTAATTGCAGTTAAGCGCATTCTTAGATATCTTAGTGGTATAATTAACCTAGGGTTATGATACCTAAAGCACATATCTTTCGATCTAATCAGTTACGCAGATGCAGATTATGCTGGCTGTAAAATAGATCGAAAAAGCACTAGTAGAGCATGTCATTTCTTAGGTCATGCACTAGTTTCTTGGTTTAGTAAAAACAAAATTTTGTTGCACTATCTACTGCTGAAACAGAATATGTTGTTGCGGGTAGTTGTTGTGCTCAAATTCTCTACATGAATTAACAATTTGAAGATTTTAAACTCATGTATAATCACATTCCAATCAAATGTGATAATACAAGTACTATAAATATTTCAAAGAACCCAATATAACATTTTAGAACTAAACATATTGAAATAAGATATCATTTTCTTCAAGATCATGTGCAAAAAGGCGATATAGTACTAAAGTTCACAAACACACACGATTAGTTAGCAGATATTTTCACAAAACCTTTACCAAAAGATAGATTATATATGATCAGAAAAGAAATATATATAATGCATGCTATGAATATCTCTTAAAAGATAAACCAGAATCAATAAAAATAGAGATAGAGTTTTTAAATACTTTTATATAAACTTGAGATTCTTAGCCTCATGTTTAATATGCTCATTCTCTTCATACAATATCATGTCATTCTTATCCATGGGAACCGGCAAGCGGAATGAAAAATCTAATAAAGATTTCAACTGTTTATTCTTCTGCCGAATGATTCCTTCCCTTGTGTGAGACTCTTGAAAAATTTGTTGAAGTACAACAATTTGTTCTTTGACCTTTTCAACTTCATGATTTCTGACTTGTAGCCGCCGGGAAAAAACAACAATAGAGGAAGAGTAGCGAGTCTCAAGACTCACCAAGTCATAGATAGCATCGGAATCTGACTTATTAGCCAAATTATTATTTTTTTGCTGCAACATGACACCAATAGTAGCTGCAGAAAGTACAGGAGGTTGAGGTGCAGAATACCTCATGGATGGATCTAGAGAAATGTTAAAAAAATGAGCCATTGAGAAAAGAATAGAAAGCTTAAAGCGAGAATATTGAAAGAATGTAAATGAGTTATAGAGATGAGAATAAAACTTGATACGGATTGGATGAACTTTAAGACTGATTTTATAGAGATAGCATAAAGAACAAGACGAGCTATCATCCAAGTCAAAGAGCAATGTGATTTTTTTTACCGATCGGTGAAAATGACTTTTTTTAGAAATTCGGAGCCTTCAATCTCGTTTGTCAACAACATGCAATTTTTTCAAATCTCCAGCCACACTTGTCGGGTCATGGACGGATCCATTTTTTCAATTATCTACAGTTTCTACTAACGTACTGTTTTCTTTAGTCCATTTATTTGCTGCAGATCCTTTTTAATGATGCCAAAAGGGGGAGAAGTGTTAGATTAGAACATTAACATTGTTTGAATTGCTAAACTTGTTATATATGCTTGGAATTATATTTATATTTTTGCTTGAAAAACTAACGCACATTCTCAGGAGAAGCTTAAGTATTAATACAGGCTTCAGGTTCTATCAAGTATTTGTCATCATTAAAAAGAGAGAAATTGTTGAACTCAAGGTTTCAAGTTTTGTGTAATTATATATATACACATGGATTTTGATGATAACAAATGAATTCAAAGAATAAAGAAGTCTCAAGTTCAAGTTGTCTACACAATAGAGTCAAGTATATCAAGAAAACAAGCATGAGCAAGAAGGGAACAAGTTCACATTAAAGTCATAGAGTAATGTTGTAAATCTCTTAAAAATTCAAAATTAGGATTAAGGTTCAAAATTAATATTTTATCATAAAGCATTAAAATACATTTCTCACATGTGCATGAATATTTTGAAAATTAAATTTGAAAATTTTGAAAGATGATTGATTGTCATCTTTCACATGTGCATACCTTGATTAAAGGGTTGAACTTTGAAAATATTAAAGATGATTGATTGTCATCTTTCACATGTGCATGTTTTATTTGAATATTTTCAAAAGTGATTGATACTTTTTTTTTACTTATGCAAAAGGTACATGATTTTGTTTGAAAATTTTGAAAAGTAAAATGTGCTCCTTTTGTCATATGCAAAAAGTAAAAGATTAGGTTTGAATTTTTTGAAAAGTAAAGTGTGCTTATTTTTTCATATGTCAAAAGTAAAAAATTAGGTTTTAAGTATTTAAAAAATGAATGATGTTGTCTTTGACAATTGAAAAAGAAGAACCTTTTATTTGACTTTTTTTTTTAAAAAATGAATGATATTGTTTTTGACATGTGAATCTTTTTAAATTTGAATATGAAGTCTTATATGCTTATAAATAGATCATTTGAAAGCTTCACATTCACAACACCAAGAGCATACAATATTCATTCAAAACTTTCATTCTCTCTTCTCTAAGCATTGAGCCTTAATTTTTGTTCATTTTGAGAGATATAGTTTGCGCTGTATTGTTCTTATTCCACTCATTGATGAGTGTTTCTAATAACCTACCCACTATCAGCTCTTGTATCAGTAAAATGGTGTGTATAACCCTTGTGCGTGTAGAAAGTGTTCTACATAGGGAATAGTTGAATCACCACGTGTAAGGTGATTACAAGTATAGAGGGTGATCTACACGGATCCTTTGTAGCGGTGTTGTTTAAAAGTGTAATAAGTTTCTATCTCCACTTGAATGAGGTTGAATAGTGAATTTGGGAGTCCTCAAGGGGTAGCTTGAGGCGAGAACGTAGGCAGTAGGGCCGAATTTCGTTAACATATTGAGTTTGCTTCTCTCTTACCCTTACTTTTTATATTTATTACTATTTCATATTTTGTTTATATTTTATATTGTATATTTGATTTATAATTGTTATTTTTTTAATACAACTCAATTCACCCCCCTCTTGTATTAGTCATCTGGACAACATAAGATGCAACAAATTGTTTAATTACGATTTTTAGTCACAGTCAAATAGTCTGTTTATCAGACTATTCAATAACCATTATAAGCGGCTTCCCCTTAGTGAAAAATGGGTGGGAGTCAATTTTTGTAAACAGATCCCCTCCCCCCCTTTTTTTTATTCCACTGGTGTTACATTTATTTGTTTTGGGATGATTGTTAGGGACTCCCACCCCCATTAAATTTTGTATCATGTAACCACTTAGTTTATCTATGAATCTGCTTGCTTAGAAGGAAAAAAAAAATTCACATGATCATTCATTGATCAAGTGTTTTGTCAACAAAAAAAAAAAAAAACTATTTTCATAGGTTTTCAATATTGGCAGTATTTATTATATTGCATGTGAATGCACATGATCTTATTTTTTTTCCGGTTCGATTTGATTTTGACATGTAATTGATTCTCGCTTTTTCATTTTGTTTTTTTTTTTGTTTTTTTTTTGTTTTTTCTTTTTTAGTTTGGAGTCAAAATATTTAAATATTTATTTTTTGTGTTTTTGTTTCCAATTGCACGTTCTAAGTATTGAAGATCAACTCCTAACAGACTCAACAGACGCTGACTCAAGACTTACTAAAGTTGTTCCTATCACGTAGGAGTAGGACATGGGATCTTGCTATCAAGTATTTGAAGTTTTAAATATTATTGTTATTTCTTATAAACAAATATTTGAATTTTGTATACTTGATAAAAACCTTCTGTTACCAGTGATGTATATAAATATGCCCATGTACACGATCATAATAAATTGAGAAAGTAGATTCATGTATACAATATTTACTCTGTTCTTCTACATGGTATCAGCTTGAGCCAATTGACCAACGTTCCTCCATGTCATCTCCTTCCTCAAATATGTCAGACCACTCTTCCTCTGTTTCTCCTTCTTTTATCAACCCCCAAACCATCACTGTCACCAAACTCTCCCGTGATAATTACCATGTCTGGAAAGCTCAACTCATTCCCTTCTTTCGTGGCCAAGGTCTCTTCAGCTATCTTGATGGCACAACCATAATCCCTTCTAAGGATATTGTCATTACCAACCCTGAAACTCAGGAAATCTCTTTTATTTCTAACCCGCTTTATGATCACTGGCTTAGACAGGATGCTATTTGTCTTGTTGTTCTCTTCTCTACGATCTCTGAAACCATATTGGTTCAGGTTGTTTCACATGCCACCTCTGCAGGTGTTTGGCAAGCCCTTGCCACTTCTTTCTCCTCTCAATCACGAGCTCGTATTATTCAACTGCATACTGATCTTGCTAATGCCCGTAAAGGGGCTCTTTCTGCTACTGATTTTTTCATGCAGATTAATTGTTACACTGATGAGCTAGCCATTGCTGGGCACCCGCTTACATGTGATGAAATCGTCACCTATCTTCTTGCTGGTTTCGGTCATGATTATGACCCCTTTGTTACTACTATTTCAGCTCGCAAAAATCCTGTTACACTAGAGGAAGTTTATTCGCTGCTTCTCACTACCGAGTCTCGCCTATCTCACCATCATGAACCTTTGCCACAAGCGTCTGTCAATGTTGCTACACGACAGCCTCCACAAAACTTTTCTCGTGTTCGTGGTGGATCTCGAGGCAGGGGGCGAGGCTACTGTGGGGGTTCTCAGCATTTTTCTTCGTTTCCTTGTGGACAATCCACTCAAGATATTGTAATTTTCCAAGTTTGCGGTAAACCGGGCCACACAGCGAAGAAATGCTTTCACAGGTTTGACATTACATACTTTGCAAACTCTGATCAGCGCAATCCCTTGGCCCTGGTTGCCTCTAGCTCTTCACCAACTGAATCTGACTGGCACCCTGATACTGGCGCCACCCATCACCTTACCAATCACATCGTTAACCTCAATCTAAGGAGTGAAGATTATGATGGTACTGATCAAATTCATGTCGGCAATGGTGCAGATTTGCAAATCTCCAAAATCAGTTCTTCCTCTCTTTCTAATTCTGCCAAACCATTTATCTTAAATCACGTTCTTCTTGTTCATGAAATTCAAAAAAAAATAATTTCCGTCCAACAGTTTTGTAAAGACAATAACGTCTATTTTGAGTTTCATCGTGATTTTTTTTCTATCAAAGATTTCTTGGGGAGACTCCTTCATCACGATCTGTTTAGAGATGGCTTATACTCCTTTTCTAGCCCTGCACACTCCATTCATCCTCGTTGTTTTTCTGTTGTTCGTGCTTCATACCAGTTGTGGCATCAATGCCTCGGTCATGCATCTACTCCAATCGTCAAACAAGCTGTCTCTGATTTCACTCTTCCTCTTTCCAATAAAGATCCACCAGTATGCTCGGATTGTCAATGTGCTAAGAGTTGTTCTCTCCCTTTTCGTTCACATCATCAATCCTCCGAGTTTCCACTTGATTTAATTTATAGTGATGTATGGGGACCAGCGTCAGTTCTTTCCAATTCTGGTTGCCGTTATTATGTCTCTTTTTTAGACGATTGCACCAAATTTTTGTGGCTTTTTCCACTCAAATTAAAATATGATGTAGAGACTATTTTTCTTCAGTTTCAGTCCTATGTTGAACGTCTTTTTGAGCTTAAAATCAAAATGTTTCAATCTGATTGGGGTGGTGAGTATTGTAAATTAACAACTCACTTCAAAAACACTGGTATTCAACATCGTATTGCTTGCCCTCATACTCATCAACAAATTGGTGCGATTGAACGACGTCATAAACAAATTGTTGAGGTTGGTTTATCTCTACTCTCACATTCACGCCTACCCCAACAATTCTGGGAAGATGCTTTTCTCATCGCCGTTTATTTGATAAATAGGCTACCTACACCTATACTTCAAAATAAATCACCTTACCAACTTGTGTATCGCACAAAACCTGACTATCATTTTCTTAAAGTCTTCAGTTGTGCGTGTTGGCCTTACTTACGTCCCTTTAATAAACACAAAATAGATTTCCTCTCAAAAACTTGTATTTTCATAGGTTATAGTCTCAACCATCATGGTTACAAATGTCTAAATCTCTCAAGTGGAAAAATCTATGTCTCCCGTCATGTTATTTTTTATGAACATTTATTTCCATATGAACAACCATCCCCTCTTGAATCCAAGTCCCTGATAACTACGGTTGCTTTGCCAACCTCCATAACAGCAACCTCCCATGTTGTTTCTCCTGTTATGTCCTCTGCAGGTATGTTGCAAACTACATCACCGCCTCTCATAATTTGTGCAGCACCATCAGTATCTGATCATCCACATGTTGAGGCACCTCCTTCCAGGCCACCTCACATTACACACCAAGCCGGTCATCCATCAACACGCACGATTCCTAGTGTAGCTCCCACCAGGTGTATTAATACACATGCAATGACCACCAGGTCAAAAAATAATATTCGGAAACCTAAGAAGGCACCAGATGGAAGTATTGTGCATCCTCTTCCCAGAGCACTTCTCGCTGCAGTCACTCCTGATGTTACCGAACCATCTTGCTACACGAAAGCTGCTAAACATAGTCATTGGCGAGCTGCAACGTCTCTAGAGTTTGATGCTTTACTTAAAAATAAAACGTGGGAGTTAGTTCCCCCTGATTCACATACTAATGTCGTGGGTTGCAGGTGGATTTTTAAAATCAAACGACGTGCCAATGGAACTGTCGAGCGCTATAAAGCGAGGTTGGTGGCTAAGGGCTACCATCAACTACACGGTATTTATTTTCATGAAACATATAGCCCAGTAATTAAACCAGCAACTATTCATCTGGTTCTCTCCCTTGCCGTATCTAGCGGGTGGTGCCTTCGACAAATTGACATTCAAAATGCCTTTCTACATGGCTCACTTCAAGAAGAAGTTTTCATGGTTCAACCTCCAGGCTTTCAACACCCACAGTATCCTCATTACTTGTGTCGGCTTAAACGATCGTTGTATGGACTTCGTCAAGCCCCAAGGCAGTGGTTTTCTTGACTTGCAGATGCGTTGTTATAGTTGGGTTTTGTCAATAGTAAGGCTGATTCTTCTCTATTTATCTATCGATCTCACTCTCAGATTATATTTTTCCTCATCTACGTAGATGATATTATAATTATGGGATCTGATACTCAGCCAGTGAATAATGTGATTGCTGCCTTACACAAGGAATTCCCAGTCAAGATCTCAGCAAGTTATCTTTTTTTCTAGGTATTGAGGCGTTATACTCTACCGATGGCATGTACTTAACTCAACGTAAATATATAGTTGAGCTCCTGAAACGGTCTAAAATGGATAAATGCAAACCGTGTATCACCCCTATCTCCACTACCTCAAATCTCTCAGTCAATGATGACGGTGATATTGAGGATCCGTTTCTATACAGGAGCATCGTTGGAGGATTATAATATTTATCCTTCACGCGACCTGATATTGCTTACTCAGTTCATCGGGTAAGTAAATTCATGCATCATCCGAAGGTGTCCCACTGGCAAACAGTTAAGAGAATTCTCAGATTTTTGAAGCATACGGTTACACATGGCCTTTTTATTTCACGTTTATCTTCATCCCAACTTCAGGCCTTCTTAGATGTCGACTGGGCAGGTGATCGTGATGATCGACGGTCTGTCGGTGCTTACTACATCTTTCTTGGACAGAATTTAATTTCTTGGTGATACACACAACAGAGTACAGTGGCCCATAGCAACACTTAGGCAAAGTACAAAGCTCTTGCCGATACTGCTGCTGAACTTCAGTGGCTGCAATCTCTCACACGAGAACTTGGTCTTCAAATGGATAGTTCACCTATGTTGTGTTGTGACAACATTGGTGCAACTTATCTAAGTGCTAATCCTGTGTTTCACGCACGTACAAAGCACATTGAAATAGATTTTCACTTTTTACGTGATCTTGTTGCAAACCACAAGCTCTTAGTTTAGTTCATCTCCAGCCGCGACCAGCTCGCTGATCTCCTCACCAAACCTTTTGCAGCCTCTCGGTTCAAGTTATTAAGCTTCAATCTCAGTGTCCGAGATCTTCTCCTGCGATTGAGAGGGCGTATTGAAGACCAACTCCTAACAGACTCAACAGACGCTGACTCAAGACTTACTAAAGTTGTTCCTATCACGTAGGAGTAGGACATGGGATCCTACTATCAAGTATTTGAAATTTTAAATATTATTGTTATCTCTTGTAAACAAATATTTGAATTTTGTATACTTGATAAAAACCTTCTGTTACCATTCTGTTACCAGTGATGTATATAAATATACCCATGTACACGATCATAATAAATTGAGAAAGTAGATTCACGTATACAATATTTACTCTGCTCTTCTACACTAAGGATTGGTAAATCCAAATATATAATAATTCTTGGATTATTAGTTAATGTGATCTACAAAAATGAAAAGGAGGATGATACTCTATATTTTATGAAAGAATGTCGTAATGTTACAAAATGAATGCCTCGAGGGTTATAATAAAATATCAATAAAGTCTAAAATCAAGGTCCTAAACGTATAAAAACTATAAACAAAAAGTTATAATAGCAATAATACTTATCAATACAAGCACCATTCGCAAGATCCTAACTACAAACAAAATTACTACCATCCGTAGCCGTCTCACCAGTCACCACCAAAGTCAACAATATTCATCTTGCACAAACACATACTACAACAGAAATAGCTTTTGCAAGGATTGGAAAATAATCGTTGCAAATACTTTAATTTTTGTTGGTGAGTATTTGCGATGAAAATATGTCGTCTTGCAAAAGCCGTGTTGGGGAATGTCTATCCGAGGGGTGATTTTTTTTCCTTACAAGTACTTATTTTTAGCCACGATATTTTTTATTGCAAATGGATATATTATTGCTGGTATTGTCCATATAGGTAAAGTGGGTGGTTGTTGGAAATAGTTGGTCTTTTACCAATGAAATTACAAAAGTAGGTTCCCTTGGAATTACTTTTATTTGCAACCAATTTGTCTCGTTACAAAGGTTTGTTTCTAAAAAATTTATGACTTTTACTAACGAATGCCAACATTGTAAATATTGTTTTGCAACGAAACCCTATTGTTGCAAGTAGTTATTTGCAACGGTTGCAAATTTTTTAGCAACAAAAGTCCAACATTGCTAATATGTTTTTACAACGAAAGTTCAGCGTTGCAAATTCTTTTCCCAATGAGGGGTATTGTTACAACTACATTTTTGCAACAAAATAGTAGCGTTGCAAATTAATTTTTTAGTTTAGCAAAAACTTTTTTCAACATAACTACACTCGTTGCAAATATATTTGTGACTTATATTTTGTTTCAAATGTCTGCATTTAATGTTTGTTTATGCTAAATACCATGATTGCGAATTAACCGACTCCTATCAACGAACAAGTCCTTACAATAAGCCCTAGGTATGTACCCATAGTATTGCATTTAATTCACTTTAATTTTTCTAAATGATTTCATATGCATATACATGATATATATAATGTAGTACATGTTATTGCAATTTGTACTGGAGAATTAACCTCTAATTGCTTATGTATCATACATGATTACAATATTCCTTCAAACATTACTAGACTTAAACATATTACTTCATGAGGACATCAATTTATTGCCAACAACTATGCACCATGTACCTGAGCATACCTCTTACAATTCCATCTTACATTTTATTTTTTATTTTTTTCCAATCCCATCTTGAATTATTACACTGTGAATCATGTTAAAAAAAATTATAAACTAAAAGCATGTACTGCACAAACACATCATTTTTCTACAATACTAAAGTATTTCTGTTCATAAGTTACAAGCAAGCACATCAATTTCATTCACAAATTATTACAATATATTGCTAAACCGCTTCACATCATCACTTCAAAACAATTCCATTATAATATAAAGTCAAGCTATACAAACCTCACAACAACATTAATACGCAATTGCCCTATATCTATGAAGAGTAGTTGCATAGAAATGTACATGATGTCTTAACCTAATTAACTTCATTACTAATAGTCAAGCCTTAACTATTTCTTCGCAAATAGCCTCCCACTTGCTACCCTGGCCATGACCTTGCTTCTTTGTTTGTTGCACTATATATAATATACAATACAAACCCCTTATTAGAATAAATATATGAACATCATTTTTACTATTTTTTCTATTTATCCACAAATTCTTCCACACTCCAAATGAATGTGCTTACTTGGTGGAAGAGGATTAGATGTGGCCACTTCTGCCAGAAAAGCTTCATGATGACTCTCAAATACAGCGTCAAGTAGCTTTGTGGAATCATCATCAGATGATAACTTAGATTCAGTCCCTACCTTGGCTGCATGTGGCTGCTTAATGGGCAACACAAGCAGAGGTCTCTTATGTGGCCTTTGTGCTATGGTACTCAGCGACTCTTGACCGTAATCTCTTCCCTAACGAGCATTGTGGACCACCATGCTATATATATCCTTAAATGTAAGGATATTTAGTTATTTTATCCTACCCTTAATACAAGTCAAGTATACTCATGGCTGTAATTGCACCCTAATTTAAACGAATTACATCGGACAGTGTAAAATTAAAGAGTTGTCCAAGGCTATATGTCGGCCCTACCCTAATCCATATCATCACATCTCATCCAATCACAATGTTCATCTTTAAACAGTACCGGCATTACATAAAAACACCAACACTATATCCATGAACTTTAAGATTATGTTATCTTCACTGCCAAAATACTCCTACTAGAAAATTGGTGTGCTACCAAAAGACATGAAAACTTGTATACGAAATATGAGAGAAATATCCGAATAACATTTTCTCTTCTCCAATAAACATAAAGTAAATGATCTTTAACAATACATATGGTAGAAGATGAAATACAAATGGTAAAAGTAGCTTTCGTGGATTACTCCTGAATGTCAATTTTTAATCTGTTTCTCATCCAAACTTCACAAGAACCAAGCTTTTACCAGTATACAAAAGCCCCCAAAACCACTTTTCTGAGAACGAAATCAGATAACCAAGAGGAAAACCATCATTATAAAGAAAAACAAAGGATTTCAACTAAGAAATGAATTATTCTATACCTGGATATAGGATGGCCTTCTTTTCCTCTTGTTGTTATTACCATTTTTCAAGAAAGAAAATGGCTCTGAAGAAAAAGCGATAGAGGAAGAATTATTGGGTTGCCACTCCCAGATGTGCTAGTGTGTGATAAAACTTCTAGAAAGTTGAGTATGCTCCACAGAATGCTAAATATACATCACCTAAAATTTCAAAGGAAATTTTGCATATATTTGCAAATAAAGCGTGAAATGTGCTTTTCTAAGAAATGAGAGATGCCAACTTTTGTATTCTCGTTGATGAAGCTGGGGATGGGTCCAAAAGAGAACAAATGACTATCATTTTGAGATTTGTTAATAAATATGGTTTTATTATAGAGCAATTTTTTTATATTGTGAATGTCAAAGATACTATGACACTAACTCTAAAAAATGAGACATGTGTTCTTCTTTATCATTACTACCTTTAAATTGAGAATATTCGAGATCAAAGATATGATGGAAGAAATAATAATATGCATGGTGAATGGAATAGATTACGAGCTTTATTTCTTAAATATTGTTTCTATGCATATTATGTGTATTGTTGGGCTTATAAACTATAATTAGCTTTAGTTGCAGCCTCTAGAGAAGCCAAACATGTTCATCAGTTCTTTATTCATTGAACATCCATTATCAATATTATAGTTGGTTCTTCTACACGTAATGATGAATTACGATCTGCTTAAGCTGCTGAAATTGAAAGTTTGATCGCTTCCAATGAGATTGAGACTGGAAATGGGCAAATCAAATTGGTACGTTACAATGAGCTGGAGATACTAGATGGGGATCTCATTTTTAATTTGTTTGTAGGTTGATGAGGATGTTCGGTACTACTTACTCAATTATCAATACTATATCGAATGAGGGATCAAATTATTCTCAACATGGTGATGCTAAAGTTGCTTACATGGTATTAATATCTTTTGAATTTATTATGATATTACATATGATAAAAAAACATGGGAATCACTAATACACTTTGCCAATCTTTAAAATTTCCAAGACATTGTAAATATCATGAGCCTAGTTTCAACCACAAAAGTACTCATTCAAAAGCTGAGAGATGATAGGTGGAGGTCTTTGCTTAATGATGTTAAAACATTTTGTGAAAAACACCAAATTAATATTCCTGATATTAATAGTCATTACACTAAAGCTCAAGGTAAATCTAGTCGTCAAATTGACAAGTCATTGACAATAATGGAGCATCATTTTAGGATTGATATATTTACTGTTACAATAGACTTCCAGTTACAAGAATTGAACAATATATTTAATAACCATACAATGGAACTTCTCATTCTTAATATCACTTTAAACCCTAAGTACATACAAATAATTTAAAATTGAGGATATATGTAAATTGGTTGAGAAGTTTTATCTACAAGATTTTATTAAGCAAAAAAAATTTCTTTTCTTTTGAGAATTCAATTGCAGCAGTATAAACTCGATATGCTAACGCATTCAAATTTTCAAGATATGTCTATATGATCTGAGTTATGCAAAGGACTAGCAATTTCATAAAAGTTAAAGATTTATTATTTAATTGATAAATTAATTCATCTAGTATTAACTCTTTTTATTTCTACTGGCACTATTGAGCGAGCATTTTTTACCATGAAACTTATAAAAACTAGAGTGCGTGCTCTAATAGAACATGAGCTTCTTGCATATCATTTGCTAGGTTATATTAAGAAAGAAATTGTTAAGAATTTCACTTTGGAGATGATAATAGATGAATTTTATTTTATAAAAGACCCTCGTCAAGATTAATTTGAAGGGGAAATCCTATGTTATATTTCAGTTTCTTTTCTTTTTGTAAAGGTCTCTAACAAACTAAGGAAATTTTAAGCAAAATTACTTTATAAGATGATTTATAGACATATTTTTTGTATACAAATTTATGACATATGATTATTGTTTTTCTATATAGTCACGTGCAAAACAGCTTGCAGAATGTCTGTTCTAAGTGTACATGATCCATAAATCTCAAATAGAAACTAGAATTGATCTGGAGTTGATCTCATGGTCATGGGGGAAAATTAATTAAACACAAGGCTATATAAAACTCCTGTTATAGCACACTCCTATAGGCTATAACCACAAAATGCTTTGAGCCCACCCAAAACAGAAGGTACAAATATCTATATGTAGAGGAGGCCCAAAAACTGGTGTCTGGGCTGGCTTCTGTATTAATAGACTTGCAAGAAAACTCAAGCAAACTCAGCTAAGAAAATGAAGTTGAAATGAAGATATTCCAAATTAAACTCAAGAAAATCCGGAGTTTAAACAACAAAAATGAAGATTCCAAATTAAGTTGAATTATGTAAAATGAAGATAAATTCCTAGCATCTATCAAAGAAAATGATTCAAGTATTCTTGTATATTTTATTTGTCATCATCCTAATATCTCGATTTCTATGTTTTTATACATGAGAGTTGAGAGCGTCACATTATTTTCATATATCATTCAAATATAAAATACTTTTCAATTTTTAATTTTCAATTTTTTCACTTAATCATTACATCCTAAATTCCAAACAAAATACAAAAAATAATACTACAATTTCAAATTTCAAAACAAAAACTATATTCAAATCATTTTTTAAACTTTATAATATTTTATTCAACTTTTTGTTTCTCTCTCTCATTTTTCAAGACCCAATAAAATATTAATCCAAATTATTTTACTACTATTCACATATATATTGAAATATTCTAAGTATCCAAACGTGTCCTTAATCTAACAAAGAAAAATATTATACTGCGATTATTTCAAGGAAATTTTAGGATTTTGTTTTTGTTTTATTTTAATGAGACATGTTCTTTATCAGGTTGATTTATCCGTGTGGTCTTTCCTTTATGAGAAATATTTTAGTCACAAAATAATTATATAAAAGTAAATTCATAAACTAATGCGACTTAATTTGTAGTATGTCAGATTATAAGGTTATTTTTATCATAAAGTAGATCTAACAAATTGTATGAAACCATATTAATTTATAAGTTTATTTTTGTATAATTTATTTATATACATAGTATTTCTCTTCCTTTATACATGTACTGGGAGTAGAAAATTATGCTTCTACCATAAACATATACTTATATTTTAGAGAAATGATATTTATAGTTATAAAGTGCACAATCGTCAGACACTCATTTTGAAAAGAGCGAGTAAATTATATGAAACTTACAAGAAAAAAATTAATTTTTTAATAATAAATTTTACTTTTTTCCAAACTGAATCAAACTGAATGCACAGTCATATTAGTTTACATGTGTGTTATTTTTATTGCACGTATATCAACTACAGGCGATAGGATGTCTTAGAGCATTAACAATAGTGTAGCAAAGGTAAAGGTAAAATTTGGTTAAAATCATATGTTTTACTTTTTGCCTTTGTCATTGAGAGAGATTTTTACATTGAATTATATATTTATTAGTTAAAATAATAATAAAATATTTTTTAATAATAATAATATATTTTCTCAATCTTTTTTCATATTTTACAATTATATTGATTATATATTAATTAATAATTTAATTAAATTATTATTTTATATTTATTGAGAGAGGTAGAAAGTAAGTGGGAGAAAAGAGAAATAAGTGATAAAATAATTAATAAATGATCAACATTATCCATCCATATATGTAGAGACATGTAGTTTATAAGAAAAAAATTGCCTTTAACTCTTTGAATGCATTTAATGAAATTGTTAGCTAAGTATTGATTTGCTTTCGTGTTTGGCACGCCATTACTAATGCTCTGAGCGTCGAAGTGACAAGAGGTGAAAAAGGTCATCATCATGGATGAATACAAGGCCGCGACAGATTGCAAATGTTGAGTTTATAATTAATGTGCAAAGGACCTATGTTGTGGGGTTTAGATTGACCATCATATTTTATATTTACAGATGGAATGAAATGAGTTCATTTGATATAAAAATTAAAATTTTAAAATTAAAAAATATCTATATTATTAGAATATATTTTTTAATATTATTTTAATTTTAAAATTAAAAAAAATGAATTATTTATTTTGTTTTATATAAAAATTTTAAAAATATATAAAAATTAGATAAAATAAGATGAGATGAGCTAATTAAAAAGTGTTATGAAAATAAACATGACCTAAGGTCTAAAGAAATCCATAATCTCTCTCAACTTTTTGGAAATATATATGTTTTAGCTAATTCTTTGAGTGTATTGGGAGGGTATTTCAGATTTTTTTAATATATTTTCAATCACGTAAGATATTACTTAATTTACTTTGTAATATTTTAGTCGTTAAAATAGAATAAAAAACTTTATAAAAAATCCCTCCTAGCTCTACCCTTAAAAGGATGAGACTGGCTTCATGTGTTTGTATGATCTCTTATGCATGTTTGGATAGTGAGATAAGAATTTTTTATTTTAAATAAAAGTTTAAAATATTATTTTTTTTAATATTATTATTATTTTAAGATTTGAAAAACTTGAATTGAGATTTGAAAAAATTAAATTATTTATTATATTTTATGTGAAATTTAAAAAAATTATAATAATTAAAAAATATAATATAGGCATTTTATGTCTCATCACACTTATCAAACCTGCCCTAAGGAAGGAATTTGAATATGAGCACGCAAGAAAGGAGAAGGAAAATACAAGAAATGAACAAAGATTGGGTACGTAGCTTTCAAGTAAATTTCGAAGAATTTATGGTTTAATGCATTTCTTGCGGTGCAATTCATCCTCGTTTAGTACCATCGCAGAAAAAAATGCAAAATTACCCTTTCCAATTTCTTGTATTCCTTCCTAATGAGCAGAGAGATCAGTACAGTTCCCCTAATAGCCATCAAATCGATTGATAAGTTTTTGAGAATGGTAATTGCTGAAAATGACCCCCAATTGATCATGGCTATGTCATATATGCTCAACTAACGACGACTATTCATGACTGACTCAAGTACCAATGGATAAGCTCGCTCATGTTATAATTATGACGTGGAAAATGTTGAATATATATATATATATATATATATATATATAATTTATTAATCTTTCGGACAATATATATTCATGCGAGCAACGTTAATATTCTTCGATTTAAATTTATTATATTTTTTAATTATAGAGTATGGCGTGACGCATTTAATTAAAAATGAAACACATGATGATCATGATTATTTCTCGAGGTAGGTGTTCTAATGGGAAGTAGGTAAATTGGGTATCACATGGGCATGCATGTATACACCTAAATAAAATGGATCCTCATACAATTATTGGGGTTTGATGGTTAAGTCGAAAGAAGAGAAAGCGACATGCACCAGCTGCTAGCTAGCTTTATGTTTCTTGTACGCCTACCTATAGTTTTGATATTTTGATTAATCGGACAAGGAAACCAACCCGGTTTAATTAGCTTTAATTTGGTTTCATGCATAGATCAAAACAAGCATATATACATGCATGATTGAAACACTTCACTTGCGTGCATGATGTATATCATATATATATAGGGGGTAGGGTAGTGTTATTTATATGTTCCCTCAATTTGTCTACTTGGTGTGCTCCTAATGCAAATTATATTTTTCTTTCTTTCTTTCTTTTTTCTACTTTTTATTTCAAACCTTTTTAAAAAATAAAAAAATTACTAATACACTAATAGTCACTTTCTTAATCAGTAAGCAAAATTTTATTAAAAAATAATTTATAAATATATAAACAGTCAAAATAAGAGAGTAAAATGAATAGACATATATACTAGCATTATGCATATATATATATATATATATATATATATAATAATCTAATAACAACATTTAATTTCCTAGTGGTGGGGTTTCAACACTTACAAGCATGTCCTTAATTTCTTAATGCTTTTAAAACTAAATGAGGGTACGGTAGTGTAGCCGTTCGATCAGCAAAATTTACAATCTCTTGAATCATGCATGCACATTCCATCGGGATGTTTAAAAATGCATTAATTTGTGATTTATCAGTCTTATTAATGTGAGAAAAACATATAATATAATCAGCTAGCTAGGATCATTAATATTTGAAGTAGTACTGCATTTTTTGTATGAAGTCTTTTTTTTTTTTTTTTATATATATATATGGGAATCATGTTTTTATGTAGTCTAATTAATCTACCTGGTACATAACTAAAATATATAGATCTTAAACATGTTGATTTATATATATATATATATATATATATGATCTTCACAATTCATGAGTCCATGCCGACGTAAAATCTGGTACCTAGAGTTAGCTAGCAGGCTGGCCTCCATGCAAATACACAGTAAAAATTTATGAGAATCAAGAACAAAGAAAGTCAGTCTGGGTTGAACACGTATTAATGATTTGGCCCCCCATAATATGTCAAATCAATCAAACAACTTGCAAGAGCTGATTGATGCTCTTTATTCTATATAGTTAAATATCCAAGTGGCAATTTCTTTCAGTCTCGTCTTTTTGTACCAAATCTGCCAAAATCTCCATATCACAATTAAACATATATAAAAACAAGTGTTTTGGCTACTAGCTACGTAGATACAACTATTCACACCAATAATTGATGACTCGGCCTTCGGGAAACTCCAACTTGATAATGAGACATGTACATGCGATTTGGGTTTCTTCCAAAACGGGCTTTTATGTGTATATATACACACATATGTTCTTCACCTTTCGCTTATCCAAACCCTATCTCTGGCCTGCGTGTACTCTTTTTTTATAAGCTGCTGCTAGCTATTCAAAGCAGTATATATACTATTAGCTAGCCTGATCTCCATTAACAATATCCATATGGCTTCCACCGATAAGCCTACTGACCCTGAACACGGCAAAGAAATCCCACCACCCAAGCCAGAAGTCCCAGCTGCTGCACCCCCAGCTGTGAACTGTTTTGTTCTTGATGTGGCTCTCAGGGTCTTGCTATTTGCGGCGGCTTTGACTGCTGTCATCATCATGGTCACTGGCGAGCAAACGAAGCTGATTCCGCTGCTAGGAAATCGCAAGGCCAAGTTTAATCACTCGCCGGCTTTCATGTTAGTTAATTGCATTAATCCATGATACAGTAGTACTGTTTTAGCTATAGCAAACAATATAGGTTGTTAGTTTTGTGATATATATGGTTTCTAATCTTCTATTTTATTTTTTCTAAACCTTGTGGTATTTTTTCTTATTTGCAAGGTTTATAAAAAAAAATGGTGGGAAGGTAAGGGCGAGAGAGTTGTGGTGGCTAACCAGCCACTAATTCACTGCATGAAAATTAGTGTTAATTTATGGATAGAAAATATTATTAGCCAGAAAATAGGAAAAAAAAAATCCTCTTAGTGGGTGATCAACCAAAACTAAAAATCTTATTTCATCTTGTCTCATCATTATAATTTTTTTAAATTCTTATATAAAATATAATAAACAATTTAAAATTTTTAAATACTAATACAAAACCAATATTAAAAAATTATATTATAACAATATTTTATTTATTACTATTTAAAACATCTCATCTCTTCTCATCTGTGTAACCAAACGGAGTAATTGGCTTATAATCACAAACAGCGAGAGAATCCATTATGTAAAAAAGGAAAAAAAATTATAACTATATATATTTATAAAGCCAATGAATTAAGAATAAAAAAGAAAAATAATTAATGTTTGTTTCTTTCTCTTAGAAAAATGAACGTTTTCAACTTTAGTGACTATTATTATATATAGTTAATTAATTGTTTCTCTATGTATAAACTATATATATATATATAGATATATAGTCTGTGGAAATATATATATATTGATTTCACATGTGACCGTACATGCACAGATACTTTGTGGTGGCGCTGTCCGTTGCTGGCCTCTATAGTCTCATTACAATATTAGCATCGACCTCTGTTATCCTGAAGCCATTCTTCTCGAAAAAGTTCCTAGTCTATTTTGCATATACGGATGTGGTAAGCTCTCTCTTTCATTCTGTGCACAAAGTACGTAAGATCTAGATCAGCAGTAGGTACTAGGTAGTAATTTCTGAACAAGAACTATTGTTTTTCACTTTAGATTTTAAAATCTCCAGTCACACTTACTTTTGTAGCGCACCCATTTTAGTGTATTAATAATATGATATGAATAATTAAATCTATGTATTGTCATTAGCTTAAGTTCTCAAGATAAATAGTGACGTCACATGATATAAATAATAGAGTTTCTAATTAGAAACTTTGACATTACACTCTTCATCACTATTGGGACAAGTAGTGATTTTACATTATAATTATTTTATTTTAAGTTATTGTCATTTAAAACATGTCATATTGAATTGGAGAGAAATTATAAGGTAGTATCAAATACGAATTCTGAGCAAATATCATCAAACATCACCCAATCATCTAGTAACTGTAAATGATGTGATGATGCAGCTGATATTGGGGCTGGTAGCGTCAGCCACTGGCAGCGCTGGTGGGGTTGCATACGTGGGGTTGAAAGGCAACAAACACGTGGGCTGGATCAAGGTGTGCTCCACCTACGATACATACTGCCAACATATCGCTGGGTCCCTTGCTGTTTCCTTGTTCGCTTCTGTTGTTCTTGTCTTTCTCATCTGGCTCTCCATTTTCTCCCTTCACCGTCGACCATCTGCTCCCCCTCTCTAAAGGCGGACCCATATGTCAGATTGGCTTTTCAGGAATTTGTGTTGTATAAAATCTCAACGCTCGCTTCTGTTCCCGTGTATTGTCTGGGCATATTATGTATTTTATCTTCGATGTGTGTATGTTAATGACGTGTGATTGAATTTGTAACATTTCGATATTTGATTTATGCAGCCTCGATGCTGATCTTACCTTATGCCTTACTAAGAACACTAATTTAAAGCCGAAAACGTTTTGAACTGGGATTTGGTGGGGTGCGCCAGGCCCATGCAGTAGTGCAACGCCTGGGCGACGCTCGAAGGCCCCAGCAGCAAGCTGCTGTAGCGGACCTTCCCCCTAAAAAAATTAATTTAATATCGTGTGGCCCATTGGACCACGTATCAGATATTAAACTGATAAGAACAGATACTACACTTGATCTTAGCCAAAAGGCCGAGAAAGGTATGCTTATCCTCTATGCTTGCTTCTCCTTTTATAGATCCCATCAACTTAGCTCTCAACAAACTTATTCGGTATGGGACTTTGCAGACTTCGTGGCTTTGACAGAGCAAACATTATAGGTTGTTAGGCTTGATTATACATAATGAAAAATTTCATATCATCTCATTTTAATTTATTATTATAATTTTTTTAAATTTTTATATAAAATATAATAAATAATTTAACTTTTTTAAATTTCAATACAAAATTATTAGTAAAAATTATATTATAATAATATTTTATTTATTATTATTTAAAACATCTCATTTTATTTGTGCAACTGGCATCTTATTTTCATGATATGGTTTCTAATCTTCTATTTTTTTATTTTTTTCCCCCTAAACCTTGGGGTATTTTACCAGCCACTAATTCACTGCATGAAAATGCAGTAGCACGTATAAGTACAGAGAAGGAGTTGCAGCTTTGTATATTTTTTTTAGCAAGGCAGTTGATTTCAAACAGATTTACCTATAATAATTATGTTAAAAAAAGCATAATTATATCCCAACTAGATCTTAGAAATCTGAAACACACATTTTCTTTTTTCATTATTGGTGATTTTTTGCTAATGAAGTGACTTGACAGCACCCATGAAATTTTAAAGGGCAGTGCTATTGTGCTATTTGTGGGACCGCTCAACTTTACCGCCTGACGTGACATGTTAGGTGGCATCCTACTTCACGTATATTAAAAAAAAAAAGTGGTAAATAATGAAATACAAAACTGAGTTTGTGAAGACTAGCGGAACTTTTTTTTTAATAGGTAAAAATAAATTTTATCGATATGAGAGGCATAGTCCGAGTACACTAGTAGATGCCTAATTACAATTAAGTATTAATAAGAATTATAAGTAAAGTATGAACGTTATCCACGTTACAAATAATGGTCGAAGCTCAAGATAAAAGTGCATTGTGTCAAATACGAATTCTGAGCAAATACCATCGAACATCACCCAATCATATACTTACAAACTGTAAATGATGTGATGATGCAGCTGATATTGGGCCTGGTAGCTTCAGCCACTGGCAGCGCTGGTGGGTTTTGCATACGTGGGGTTGAGAGGCAACGAAACGTGGGCTGGAACAAGGTGTGCTTCACCTACGATACATACTACCAACATGTCGCTGGCTCCCTTGCTGTTTCCTTGTTCGCTCCTGTTGTTCTTCTCTCTCAGCTGGCTCTCCATTTTCTCCCTTCACAGTCGACCAACTAATCCCCCTCTAAGGGCCACAAACCCATATCTCAGATTTGGCTTCTGCAATTTACAAGGCTTCAGGAATTTGTGTATTATATACGATTACAAGGCCAAACCCATATGCACGGCCAAACCCATATCTTCGATGGATGATAATCTCGACGCACGCTTCTGCACTCGTGTATTATCCTCGATGTGTCTGTTAAAGAAGTGATAGAATTTGCTCGTTTCGATATTCTCTAATGTGTCATTGTGTCTGCTCTTTCACCTTTTACGCCTTTCTTCGGAATCTAATTAAAAGCAAACGTTTTGAACCGGGTTGCGACAGTGCAACGCATGGGCTTGGGTGGCGCATTGGACCTCGGATTTAGAGCAAACGTTCAGTGACTTGGCTATAAAACGTTTTGAACTGGGATTGGGTGGGATGCGCCGGGCCCGTGCAATAGTGCAACACATGGGCGACGCTCGAAGGCCCCAGCAGCAAGCCGCTGTGGCGGGCCCTCCCCCTAAAAAAATTAATTTAATATCGTGTGGCCCATTGGACCACGTATCAGATATTAAACTGATAAGAACAGATACTACACTTGATCTTAGCCAAAAGGCCGAGAAAGGTATGCTTATCTACGTTGCTTGCTTCTCCATTTATAGATCGCCTCAACTTCACTCTCAACGTACTTATTCGGTTTGGGACTTTGCAGACTCCGTGGCTTTGATAAAGTACGTAACGTAAAACATAAATTATTGCCCTTCCGTTGGGTTACTGGGTACCATTTGCAAGCACTTTTTTTACGTACCGCTTGATGTAAAAAATTGAGCGGACGAATTAGAAACACCATAAATGGCCACAAGTTTATGCAGATTTCTACAAGATCTCAGGCGAGAGTATAAAGCAGTTGATTAATGACTGTCAAGGTTGCATTCTAAGCCGAACTTCGTCTGAATTGTTTCCGGTCGAATTGACACGGAATTGAACTAGAGAACGTTCAAATACTCATGGCTCGATCCCTACATACAGATGGTATGTATATAAACTAAGAAGAAAAGGTTCGAAGTTTGTCATATCAACCGGATTTTGAACATCTTTTAGGTGTAGACCCATTTTACCAGAAGAACCCAACACGAATGCTAATATGTAACATGGCATTCACAACAGATGATAATAGAGCAACCCACAAAACCAACATGCTCTCGGCTGCATAATCTCTACCAATTTTCCCAAACTCAGCAGCATCTTCCATAGAAGGAAAAATTTTAACTAGGAAATCGAGAAACCCAATAGCAAAATCCATTATCCCAATTTCGAGAACTTGGGTTCCCTCTCCAAGAGTCTGAATTCCCTTGCTCCAATGGTGTCAATGCCTTCCCCAGTCCACCAATCAGTAATACCTGGTTTACCTTATCCTAAATACACAATCCACAATAAAAGATGCCAAATCTGACTCGCTAATTGGTTTACAAGAATACAACTTTCCATCACCAAGCTTCACATACGGCTTCCCCAACTTTCACCAATTCAACCAGAACCCCAAGCTTTAAAAAAATGCAGTTGGCCTCACAATATCCTCTTTTGCTTCCTTCATCAATTCAGCCTCGAATTTCAGCTTGGTGCGCTGAAATTCAAGAAGGGGCTTCTGCACGCATATTGCAGAAAGCAATACAAAATGGGAAGCTCCCCGATTCTTATCAGCAACAAGACTATTCTTTGTTGCCTCCTAGTTAATCTTCCATTAATCCTCCACACGCCACTACGGCTGGCTAGTCATGAGACTACAACATCAACAGAAATCCCTAAACTGTTTAAGGATTTCTCCAAAGAATCCAAATGGGTCACATCAGAAAAACACACATTCGCTCCCTTCCAACTGCTTCAAAGTCTCTTCCCTGACATTTCTACCTCTAATCCCACACTTCTCTCAAGAAACTTATAGCCTATAATATTGAAACCTCTGCTAACCAACTCCTTAACCACAAATTTTCCAATATACCCAGTTAAACCCATCACCGTCATTTATTTAAAGATCAGCGGAGTGATACTACTGAATTTATTTTTTAAAGAATCACTACGTAAAAAGATTCATTACAATAAATAGAATTGTTTTGTATTAAATTATTGAAATCATAAATGAGATAGCGTAAAAGTATTTATTAAAATTTCTCAAAATTTATGTCATAAAAAAAATATAACTTAAAATCTTTATATATGAACTATGCCACTTTCACGCTTTCTTGGACTAAGTGTCGTCCTGCAGCCCTATGTTCATAAATATTCTGATATGGGCTGGTTTAAAAACATAAAACAAACTAAAATAAGTCAATGACTCAGTAAGAAACTCATCATAATGTAAACATACTTAATATAAAGTTTTTCATAAAACATTTCATGATGAGACCTTAAAATCATGAATGCTCGTAAATATATTGACAACATGCATGACTTATCTGAATTAATTGGCTTGTTTGGCAGATTTGAATTATTTGATTGTTTTGACTGGCCAATACACTTAATCTTATGTGCAAGGTAGTGCACCGGTCCCACATCTTATAGCCACAAGGAGAACCACCAATCTGATCTAATAAAATTCTATGGTGGATCATGCTTGAGTTTGTGACTTGCACATCCACCCTGACTGCATTGGTACTAAGCATCCGAATGGCCATCTTACTACTATGATCTTTATCTTATACTTGATTTTATAATAGCTTACATAGTTTATGAAACGTGAGATACATCATATACATAATACAAATGTAACTATAATATACGGAATGAGACATTATGAATGACGTACTTGTAAATATCACGACATGCGTGGTACATAAACACTGGCTTTTGGCTTTAATAATAATCAAGCTACTTACCTCGCATAATTAATCCAATATTTCTGACATGAAATCGATCACATGAACTAAAAGAAGAGAGAAAATGTGAGGAATGCTATGAGAGGAATGAGGCAGTCAACTATTGCCGTGGTGAACGTGTAACACGCACAATGCTAGACTTGGTATCTTGGGTTTGGCTGCTACACTTATGAAGGTTTATGGTTTTTTTCCAAATAACATACAAAATAGAGATATTTAGAGAGATTTGATAGAGGGTACCAATGAGTTCAAGTTTGAGTTTGAGTTAGACTCGGTTGCGACCATTCAAGAAAAAAGTTTAAATTTAAAAATATGACTTAGTAGTCCATTCAATATAGAATTGGAAATGATTTAGATTACGTAGGAGATTTCAATTAGTGATGATTTTAAATTGAAATAAATTTCTAATTGCCGATCTTTAAATTCTAAAAGAGTCTAACTCGTTCAACAAATAATATATGAAATTTAACCTAATTAATGAGCCTCTTTAAAATTCTTAATCAATTTCAATAATTTATTACTCATGGGATTATCTAATATGGCCTATTAAATGTAATTTTTGCTAAATAAAAATTATATGTTGAGTGTTGCTTTTTGAAGTCCCACATCAAGACTCATGATTTATAAAAAGAAGGTTTAGTTTCTTAGTTTAAGTACACTAATTGAAAGCTTATTTAGTTACTTTTGACTTTAGTTAAATTCCTCTGTTGGCTTTTTTATAAAAGGGGAAGAGGTATAAAAGTTTTGCTAGTGGGGAAAGTTTTGTGGGTGTGTTTCGGGTGAAGAGAAAAATTGTGTGATTGTAATAATTTTTCACATAATGGATTTTCTTCTCTGAGTCTGGTAGTTTTTCTTCTATTTAGGAGTTTCCACGTAAATATATTAAGTTATCATTTTTCTATTTTTTCTTATTATTCCTACAAATGGTAGATCCTAGGGGGTGAATTTGGAAGGTCTAAATTTCCAACAATTAGAATCAGAGCCACTAGGTTCTTTTTGTGAGGTGGAGTTTTGATATGGTAGTGTGGATACATACAGTCTAAAGAAGTTCTGTCGAGGAGATTGAAAATTTTAAGCGTGTCCATTGTAATCCTTCAATCTTTCCTAGGAACTTATTTAGTGAGGTACTATTCATTTCTATAGTAAATTCATCAAAGTAATGTCAAGAAGTGGGGTTTCAAATCCTATCAGATTTGAGGTGGAGAAATTTGATGAGAGAATCAATTTTGGCTTGTAGCGAGTACAAGTCAGGGATATTTTGATTTAATCAGAATTACACAAAACGTTGAAAGGCAGACCAACCTCTGAAATCAACAGTAATACTAGCGACATGTGAAATGGCTAGTACAAGGAGAGGATTCGGCAAGTAGCTCCAAGTCAGTAAATGGAGATACTGGTATTGATGTTAATATTATCTCTCTCCATAAAAAAAGAGACATGTATATCCTCATGACATAATGCTAATTTTCAAAATTGCTATAATAGATGATGTGTTAATCTTAATGGGTTCACAAATTTACAAACAGGCATTGATTTGGCACTGATGCAGGGTGTGCGATGGAAATTCATGTCAATGGCTGATGAACTTTCAGGAGAGCCAAACGTGGAAGTTACACCATAATTTTCAGTAATGTTATTTTTCGACATGGGCCGAAATGAAATGCTTTGAATTTGTTTATTCTGAGTATGTATGCTTTTATGGTGAAGTATGATAGCGGAAGTTATAAAAATCTTCATTGAGGTAAAAGCTATGGCTGTGAGACTAGCCAAAGTCGCAAGGTGGAGATTGTTGAATGTTGCTCTTTGGAGTCCCACATAAGTAGTGAGTGAGAAAGAGGCAAGACTCATGACTTATAAAAAGGAGGTTTAGCCTATTAGTTTAAGTATACTAGTTGAAAGCTTATCTAGTAACTTTTGACTTTAGTTAAATTTCTCTATTACCCTTTTTGTAAAAGGGAAAGAGGTATAAAGTTACAGTTTTATTAGTGGAAACAGTTTTGTGGGTGTGTTTAGAGTGAGGAGAAAAATTATGTGATTGTAATAATTTTTCACGTAATAGATTTTCTTCTTGGGTCTGGTGGTTTTTTTAATATTTAGGAATTTTTACGTAAATATATTGTATTTTTATTATTTATCTATTTGTTTTTTATTATTCTTACAAATAGTAGATTTTAAAAAGGTGAATTTGAGAGGTCTAAATTTCCAACACTATCAATATTCTAATATTAGAATTAAAATTGAGCAGGGTCGTTACACGTGGAGATGTTAATATCTTTTGGGTTTTTGTTTAAGAAGGAAGATGGGGCGGTTTCAACGGCTGGGATAGTTGAACCTGAAATGGGGTTGAGTCTTTGGGTGCTGCATTTAAAGGATTTGGATAATTTTAGAGATGATATAACATAAGGCATACGTGGATTTGATTGAGAAACGCGTTGAGAAGCTTTGAATCTTTGGCAGAGCATGAAGAGTGAGTAACGAGTTGGAGGAGAAACAGAACCAAAGCTACATTTTTTAAGCTCAGGTACGTAGGCTGAGCAGATCAGAGGGAAAGCTTGTAGCATCATTTTACAAAAGTTGAATTCTACACGTCATCTTACACCACACATGTTATATATTTTAATATTATTTTATTATTATTTTTTATTTTATTTTATTCTTGTTAAACTAATCGAGTTGTTCTATTTATCATTTATATACTACTTATTTATTATAAAAAAAATAAAAAAAAAATTAAAATAGATACATTGTGTGAAGTGTGAGGATGTTAAATAAAATTTTTCTTTACAAAAACATGTTTAAGAAATGCTAAAGCCACAGCAGGGATCCGACTGGGGATATCACAACGATATATATATTTATTTATTTAATGATTAAGGTGATATTTGTTAATAATATTGTGAATTTTTTTATTTTTAAAAAATATTTAAAAATATTAAAAAATACATTAAAAAAAAACAATTTTGCACCATCGGATTCCCACGTGCGGCTGTAGAGCCACCCATCATGTTGATTTTAAAAGAGCCATGGAAAATGGTCGTATGAAAAGGTTTTATTAACGTGAGTTCACAAGACTGACCGTTGACTCATACAAGTCCAAGTCCAGACGCAAACTAATTATATAATATCTCGTCTTTGTGGAACACCAGTTCACATTTCGTAAGGCCCCGGTATTCCATTACATAAAAGCAAACACAAAATTAACAAAAGATAAAACAATTTAAAGTTGCAGCTAAACAAATCGGAATGCTTTGAAACTATAAATTCCACTTACCAAAAATATCGACGATAATCACGAGGTTATGTACTCTTATTGGATTGAACAACACGCACGGTTTCAGGACATGAAACAACAGTGTTCAGACACAAATCATATTCCTCTCAAATATTAAATAACAGTTTGCACGCCGAATGGAAAAGACGGAAACAAAAAATACAGAATTCCTACTGACCACTTATTATTTGTTGCCAACAAAGATCCGTCTGAACCAAAAAAACAACAAAAACAAGAAAAAGAGGAAGAAGAAGAAGAGTATCAATGATCTGAGAAGGAGGAGGATCCTGCAGTCACCAGCAAGGTCGATAGACAGCAACAACGGCAGGCCGTCGTCTAGGCGGAGAACTGCATACAACCATGAGAAGCAGAACAAGGACAATCACTACGAGGAAGCCCGAGAAATCCAAACCCTCGTCCGATTCCATGCAACATGACTTCCCCATGATCAACCCAGCACCACTGTATTTTTTCCAAGTTTTTTTTTTTTCCTGATGTCTTTTTATTTTGCTTGCAAGGGGAGATCGAAGTATATAAGAAGGGGGAAAGTTGACTTGGACAATTGCTTTTGCGTTAGGTGGTGGAAGCTCCTATATAGTCTACTGATTTGAATACGCGGTTTCTCTAAATCTTCATTTTTTGTTATCTATTAAATACTTGTTAGTTGTAAAGTTTTTTTAATTATTATTACACTTTTCCCTAACTAACGTCGACTACGTCAAAGACCAAGAAAGGGTGATGCTCTCCATGGCGTCTTGAGAGACTATGATGTATTATTATGCTAAGGTTGTCGGTATATTCGTGATAGTTGGGCACGCGCACAAGACCGGCACATCACATGGCCATTTATCATAGACCAAGGAGACCACATGATTCCCAAGAAATTTTCCATTCCGTTGGTAAAAATGAAAGTATTTTGCTAAAAGAAAAACAATAAACGTAATTTTTTTTTTTTAAAGTTTGGTAAAAGGTTAATAATTGGCTGAATCATTAAAAAAAAAAAAAACATCAATTTCCAAGTAATATCCAAGGTTGACAACAATGAAGATCAGATGCATGTTTTTAATTCCGAGAGAAGATTTCTGCGACCACAGATGGCAAAGCCGTTATGGTAAGCAATATAAACCGACATGAACATTAGTTAGATACTGAAACAACCCCTGTAACTAACGTCTTGTACGTACAAGAGATATCCTACTTACCTCAATCTGAATATGTCCTGAAGTTCTCTCTCTCTCTCTCTCTCTCTCTCTCTCTCTCTCTCTCTCTCTCTCTCTCGTTCGTAAGTTGTGCACATCGATTTTCAGGTTTCAGCCCATAAGAAGCTTCATGGCCAAGCTCTCTGGGTATGCAGTGCCTAAAGCCAGATCTTTTTTCGGTGTCAGTCCCAACAATGAGGATGGATGCAACAATTACTCGGATACTCCAAGGAAATCAGAGAAGCTTGAGTATTTTGGCTTCCATCCTATTTCCTCACGAGTTTTCAAGTTGTTCAATCTTTTACCTAGTGGATCACTAGTGCCTGCAAAAACAAGAGATGCAACCAAGGTGAGTCTCAGAATTTAATAGCACGAACAATTGATTCATATTGAAGTCTCGGTGAGAGCCAGGGGGGCTTACCTGTAAAGCCCTCAAACTTTTTGCTGAATTTTCCACTTTTAGCAACTAAGTCCATTACTTCCTGCCTGCCAAGAAAATAAAAAAATCAAGGTTGGCATATATAGAAAGCCCCATGGTGACAAGTAAGAACAATCTAATTGGCAGTATATCATTAGCTACATGGAAACGATGGGACTATAAGCTGAAATCATGAAATTTTGGATTGAAGTCTTCAAGGAGCCACATAGTTAAAATATACTCGCAATGTAAAAAAATAATATAAAATACCTGGATAAAGGATGATTATCACAACCCAAAAAAATACGGCCATGAAAATTCTTCTTTAAGATCGCAACTGAAAGGGAAGCCGCATCCTGTCAAGAAAGTACACAGGTCAGAATAATACCGGTATTTTAATGTCATCCCGGCACCAAGTCACATTATAGAATACTAGAGCCAGAGGAAATGCCAGATGCATGCAAAGATAAACCAAATCAATCATGGGACTCAAAAGCGATTCCTTCTTCTTTTAACATAAAATTCAGAAAGCAGGGTAAGATAAACTCACAGAAAAAAGAAAATAAAATTCAAGCCTTCAAGAATTGAAATACATATTACAAGAAAAGGATACGGAATCTGCCTATAATTCATGAATAATAAACAGAGAATGAAGACATTTGCCACCTCATAGTGTATAAGATTCAGGATGTGATCTGGACGAGCTTCAACAGTCCCTTTTTCTAACCAATAAACATGTGCACCTCTATCTGCTTTGTGTACATAGTTAAGTTAATCCTATTGACAACTTATCACCGAAATTTCTTGTACAAATTTAAATGGAATTTTCACAAGACAAGTATCAACAAGGATATGTAAAGTCCTGCCAATCTAAGAACACAACCACCAAATTCCAGCACTACATTTTCTGCTTTTAGAAGGACATCTGTTCTAGGGCTCCTCCCAATAGGTACTGCCGGTGTGTCCTGCACAATAAGAATGTCAACACATTAAAACATGACAAAACTCTACATGAAATAAGTTTGTAAACCACATAAAGTCACAGAAGGCAACATGCACAATGCATTCAGTACATTACAAAAGAAAGCTGACCATAGGTTTCTGAAAGGCAACTTCATAAGTCAATGCAGAGAACAAAAAACCCTTTCATCATTCTAACAACAGAAAAATGTTACCAGCAGAACCGTGTGTTATGTTAGATGTAACACCTCATCACATGGTCCATTGTCGTTGCAATCATATGGTGCAGAGCTTGATGTAAATAAGAAAGAACCTTCACCATTCCAGTTCAATGCAGCCACCCTGCTTGGCACATAGCCAAAACCAATAAGGCAAACACACAACTTCAGATGAGTAGACGGTAGGATGAATTACAAACCAGAGGGAATGAATGGGTCAACTCTTTGGCTAGGTAGATATTCATGGAACCAAGACTAGCTGCCCCTATAGAGCCTCCTACTGTAGTGTGGTTCTATTAACTCTTACTGCCCCTTAGACAGCCTATAATAGGATATTTAGCCGGGTGCCAAAGGTAAGCTCTATTCATGTGAAGGAGCATTAAACAGGGATATAGAGACCTTTCTTGAGCAAGATATCAAATACTACCCTATTACATAAAAATGCATCATCAAAACCATATATACACTCTCACAAGATATTATCATCAACACGATGTGTCCATAAACCATATATAGGCCTTTCTTTGGCCGGATATAAACACCTAACAGGCAATCATTTTATTTACAAGTAAATCCTATTACAATTGGGGAAAAAGGTAAATCCTAATACATCCATGTCATATCAGGAAGCTAGTTTAAATTGAGCTGTTCTTAGGTAATGATTCTCAAAGCTTCCCAGAGATTCTCAAACCTTACCTGACATCACCGGGATAGTCTGAAGTTTGGTAAGGAGGAGCACAGAAAATGACATACGGAAACCTGTGTGTCGCTGTAGTCCCCTTCAAAGATGGATTAATGCCCATCTTAATCAATTCATCATGGTGATCAGTGGAAACCGTTTGCCCAAAAACTTGACAACCTGGATGTTCCTGCTCAAATATAATACCCCCAAAGCTTTAGCATTTTTTTTTTTTTTAACCATAGAACACCTATGTAATGTACCTAGGAACAATCGCAAGCAGCTTCTGCCAACTTTTATAACTAATATCCAAATGTACAACAACGAATTGCTAAATACTCTCCCAATACCATACAAAAGAATCTATTTTAATCATGATTAATACCAGATACACTCATGGGTTGTGTCGAGCGCTCTTTTTTAAAAGAAAATTTTAAAAAAGAGCGAGGTCTTCAAAAATTAATTTTCTCAGTGGCTCTATATTTTCTCAAAAAATAATGGACGACGCTTCAATACTCTATGTCAAGTATCATTTCATATACGTACAAATTCACATGCCGATAAATGTTGTAAAACCAGATTGAAAAATAAAAGTAAATCAAAAGAAAGATAAACACTGACTTAAAAGAGGTCAAATAGTTCTTATATAATACCTCCCGCCATTTTTCTGCGACTAAGCGACCCAGAACACCAGGTCCGACAATCAGCAGGTCATACTCGCCCACCAAACCAGAAGAAGCAGCCTCTACTGCTTCGTTTGCTGCAGCTTCAACAAACAATCAATCAAACAACCTACATTAAAAAAGGCTTCTCTAACGTTTCTTGAAGGGAAATTTCACTCTAGTGCGCCCTCTTTGGTTACAGGGACCTAAGTCAGGGTAGCAACCGGTTGAATCATAAATCATGTAGTGCGATTAAATACTTGTCCCAAACCAACTACAAAAGAAGCAAGAAAATCTGCTTAAGTGAGAGAGCGAGAGAGGGGGGGAACCAATGGTGGAAGAAGCGTTGAGCTGGAGGGGCTTGGCCATGGAACAGCGTTTGTTGATGGAATTGGGATTTTTGAGGAGCGACGCCGAGCGTTTCGAGACGGCAGGGATTGATGAGAAAGGGAAACCAGATAGCTCTGAGGAATGTGCAACGAGTCTCTGAGTCTGAGCCGTCGTCGAAGTGCCGGTGGCGGAGGGTGTGGCACACGCAATGGTTCCCATATATCACGACTTCCGAGGGATAAAAAGGGCAAGTAGTCCAGCGCGTATTACGAACTTCTGCAGATAAATTTCTGTGCGAGATAGAGATCGGATATTTATGTTTACCAATCATTGTACTACACGTGGCTTTTAGATTAATTGACCTTGTTACGGCAATTTACGGACCCTTACCAATGGATTTTCTACGTCGACCTTGCATGTTGTAATGGCGAAGAGTTAAATTTTCAGCTCACGTCAAATAAAGAGTGAAAATCAAATTTTTTAAATAATAATATTTTATTAAGTTGTTTAGCAGCAGTGTACTACTAATAACTTTATTATTTGAAGAAAATTTTTATTTATCATTTTTATATTAAATATATAATATATAAATGATAAGTAAAAAAATTTAATTAATTTTAGAAAAATAAATTTAAAAAATAAAAGAGTTAGAGAAAAAAGTGGTATACAGTAAAGCTCTATTTTAAAATTGAGATCTATTAATCATATTTTTTTATATATTTTTTATATAGTCTATTAATGATTAAAATAATTATTTTATATTAAAAATCTGTAAAAATGTCTTTATAAAAAATTTTTGTTTAAAATATAATAAGTATGGTGGATTTGATTTGCTTGCACTTCTCAATTCGATTGCTCCACCCTTTTTCTTTTTCTTTTTCTTTTTCTTTTTTCCGATCTTATTATTAGTTATGATCAACCGCCACCAACTACCGCCACCTATAACATAATAAATAAGAGCTTTCAACATGTTTTAGACAAGGTGGGACATCAACTTCCACTGCATTTATTATACCTTTAGGATTCAGAAAATATATATATATATATATATATATATATTTATATTTTTTAGGACAAAATCTTATTTACAAATTTGATTTTTTAGGATCATTTATAATAATTTGGCTATTAAATAATAATTTGGGTATTAAATTTTAAGATATTGTAGAGCACTTTTCACGAGTTTTGTCCCATTTTCTTTCCCCATCTCCCCTCCCAAAGGACTAACCAAAGTATAGAAATATGCCAAAACTAGAAGATTTCATGGAAGATTAAAACCACATTGTATAATCAAAGTAATAGTTCTATTCACCCTTGTTTTTACCTTTTATTTTATATTTTGGCTTGAAAGCATTCAAATGAACTTCGGACAATAGCTTTAGAGCAGTGCTAGTCAGCTATCCAGTATTTATTATCGAATATATATTAATATATATTTTTTCTTTTAAATATTTTTAAATATTAAAAATAAAATAAAATATATAAACAGCCAAAATGAATAGACAAAATCACAAAATAAGTTAGCATTTTCCATGTCGGTATCCTAAGAGCCAAGAAAAAATGACTAATTATTCAGTTTTGGTGCAGTAATGACGGCTACATGAGCTTCTAATTGTCCTATCCTTATCGTTTTCACCTAACCAAGCAAAGCTACTTCGATCTCAACTGACATCATCGACAAATATGACGTGTTTGTCCATGCTCAAAAGAAGCTAGCTAGTTCACCAACCTTAACAACCTTTGTTTCCAAGTCTTTGTCCGTTATTCCACTAGCTAATTCAGTCTTTATTACATGGTTAAATGCTAATCCACTCCGTTATTAATCTCACCCAATATTAACTCTTAACTCCTCGATCTTTCAAAAAAGCCAGCAAATATTTCAATGGAGTGAGTGACACGTGACGTGTATTTTATAATATAATTTATTGTTAATTTAATTATCTTCTAAATATGAAATGATAAATTACAAGCGATATTTCAAATTGAAAGGTAATAAAAGTTGTCCCTTTTCTTTTGGTTGACGTGGCCACCAGTTATTGGTATCCTATGGGACACACCAGAAGCTTTCCCTACAAAAAGGTCCACTCAACCACCAATTGAAAATAGACACTCTAATCTCGTTATTATTTTTTTATTCCTTACTAAAAACGCTGATTAAAATCTTTTTTTTTAATAATTTCCTGATATATATATTTTTTGAAATTAAAAATTTTAAATATAAGCCCACACATTATATATTATATATATTTTTATTTTTTTGTTACTAAATATTTAGTATATAAATAAGGAGTAGAAGATTTTAATTAATTTAAGAAGATTAAATTCATAAAAATATTTTAAAAAAATATGATCTGTAGATTTATGGGTAACAAAGCCGTTTGTAATTCAGAGAAGACAAAGGGCAGTGCCGAAATTGAGAAAGACAAATTGACTCTCCCAGTCACAGGCTGTATGGCTTTGGTCAGGCTGGTCAAAAAGCTCAAAGACCCAAGGGCCACAAGAGAGAGATCCATAAATATTCCTTTTTTATTTTATTTTTGTACACAAATCTTTGCATCTGAGCTGTGCGAGTCCGACTGAAAACTCACTCTCATACATTCCAAAATCCTCACTCTAAAAACACACACACACACACACAAAAAAGTTTATTTTTACTGTTTCTCTGTGCTTTCCCTTTTTCAAGTGTTTGTTTGTTGCTGTTGTGTGTGTATAGACTATAGAGGTGTAGATTTTAATTAATTAATTAATTTAACGACTGTGCCACAATTTGTGGGCAACTCCAAATCATTGCTCTCCCTCACTTTTGTCTCCAAAAAGCTTTCGCCCTCTTCAATTAGCGTATGCACATTCTGTAATCAATCCAGCATTCCCTTTTTTATCCCATTAGGGTTTCGGCGTGTTTCTCTGTGTGTGTGATTCGTTGATTGGGGAGGTTGTTTTTGGATGCAGAGAAAGTTGCGGGAAATGTGGTGAGAGGATGAGTCGATGAGAGAGTGGGATGGGGTGTGTGTTTGGGAAAGAAGTGTCGGCGAAGCTCAGTGAGGCACAGAAGGAGAGGAAGCAGGAAAAGGATAGGGCTGAGAGAGCTGAGGTTGAGGTTGGGGAGGCTCAGAACGGCGGGAATCGGAAGGAGAATGAGGAGGGGGAGGCGGAGGAGGAGAGGAGTGCGCGGCCTCGGAGAAGGTCTTCGAGGCCGAAGCCGAATCCGCGGTTGAGTAATCCGCCGAAGCACGTGTATGGAGAACAGGTCGCCGCCGGCTGGCCCTCTTGGCTCTCAGCGGTCGCCGGCGAAGCCATCAATGGCTGGACGCCCCGGCGGGCCGACACCTTTGAGAAGCTCGATAAGGTAATCCTTTTGATTGCAACTGCTCAAGTTCCAGTTTTAGTATGTGTGCGACTTTCTTTATTTTGATGAAAGTTGAAGTAGTTTTATTTGTGTTTGGTAATTGAGAAAAATGTGGGGGAAAGATAACCAAATTATATGTCTTTTGATTCATTTATGTTGTTTTGTCCTCAAACTTGAAGTATGGTTAACTGGAATAAATTTAATGCCAATATAATCAATTTGGCCCCCGTTTTATTCTCTTAAAGCAATAAGGTTATTGATGTCTCAGTCTTTTAATTTATACTTGTATCCATCGTGATTAGATTGGGCAAGGTACATACAGTAATGTCTACAAAGCCAGGGATGCTTTGACGGGAAAGATTGTTGCATTGAAGAAGGTTCGATTTGACAATTTGGAGCCTGAGAGCGTAAAGTTCATGGCCAGAGAGATTCTCATCCTGCGCCGTTTAGATCATCCCAATGTTGTAAAATTGGAAGGTCTGGTGACTTCGAGAATGTCCTGTAGTTTATACCTTGTATTTGAATATATGGAGCACGATTTGGCTGGCCTTGCTGCAAGCCCTGTAATCAAGTTCACAGAACCTCAGGTATTGGCAGTCTTATTTTCCAGTTCCTTATTAGTTTAGTTGAAGAGAGATATATGCCTTGGGTAACTTTTAGTCTATGGGCCAGTAATCCTGAAGAGGTCCTGTTGTTTCTTATCTCGTCTATATTATGGACGTGGCAGGTCAAATGTTATATGCACCAATTATTATCCGGGCTTGAACACTGTCACAACCGTAATGTGCTGCATCGTGATATAAAGGGTTCAAATCTTTTACTTGACAATGAAGGGGTTCTTAAGATTGCTGATTTTGGATTGGCTTCATTCTTCGATCCTAATCAGAAGCAGCCTATGACCAGCAGGGTGGTTACTTTATGGTATCGACCTCCGGAACTTCTTCTCGGTGCTACTGATTATGGTGTAGGTGTGGACCTCTGGAGTGCTGGTTGCATTTTAGCTGAGTTGTTGGCAGGGAAGCCTATCATGCCTGGTCGCACAGAGGTATCTACTCTGTGTTTGAATGGGTTCTATAAATTAATTTATTGCTTTCTTCAATATATTTATGATGCTCTTTATGGGCTGATTGATTTTTTGAGATTCTGGAGATCTATTGCATTCTGTGTTACTTGAAGTTGTTGTGACCCAACACTTGCTTCTGTTGCCGCCATTGCTGATGAAGTTTATCTTTTACATTAATTAGGTGGAGCAGCTTCATAAGATATTTAAGCTCTGTGGTTCTCCATCTGAAGAGTATTGGAAAAAGTCAAAGTTGCCACATGCAACCATATTTAAGCCCCAACAATCATACAAACGATGCATCACCGAGACTTTCAAAGATTTTCCACTATCATCGTTGCCACTAATCGAGACCCTCCTTGCAATTGACCCAGCTGAACGTCAGACGGCCACTGCTGCATTGAGGAGTGAAGTGAGAATTTTTATTCAACTACTATATTTAATCTTCTTAATTTGCCTCTTTGTATGGCTGGTTTGATTAAGAATATCTGTATTTCAAGATAGAGATGCCTGAATAATTTTATGGTGAGGCATAACATCAATTGATGTTAGGATAAGAAAGGATATTGCATTATTTTAAGGTGGTTGTTGGAAAATGTACATCTCTGGGTGAAGCATCCAATTTTCTTCAAAGTTAAGTTTCTTTAGACGTCATTTTTAAGGTTAGCCATCTACGGTCTAGGTTTGTTTCAATTGTTAACTTTGTAAGAGCTCTGCACTCGCTATTTTCTTTTATAAGGAGAACCGATATGTACCATGAATTACAAAACAGTTCCAATTAAGACTGATAAACTTTCGTATTGGATAGACGAACGCGAGGTTCTGTAAACTATTTTGGCTACTTGAATGCAATCTGATTTCCATGACATCAACATTGGATTTGCATTGTTTACTCTGGTCTTAAGCGATCTGGATGTATTTAGTCTTTGACTTTCTAGACAGGAGCTTTGTTACTACTGCTGGAGCCTGGAGATATGAGTGCCTTTTTCTCTCTCTCATTTTAAACACAATTTTTGTTCATCAAGTAGTGTTTAAAAGACTCTCCATTTTAACTTTTCTCTGTTTCAAATTGAAACAGGTAAATAAATTAGGTTATGGATCAATGGCTGGATGCAAATGAGCAGACCCAAGCCTAGCTAAGAATTTGATAGTTTTTATCTATAAAAAGAGAATAAAAGGGATTAGTTCAAGCTTGTATTGATCTTTAAATTTGTAGTGTCCATGCTTGGTTTCATGTAGATTTCTTTAAGCTTATGCTGTACACATGCCTAAATGGCACATTCATTAGCTGAAACCAATTTTTTTTTTTTTTTTAAATAAAATTATAGAAGAGTATTTGATGTGTATATGTGATGTTACATTTTTTTTTTTTTTAATGTTTTTGGCAGTTCTTCACATCTAAACCTTTTGCATGTGAGCCTTCTAGCCTTCCCAAATATCCTCCAAGCAAGGAGATGGATGCTAAGCTACGGGACGAGGAAGCTAGAAGGTAGATTGCTGCAATGAATTTTGATATCTGTTTGTTCATGTGATCAAGTTTGGTACTGGTTGAATTTAGTGCATGGCTTTATAGGGTTGTATAATGTTGTGAGGTTTCTTTATAAAGCTCCATGTTCCATGTAACAATCTGAAAAATAGCTCAGATCCAGTTCCATTGAACTCGACTTGTGTTTGATTGTTCCTTCCTTTTACCTAAAAAAAAAAATCTGAAAAATTGTCAATTAATTTGTGTAGGGAATTTGACAAAGTGCATTTTTTAACAATTTCCATATGTTACTCAAATCCAGTGTCTCTATAATATGTCTGCAGCACTATTGCACTTTTGTCATAGGGACTTTGTCGTCTGATGAACTATTTTCTTTTTGCTCTTTTACTAGTCCAGTTTGTTAGGCATTTCTTATATGAGTTCATTTCTAGATCATTTGAAAATCCTTTTTCTTCATCTTTATCCTGCTCTTCTTTGCAAAGACAAGCAGTTCTGTTATTGTCTAAATATCTTAAAAAAGAAAAGAAAAGAAAAGAAAAAAGAGTAAAGGATTCTCCAATTCTAACCTTAAATGAGCTTCATGACCATAGATTGAGAGCTGCTGGGAAAGCAAACGTAGATGGTGTGAAAAGATCTCGCCAGCGTGATCGAGCTGTAAGGGCAATTCCTGCTCCAGAAGCAAATGCTGAGCTTCAAGCCAATCTTGATGTATGTCAGATAAGTTGCTTCTTTCGGTTTATTTTACTTATAAAAAAAAAAGTTGCTTCTTTCGGGGAAAATAAAAAATTTCTAGCTTATGTTTTGCATCAAGTTAACAGACAGACAGGATAATTTTGTGTCAATAAACTTTCGGTGAAATTCAATGGATTAAGTTATTTGGAGGAGAAAGTGTTACCTTGAAAGGCTAGGAACATTCAAACTCTTCCATTATTGGCTTATTAGGTAGATCGATGTGGAGATGCCCATGGATCTCCATGGTTCCCAGCATCTATAATTCTATCTATAATTCTGATGTCTTCCTTTTCACTCCCTCTGCTTTCGCAGGGAAAGCACCTTCAAGCATGCAAATTCCCTAGAAACAAAAGAACCTGTTTGCTAGTATATGGTTAACCAATGCCAATATGTGAATAATGTCATACAATTACCTTAACATAAGAGAAATAAAAAGGAACAGCTGACTTTTGTATCATGAGGAACAAGTTGGTGGGCTAAGCTGTGTTGTTGTTTGAAGTATTGATGGAAGGGATGTGTGTGGAATTGTTGAGAAATGACATAGATAATGCTTGAAACCTTGGGAACTCATATATGTCTTAGGCTTGACACGTATGGACCTATGTAGCAATTGACTAGTATGAACTACTAATAATGGATAGCAGGTCATATCTTTTTGCTGGGGCCAAAATAGAGTGAGCTAACATTCTAGTATCTGAGCCAAGTGATTAATTATCTAATTATAGAGTGCTCTGTATGCTAAGTTATAGGATATAGATTAGAACACATTTGTTCTTTCTTTGCTGATTTTAAGCCTTTCATAAATGTGCCCTCTCTCTCTCTCTCTCTCTCTCTCTCTCTCTCTCCAAGGTCTTACTGTACCACTTAAAAACTAAGCCAGCGGAGTCTATTTCCAATTTTGATTAGTTATGATAACTGTATTTTTATGCTACTTCTAATTCCAGAGGAGGCGGCTAATAACACATGCAAATGCAAAGAGCAAGAGTGAGAAGTTTCCTCCTCCACACCAAGATGGAACGCTTGGCTATCCTTTGGGTTCTGCACATCATATGGATCCAGGTTTTGATCCCCCTGAGGTTCCATTCAGTTCTACACACTTCTCATATTCAAAACCATCTATCCAAACTTGGTCTGGGCCATTGGTGGAATCTGCTGCTGGTGGTGCTCCAAGGAGAAAGAAACATACATCTGGTGATGCACAGTCAAAATCATCAAAGAAAAGATAAAAGGGTTCTGCTCGGATCAAAGAGAAACAGGCATGTCATATAATCTTAATTCATGAGGCTGCAAATGCTGCTCACTCTCAGTCTTGGTATATTCGAGCCGGGAAAGCCAATTAAATTAAAAAGAGAGGTAATACACATCTTGTAATCCAGTTTTCACATTTCTTGTTCTATTTTTGCATCGCGAGTCTTCTCAATATTGTATATTTTTTTTATATATTATTTCCCTCGAGTTGAAATACTCTATTAGGTCAGTCGAACTGTTGAAATTATAATAAACCCTACCTAGTGGTGTTTGATTTTTCTGTATATCTTGGTTTCTTCTTAGTGAAGTACTTTCATATAGTTATTCCTCTCAGAGATCTTGCTTTCGGGCTGTTCATATAACGAATATTTAAGTCAATCCTTATTCCCAGTGTTGGGGTCTATGGATAGAAGTGAGCTTGGATTCGAATGCCCGAATGTTCAAATGGCAATTTATAATCAATCCACCAATGTCTCCGAAATAAGAACATTAAACGGAATATGTCCGGGGTGTACGTACGTGGCGTCGCACGTACAAAGGATGCTGAACCCGTTCATGCGATTTTCAAGATGGGTAGGAGCGTTTGGTGACAACTACCAATCTACCCCATTGAGTGATGCTGAAATATGAACATTATCAAATATTCCATGTACTTAATTACCCATGACAAAATCTTCTCTAATGGGCAGTTAGCTTGCTTCACCAGCACGAAATCAATCTCTAAATCCAATCATTCACTTAATAATGCCAGACGGTAATTGAGTGTTTTCCTCGAACATTGCACGCTGACAATTGCCTAAAAGCAATTAAAGCACTCAATTGGCCCATTTCACATGCCAATTTTAAAAGCAATACCCCATTCCTACCCTCTTTTACTGTTAAACAACAACTACAACAATAATAATAATAATAATAATATACCGTCTTTTTACTTTTCTTCGCCTCTTTTACCTTACCTGTCTTCTGTTCCTGACTTCTTTTCTGTATGAAAGAAGTAGGGTGTTGCGAGAACAGATAGGTGAAGTTCAACGAAGAGATCCTCAAAGGACCTAAACTGCTACCTGTTATTCATGCTGCAGCCATTAATGTTCCAGAGCAACAAACTTTCCAAATGGCAACAGAGAATCAACCTCTACTAAGCATTCAAAGATGTGGCTGTTCAAGAGTCTTCCCCACCAGTTTTCTCATGAATTCTTGCATGCAACTCAACTAGAAATATTAGTGGCCACGTATCTGTTGATCTCCTAACTAGCATATTATTTTATACTTCTCAAAGAAAGGTAGGTGGAAGAGGAACAGCTGCTGGGTTTGACAGGCAGGTTGTGAAGCTAACAACTTCATAGAATTGCTTTACGTCTCACATACATATTTCTGGCTGTCGCAAAATCTATATATGTAATGTAGCATATCGAAACCGTACGTACATTAATCTGAGAGCCTGCCTCTCTCTATATATACATACATGTCCAGTGGCCTAACTGCATCTTCACAAGCCTAACTAACTCCCTATCTAAGATTCTTTGTTTCTTGCTTTCCCACTTATTGCTTGCTATCTCCAACCTTAACACACACACACACCCGAGCAAACTCTCTTTACTCTCAGAACTTGGTTTTGCAGCAAGTTTCTACGGTGACAGCAGCAGTACTGAGCCTGAATGAGACCGCCGCGTCCCGGTGGGCCTCCGCCTGGCTGGGGTCCTCCTGGACCTCCCGGCCCTCCGGCTCCATTGCCTGGACCACCGGGCTTTGCGGGTGGCTTGTTCGGTGGATTATGCAGCACCATATCTTCTTGGTATGTGACAATTCTATTATTCCATATTATAATTCATTCACCATCAAGAGTGCATATGTGTTGGGGGGACATAAATTCGGCCGAATGTTTTTTAAGTTTTGACCAGTTTTAGCTTTTCTCCAAGTTGACTGAACGGTGGATTGCTTTATATCACTCTTATTATTCTTTCCCCATCTTAAAGGAAATTATGAACAGATATTTTAGAGAGAGAGAGAGAGAGAGAGAGAGAGAGAGAGAGAGAATGAAACTAAAGAAGTTAAGAACTCACTAAAGAAGTTAAGAACTCGAGTTTTCATACAAAAAAGTGAAGTTTCAACCTTTTCTTTTTGTTTTCTTTTAAAAAATGTTTAATTTAAGAACTAACGAGTGATTACTTTTGTTCGGCAGCTTCTACTGGATATGCTGCTGCTGGTTGCTCCAAGACTGCATTGGTGGTCCACCTGAGCCTCCTGCTAGCCCACCACCCCCACCTCCTCCTGGGCCTGCTTGGACACCTCCCCCACCTGGACCACCACCACCACCACCTACTGGGCCTGCATGGACACCTCCCCCACCTGGACCACCACCACCTCCTCCTCCTGGGCCTTTATGGGCACCTCCTCCTGGGCCTCCTTTACCCTTAAGTGGCCCTCCGCCTCCTGACCCCTTTTTTGACCCGTTTCCTCCACCTGGCCCTCCTGGGGGGCCACCTGGACCTCCGCCACCACCTTAATGTTGTAATTTCACATATTATATATTGAGAGTATCCATCTGTATCCATTACAGACATTTATGAAGATTTCTAGCCGAGAAATCTATTGGATGTGTTCAAATAAAGATTTGTTTAGGCAGTGAGCTGACATGAGATAATTTTAAATGAAAAAATAAAATAAAATAAAATATTATTATAATTTTATTTTTTAATATTATTATTATTTTAAAATTTAAAAAAATTAAATTATTTATTATATTTTGTATAAAAATTTAAAAAAATTAAATTATTTATTATATTTTGTGTAAAAATTAAAAAAAATTAAATTATTTATTATATTTTGTGTAAAAATTTAAAAAAATTATAATTATGAGATGAATTTCTAAATCCAAAAGCCCCGTTTTTTCCCACCTAAGTTTCTGCTCTGTTATTTGTATCTCCGTGGTTGAGATCTTCCGGATTCTCGTTTTGCTCCGTCCCAAATAATAACAACACAATATATAACGAAGTATTGTTGAAAGCTCCTTCTCTGCCATGTCGTTTCAAACTTTACACTAAAAGATATCCTTCACATGATCAGCTGCAAATCGAGTTTTTTAATTTTCTTACGGGAGACGGGAGACGGGATGGTCGACTATTTGAGCAGCAGCCTGTTGCTTAAAAGGGCTGGCACAGTCCTGTCATTAAAAGACCATACACGGCCATGTGAGTAGAATCAGAGTATTTTGGAAATATGCAACCCATCCTGGTCCATCTCAGACTTGGCTGGACCATTTTCAATGGCATTAATCCATTTACTTTTTTTATTTGTTCTTTTTTGGGTTTTTTTAATGGCATCCCTTATACATTAAACAATAAAGATAAAACTAGGTCCAAATCAAGTCACATAATTCATAAATTTAGATCTTACTATTCTTACAATATTGCCGTACTTATAATAGAATATATTAATAATATTTTAGCATGAAAAATGATAAATTTACAATTAGTTTACAACTATGTTACGACTCTATTTAAGATGAAGGGTACATGTAAAATTGTGATTATTTTTTGTAATGAAGTGGCACAATTACATTGATTAATTTAAAATAAATTGTAAAATAGTTATAAAAAATTAGTTGTATGTGTATGTATAATTACCCAGCATGGAAAATGGTTATAGGTGTATAATATAAAGCCGCTGCAGAACAGTTAGGCTAATAAACATAGAAGAGCATCCCTCCAATCACTGCTTGCCAAGTAAGAAAATACACCATAAGAGAAATAGGTTCTACCACATAGAAACACGTACTTTTAATTTCACCCAAGAGCACTTCTTGTTTTTGTCTGTTTGTCTTCCTTGCTGCTCCTATCTTCCACTCCATCCCAACCCAATTGAAGATCTCGACTGAAAAAATAATCCCTGATGGCAACTTGAACGGCTGGCACTGATTGTGATGGAATCCAACAGATAATAAAAACCTCTGAATATTGCTTTCGGTGAAGAAATGTGATTTCTGTAAATCTATACATAAAGCTCTATTTCTTCCCATTTTTTACGGTATTCAGAGAAATCTTCCAATTTTTCAACATTTTTTTGGCAACAAAAATCATTGGTTTTCTATTGGAGAAAATTCAATCCATATTTTCTTAGGTTTGACTGTAAATCAATTGGATTTACCAAATTCAATTTGTATAAGTCTTTGGCGGTGGCTGGAGAGAAGTATCATATGGCGTTCAAACTCCAGCAAAAAATAAGTAAATAAATTTTATATCCAATTTCTAAAAACACATGAGTAAAGTAAACAAAACAATGGAATTAGATTAGAATAACAAAAGAAAGAAGAAGAAGATGATGATGGTCTCCCGGAAAATTTCTCAATTTCTATTTTGATGTATTGAAATATTAGGGATGATGTAAACGTAGAAGAACTATTGCAATGGAGAACATAGTGTCCATACAAGGTGTTTGCTAAAATGTAGAAGAGAAAGCCTATGTGTAAGATGTTGTGCAACACATGATAGCTTAGATTAGTGGTGGGCTGCTCTTCTATCTTTATTAGCCCGACCGCTCTCTAGGTTTTCTCGTGTATCATATGTTTTGTAATATGATTTATTCTCTATCATATCTAGTTTATTGTGTAAATTAATTAGTATAAATTATTGTCGTCGATTTATTATATTTCCATTCTTTATGTAGCCTTATTCGCTATAAAAAAAAAAAAGGACAAATGTTATGTATTCAATAATAATTGAGAATAATGAACATGTAGCTCTCAAATTCTATCTCCCTCATCTCTTCTCCATCTCGTTTTCTAATTTTCCATCATTTGTGTTCGTGCTTCATCTATTTGATAATAATTACGTCTCTTTTTCAATCTAATTTTTCTCATGTCAGACCACCAATCGACTGTATGAGTTGTCATCGACATTTTGGCATGAAAGTAACCAATTTTCCGTTGTCTTTTACAACTTCTTTTTTGTTCGTTCATGACAAGTCTTATATTCAAATTCTTATTTTCTATTCACCACATATCATCTAGAAGCTTCCTACGCACTTAATAAATCATTGTCCTCATTTTTATCATTAATTTTGTACATTGGTTTGCTTTCACGCCTTGTACAACTCCTGTTGTCATTTTATTTAAACCAATTACTACCATATATAGCATCAAAAAAATATTCAATTTTGGTAAACCACCCCACACTCTGCTTGAAGTTTTCTGGCCGTCGTCCACTTGCACCATGTGCCATAGACGCCACCGAGACTCCTTTTGTCAGGTCATCAATTAGATCCCCAAATCCCATCTACCTGGCCGACAACGTGATTTTATTTTTGAACTCAGGAGAATGATGACGAAGACAACATCTTGAGTTTGTGGGAATGTTAAAATATTACCACACTTATGATAGAATTTATTCATAATAGCCGAGCATGTAAATTGTAATATGATTTATTTTAACATATTTAGTTTATTGTCATGTAAATTAATTAGTATAGCTGATTCATTGTATTAACATTCTTTCTCTAACTTCATTCATCTATAAATAAGAACATATGTTATATATTCAATAAAAATTAAGAATACCAAAAATGTAATCCTCAAATTCTATCTCTTTTTCCATTTTCTCTTCTCCATCTCATTTTTTATTTTATTATTATAAATTGCATAGACGTAAAAATGGAATAGATCTCAACTTCATGTGTTATGTATCCTAAGATCTTGACTATCCCGGTTTTCACAATAATAAATTACATATAAGAATCCATAGTAATTTCTTCAATTATAGGATAGACAGAGCCCTATTTCCTTTCGGTAACTGTCAATTATTTAGTAACTTTCGGCCTCCACTTCCCATTAAAATAGGAAATAGGAAACTCCTTATCCTACCACAGCCAATATTCTATAAATTTGGATTAGACCATGTCTAAAAGTCATACACGTGTCATGTGGGACATTAGTATATTACAATTATATCCTCTACAAGATTTTTTTTTTTTTTTCTATTTTTGGACATTTCTACAAGAATTAAGTCTTTCAAACAATGACATCAGAGGAAAAGTGCACACTGTAAAGCTAGGCGGCATTTTCTGGGGAAGAAAATTAAAACAAAAGATAAAGCTGATGGTCGTGGGATGCTTCAGAGGGGACCACATGATGACACTGATACAGGTCCTTATCAAATGCAGTCATGATAATGGCACAAATAGTTTACTCTTTTTCATATGAGGATCAGCACAAATAATTCACTCAGATCCATTCAAAGTTTGCCGATCTCGATCATCATAATGCAGCTGGATGCTGAGGTTTCATTAAACTAACATTTCATTGCCCCCCCTCAATCATGTAGGCAACCAAAACACATCAAGTGGATTGTCCGATATATATGGATTTTTGAAATGCTATGTATTAAAACGAAAAATAAACTAAATATTGAAAATGGTCATGTATAGTTTGTGTGGTACTCCATATTCCACAGGGAGGGCTTCATTACAAATAACAGTTTTGTTTCAAATATAATGTAATTAATATTTCAGAAATATAGTGTACTCCATAGATCGATGCTCCTGCGTGCAAGCAAAAGTCAGAGAATTGAATGGAAGTTTGCATTTGCATGCAGCTGGTGGCCATGGGAAGCGTCGAAGCAAGCTGCTAATTAAGGCAGATCACGCACTACAAAAAAAGTAGACTTTTGTGATTAAATTTTAATCATAAAAATCCGCTTCTCAGTGATGCTTGCAATTTCTTCTCGGTTCTTGCATGCATTCATGCAGCCCTAACATCTAGCTAGCTAGCTAAGCTTCTTCATCCACCCGACATTTATAACAATCAGCTGTTATATATAAAGAATTAGATCATTCTGATTTTGAATTATTATTTTTTTTATAAAAAGAAACAAAAATATTTACCTATAATCATATATAATTCCTTTATTGTATATGACTGAAAATGATAAAATTCAAACATGGGCATTAAAAAAGAAAAAGAAAAACATATAGATAAGAGGTGCATGCGTATGCCATTTTCCTTGTATATAGGAAACCATACCCTACCAATCAATCAGTACGTTGAGCGAGTGTCAAAAAGACAAGCAATTGGGTATGGCATTTTGTCAAACACTTGCTCTATCAATTTTCATTTTCATTTTCATTTTCATAGTGACGGATCCATTTTCGGTCACATGCATTATCATGCCATGTTGTTTACTCCTACACCACATGCTCTATCATCATTGATCCATTCCATGATTTAGGGGTGCTACCTCGGCCCCACTTACCCCGGCCCCACTTAGGCAGGGTGATCATTTTGCACCCCGTCCCGACCTGGCCCTAATGTCGTTGGAAGACGATAGAGCCCTACAACTAATTTATTACTTTTTTTTATATTTAATTTTTTTTTTAATTTTTTACTTTACTTAATAATTAAGAAAATGAATATTAATAAAATTATATATTTTTTTAATTTTTTTTAATGATTAAGAATGTTAAAAAATTAATTAAAAAATAAAATAAAAATAAAAATAAAAAAATTTAAAATATATTTAAGTAGTAGATGAGTAGTAATAAAGTAATAATCGTCCAAACAAAGGGTGGTTTTTTTTGGCTCATCATCCTGTCTCCATTAGGGATGTAAGACTATCAATCTAGATCTAAAAAACCGACTGGATAAATAGTTTTATTGGCTGGTCTCGACATGTATTTTTTGAACCGAAACCAATTGACTGTATATATATATTAAAAAATATTTATAATCGTAAATTGTACAATTGTTGTATAATTATTTTAAAAAAATTAAATAAAATATAGAACATAAAAAAAATTAATTTTTGAATAATAGATTCTACTCTTTTTTAAAAAGATTACGCGATATTTACAAATTTCATGATTAGATGTTGAATTATTATATATATATTTTTAAATATTATATATAATATATTATTTTATATAATAGTTGTATAAGTTAATTATATAATTTTCATTCAAGGGATAATAATTGATCATATATACAATGAAATTATTTAATATTCATTAACCATATATAAAATGAAGAGATTACTAAGATGTGGCTTGGTTATCAAAAATTAAAATATCTCATCTATCTTATTATTATAATTTTATCAAATTCTCACCTAAAATATAATAAATAATTTAATTTTTTTAAGTTTTAAAACAAAATTAATATTAAAAAGTTATATTATAATAATATTTTATTTAATTTTTAACAAAATATTTCATCATTAATTTTAATTTTACTAATTTAACAAGAAATCACATATCCAATAAAAAAAAAAAAAAAAACATTGACCACAAACAAGAAAGCAAGGTCTCTGCGCAACTCTCTGGTACTCTACCTTGAGACCGTCGAAGCCATAAACAATGGTTTCTAGTGGCGACCGGATAGCAAGCCCTCTGCGACCAAAGATTCAAGAACCAAAGGCCATGAGAGAAGAAGAAGAACGAGAAACAAGGAAATGAAGAGGAGGGGAGAGTTACAGCGAGGAGAAGAGAGGAAATGAAGAAATTACAGGATTTTATTGTTCTGTAACTTCGTGTCGATAGATGAAGGGCGGGTGGATATCCTACTCGTCCCATGTCTTGCTGCCTTACCATGCATCCTAGCTCCATGATTAATTAATGGATTTCTATTATTGTTATTTTGTAAACATCCATTCTGGATAACATTTTAAATCGGTACACTGATAATACAACAAGAAAACACACAGTCCGCACTAGAGCATTATAATTTCCGAAACGTACGTAAAAAACCATCAAACTTCTGTATATCTACTCTATTTTATTATAATAAGTGGTTATTTGATTTCAAAAAAAAAAAAAATGGTTATTTAACATAAATTCTTGTTTTTCCGTTAATTTTATCCTGTTTTCCGTTAAGAGACACGGCTTCGCACCAAGCAACCCACGTCTTCCCCACGGCAACGATGAACAATCACCTCCGCAAGCTCAACCACCTCCTTTGCGTCCATGCCCGTCCACGTTCAACAACCGAGAACCATCAAGACGTTCACATCAGCCTCGGCATCATCCATCCCAACAGTGCACTTTCCGAAATAGCTCCATCATGTCCTCTGTTTTAAGAAGTGAAAACAGAGCAAGGAGGCACAGTGCAAGCTCAACGTGAGCCCCTCCATGACGTCACCACCAAAGCCACTTTCCAGCTCCACACACGGTAACCACCAGCTCAATCACACGGTTGTGCTCTCAGCCCGAAGCTACCACCGAACCACTTTGAGCCACCACAGTCCCAATTGAATGATTGAACATCGCAATCTCCTATTAAGGGGATAATTGAATGAGTCAGAGATCAGAATAAAAATGGGATTGGGTTGTCGAAGGAATATTATAGTGATAAGAAGAAAAACAAAACAAATAAAAAAGGATTGAGGAGGGAGATGGAAGAGATGATTGATAATTTGATGATATCCATGACGAAATGGCGGAGAAGAAAAATAAGGAAGAAAACGACCGTGGCGAGCATCATGTGGTCCCCCCTGTTGACTGCACATTTCCAACATGGGTGCCTGTGCTGCTCTCTCTCTCTCTCTCTCCCCTAGGTACAAATATAAAATATGTTGGAATGGCAGACACATCTCATCTTCTTCCCGAGGCGTCTGCATGGTTTTGCTTTGGGTATGGCTGCTGCCAGTCAAATTCTAATAATTTCTGAGTTGCTTAGGTTTGCTTTTACATTTTAGCTGTATTAAATTATTATTATACCTTTTATTTTGAAAGTGTTAGGATAAAGTGTTTTGAACGTGAAGTTTCACGTGGGCGGCAAGTTCTTCGATGTTTACAAAATAGTTTTACGTCGGTTTAATATATTTAGAGCTCCCCAATCTCCATAAATCAATTTTTTTTTTTAAATTTTTTAAAAAGTTTTTTATGAGTTTATTCCTTTTAGGCTTTTTTTTTTTTTTTATCTATTATCTATATATTAAATATTTGATAAAAAAATAATAAAAATTGAAAAAATATAATATGAAAAGATTTTGTGAATAATAAGAGATTGTATAACTTTTTTTATATATTTATTAGTCGAGTTAACTTTTTATTTGTTTTGGTCTATAAATCACTTCTGATTTCGTAAATTATTTAACTAGGTACACGTTCATCTTTCCTAATATATATATATATATATATATATGCAATTTAATTAACTCAACGTTCAACCAAACTTACGAGTTAGACTAGGTTTCGATATAAAAATAATTTTAACTTATTTTATAATTATAATTTTTTTAAATCTTGATGTTTTATTAAATTTTTAATTTTTATATAATCTCATTTCATTATCTAAATCTCACATTAATACGATCATTTTCTTTCCACGTCAAACTAAAAATATTATACTTTTTAAAAATAATGCGCGCGTGAAATATACATAATAGGGGATTGCAAATATTATTTTTTTATAGATTATAAATAAAAAAAATAAAATTAGAAGAAAGAAGAATATTTCTCTTCCTAATAAAAAATAATTAAAAAAAAAAGACGAATAATTACTAATATTCACTTCTATATCCGTTATAAACTATAAAATATAGAAAATTTTATGTGTAGTTATTTTTGTGGATTCCTTTATGCACTCCAGTGATATGATTAGTTGTGTATTAAAAAAAAATTAATCCAGCAATCATATCAATAGAGTGTGCAGAAAGTACGTAAAAATGACTGTATGTAATATTACTCATAAAATATTATCAAAAAATAAAATGGATTTTTCTCAACCACGAAAACTTTCTTATCCACAAAACTATTGGCGTCCCTGTTTGGCTTTTTCTGCAAGGCAAGGCAAGGCAAGTGATTGAAATTGGAATGCTGTCGTCGGCAATCAACGGCCACAGAATCTGAGAGAGCAGACAAAAGAGGGGGAACACGGGGCAGCAGTCTGCCCTGGACCTGACTCAGCAGCCGCGCACCACGTACCACCGCCACGTTCATACCAATCCAGACCTCCATCATTAATTCTTTGAAAAAAAAAACAAGTAAATCGCGATGCGTGACGAGGACTCCTGACTTTCCACGTCGACCAACCATTACCAAACACGTAAATATAAACTGTTCCTTAATTTTTCTCGTTTCTTTCTGCCAAACGGGCAAAAAAGTCTACGCAGTAACAGCAGAATAAATAAATAAATCCCATTAATTTTACGCGGCTAAACTTTGGCATCCCCACAGAACGACATGTGGCACACCGTTTCTAGCACCTTCTCTCTCTCTCCTCTTCTCTATATATTTAGGTTCCGCGTTTCCACGAACTTTTCAAACTCTTTTCCACACACAACAAAATTTCGCATTTTCCTCTCTCTGTAATATATCTGAGATAGGCTTCTTCTTTTTTAATTTTTCCCCTTATCTGCTTCTCAAGATTTCAAACTGATTGCGATATCTGAGTTCGAAACTGTGCTTCGTGCAGTGAAAAGTTCCCAATTTTTTGTCTCTTTTTTTTGTGGTTCCTCGGGTTATCGGATATGGAGGTGTCGGTGATCGGTTGCTCTCAGGCGAAGATTGGGAAAACCGAGTTGGCGTACCGGGAACTTGGCTGTTTCGATCCGAAAGGTGTTAGCAAGGCGTTTTCTGCTAAAAGCAGGGTCTGTTTCAGTCCGAGCACGAGGTGGAGAAAGGCTGGGATTCGATTCACTTTGAGGGCCGTTCAATCTGAAGCGGTACGATCTGAGAAAGTCGCGGCTTCTTCCAGAATATCCAGATCGGTGAGTGTTTTCCCGACCTTATACGTTTGGTTGCTGAGAATGGAATTGTAGAAAGTCGGAGTAAGCCTGACCTGCTAGTTGCGTCACAATTCATTCCCTTCTTATTTATATCTCTATTTTTCTTTCTTAGAACTCTTATCTGTTGCTATAAAAATAAGAAATTATTAATTAAACGCAAGGTTTTGTATTTTTGTTTTTCCGTGATTTTCCTGGTTGCTGTTTCAAATCTGCATGAACCAGTGATTATAATTAAATGGCAAATTATAAAGCTCAATTTTGTTGCAGACAGATGGGTTAGGTGAAGTGTAATAGGGAAAGACATACAATTGGATGGGCTCTCCGAGTTTTGGTTGAAGTTGTTTTATGTTTTTGCAATATTTCGAACTGTTATGTACTTGAAGTCAATGGAAAATATACAGATCCCAGAATACTGGGAATTTTAAGATCAATTTTGAAACGTAACTTTTTTCAGATATTCTCATACTTCACTGTTATTTACAAATTATTAACGGTCATTTCACTGTTATTCACATCATCTGAGATATTTTTAGTATGTGTTTGGGGAGTGGACTGTTTAATATTTTATCATTAATTTTTACCTATTTTTATTACTTCTTATTATTATTTACTATTATTTAATATTTTATCATTATTTTTTGATAATTTTTTCATTACTATTCAGATGACTTGAAATCACCCCACTAACCAAACATTGTCTTAGTATCTATTTTCTTATAAGAAAATTAATCTTGTTTAAAGTGCAATCGGCACACGCAAGGATGCCGGATGTATTGCAATAGGATAAAACACCCTGGTTGCAGGAGGAAGAGAAAGAAGAACACAGTTCTAATCACCGTAGAGAGCTATCACTTGAGTAAACAAGTCCGAGTAATTAATTGCAAAGAATGAGTTTAACCACTTCACAATTATTATAAAAGGGACAACTTGACTTACTTCAATCCTTCTGAAATGATTTCGTATGCTTTAGAGATTTCATGCTCTTTTTATTCGAGGGTCTTATTTATTATTTAGTTAATTGATGCGAATTTGAACATGACCTTGTTATCTTGGCATGTTTAATTACAGCGTGATGGTGTAAGATTGTTTGTTGGGCTGCCCTTGGATTCTGTTTCCGACTGCAATACAGTAAACCATGCTAGGGCAATTGCAGCTGGCCTAAAGGCTCTAAAGCTATTGGGAGTGGAAGGTGTAGAGCTTCCAGTTTGGTGGGGAATAGTAGAGAAAGAAGCCATGGGAAAATATGAGTGGTCTGGCTATCTTGCTCTTGCCAAGATGGTTCAGGATGCAGGTCTCAAGCTTCACGTGTCGCTTTCCTTCCACGCTTCCAAACGACCAAAAATTCCTCTACCTGAGTGGGTATCCCGAATTGGTGAATCCAACCCCAATATTTTCTTCACTGATAGGGCAGGACAGCATTACAAAGAGTGCCTATCACTAGCTGTTGATGATCTTCCAGTGCTTGATGGCAGGACTCCGATCCAAGTCTACCATGAGTTCTGTGAAAGCTTCAAGTCTTCTTTTTCACCTTTCATGGGTTCCACTCTCACGGTGAGAAGTTTGGTTCCAAAGTTCTATAAGCAGCAACTGTACTAGTTTTAATTAACATGGATGTTGATACTGGCAAGGGTTCTATGTTGCTATTTTCCAGGGCATCTCTATGGGTCTAGGACCAGATGGTGAGCTTCGATATCCTTCACACCACATGCTAACCAAAAGTAAACAAATCCCGGGAGTTGGGGAATTCCAGTGTTATGATAAAAACATGCTTGGCATTCTGAAACAACATGCTGAAGCAACGGGAAATCCTTTATGGGGACTTGGTGGTCCCCACGATGTCCCCACTTATGACCAGTCACCCAATTCAAACAACTTCTTCAGGGACAATGGTGGATCATGGGATTCTCTATATGGTGACTTCTTCCTTTCCTGGTACTCAAACCAGCTCATTTCTCATGGAAATCTCCTCCTCTCCCTTGCCGCCTCAACTTTCAGTGAATCTGCAGCCACAGTATGTGGGAAAATCCCCCTGATGCACTCCTGGTACAAAACCAGATCCCATCCTTCTGAGCTGACAGCAGGGTATTATAACACAACCACAAGAGATGGTTATGAAGTTGTTGCAGAGATGTTTGCACGTAATTCATGCAAAATGATTTTACCTGGAATGGACCTCTCGGATGAGCACCAGTCTCGTGCGTCTCTCTCAAGCCCTGAGCTTTTACTTGCGGACATTAAGAAAGCTTGCAGAAAGCACGGGGTCGAGGTTTGTGGACAAAATTCTTCGGCTTCCATGGCACCTGGAGGATTTCAGCAGATAAAGAAGAATTTGTTGGGTGAGAATATTGTGGACTTGTTCAGTTATCAGAGAATGGGAGCTTATTTTTTCTCTCCAGAGCACTTTCCTTCATTCACACAGTTCGTCCGGAGTCTTAACCAACCAGAATTGCATTCCGATGATCTCCCTGAAGAAGAGGAAGAAACTGCTCACTCTCTGAATGTAAGTTCAGAAGCAAGCGTTCACATGCAAGCGGTTTAGTCAGAGTTTAGAGTTGGGCATATTGCTGTATATATATTGATCAACGTGTGTATTATCTGATATGAGAACATGATATCTCTGTCTGATAAATAATAAGGGTTGAATTGTATGAGAACATGATATCTCGTTCTGGTAAATAATAAAGGGTAGGTGATGTATAAGATTTCATATTGAAAATGTAAAGTTTTTACTCTTTATAATGATTCAATATGATTTTATTTGTATTATTGACCTTTTACGATATGGTGAATGTTGGCTTGGATCTTCCTTTGAGGGTTACAGAAGAGGTTGCATTTGAAAGAGCATACAGGAGAATTAGCTAGGCGCATCCTGGTTTTACTGGAATAGAAAACTGCATAATTTGTTTGCTCTTTCTGAAAGGAACCAATGCTTTTATGAGGGAAGTGTCCCAGTTTCCCTCAAGCCTGCTCGCTGATAACAAAAAAAAGTTATTTTTATTTTTATTTTTTATTCCCTAAACTGAAAAAAGGAACTAAGCTTTCAGTTTTATATCAAAAGAAAATGTTATGATGCCCTCTCTCCCCTGCCCTTCAAAGTGATAGCTGGTCATAATTTTTTTTTAATATTTTTTATTTAGTGATTAAAGAAAAGTGATTTTAAGTATATTAATATTTTTTTATATTTTTAAAAAATATTTAAATATATTAAAAAAATTTGAAAAAAAATGATCATGCCATTAAAAGGAGCGGTACACTTTAGGCGACATAATAATACCGTCTTATATCACATGACTTTCTCAGATTTCTTGAAAAAGAGGAAAAAAAAAAGTGGCAGAGTAGCACTGTCCTATATCATATGACTTTTTCAGAGTTCTTGAAAAAGAAAAAAAAAAAAAAAGGAAAATGTTGTTTACAGTCGTTTTGGGGAGTGGCGGCGCAGTCGGGATCCTACGTGGCACTGGTTCGTTTCATTAAAGTGAGTTGAAAAGGAACTGAGTGGAAATCAAACAGACACCCACCTTAGTAATGAAACGGTGCGTATTGTCAATAGTTTATATTCATTACTCTCACCAAACCCTAACTTTATCCAAACTCTTCAGCCGACTCCCCTCGTCTTCTCCATCGCCCCTTCCCTCTCATCTCTCCTCTGATACTCACGAAAAATCCTAACCCTTTGATCCCTTACTCTGAGTTTGAATGGTGCTTCAAACTTGTATTTTTCTCTAAAATATTTCGCCCATCCAAGATTTCAGTTCCTCGATTTCATTTTTTTAGATGTTTGTGTTATCAGTTGGATTTCTCGTTTAGTCTCTTTCGCAGGACTTGGTTATCCTTCGGTTTTTTGGTTCTCCTGTAGTTTTGTTGATTTGACTAGCCTGGGTTCTAAATGAGTGTGGGTTCACTACTGTGTATTCGATTTCACAGTGTGGGTTCAGCACTGTGTATTCGATTTCACAGTGTGGGTTCTCCTTGTGTTTGCGAAGAACCCTAACCCTAACTGTTGGATCCCCACTTTTATTTACATGATTCCTTAGTCTGAGTTGGAATGATGTTTCATCCTTGTATATTTTTGTCATTTCTTTCGTAGATCCAGGATTGGTAGTTCCTCGGTTTCAATCACTTCGATTTCTCCAGATTTATTTGGGTTCTCATTTCGATTTCTCGAGATTTGTCTTTTGCAAGTCTGGGTTCTCCATAACGATTCACTTGTATATTTCGCAAGTCTGGGTTCTAATATCTGTGTGGGTTATCCCTAGTGTTTTCAATTTCACAAGTTTTGTTAGATTTTATCATCTTTCCCACTTCGGTTAGTCTTGAAAAAGAGAACATTGTCTCTTCACCCTGGTGGATCCCTAAACCCTAACCCTAATTCCTGAAACCCTAACCCTAACCCTAATTCCTGAAACCCTAACCCTAACCCTAATTCCCGAAACCCTAACCCTAAGTCCCGAAACCCTAATCCTAACCCTAACCCTAAACCTAACCCTAACTTTTGGACCTCGGATTTGGGCACTGGGCAATTGGCCAGAGAACCGATACACTGCTACGTAAGCTCCCCCTTTCAATTTAGGAAGAAAGATATTATTTATTTATTTGCATGTATTTGTTATGTTTATTTTGGGCAATGAATCTGATTTTGTGCTTGTTTCGTCTGTAGGTTATTATTTATGCAGCATTGAGAATGAATGCAGCACCCTGTGTCCAACCGAAGTTGAGTTTTACTTTAGTTGTTCTGTTTATAAGCTTACTTGGATGGATTTTAATATGATTAAATGAGGCTGAAGTGATATTATTTGCATGATATTCTCTTGATTTCATAACTTTAATTGTTCTGTTTATAAGCTTACTTGGATGGATTTGAATATGTTTAAATGGGATTTAAGTGATATTATTTGCATGATATTTTCTTGATTTCATAACTTTAGTTGTTCTGTTTTTAAGCTTACTTGGATGGATTTTAATATGATTAAATGGGATTGAAGTGATATTATTTGCATGATATTCTCTTGATTTCATAACTTTAGTTGTTCTGTTTCTAAGCTTACTTGGATGGATTTGAATATGTTTAAATGGGATTGAAGTGATATTATTTGCATGATATTCTCTTGATTTCATAACTTTAGTTGTTCTGTTTTTAAGCTTACTTGGATGGATTTTAATATGATTAAAATGTGGCTGAAGTGATATTATTTGCATAATATTCTCTTGATTTCATAACTTTAATTGTTCTGTTTCTAAGCTTACTTGGATGGATTTGAATATGTTTAAATGGGATTGAAGTGATATTATTTGCATGATATTCTCTTGATTTCATAACTTTAGTTGTTCTGTTTCTAAGCTTACTTGGATGGATTTTAATATGATTAAATGGGATTGAAGTGATATTATTTGCATGATATTCTCTTGATTTTATAACTTTAATTATTCTGTTTCTAAGCTTACTTGGATGGATTTGAATATGTTTAAATGAGATTGAAGTGATATTATTTGCATGATATTCTCTTGATTTCATAACTTTAGTTGTTCTGTTTCTAAGTTTACTTGGATGGATTTGAATATGTTTAAATGTTTATTTGTTCTGGTTCAGGAAAATTATGTTGTCATCACCTTCGTCTTCTTCATCTATTGGTAAACGTACTTCGAGTCAACCTTCCTGCTTCTGTGAGGTTGAGGCAACACTGAGATATTCAAATACTCCCAGAAATCCAGGACGACCCTTCTTAGGCTGCTCGAAGTACAACAATGAGGTAAAACATTCGTTCATCAAGTTTTTATAGTCACTTGTTTTGATTCGGGTACTGTTGGCATTGATTGGCTGGCACATTATGCTCGAGTAATTTCCATTCACAACTGGCCGTACATAGTCCTTCAAGGTGCGTGGTAGTACCTCACGATCTTCTTCAGCCATGGCTAGTATCTTATTTCTTCTTAGTGATCTAAGAGTTCTTTCAATCTCCGGATCAACAGGAATAATATCACGAGATCTAGCACGGCGCATCCAATGTAAAAAACACACCTATAGAACAAATTAAAACAAAATTCTAAATTAAAACAAAGATTACTTTGTATCGATATTGACAAAAAGAATAAGAATAAATCGATCCCCGGCAACGGCGCTAAAAACTTGACCGGTGCAAAACTGCAAGTGCACAGTCCAAAAACTTGACCGGTGCAAAACTGCAAGTGCACAGTATCGTAGTTTTATAGTAAAGTAATAAGAAGAGTATCGTCCTCAGGAATTGGTACCTTACGTTTGCCAAATACCAAAATTATACTAAACTTGATTTTATCTAGAGGAATCACTAAGATTTTTGTAGTTGCAAATTTAAACTAAAATCGACTCAAAGGAAATATGCAAAGGAAATAAAACTGATGTTTGAAGATCAAATTAATGGGAAGAAAACTTCTAGGAAATCGATTTCACCTAATTCTTCACTATGCTTTTCTCATCCAGCTAACTTAATTTAATTCTCTTTTATCTATTAGCAAATCTCTAATTCATCCAAAAGCCTCTTTCGATAGTCAATTGGAAGTGATTCTACTTTATCAATTCACACAAGAGTATGCAAATTAAATAATCAAGAAAGCAATAAGATCAATGATTTAATTACTACATAGGTTCATACAAGTCTTTCGATCTCTATACTTACCTATGCTGAAATATTCAAGATCTACCCTATGATTCCCTCTTTCGATAGTAAATCACAAGATTACTTATCATCTAATCAATGACCAGTTAATTAAAAGCAATAAACTCAGAATAAATCAGATAAACAAAGAGAGAATTGCATTAAATTAGCATAGACAATCAAGCATAGTTCGGAAATAGGTTACATCGTTTTCCTAGAATGAAGAAAATTTAGCTCATGCTAGAAATGGAATTCAACATAAAACGAATTCACCATAATTGTTCTGAGAAGATTGGAAGAAAAATAAACACTGAAAAATCCTCCTTGCAGCCGCAACTCGTCGTCAAAAGCTCAAGGGAACGATTCAACGCTTTTCTCCCGTCCGTGATCGTATATGATTCCAACGTACGTGCAATAATTGGAATTCCGTCTCCAAAACAAATTAATTGAATCCTTCTAGCTATGTTTTTCTGTCCCAAAGAGTGTTCTCCAGTCAAAACGTCCGGCCATAGAGTGAAAAATCTCTTTTATATGGTCTGACGGCAGAAGACCCTAATTCTGTCAAAATATGATGTTCGCTCGAGCGGGGTGTCGAGCGCACATCGAGCGTTCGACTCTGCCTAATTTCGCTCGAGCGTCCTATCGAGTGCACGTCGAGCGTTCGACTCTGCCTGATTTCGCTCGAGCGGCCAATGTCTCCGCTCGAGCAAACCTTATTTTCCAGCAACCCGCTCGAGCAACCTGTCGAGCGGAAGTCGAGCGTTTGAATCTGCCTGAATTCGCTCGAGCGACCAAAAGCCTCCGCTCGAGCGATCTTGTGAATTCTGCAATATGAAATTTTGCAAGTCATCAAATACCCCCAAACTTACAACTTTGTTTGTCCTCAAACAAACAAAAAGAAAAGCAAATGATAGTTTAGGCAATATCGACTCGACCCAAAAGAGAAGTATCATCACTCACCAAGCTTTTATAAATTTAGATTTCATCTCTAGTATCTTACTCTTTTAACATCAAAGATAGCAAGAAAATCAATCAAAAATTTTACAATTTGTCAAGCAAGAGTTAGGCGTTTACTTCAACCTAAAGCTAAGACCTTGAGTGTGTGTGTGATATAGTCAATTTAACCTCAAACCACCTGCAAACTCAGATACAAGTAGAACAACTAAAATCAGAAGAATTCTCTTAAAACTTAACCCCATAAGTCCAATTTTCAGAAATCCTCTCCACTAATGTAGTCAACACCAAAATCAGAGATCAAAAGGTCTTTATTAAGGTTGTAATGATAGGCCACAGGGTGAGGGTTAAGAAAGAATTGGATATGGAAAATTAAAGCAAACTGGGAAAATACTTAGTGAAAAGAACACTAAAAGAGATACCCACATGATTCAAATCATAGCTCTTTCTTGGCAATATGCTCATACTTGTGGCATTATTATTGTTGTAATCACTGAAGCAATACCAACAATTCCTTTAACACAATCTGAGGTGATACATACTCTGCTTAGCGACTTCTTTTTTTTTTCTTTCTCTTTTCTTCTTCTTCTTCTTTTCTTTTTTTTTTTTTTTTTTTTTTTTTTTTTTTTTTTTTTTCAGTCACTTCCTTTCTTCTTCTTTTTCTTCTTCTTCTTTGATCAATCAAAGCAAAGATAATACGGTTCATCATGAAACCAATTTTTCTCTTTTAAATGTAACTCTCCACCAAAATATTTTCTCAAACTATCAAAGGTAGATTCATTGTTTTTCAGGCTTAGAGCTGGCATGGTTTATGTAGTTCAAAGAATAAATAAAGGCTTATGAAGGCTCAAGGGGGTTGACTATGGAAACACACCATGTAATGATGGCATGACATTTAGGACGGCTGAGAAAGCTTTTTGGTTATGCCAAAGAAATGCCTAGATCATTTCTCTAATATTTGGTCTCAACTAGGATTTCGCCTCAAGGACCCATCAACGAATTCTAGAGCAAAGCAAAATCGAACATCCCTCTTTCAATTAATTCAACTTCTTCTCTTCATAAGCAAAATGGAATAAGAGAAAAACGACTGTGTGCTCAATTGTGTTCAAGGTCAAAGATTTAAACCAAAGTACCCACAAAACTTCACTTGACATACAAGAAATTTTTGAAAATTTTTCTCAAAACCATCTTCAATCACAAATTTCAGAGTCATAGAGAATTCAATCTTACTCCAATGCATGCTTGGTAAGAGAATCAAACAACCCATCAACAACCCAAGACTTAGAAAATAAGAGTATCAAATGACTATAGGAGTATCAAATGACTATAGGAGTTTACACCCCCAAACTTAAACTAAACAATGTCCTCATTGTAATGCAAAAGTAAAAAGGATTGAAGAAATAAAAGGAACTTCCCTGGTTGCATGATGAATCTTCCGAGGTTTTAAAATTTTTCAGCTCTTTATTCATGCTAAATAAACCTGCATCAAAAACCAATTTATTAAAACTAAATAAATAAAGATAATAAAATAAATGAAAGAATGAGAGAAAGATCTATGGGTTGCCTCCCATAAGCGCTTGTTTTAAAGTCTACAGCCAGACTTTTCAATGATCATCAATTAGGATCTCCAAGAGGAATAAATGCAAAGTTCCTCTCCATTTGCTCTCCATAGTAGTGCTTCAATCTTTGACCATTAACTCTGAAAATATTCCCTGTCTTGTCCTTTAAATCTACTGCTCCAAAAGAGAAAACTTCATGAATTGTATAAGGACCCGTCCATCTTGATTTCAACTTTCCTGGAAAGAGTTTGAGTCGTGAATTGAAGAGTAAAACTTGTTGTCCTGGAACAAACTCTCGCTTGAGAATCTGTTTGTCATGCCACTTCTTCATCTTTTCTTTATAGATCTTTGCATTTTCATATGCATCATTCCGGAACTCTTCCATCTCATTCAATTGAAGAAGTCGCTTTTCACCTGCTGCCTTCAAATCAAAGTTAAACTTTTTTACAGCCCAATAAGCTCTATGCTCCAACTCCACAGGAAGATGACATGCCTTTCCAAACACTAATCGGTATGGAGACATCCCAATAGGTGTTTTAAAGGCCGTACGGTATGCCCACAAAGCATCATCAAGCTTCTTCGCTCAATCCTTTCTATTGATTTTGATCATCTTCTCAAGGATGTTCTTGATCTCTCTATTTGAAATTTCAGCTTGACCATTAGTTTGAGGATGGTAAGCAAGTGCTATCTTGTGCTTCACACCATATTTAGAAAGAAGATTCTCAAAAAACTTGTTGCAAAAGTGAGTCCCTTCATCACTAATAATAGCTCGTGAAGTGCCAAATCTTGTGAATATGTTCTTGTGCAGAAATTTGAGCACTACCTTTGCATCATTGGTTGTTGTAGCAATTGCTTCCACCCATTTTGACACACAGTCAACTGCTAGCAAGATATAAGCAAAACCAAAAGAAGGAGGAAAAGGCCCCATAAAATCTATTCCCCAAACATCAAACAACTCAACTTCTAAGATACCCTTCAGTGGTAACTCATGACGCCTTAAAATATTTCCCATACGTTGGCACCGGTCACAAGTTTTCACCAAAGTGTAACTATCACGAAAAATAGAAGGCCAATAGAACCCACTTTGAAGTACCTTAGCTGCTGTAAGGGTGGCTCCAAAGTGTCCTCCATATGATGATGAATGGCAATGATGGAGAATGTCTTGCATCTCTCCTTCCAGCACACATCTTCTAATGATTTGATCAGGGCATCTTTTGAACAACAAAGCCTCATCTCAAAGATAATGATTCACATCATGCAAAAATTTCTTACGTTGATGGTAAGTAAGATCAGGTGGTAAAACTTTACAAGTTAGATAATTAACAATATCAGCATACCACGGAAGCTTGATCTCACATGCAAACAACTGCTCATCAGGGAATGCCTCTTGGACCACTGAATCTGGTCTTTCTTCCTCTTGCTCTAACCGAGAGAGATTGTCAGCCACTAAATTTTCACTTCCTTTCTTGTCTCGAATCTCCAAGTCAAATTCTTGAAGAAGGAGGATCCAACGAATTAGCCTTGGCTTAGCATCCTTCTTACCAAACAAATAGCGAAGTGCTGCATGATCAGTGAACACTATCACCTTTGTCCCAATGAGGTAAGACCGAAATTTGTCACAAGCAAATACCACAGCAAGCATCTCCTTCTCAGTTGTCGTATAATTCAACTGAGCTTCATTCAATGTCCGGCTTGCATAATAGATGGCTTTAAACAGCTTGTCTCGCCTTTGCCCCAACACTGCTCCAATTGCAAAGTCACTTGCATTGCACATAACTTCAAAAGGTTGACTCCAATCAGGCACAATCACAATTGGTGCTGAAATTAGCTTCTCCTTGAGTGCATTAAAGGCCTGCAAACAAACAACATCAAAGTCAAATGCAGAATTTTTCTCAAGAAGTTTACATAAAGGTTTAGAGAGTTTAGAAAAATCCTTGATAAATCTTCTATAAAATCCCGCATGTCTCAGAAAACTTTTGATTCCCTTCACATTCTTTGGAGGTGGTAGTTTCTCTATAGTTGCAATTTTGGCTCGATCCACCTCAATTCCTTTAGATGACACTCTATGGCCTAGCACGATCCCTTCTTGAACCATGAAATGACACTTTTCCCAGTTCAGGACTAGATTTTTATCTTCACATCTCTGCAAAACAAGAGCTAAGTTATGCAAACAATGATCAAAAGATGTACCAAAAACTGAAAAGTCATCCATGAATACTTCCATTATATCTTCCACCATGTCAGAAAAGATAGCCATCATGCAACGTTGAAATGTCGCAGGGGCGTTGCACAATCCAAAGGGCATCCTCCTAAAAGCAAATGTTCCATAGGGGCATGTGAATGTAGTTTTCTCTTGATCTTCAGGAGCTATAGCAATCTGATTATACCCCGAATAACCATCCAAAAAACAATAGTAGGAGTACCCAGCCAATCGATCCAACATTTGATCAATGAATGGAAGTGGAAAATGATCCTTCCTTGTTGCTTTATTCAACTTGCGGTAATCCATGCATACACGCCATCCCGTGACCGTTCTTGTAGGAATGAACTCATTATTGTCATTTTTCACCACCGTCATTCCACCCTTCTTTGGTACAACTTGCACTGGACTTACCCATGAACTATCTGAAATAGCATATATAATTCCAGCATTAAGGAGTTTCAAAATTTCAACTCTCACTACTTCCTTCATTGCTGGATTTAATCTTCTTTGGTGCTCGATCGTTGGCTTGTAAAGCTCCTCCATTAAAATCTTGTGCATACAAATGGAGGGACTTATTCCTTTTATGTCAGAAATAGTCCATCCCAAGGCTGTTCTATGCTCCCTCAACACACGTAGCAACTTTTCCTCTTCTTCGGGTATGAGTGATGTAGCGACAATCACTGGAAAGGTATCACTATCACCCAAGAATGCATAGCGAAGATGCTCAGGTAATTGCTTCAACTCCGGAGTATTTTTCTGCATCTTTTCTTTATCATTTTCAGATTCACTCTTTGGTACCACCGGCTCTAGCTTCCCCACTTCATTACTAAGTGATGTAACCTGCTGCAATGCTCCCAAAGCAAAAACATAGTGGAGAAATTCTTCACTAACAAAAGGCAAGTCAGATTCACAAATAGCAGAATTATTAAAATCAAAAGCATGAGATGAAGTGGTGATACATCGTTCTAGGTGATCGGATGGCATGTCTTCTTGAAAGGCCTCTTCTACACATTGCTTAATGACATCTACCCGAAAGCAAGTACTTGGATCTTCTAGAAATTTCATGGCTTGGTAGATGTTGAACATAACATCTTCCTTGTTTATTCTCAATGTCAATTCACCCTTTTAAACATCAATTAAAGCTCTTCCCGTGGCCAAGAATGGTCGGCCAAGAATTAGTGGGACATCTTCATCTTCCTCCATATCTAACACCACAAAATCAGCAGGGAAAATGAATTTATCCACCTTTACCAATACATCTTCTATGATCTCACGTGGATACTTGATGGATCGATCCGCTAGTTGCAAGGAAATTGTTGTATGCTTCATCTCTCCAAGTCCTAATTTCCTGCAAACAGAAAGTGGCATAAGATTAATGCTAGCACCGAGATCACATAAGACTCTATCAAAAAATGAATCTCCAATAGTGCAAGGCAAAGTGAAACTCCCTGGATTTTTTAATTTTTGAGGCAATTTCTTTTGAAGAATGGCATTGCATTCTTCAGAGAGCTTCACTGTTTCAAACTCTTCCAATCTTCTCTTCTTGGAAATGATGTCCTTCAGGAATTTGACATAATTTGGCATTTGTTCCAAGACATCTGCAAAAGGAATATTAATGTAAATTTTTTTAAAAATATCCAAAAATTTAGAAAATTGCTTATCTAGTTTTTGCTTTTGAAAACGCTGAGGATAAGGAAGTGGAGGAGTAAGAATAGGAGGATTGTCAGGAAATGAAATTGTAGGAGGCAAGTCAGTCTCCTTTAGTGTATCATTGACAATCTTCTCTTATTCTACTTGATCTTTGCTTTGGCCATTGTTCGCATCGGTAGGGGTGGACTTGCTCTCCTTTAATGGTGCCCTCTCAATTTCTTTTCCACTCCTAAGTGTGATGGCCTTGCATTGTTCCTTTGGATTCACTTCAATGTTGCTAGGAAAAGCTCCTCTTTGTTGGGCATTGATGGTAGTGGCTAGTTGCCCAATTTGCACTTCAAGATTCTTCCTAGTGGCTCCCATATTGCTACAATGAGTCTCAATGTTGTCCAACCGTGAATCAGTCTTTTTAAACCTTGCATTGGTCTCCTGAACAAAGGAAACCATGGCATCCTCAAGTGACATCTTCTTCTCGCTTGGTTCGCTATCAAATCCTGGAGGAGGTTGAGGTTGCAACACATTCTTTGTATTTCCATATGACAAATTCTCATGATTTCTAAGCCCTGGATGATAGTAATTTGGCATAGGATTACCACGATAGTTGTAGTTCCGATTGTTGACATATTGAACTTGTTCTTGACTCGCCTCATTGCTTGGAACTATCATACTTGTAGATGCAACATATTCTGTACTTTGTGGTATCCTTTGTGTTGTCAAGGCTGAAATCTGATGAGATAGAGTAGCTACTTGAGTAGAAAGGGCTGCTATCTGCTCCAAGTCATGAATTCCAGCAACCTTCTTAGCCAAAGTCCTCTCAGTTGGCCATTGATAGTTGTTTGAGGCCATTTCTTCCAAAAGTGCAGTAGCACCTTCAGCTGTCTTCGACATCAAAGTTCCACCAGAAACAACATCAACTATAGTTCGAGTTTGCCCATTTAACCCATTATAGAACATCTGAACTTGCAACTAATCTGGCAATCCATGTTGTGGGCAACATCGCACCAAGTCTTTATACCTCTCCCACGCTTCATAGAGTGACTCAAAATCATTTTGCTTGAACTGGCCTATCTCACTCCTGAGTTGGGCTGTTTTTGCAGGAGGGAAGAATTTAGCAAGAAACCTCTCAGCCATGTCCTGCCAACTAACGATGCTTCCCGGTTGTAGAGATTGTAGCCAACCTCTAGCCTTGTCCCTCAAAGAAAAAGGAAACAATCTCAGTCTAATGGTGTCTTCAGTAACACCATTGATCTTCACAGTGTCGCAAATCTCCAAGAACATTGCCAAATGAATATTGGGATCATCCAGTGGCAATCCGCGAAATTGAGCCTACTGCACCATGCTAATCAAAGCTGGTTTGAGCTCAAAGTTGTTGGCATTAATTGGCTGGCGCATTATGCTCGAGTAATTTCCATTCACAACTGGCCGTACATAGTCCTTCAAGGTGCGTGGTAGTACCTCACGATCTTCTTCAGCCATGGCTAGTATCTTATTTCTTCTTAGTGATCTAAGAGTTCTTTCGATCTCCGGATCAACAGGAATAATATCACGAGATCTAACACGGCGCATCCAATGTCAAAAACACATATTAACAAAATTCTAAATTAAAACCAAGATTACTTTGTATCGATATTGACAAAAAGAATAAGAATAAATTGATCCCCGGCAACGGCGCCAAAAACTTGACCGGTGCAAAACTGCAAGTGCACAGTCTAAAAACTTGACCGGTGCAAAACTGCAAGTGCACAGTATCGTAGTTTTATAGTAAAATAATAAGAAGAGTATCGTCCTCAGGAATTGATACTTTACGTTTGTCAAATACCAAAATTATACTAAACTTGATTTTATCTAGAGGAATCACTAAGACTTTTGTAGTTGCAAATTTAAACTAAAATCGACTCAAAGGAAATATGCAAAGGAAATAAAACTGATGTTTGAAGATCAAATTAATGGGAAGAAAATTTCTAGAAAATCGATTTCACCTAATTCTTCATTATGCTTTTCTCATCCAGCTAACTTAATTTAATTCTCTTTTATCTATTAGCAAATCTCTAATTCATCCAAAAGCCTCTTTCGATAGTCAATTGGAAGTGATTCTAGTTTATCAATTCACGCAAGAGTATGCAAATTAAATAATCAAGAAAGCAATAAGATCAATGATTTAATTACTACATAGGTTCATACAAGTCTTTCGATCTCTATACTTACCTATGCTAAATATTCAAGATCTACCCTATGATTCCCTCTTTCGATAGCAAATCACAAGATTACTTATCATCTAATCAATGGCCAGTTAATTAAAAGCAATAAACTCAGAATAAATCAGATAAACAAAAAGAGAATTGCATTAAATTAGCATAGACAATCAATCATAGTTCGGAAATAGGTTACATCGTTTTCCTAGAATGAAGAAAATTTAGCTCATGCTAGAAATGGAATTCAACATAAACGAATTCACCATAATTGTTTTGAGAAGATTGGAAGAAAAATAAATACTGAAAAATCCTCCTTGCAGCCGCAACTCGTCGTCAAAAGCTCAAAGGAACGATTCAACGCTTTTCTCTCGTCCATGATTCCAACGTACGTGCAATAATTGGAATTCCGTCTCCAAAACAAATGAATTGAATCCTTCTAGCTGTGTTTTTCTGTCCCAAAGAGTGTTCTCCAGTCAAAACATCCGGCCATAGAGTGAAAAATCTCTTTTATATGGTCTGACGGCGGAAGACCCTAATTCTGTCAAAATACGATGTTCGCTCGAGCGGGATGTCGAGCGCACATCGAGCGTTCGACTCTGCCTGATTTCGCTCGAGCGTCCTATTGAGCGCACGTCGAGCGTTCGACTCTACCTGATTTCGTTCAAGCGGCCAATGTCTCCGCTCGAGCAAACCTTGTTTTCCAGCAACCCGCTCGAGCACCCTGTCGAGCGGAAGTCGAGTGTTTGAATCTATCTAAATTCGCTCGAGCGGCCAAAAGCTTCCGCTCAAGCGATCTTGTGAATTCTGCAATATGAAATTTTGCAAGTCATCAGGTACATCTAACATTTTTGTCAATGTAATTAATGAATAGGGCTTACCGTATTGCAAGTTCTTCAAGTGGGCGGATGGTGCTTTGGACGTAGAGCAAGAAATTGAAGATATAAAGCAATATCTATTAAGGAAGGAAGAAGAGCTGAGAATGGATAAAATTGAGTTCCGAAAGCGAGCCGATGCCATGGAGAAGATGTTGGCTAATATACTTGAGGAGGTTCGGAAGCAAGATGCTCAAAACAGGCGGAGACGCACACTACTCAATCTGTATTGGGCTGTTGCCATTGTTGTCTCATGTTACTTTCTGCTGTCTAAGTGATTTCTATTTGAATGTATAGCTTTATTTTGTGTATGTATTTTAAGTTAGTCTGAACAAAACTTGGACGTTTGTAATGAGATTTTTCCTTGTTATTTCAAGTGTTTTGTCTTGATGGTTTATGTACTACGGGGTTCGGATTCTATGTTTGAGACTCATAAACTATGTTTCATTTTGTGCTTGATGGTGGATGTACTCTGAAATAGAATCTATTAATGAAATTGAATTATTTTAGCTACCAAGAGAATTTGGTTGGAAGGGCTGAGCCCGTCTGAATTTCTATTTGAGCAACTTGAATATGTTTTGGATTACAGGAATCTGATATTTAGACACGAATTGAGTTTGGATTACAGGAATCTCCACTATATAGACACGAGTGTTATTGGAACTCTCTTATATAACTCCAAATTGCGTTTGGATTACAGGAACCAACAAATAATGCTTGTTGCTGCAGACTGTAACTCCTTGTCCGTGTTGCTTAAATAAACCAATATAACTCCTGCCAGCTGATAAACCATATACACTCCTTCAATAAACCAGCATACTCCTGCGTTGGCTTACTTTGTTTTAAATCATAACCAAACCTTGTGCATACCAACAGAAGGATGCAGTGAACTGCCTAAGCACCCCATAACAACTCAGTGAGAACATACCTGAAAGTTAGCTAGGACTCACGCTGCTATATTCAGTCGGATGATAATAATGTTATTTCCCCTATTAACCCAGTTTGCAATTTCTTCTAAAATTTCATAACCAAAGCTAAGTGATATTAATAGAGTCTCAATATTATGCTTTACAATTTAAACCTGGAGGTTTCACAGGTTATATGAATACTCACAAAATTCCAAATCTAATAATTACAACCCCTCAGAACAATTCTCAGTGACATCGACTGTAACATTATACCATACTTGCAAAACATAATAATTACACCATATACCATACAATTTCTCTAGGAATTACAGCTTCTAAACAAAAAATTCATGTTTTTAAAAATCCATCAACCTCATTGTTTGGTCTGGTTGTGTCCCATCCATACACTCTGGTTGTGATCCATTCAACCCAAATTGCAGTTGTAATGAAGAAAAAACAAATATTATCTTTAGTTGTTGAATACATTTTTAATTGAATGTTACCAACAAGCCTTACTGTTTCTTGAGTCCCAAATACTGTATGTTGAAACTGGGTACCACAAATGTCAGTAGCTGAGTTGTCTACCACAATCTAGAGCAATATGGATTCGGAAGTTAGCTACCAACGATTCTTAATTGCTTTCAGTGCACACCAATTACGTAACATATGAATTTAATATAATTTCTTCTAAAATATATTCCAAATGCTTCTAATATACCTGAAAATTTCCAACATTGAAGATAGGGGTCTCTGCTGGGCCAAATAAATTCCTGCGCGTCTCCTTTGCTGTTGTATCTCCTTCATCTCGCTAATAATAAAGTAAAAAGTAAAAATACTCATTAGATACTAACTTTGATGGGTGAAACTTTATAAACATTACAATAAAGGGGGCAGGTGGGTTTTGGTTAATACATGAATATGTTTGCACTTTCCTCCCACTTGTGCCTTACTTTGTTTGGCTTTAACCTTGCGCATCTCTGTCTCCATCCTGAATGCTCTCCTCAAAGATGGGGGTCTTCCTTTCCCTCTGACAACATTTGGACTCTTGACTTGTTGTGAGCTACCAACGGCAGTTGTATCTAGCGTCTCCAAATCCCCTGCATTTTATATATACAAAATTAAATATTGATACATTTTTGTAGTTTGGTTAGTTTTGGTTATAATGAACTAACCAAAGAGGATGATATACTAAACAAGTCGTCGCCTTCGAACGAACCTGATTCGGTGAAAGATATGGGGTGCTGGTTCTGACGATAACATGAAGTCATCTCATGTATCCTCTTCTTTGCATCTTCAAAGTGCTCATTACAATCCACCGCATAATCTATCATCGTATAACACATATTCAAAAGGATAGAATATCTATTACCATTTGGCCTCTAATCCCCTTCGTCGTAGCTGCTTCGGATTACTGTGTATCTCCTTTTAATGTCCTTCCTCCACCGGTCTAAAATGTACCGGTCTGGCAATGATTTTATGCCGTTTGATTTGAATATCGCCAAAATATGTCTACACAGTATCCCCCTCATTTGAAATAACCCAGATGAACATTTTGCATTGCAATCATCCACATTAAATTCCACGGAATATGTCAAGCTTTTTGTGAACTCCTGAATACGAACTTCATCTTCTACCAAATAACTCTTCAAAACACCATCTGACGTCAGTAGAGATGTCTCCAGATCAAGCACACCAATTACTTGTTGCTGAACTTCCTTGAATTTCGCGTTGGTGTATAACTCTTGAAATTTCTTTTCTATTGGAGATCTAGATACGCAAGGGATAGTGACACTAAAAGACTGGAATTCTGCCTGATTTTCATTCTCAATTTTCTTCTTAAGTGCACTGTCAAACTGGTCGACAAACTCCTTCAAGTTTGTCTTTTCGAATGGACGTAACCATCAAAAAAGACATTCATACTCTCGCTACGTTGGGTTGTACTCATTCTAGCCCAAAAGGTCTCTTTTAGGAAAACCGGTACCCAATGATCACGCTCTGCATATAAACTATTCAACCACGCATTCTCATGTAACTCAAATGTGTTAATAAACTCGGCCCAACACTTTTCAAAGTCCTCACTAGATTGTGTATCGTACACACATTTCATTAACCCAGTTTTAAGCCCACTTTTGTACGCAACATATGACCCAAGCTTCTCAGGGACTTTTTTCAGTATATGCCATAGGCAAAACCTGTGTCGTGTTTCCGGAAAGACAAGTGCAATTGCATTTTTCATTACTCGATCTTGATTAGTAATAATGGCCTTTGGAGCTATACCGTCCATACACTGCAACCAAGTTCTGAATAACCATGCAAAAGTCTCTGTGTCCTCACTAGAAATCAGGCCAGCTCCCAAAAGAATCGACTGCCCGTGGTGATTTACACTAACAAATGGTGCAAAGGGCATCCCATACCTATTTGTCAGGTATGTGGTATCGAATGTCACCACATCACCAAAATATTGGTAGGCTGCCCGACTACGTGGATCTGCCCAAAAAAACATTCTTCAACCTACCGTCATCGTTCAAATCCATCAATGCAAAAAACCCGTTATTTTTAAACTGCATCCTCATAAAATAATCTTGAAGTGCTCCAGCACCCCCTGCACCAAGTCGTAGATGTCGTGCTTTGTGGATGTAATTGCGACAATCATTCTCCAAAAATGGGAGGTTCTCAAACCCATCTGCCCCTACGACAAGAGATCCATAACTCTTATTCAGTCGGATGTCAGCTACGTCGTTTGTGTCTAGGACCCTTTTAACGGTCTCACTCACATCTCTATTACATCGAAAGAAGCAACGTGATTATGTGTGTTATAAACTGTTGTCAACCGCATCTTCCCCTCGACTCTTAAGGCATTAATCCTTGCCTTACAGTCCGTCTTTCCTGTTGGTAAGGGTTGGCTACATTTAAACTCTTATTCTGAGCCTTTCCTCCCCGTGCACACCCAAGGGTGACATATGTGACTGATTGATCTTCTGACCTCTCGCTCCTTTGGGTCATCACCCCAAACCCGTTCTTTTTAGCATAATGCTTATAATAGCTCAACAAATCATCAAACGAATTAAACTCCATCTCCGACTTGGGCTCCTCGATGATATCATCGCCATCTGATGATGGAACTACCTGTGGTGTACCGGTAGTGCCAAAAGATCGATTTCCTGTTCATTTGATCTATCCATGATATTCTCTTCATCAACTTTAGCGAAACTACATGCCTCTTCAGTTTCCAAACAATCGGGTGTATCTCGGTCACCAACTCTTGCACTCGTTGCGGAGCTTGTATTGATAATTGGCCTCGGAGGTCTCATCCCATATTGAAATGGGTAACCAACATTCTGCTTAAAAGAAAAAAAAAAGAAAACGTTTAAACTACTTTTAATAAAAATTATTAAATAACTACAAATCCATAACGATTCAAGTTTCAAAACCACCTGAATATTGCTTGGAATTTGGTAGCCAGCTTGATATGGCATAAAAGTTGGTGACCATTCAGGCACTGGTTCAAAGTAACCGTGCATGTAATTTGTATACTTTACTAAACCAGTTTCAAGAATGTCCTAACATAAAAATAATAATGCTAATTAGAATGCTAAACTATAATACCAATAAGTTTTATATAGGCTCAAATAACATACTGAAGTGGGGGGATTTGAGCTAGATAGTGTACGGGAAGACGGGTGTTTTTCCCCTTTTTCTATGTCCTGTAAAAGTTGTTCAATAACCAAGGTTAGTCTTTGATAAGGTTTCAGGAAAATTATATCATGAATGACCAAGAACTTTGAGTGATGACTAATATCCTTTGCTACTTATTCTATGAAAAAATAAATATAACAATACTACATGAGATTTGTTTATATACTTTTAAAGAGCATAGAATACAAGATTACTATAGTTTTAAAGTGCAATAAATAATAGCACATGGCTGAAAATCCACCCTCTTTCATATTTCTAAACATTTCATACCCAGCTCTTGGAACAAAAAATCAATTTTACATCTACTTATATATATATCAAAAATAAAAAAACCACCACAATATTTAACAACTAAACCACAATAATTAAACCACAATATGGAACTAGAAAATTAATATTTTCAGCCAAAGTATTTCTACATATTTAACTATTTTTTCTTCCAAAATTTTTTTATTCTTAAGTAAATCAATAGAAACATGCCATCTTCATGAACAACCAAGGCAGTAGGGATTACTAAACCAACTACATACATGACATCCTCTGTTCATAATACTACAAACATAAATTTAACAACAACTAACCCACAATAATTAAACCACAATATTTAACCTCAAAATTAATATTTTTAGCCAACAAATTTCTTCATATCTAACTTAAAACTCCTGCCAAATTCTTATATTGTTAAGTAAATCAATACATGCTTTATTGTTTATCAATAATCGGTATTTATTTAAGCAAATGTAACTAATATTGCAGATTGAAGAATGACTTGGGAGCTTACGGATTAAACTCACGCAGATGCTCCACGCAGATGACCCACGGAGCTGACCCACGAGATGGATGACCCGGTATCTTGGTCCACGTACCTGGCTGAAACAGTGGCAACGACGCTAACCCAGACCGAGCCCACCACACTGACCCAAACCGAGCCCACTACACTGACCCAAACCGAGCCCACCACACTGACACAACCCGATTCATAGCCTTGACTCACACCAACCAACGCCCGACCCACTTCGTTTCTGCACCCACACTAACGAACGGCCCACGCAGTGATGCCGTGAGCTGATGCCGTGAGCTGGAGCTGCTTCAATGGGAACCTCTCGCACCAATGGCTGTAAGAACAGAGCGGGAAATATGAAACTGAAATCCATTTTGCGTTTTTGGCCTTTTTTTTTTTTTTTTAAATATCTGACGTGGCCTGACGCCACGTCAGCCGACTCACCCTGCTTGTAACCCACGACTGTCTGTAGAACTATTGAAAAAAAAAAAAAAGGACGGTGCTACTCTGCCATTCAGAGTGCACCGCTCCTCCTTTTGACTATACGGTTATTTTTTTTTCATTTTTTTTCAAATTTTTTTAATATACTTAAATATTTTAAAAAGATATAAAAAAATATCAATATACTTAAAATTATTTTTTTAATTATTAAGTTAAAAAAATTAAAAAAAATTTGTGATCAACGGTCACTTTGAAGGGCACGGAAAGAGGACATTATAGCATTTTTTTTTTTAAATACTATATATAGTCTTTCAGAGAAAAAAAATAATAATAATATTATATGTAATCGTAAAATATATAAATATAATTATTTTAAAAAATAGTAAAATTTATTATTAAAAAATTAATTTTTTTATATTTATTATTTTTTAAAAAATGATTAGATTGGCTCACTACAGTAACTATCATTTATATTTTTAAGGGCTAGGACACCTTCTCATATATTATTCAAAAAGGGAAAAACTTCAAAAGGTCGGATATTTTTTTCTCCTTTGCACCGACTAATAGCATTTGGTCACGAATAGAACCTAAGGTTGTGTTTGGCTATAAGAAATTTTTATTTTAAATATAAAATTTTTATCTCATCATTATAATTTTTTTAAATCTCTGTATAACATATAATAAATAATTTAATTTTTTTTTTAACTTTTTTAAATTTTAATATAATAATAATATTTTAATATTTAATTTTAAAATTTAAAATTCTGACCTGAAAACTCTTATTAGTTAAGCAGAACCTAAGTATGTTACGATTGTGATTAAGTTAATTTTTTCTCTCTCCTTCGTCTATCACATCCCCTGTTCATTTTTCCTTTTTCCTATCCATTTTTTTTTTTTTTTTTTTTATCTTTTTCTCTCCTCTTGTCCTTTCCTCTCCACAACCTAATTCTATTTCTCTCTCTCTCCTCTTACTCCCATGGTCCCATCTGTTGAGAAATTTTGTGAGTGATTTGTAACGAACTCATTTCTTTTCCTTAACTCGTTCTACAACCTTCAATTTTTTTTGCTGGGAGGGCGCGATCAAGCCTCTAGCATTTTGTTTCGACTATTTCCAGCCTACCAAGAGAAAAAGAAGTTCTTTTAGAGAATGGCTGTCACACATGCTGACCTTGAACCAAGGCGTCGACACACTGAGCTGTGCAGCAAAACCGAGGCCCCCCTTGTATTGACCATTCTCTGTGGCTTGCTTTGCTTCGTTTTTTGTCTTGTTGCAGAAGCTTTACATTTTGAAGTAAGAGTTGCAAAAATAATGTTCTGGGACCGATCGATTTTCAATTGGGTTCATGATCTTGGATCCCAACTGGATTAATTTTAGAAAATTGTGAAGGATAGACTTTTCAAAAAGTTATAGATTTTTTATTGTAAATTTTCTATCATTAATTTTTTTCTTTTTGTCGTTGTTATAAAATTTTAGAGGTTTACATTGCATTGTGAATGAAAGATTTTTGAGAGAGAGAGAGAGATTAAGAGAGGGACCAGACCGATTTTTGTTGTTGGGGGGGGGGGTGAGATCGTGCTGGGGCCTGGGTATCAAAAAAGTATTTCCTACATGCGGATGTATTATTTAGTCAGTTTTTCATTTACAAGTGTAAAACAGTAAAACACAATATGCCTCCCATTCAAAAATACAAAAAGTCTGACTGGTCTACTGGAAGAAACCGTTTTCTTTTATTTTTTTTCATAGGTAAAATGCATATAACTTAATGCTCCTCTTTTTTTTTTTTTTTTTAATAGGTAAAATGCATATAGCTTACTTATGAGCATTAACAATAACCTAACTATTGCCAAATGTAAACTTTAACTAGAATCTCACCTTTTGACTATAACATTAATTTTTAGCTAAATAAATTCATATTAGACTAGCCAACATAAAGGTAAAATAATAATATAATATTATATATTTTAATAATATTTGATTATTATTTTTTATATTTTATAAATATGCTCATATTTTAATTAATACTTTTATTAAAAAATAAAATGTGGTAATTTATTTCAATTTAATAAAAGAGAATGAGAGGTTAATGAAAAGAATAAAATAATTAAATAGAAATTAAATAGTAATTATCCAACAATAGAGAACCTCCATAATTTACTATAGCTTAAATGTTAAGGTTTGAACTTTTGGCTAGTCACTGTAAAAGCTTTTTCTCACATCTAACTAAAATTTAGACTTACATTGACATTTGATTAGGCCATTGTCAATGCTCCTGTAGAACAGGAAGAAACCTGCGGAAGTTTCATTCTTCGGATGTTAAAAAATAGATTATGGGTGTTGGTGCAACAGTATCGGCCTGGAAGCCATTAGCTTAGGTTGATTTGCAAAAGCATAGCCCCATCAAAACAGGAAAAATAAAAATTGAAAGTGCATGGGTGAATGATGCACTTCCATAATGCCCAAACCCTAAAATATCCGCAGAATTTTTGCATTTTAATATGTGAAATTCAGAAACATAGAATTAAATAGCAACACAACCACAAGCAAAGGCAAATTGTATAGAAAAACTATGTACACAAACAGAAGAAAATATACAAGCCTGGAGGTTGACTAACTTCCAAAGTTCAAGACTACCTTCTCATTTCATATCCTTTCCCCAATTTGACCAGAGTCCACATCCGAGACAATAAACTTAAAACCCCGAAATCAGTCTCTTTTCTCTAGAGGTGAAAGTCGTTATACGATTTGCAATTTTACCTTCTCCAAACACGTTTATTTTATTACAGCCTGCCATGCGACCTTGAACAATGCTTCTCCTGGACAAAGGAAACCTGGTTAATTTGATTATTCCATAAAACTGTCAACATCTGCAGTCAGAAAAAAGTAGCATATATCGTAACTTTATCACCGTTATACACAAAAGCGCATACAAGGCCTTAAGGAGCAAAATGGTGTTACTTTAACGAAAGCAACAACAAAAATAATGTGACCAAGAATACTCGAGGAATGCATTAGATAATAAATATCCACAAGAGAAGTGGAGATAGAGGAAGTCTGGTGTGTATTTGAATGCCATAAATTGTTAAAGACGGGGGAAGTTGAAAGTCGTATCATAGTATACAGCAAGTGGAGGCTGTGCTGGTGATAATCTTTTATAGTATTGGTGATGGTGAAATGAAAGTAACTGGATGGATTAATGTTCATTATGACAGGATTTTGGTACTTCAAGAGGGCTTGGATTTTTGGCAGACTAGGGCTTCATTGGGAAGTGAGATGATCTCATATGATCTCAAAATTTTTCAAAATTTCCTTTCCCAAACATCACTAAACAAAAACACTTTTCAATTTTAAACATTTAACTTTTTCATTTAATCATTATAACTTTCCCAAACTTCTAAACAAAACACCAAAAAAATACAAGTTTTTCAAATTTCAAAAACAAAAATAATACTAAAAAATTATATTATAACAATATTTTAACTTTATAATATTTTTATTCAACTTTTTCTCTCACTTTTCAAAATCCAAAAAACATCTTAACTCAAACAATTTCACTACTATTCACAGAATTCTCATATCATCTTATTGCCAAAACATGCCCTAAACCTTCATGTCCTGCAATGGTGCACTCTAATCCATCAATGATCAAACACCAGATTATACTGAAGTTTCTTCCACTAGAAAATCTAAGCACTATATCTTATATCTGTGTTTTGTACGTATAATAAAATATGTCCGTGTTTCAGGAAAATAAAAGGTGGAGCATGGCAGAGTTGCCATGATGCGTTCTAATCTTTAAAATTTCTGCCCATTCCAATTCATGAAATTCAGCTTTCAAACAAATAAATACAAACCTGTTCGAACGTGCTATTCACAAGCAATCTTTGTGTCAAAGCTGCTGAGACAGATTGCAAATGCCTGGAATGCTGAGATAGGATACCGGTAATCCATGGTAAACAGGTCCTTCCCCACTTTCCCAAACTGGAGGATGATCTTCTCATGTTCAGGCCCAGCTGGACCATTTTCTGGAGAAGCCACCAATTGAAAGTTTTTCACTGAAGCTACTGTCACTCGCCCATGAAAATTCAAACACCAACATTGGAGCTGCTCATGCCACCTGGGAGCTTTGTTTTTTAAGACAAGCAATCCGTCTTTCTGACTTGCCAAAGGTCCAGATAAGGAATTGTCCATGCGATGTGATTTTGATCGGAAAAAAGGCAGTGATGGAAAGAAATCTATGTTGTTAACAGAAAACTCAGTCTGCGTGGGAGCTGATCCTCCAGGTCCAATTGCAGAGGCGGGAATGGCATCCATGATACATTGCATTCTCCTAGGACCCCTGCTTCTTATGTTACATAAAATCTATAAGCATATGCAAGTCTGTCAATGAAAGTTAGCAATTTCAAGAATTGGGGAAAACACACAGGAAAATCTACCAACTTGGGTGAAAATAGATAAAGATAATATCTATTCAGTGTATATTTGGGATTGCGGTAGCAAATATATCTTATAGCTTTAGGGCTTAAAACTTAAGTAATAAGTTCCACTATTAAAAAGTCATTTACTGTTTGGTAACCTTATGTTTAAAGCACTTACAAACATAAACAAATTAAAAGAGTTTTTAAGGTAGAAATGATGATCGTTTGTTTAAAAATTATGACCATATCCTTAAAAGTTTGAAAGTTATAATTATTTGAAAGTTGTATGAGTATTTTCGCCCATTGACAAATCTTTTTAAAATTTGAACTACATTCCAGATTATCCAGAAGTATGTTTGAGAAAAAGCATGATTTTGAGCTTGTTTAGGGTTGTGGTAAGAGTCTTAAAAAGTGCTTAAATAGCCTTAAAAGCTCTTTAATGAAAAAATTGGTCGTTTGGGTGTTACATATAAAACACTTTTAATCTCAAATAAGCATCATTTTGATGTTTTTCCTCATATGTATTTTTCCGGATAATGCAGAACGTAATTCAAATTTTAAAAGGAATATCGATGGATGAAAATACCTATACAATTTTAAGATAATTACAACTTTCAAACTTTTAATAATATGATCATAATCTTTAAAATTCAAATAATTGTCATTTCTACCTCAGAAAGCATTTTTTTAATTTGTTTCCAAACAAACGTAACATCTTTGAAAGTGCTTTAAACATATGAATACCAAACAGTAAATAATTTTTTAATCGTAAAACTTATTACTTAAGTTATAAGCTATAAGTCCTAAAGTAATAAGCTATATTTCCCACCACAATTCTAAATATGCACTTTGATGCTTTTCCTCAAACATACTTTTTAACTTATTTGAGATTAAAAAGTACTTTAATATGTAACACCCAAACAACATAATTTTCCCATTGAAGAGCTTTTAAGGCAATTTAAGAACTTTTTAAGAATCCTAACACAACCTTAAACAGGCCCCAAATATCTATTTTCATCTGCACACAAAATAACTAGAAGTAGCTGAAGAAGCTTACTCTTACCTGGAACCCAATACATTAAGTTCATATGAGATGTGAGCTACTGGATAGTTTCCAGCAGGGATCCTTGGTGAAATTTGTTTTGAATTTAATAGCCTATTGGAGCGACTTTTTGTTATCTTGGCTCCTGCATGAGGTGGTTGCCCATCAAAGATAGTGAACCTTGTTCCCAAGAAATTTGATCTGGTCACAGACAAAAGAAAATTATGTATGAGCCAGTGAAATAAATGAAAACCTAGTTACATCATTTGCCTCTAAACACACCTCAGTTTCCCAATATAGGTGCCACTCCCCTTTGACATATCATCAGCATCTACAGAGATGATATAACCTGCACAGGTGGGACGTCTAAACTTGCGTGCAGCAAGAAGGAATTTTCCATCATCATGAAGGGCTGTAATGGGGACCAGACAAGCAAAACATATCGTTCATAAAGGAAACCCCAGAAAAAGATAGTCTCATTTTCCTCCAAAATTAACAAACGGTTTGAAAGAACAAAACCAAGCAATTAGCTGTAAATAAGAACACAAACAAATTAAACAGCACTAGATCATTGCTGGAACAGTGAAGTGCTATGAAATCGTGATTCAAGATACCAGATGCTGACCATTAGTCAAGCTGAGGAAAAGATGATATGTCTGGGTGGACCGGTTCCGTTTAATAAAGCATTGGAGGAGAGAATCCCTTGAACCAGGCTGCAAACAAGGACCACAAAAACTTTAGCAGCAGTGAATACCTAAAGAAAGTATAAAAAAAGGATCATGAAATTCCAAATTCAAAAGCACCGAAATCAGAGGTCCAAATAATGAAAATGAACAAACAACAATATTTGCATGACATTTAGGATTTTTTTTTTTTAATGACGAGGTATCCGAGAACTTTCACTGCCCTAGAGAAGGCTCTGGTTCTCGACTAATCCCCAAGGTAAAAGACGTCTCCACCAGCAAATTTGTCACATTAACCGCAGTGCCTTATTCGCAAGGACCAAAGATCAGCCAGGAGCAACCCACCTATAGGGTCTCCTTTCGATGCCTTCCTTGCCCAGATTAGGGTCTCTGGGCAGTCTTTTAACCTCCTGCTCAGGAGGGACATTTAGGATTTTTACTGTCACTAGATCCAATCTATACTACATGGCAACTCAAAGGCAGTTGATTAGAAAAATACAAAGTGGAACATTATATTTTTCTGGGACTCAGAGAGACAGAGAGAGAGACTCTGGAGAAAAGTTGAAGCTAATCGTCACAGTGGAGCTGCAACGATGGAAGCTGAAAGTGGTCCCCCCTAAAGAGCCTGCAACACCTTTTGAAGCAAGTTTCTAAGTAATTTCCGACAGAAAATCTTGCACTGATTGAGAAAATTGCATAATTTTGAGGTGGTCCAGTGCATTACCAAGTCTAATGGACCAAATGGTTTAAGCTTCCTTATGGAACTAATCCTGAACAAGCTAATTTCCCTCCTTCGAGGCTCCAAGCAAACAGGAAAAATATATAATTCCGCCACATTTTTTTATAAGTAATTTTCCCCACATTATATTAGCGACCATCCACAAACCAGAGGCAGTAGTGCATAGATATGCAGTCGCTAAACCGAAAAGAAAAATAAATATATGTAACAAACTACAAAATCAAATCGCTAGGCGAAGAATTACAGAATATTAAAGTCACGAATTCACTATCAGACTTCTAGACTTGCCTTCCAATTCTAATGTGTAAAAATGTGAACTTGACAAACACAACACCTATATACGAGAGAACATGCACCCAAATCCAGAAGTGACAACCCAAACCTGTACCAAATCCTAAAACAAGAAAAATGTATAAACTTACAGCAAATAAAAACAATTACGTCTTTTTTTTTTTTTTAAATTTAATTGCTTCCAAATTGATTCAATTTAAACCCAATCATGGCGTCACATTTTCATTTTCTCTTTCCGGGCCATGAAATTTGGTTTATAAGACATAATTTTAGAATTCGGAAACCAACGAAATAATCCAACTCTTAGCATCCTATTCAAATTCAGACAAACATATTTCCCCTACCTGCTTCACCGAGATCGGGAAAGTGAGAATTCCAGAAACTTCCGGAATCTTAACGATCTCCTTAGTGATTTCCCGCCAGCTGCGGCACACGCCGGCGCACGCAACGACGCTCTTCCGTTGGGGCCACGCGTTCTCGGAGGCCTCGATCCTGACCAGCACCTCCCTGAGAAGCTCCTGCGGCATGTTGGCCCAGCAGCTCTGGCTCAGACCGTCGCTGACCGCGACAGCCGACGCCGAGCCGGAAGAAAACCGGTCCTGAACCACACGTCCAGAGCGCGACCTCATGTCCTGTATTATGCTGCGTATGATAGTCATCGAGTTACGGAATCAGTTACCAGCAGCTCTTATCATTCTACAAATTTCAGATCCAAAAATCCAAACCGAGTTCCAGAGTTAGCTCATTGTTTCCTCCACAAAGACATATAAAAATATGCCTATAAAAAACAAATTCGAGGAAATTACGAGGTTAATCGACAAGGATTTGTGCAGAGAGTCTCAGACAAATTGAGAGAGAGCGAGATGAGGAGAGTGTGTGTCTGTTCTTGGGTGGGAACGGGTTGCTTTTGGAGAGGGGCACGAGGGAATAATTAGTTGGCTGATGGTGACGTGTTCCAGGGCTCCCTAGTGTTCAGTGATCCACAGAGACTCGGGAAATCTAAAACTACCAAATTTCATTTTGCGCATATGAGCTTTTACTATTTCTAAATGCACCCCAAAATCATTAGAACTATGCTTTACATGACGTTAATATCATTCTCATTGGATTATACAAATATAAAATCAATGTAGTGTTTGACTAAAGAGTCTCAAAATATATCATATTGAATTATATAAATATAAAAGAGGATGACTTTTTGCTATAATAAGTTAGTGTTGTAGTTACTGTAGCACGACTAAAAGGAATAAAAAATACTTTATTCTTTACTTCCTACCGTGATTTGGTTACAGTATTTTTTTGAACTATAAAATTATTACTAATTAACGTAGAATGGTAAAATATAATAAAGTTTAATATTTTCAAATTTTTTAAAAATAAATTAATATTATTTTATTATATAACGAATAAATGGATAATCTAATATGGAAATTAGATACGAATACAATAGACAAAGATAAATTTATTCCATATTAGCTAAAACTTAGATTTGGATTTAGTTATTTCAACGAGAGTGCTCTTGAGTCATCACATTTTTTAACTAAAATTTTTTTTTATAAGAATAAATTCATAAATTGAAATGGTTTAATATAGTAAGTTAGATTATAAAATTATTTTTATTATAAAGTAAACATAACATATCATATGAAATCACGTGAATTTGTAAATTTATTTTTGTAAAATTTTTTGTGGTTATAAAATTTTTTGTTTTAATTGACGTCTCAAATGGGAAAATCTTAGATTTTTTTGAATAAATCATCTAAAACTCTCTTTTTGTCAACATAAATTTACTTAGTTACAATAAGGTATTATAAACTCCAATTTCTTTTTATTATCTTTTATTTTGGACCAGAGAAGTTTATAAGAGTTTGTGATTTTGGAATTTAAAATGAGAATGGTAATTAATCTCAAAAGAGGAAAAAAAGAAAAAAAAAGAAAAGAAAAAATGTGGTTTGTATTGTGAAGACTATAAATTAGAGATCATCTTGGTGATGTATCAAATCCACCGAATTGAGTGTGACTTCTTTTTTTTGGTGATTTTGGGAGAATACGAAACCTACAAGAGGAAACTCCAAGTCATGAAATACAAAATAATTTGTGATTTATCTGTCCAGATAATAAAATAAAATAATTAATCCTTGCAACTCAATTTATTGCTGGCCACATCATAATGTAGGGCTTTATATGATTGGTAAAGAATTATAACCTTATCATGTAGGTACCTTACTTTAATTTTCTATACCCATCATGGTTAGCCAGCCATTTAAGACTGCCCTAAGAAATGAAAGTTATACCAACTTTGGGTGCTGCTTGTTTTGTTGCCTCATTTTTCTTACACCATAGAATTATATATTACTTTAAATTCCTCACAAATAATAGTTGAAATCTAAGGTCCAATTTAGTTGTTAAACTTAACTCAGTTCAGTCTAATTTTAAATTTAATATAATATTCAAATATCTAATTTTTAAATTATTAAATTCATCTCAACTTAAAACTTGTTTACACCTATAACTCACAACCTTTTTCAATTCAACATATTTTTATAAGTAGAACTCACAACCTTTTTTAATTTTTTATAAATAATACTAAACTCATCTTAATATCTAAACACATTTAAATTCATTTTAGACGAATCTTACATAACTCACTACATCAACTCAACTTAATATTCAAAAATAGTGTTAAATCATTTGAAGCGTGTTTCTTTTTGTAATCTCTCTCTCTCTCTAGTCTCATTGACCTAAGGCAGATAGGGTGGCTAAATGTTCAAATGTTTAGATAGCCATGTTAGGTGAGGTTAGAGCTTATGGGCCACGAGTTCCATAATTGTTCTTTGATTTAACAAAAAAAAAAAAAAAGTATAATTTACTTATCTAAAAGAGAAAATTATAGCATTGCAACGGTTTATTCAAGCATCATTACAAAGAAGAGTAATGGTTAGAACTTAGATGATAAGAATTGCCAGGCCACGGCATCTCTTCTTAATTCACACTCCAAGTTCTTCCCTAATTTGATTGCTGGTAGGACTTAACCAAACCCACTACAAGAACTTCCATGAATGTTCATTTTGTCATGGATTATTTATCTCCGCGTATACAAAAATATTATGAGATTAATATTACTTATATAAATACTACTTTTTTGACAAAATATCATACCGTCTAGCGAGAGGATAAGAATAACAAGTATACGTACTTTAAAAGACTACAAAATAATTACTCCTATATGAGATATTAGAGTATAATTTTTTAAATTAATGCTGCTCATATCTTTTTTATCATCATCTTATTATGTGATATTAAATTATTAAAAATTATTTATTATATTTATTTTATAGACCAATCATTTAATATTTTATAAAATATTTAGAAAATGATAATAAAATAATTATAAATAGAATTTTTTATTTTCAAAATAAGCCTTGTAAATGTTTTTGACTTTGCAAAGATGGTAGGACTTTGTTATTTTGGGATGTGGACCCACCTTAACAATTATCTCCCCAATAATATCTACGCCGTTAAGGATATCTCTAAAAATGGGGCCTACCTCACCAAGTAGAGGTTATCTAAAGAAACCCAGGGGCAGGGCGCGGGGTCTTCTTCTCAACAGCCGATGGATGGGTAATTGGGTTCAGTGTATAACCGCGGCCCGCATTGTAGCCGTAACTGGAACGCAATCTATTCGACGCTTTGCCTCTTTGAAAAACTTTGCATATTTTGACCCAGGTTCAGAGAATCAGAAGACATTCGTTTTTTTTTTTAAAATTATTTAAGAATAAAAAAAACACAATTAAATTATTTTAAAAAGTATTAAATTGTAAAAACAATATTCATTTTTTTTTAAAAAAAAGAAGTGAAATACATAATTAAATTTGTCTATTCATCATTCATACACTACACATTTGATAAAAAAAAAGTAAAAAAATAAAAAATTATGTGTGATGTGTGGGAATGAGGCGTAAAATTTTTCATGATAAAAATAATAAATCACATATTAATTATATAGATATGTGTAGGATAAGCATTTCTTATAAAATTTCTCATTTTTAAATAGGCTACTACTCAAAAGAGAGAGAAATATTGTAAGGAAGTCTTATATCACACATCTTCACATAATTAACATGTAATTGTCAATTTTATCCTTATATTTTAAACACACATATATTAACATATTAAAATATTATATTTAGAAGTTAATGTGCAAAGCATACCCTCCATTTGATTGACATGGTAATACTTAATTTGCTAAGTAAATTTAAAATTAAAATCTCTTACAAATCAAGTTTTACCACGTCAATAAAATAGAGTGTGTTTTACACACCGGTTTCTAAATAAAATAACTCTTAAATATTAAGATAGAATGATAAAAATAATAAATTATATATTGATTAAATGGAGGGGTGTAGTGTACGACTTATATATAAAATTTCTCTATTATAATAATGTTGCATATAGTTTACCTACAAGACTCAATTCGTTGATTCTCTTTTTTAAATTTTAAATTTTATAATTTTCAACGTACACACGGGGACAATCAAGTTTTTCTTGTTAGCATTTTTCTTTCTTTAAAAAACAAGATAACATGGGCTGTTTTTTAAAGTTGTTTTGTTTTCTACCGCTTCCTAACGAAAGATATTCTCTTTAGAATTAGTTGTTTTTTAATAAACATTTTATTAACTGATGTGATGTATTTTAGATTTTTTATTATATAAATAAAAAAATCATTAAATGACAAAATTAATATAATTTTTATTCAGGTAGATTATTTATTTTTCCAAAAGTTAGGTTAGATTATTCAGGTCAAGCTGGATTTAATTTTTATTTTTATTCAAACAAAATTTCAAAACACAGTATGCAAAAAGATTGCAAAAAAAAAAAAAAAAAACAGAGTATGCAAAAAGATGCAGATCAAAATTATAAAATCTTGTTCAAATAAATCTTTAAATTAACGCTGAACTGAAACATTAATCATATATATAGTTTTGAATTTATCTTGAGAGCAAGATATTTGCACATTGGCACCTCCAAATTGGAAGCTCTGACAGTATTTTTTTTTCCCCCCTCCGGATGAGCATCTAGAAGAATTGTTATTACAAGAAATAAATAAATAAATAAATAATAGATAAAACAAAAAGCAAACAAAACAACAGTCAGTGTGCCGTCCAGTTTTGACCGCTAGGCATGTTCACGAGTACAAATTCTACTTTTTATTTTTTTTCTCTTTTTTTTTTTTATTTATATTTTATATATTTTAAATACACTAAAAGTTACTTTCTTAACCATTAAATAAATAAATAAAATTAAATCCATGAGCGATGAAAATGAAGAAACAAACTCATGGAATATAGTACCATTTTCCTAATCATAATTTATAAAGTCCTTGATTGCAATCTCTCTAGTTCACACCTTCAATGAGAATGATTATACCATTGAAGATGCTTGAGACAATGATGTATTAGACCCAAAAAAAAAAAAAAAAAAAACACAAATCAAAATGCAAAAGTAATTGATTGTGTATGAGAAATTGAGGGGAATCGGTCATTCAAATTGAAAAAATGAGGGTTCCTTTTGTTTTTGTTTGTTTGTTTTTAACCTTAATTGGCACGTTACAAGAATATGCAGCTTTAACTTAGTGCAAAGAAAGGGGGAGATGAAGTCGTGTCTCCATTTATATGAGTCTTTTTCTAATGAAATCCACATGGGCTACTGAATAATTTTCACAATAATAAACGTGAATAAACTGATCAATTTGAAATCAAAATAGGAAAGAATTCTTATTTTAATCAACTTGCTTTAATACAAAATTTTGGTCAGACAGAATAAAATCTAAAGAAGGTTCCCCATTCCTCTGTGTGTGTGTGTGTGTGTGTGTGTGTGGGAGATATAAAAGACCACAAATAACTTAATTCAAGGGAGCCACCTCACGTTTTTGTAATGATTTATTTGATATTAATCGTCAAAATAAACAGTTTTTTTTTTTTTTTAATTATTTGAAGTCCTTTTACACTCTGTAATAAGTCCATACATTGTATTTATATCTATTCGAATTGCAAAAGTATTTGATTAGAAGATCTTCATCTCATAATCAACACGCTTAAATTATGGATTCTTTCTTATGACATCGTGTTAGGACTATCATGTCTTTGAGTTTTAGTTCTTCGTATGTGAGAGAGAGAGAAAGAGCAAAGGCGGCTCAATATAAATTGAGGTTTAAGATAAAATTTAAGTTAGTAATTCGTAATTAAAATATAATAAAATATAAATTATTATATGGAATATTTTTAAAATTTTTACTAAAATGAGATTTTATTTAAAATCTTTGAATAAAGTTTTTTTTTTATGAATTTATATTGAATATTACAACTTAAAATGAGACCTCTATGTAAATTTTGTACCTCAATTTAGCAAGATTTAAAAAATTATTTAAAATATAAATAATTCATTGTATTAAATATTAAATTTAGTATTATGGAGCCTTGCACACATTGAAAAACATAAAAGTAATTTAAAATTTTATTTAATGAAATTTTTTTAATTTTTTTTTAAATTAAAAAATACCTCATTTTTAATTTTGGAGACTTTATATAGCTTGGGGGTCCTTAGACAATGACCTAAATGGCTTTACCATTGAGCTGCCTGAGAAAGAGAGACTGAGAGATTTCAATGTTCCCCACAGCACAAGTACAAATGATGAAAAACAAGCATGGTAGCCCAAGTTGAAGAACGGAGGATCTGCCTCTATGATTCTTCCGGGTGAAGGAAAGATAACAATACAACCATTTCATCTCCATCCCTTTTGTCATTTTGCTCTGAAAAATGCAAGTGGATGCCAAGCTATAAGGAAAGTGACTTTCTTTTTCAAAGGTTTCAATGACACTCGTAGCAAAGGAAAAGATAAGATAACAGCCTTATTAATAATCACCAGAACAATATGATAATAAGCAAGAAAGAAACTTCTCATCCCCCCCACTATTAAATTGCTCAAAGGGTAGCAAATTGGAGAAAGATAGATACCATTCATCATTATGGGTGTTATAATATAACAAGAGAGATTTTTTTTTTTTTTTTATCCACTCTCAATTGAAGCATCTAAAAGGGGTGTGACAAGATTAAACAAAAAAAGGACAAAGAATACACTAAAACCCTCTTCATCAAAATATTCTGTGAAACTTGAACCTCAACTTCATTTATTTTATATCCCTTTTAATGGAAGATGGAAATGTCATTTTTTTCTAAAACCAACTCCTATGAATGGGATTCTCTCTTTCCATATTTCACTATAAATGGAGAGAATCTTGTTTCCTTGTGTCGGTTATATTTTAAGTGGAACTTCATTTTCAACTTTTGATATCAATTTGCCCCCCATCCATTAAAGAAACAAACCATTACTAGCACTACAACTTCAAATTAAGGCATCCTTTGGAAATACGAACCATCTCGCATCGTTTTAAAATTTTTTATAATTTCATTGCTAAACATCACTTAAACACAATCACTTTTTAGTTTTAAATAGTATTCCCTAATTACGTAGCAGGACACAGTAGCCTTTCAATTTATTCGCTGGATGGTTATTGTGCATCCATAATTGTTGGAGGGTATTTAAGGTCTATAAAAAGAGACAAGTCATCAGTGTCAGAACACGGGTTGATGTGAAGTAGAGGCTAAGCAGAATGTAAATCAGATAGAATAATATCAACAGCATAACATTTGAGTGAGATGTGAGGCAGCATATTAGCTTGCTCTCTGTGCCCTAACTCTGCCTGCCTGCCTGCCTGCCTGCCTACCTGCCATGAACCAAAACCAGAACCTTTCCTGTCGCCATAGATGTAAACCTTTTGATACAAGATAAAATAAAGCAATCAAGTCGGAAATATGTGATAGTCCACTGTATCCTGCACTAATTTCGAGAGTGAAGAGAAATTCACAGACCCCCTAGCTAACACAAAGACAAGTCTGTTGCTGTCACGCATAGTCTTATGCCACTTCATTTTGCATAAATGCGAAATGGCAACCAACCAGGTCCCGTCTCATCAAGATTCCAACTTGATATCTCATTGAATTGGAGCACCAAGTCCCGCACTACCACCAAACCTTTAGAAAAGCCACATACAAAAAGGACGTATTTTCATAGCCATCAACTCAACTATCCTTCAGGCGCTGCCATCATCATCAACGACATTATACAAACATAAAGATCTTTCAAGTGAACTTTTTCCACATAAAAAAAACAAAGGATCTTCACAGGGATGAAGAGAAAACCAATTTTCTATCATCATTAATCTGCAGCTTTGAATGGCTTGCCCAGACGGGGAAGCTCACGTCCTCCAGTGCCTCATTTCCGGAAGTACAGGTTTGCCAACTGTGGTTGCGAAGTTGGAAAGATCATGAAATCCGGACAAGGACATGCTCTTCCTTTATGAGGTCGACCCCATAAGATCCAACACCATATAAAATAATTGAGAAATAATATTTGCAGTCGTGGTTGTGCAAGCGGCGTGCAGTCGTTTTGAAAAAAATGAATTAATATGAGATCCACGTGAAAAAAAAAATTATTTTTATAACTTTTTTTTATTCATTTCGTACAACCGTTTACATCTCACTTATATGTGCCGACTGCATCTAGCAGTTCTGAAAATCATTATAACAGAGAACGCAGAAATATAACACACATGGAAGGTAATGTGCTAGCTGCTGCACTACAAAAAGGCTGATTTTTTTATTTTTTATTTTCCAAATTTTAGTGCCCAGCCATTTTTGTATCTAGAAACAAAAAGGACTACAGGATCAAAACATGTGCTACATGAGCTATTAGCAATTGAACTTGCAAACACCAAAGGAGTAGAAACCCTCTTACTACTCTTTGATTATAAACATTGGTCGGTCAAAGTATAATGCAATAGCATGGAATATGTAATTTGAATGATTTGCTTTATCGATTTAAAAATAGGATTCTAATTTCTATCCTCATGTATTGCTATAATTACACCTTCGCCTAGCAAAACCCCCACCAGGATTCCTATAAAACAGGAACACTTCCATTTGGCTGCTGAATGGTCGGTCCCCAGTGGTTTTCCTACAAAACCAAAGACATGACATCCTAGCTTCATAGTTGTTTACACCATAAATCATATACATGGAAAGAGAAAACAAGTGGAAAGATGAAGTGAATCATTCCCAAATACAAGGGGCCCTAACTCTATTAGGTTTTGGGCTTAGCTTATAGTTAGGATTAGCATCCAAGCTTCCCCCAACATTCTGATTTGTCAGCTTAGCTAATACTCAGAATTAGCAGGTAATCAAGAAAGAAGTTCATGAATGCAACTGTAGTAAGCCTTGGACTACCTGATTCGCCTCCAAAGGACAAAGGCTTTGAAAGATATTTGGTTCTTATCAATCCAACATGAGCAGCCTCAGGCTTCAGAACATTATCAACAGGGAGCTGATTTGAGAAGTTACCGGGTGAAAAAGGAAACCTCCAATTTTATCCAGTCATACTTCTGAACTTTGTGCAAGAATTTGATCAGACTTTGTATAGAAGACAAGGTGTATGTATGTCTCTGCTTTTCAAGGAATGGTAATGGTTTCAATTCAGTTGCTCTCCATACTCAAATCATGCAATCTGTAGCATGTTCAAGAAGTTTACTTGACAAAATAAATATACCGCATGCACTTAATCAAAACTCCACGTGGCCAAATTACATGAAGAGGTTCAACTAGCCACACGTACAGCCTAGTATCATATATATAAATGATACTATTCTTTTGGATATCACGACTTTATGGTTAAGATAATGGTTTCCATTTTAGTATCCAATGATTTTTTGTTTAAACCTTCACTTATAAATGTAACTAACATCATACCAAAAACCTTCTTTGTGCAATATATCTTAAAGATTTCACATAGATGATCTTCACAAACTACAAAAGACCCACCAAATAAAACTAGGGAAACTAGAAAGATGAATCCAAATCCACCATAAAATTTAATGACAGAAGAGAAAATACAAACAAAATCTCCTAGCATGGTTAAAGGTTGCTAGCAATTGCCCCTTCCTACATATCCCTTATAAAAAAGCCCAATTCCTAATGCTTCTAAAATCATAACATACTCTGCCTCTTCAAAAGACCTTGCCCACAAGGTCAAGGAAATTTCCGCCAAAGCTCATCCAAAATCTTCCCAAGTTGCATTGCAATCCATGTCCTCATGAGATGCGTCCTCCTCAATTCATTCCAGTAAATAAATTCTTAGCCTATTGCATCAATGTCCAAATTGAAACTTTTCATCACAGTAATAACAAAGGTCTCGATTCCTTCTCTTTGACATCTGAGCTGGAGAAATGCGTTTAACAGGTAAAGTGGACCATTTGTTTTGGTCGTTGGTGGTGAGATTTGGTTGATTTCTTGGTTCTGGGTGTGGTGGAGGGTCAGGTAGTCTTAATAAGGGGGCTGGGGGAGGAAGGCTGGGCAAGTAGGGTTGTGGTGGTGGGCTAGGTAGGGAGCGGTGTAGAGTTCTCTGTAGGAATTCTTCTTGCAAACGGCCTGACCCAAAGGTTGCCAAAAAAGTTATAGGCTTGAATATGGTGACGGCAATTCTTTAATCATCATTTAAGCCACTAAGAAAGGTGCTGATGCAAAACTCTTGGTGAGTCCACTTATTTGATTAAAAAAGAGCTCGAATCAGGTTTGACATTCTTCTACACTGGACACTTGGCAGAATTTAGTAAAAGCTCATACCAGATCCTCGTAAGCCGATAGATCAAAACGAATTTTGAGGACTGAAACAAACTCCTTCCAAGTGTGGAATGGACTTGAGTCCATGAGCCACGAAAGAGTTTTTCCTTCCATATGGAAGGATGCAATTTGGAGCCGGTGATCATCAGGGGTATTACAATAGGCAAATAATTGTTGGGCCTTGAGGATCCACTCAGTGGGTTCAGCTCTATCAAATCTAGAAAAATCCAATCGCAATGTATGGGTCTGAATTCCTTCATCTCCTTCAAATAGAGGCTCACCATTGAATTTCACATTATTGCCTCCACGCCCAGAAAAACCTTCTTCAGAGTTAGTATTTCCCATCGTAAGAGCTAATTGATCATAACTAGCCGCGAGGTTGTTGAGTTGTTGTAATTTATTTTTCAGCAATTATCGTTGGCGAACTTGTTCATCCTTTAAATGGTTAGTCTCCAGTTTAAGGTTAGCCACAGTTTTTCAGAATTGTGCATTGCGAGTCCCTTCAACCATGTTGCAGGAATGTGGCTATGAGACCACTTGTTATGTGCGTAATTGTAATATGTAATTAAGTAAATATAGCTAGGCACTTCGAGGGGCCTGCCCTCCAAACACTACAATATTTTGGATGAAATCTAATGATTTTGATTGATAGTCTTTACAATACTTAAGAGACATTGCAAATAGACTAATTCAACCCATGACTACTGGACTTACAAATTAACCGACCTTAATCAAATAACTAACCCACTAACAGATAAGCCCATGTTTCTAATCGTATCCCTGACCAATTCCTACCTGATAAACACTTAAAATAGGAAATTACATGCATAAGCCCAGTTCTTAATGCTTCTAAAATCGTAACAAAATTAAATCGAAGAATCTCGCCTTAATCCTTGCAAAATAAATCTCCACGAAGAAAACCGATCAAAAACACCAAATTGAGTGAAGATTGCAAGAATTTGAATAAAAAAACCTATCTAAGTCTATCTCTATTTTATTAAAATATTTATTTTTAATCATTATGTATACTTTTTAATTTGAATAGTAATTGAGATATTTATTCTTTATTAAAAAAACACACATTAAAATACTACATTTTCTGACAAATTTATTTTTCTAACATTTATATTATTCAAATGAGGAATGCTACACATCATCCCACACCACACACTTTATATATTAAAATATTATTTTTTATTTCTTTTATTTTTTATTTCATTTTATTCTTATTAAACTAATTGAATTATTTTATTTATCATTCACACACTACATATTTATTATAAAAAAAATGAAAAAAAAAATTAAAATAAATATGGTATGTGAATTGTGAAGATGACAAGAAGAATTTTCCTATTCAAATGGTCATATTTTTTCAACGATCATATTCTTCCAACAATCATACTCTTCCAACCGTCTTATTCTTCTAACAAGCATATTTTTAATGGTCAATTTTTTTATCAATTATATCTTTCAACATAAAACACAAATATTTCCTATGCAATTTTTTTTATGTGAAATCAATTTTTTTTTTTTATTTGAGTCAATGGAAGAGAGATAGTCTAGTTTTGGGTCTCTAATAAAAAGGACTCTACTTATCGAGTTTGGTCTTTATAAATTTGCAAACAATGGCTGGCCAACACAAAATGGAATAACAAAAAAAGGGAAAGCAAAAATAATTACCGTGCCAAAAAGTCTGCAATAAAATAATGACAGACCAATAGATGGCCATCCAGATTCATTGGCAGCCTGGCAGTCACAGAGATAAAAATAAATTTATAAATTAATATGACTAATTAATATGATAAATTAAATTAAAAAATTATTTTTATTATAAAATAAATATAATTTATTATATAAAAATATATCAATTTATGAATTTATTTTTATAAAATCTCTTTTGAACTATATCGATTCTCATAAAAATACTATTTATTTAATTAGTTTGATACCTAGTATATTTTGAACTCATCGGCTAAACATAAGGTAAATTTTATATTTGGCTAGTTCATTACAAGTGATCTTATACAACCAATTTTTTTAGACTTGTAGTTCATTTTGATTAGAGAAATTTTATTTGCAATCTTCAAGTGGAGACTGAATATGTATGCCCTTTATTAAATGAAAAAAAAATTATTTTAGGAGGAATACTTTTGTAATTTTAAAAAATTTTAAAAATAAAATTATCTGACACTACATTGTAGTCCTCAAATAGAAACTATATGTAACATTATTCGATTAAATAATCAAGTTCTACGTAATCAAATTTAAGGCTTCTTAACACTAAATTCTGATGCAAAAGGTGTAGTAATTTGAAATTAATATGAAAAAAGTACATTTTAATAGTAGGGTCGGGTTACTATGCCGTATTGCCGCCCAACTCTTACCGTTGGGAGTGCCGTCCAAGCTATTTTTTTTCTATTTTGCTTTTCATAATTTTTTAATATATGTAAATAGTTTTAAAAAATAAAAAATATATATTAATATACTTAAAATCACTTTTTTGATTATGAAGTTAAAAAAAATTTATCCAACGATTTACTGTAGCAGTACAAATGGGAGGCAAACTATCTTTTTCTTTAATATTAATTCTTACATTTTTCAAAGGGGTGCACACTATGCATAACTTAGATACTATAACGTTATGATGTTATAAACGCTATAAGGTTTTATCTAACATTATTTTTAATAATAATAATTCTTGTTATAAAATGCTATTTTTGTTTTTGAACTAACAAGATAATTGATATCTTTTTGTTTTGCACGTATTCCTCATAGATTTTTGGTCGGATTATTTGTGATATCTATTATCAGACATTAGTCATTCATTTAACTTTGAAAAGACTAAAACAGAACGCTCTGTGCAACCCATCGGCTCGCGACAACGCAACCAGACACGAAACATACCAAAGCTGAAGCCGTAACGACACTATCATCGCGGAAAGATCCACGCGAGGGGCTCAAAAAACAAAATCAATTGAGAAAGGGGTCAGCACGGTTTAACCTAGTCAGGCACCCAGCCAAGCACGGCGTTACTACTTCTGTCCTTTGCGTGGGACCGGACCTGTTCTACTCAAAAAGATGGGGACGGTGATAAAAGAAAATAAATGAAAAATGGAGGACCCCACTGACCCAGTTAGCCACGTGGCATGAGATTTTCTGATCATATGGACCCTGGGATTCATCATCATGCGATCCTGTAAATATGCATAAAATTAGAAAGAAAAGTTGTCGGGATTAAGCAGGCGAGTAATCATGGTTTTGCTGGGTCAAAAAACATAGCACCAAAGAGTGCTCCTTCTTTGTTCTGCAAAGCCACCAACAGTCCGTACCATTTCTACACGTTAAACATATATTTCCCATAAACAAAGACTACTTTTGTAAATAAAAAGAGAGTAAGAACGGGCCCTTATAATTCCACCCATCCAGAGCGATGGAAACCAATTCATTGCTTGCTTAGTTGCTTTCAGCGATGGGTTGGGGTGGCTATGAGGAAGGGTCCCCTTACTCATAAGGGTCTCCTTATTTCCACCTACAATATTAAGATAGTTGGTGGCTATGAGGAAGGGTCCCCTTACTCATAAGGGTCTCCTTATTTCCACCTACAATATTAAGATAGTTGCCCCAAGATTCTACTTTTGCTTTACCATTGCTCACTTTTACCTATATATGGTCAAGTTAATTGAGACTGTATGCATACTCCTTATGTGTTCCGAATCAGATCTGTGGTTCGAAAAGTTAATTGGAACGGTATGCATACTCTTTTATGCTTCGAGTCGTGTAATTAAATCTGTGGTTCGAATTCAAGATATTTATCTCATTTTTCAAATTTATGTGAATGAAAATAAATAAATTCATATATTTCAATCTTACATGGGAGAAAAATAAATTTGTAAAGTAAATTTTTTTAATAAATATTATCAAACTAAAATCGAATAAAAATTTGATACCAAGCATGGAAAGACACGTTAGCCTTCAGGCGATGAGGTAAGCCAGTATGTCATTAACTTGATATTTCGAAGCCATGATCAAGGGGCCGCCCATTGTGCGTAGATCTATATGGAAAATGGAAGACAAAAATCATCTGTCAACAGCTATTCGGAGTCGTCTACATGCGTCTCTCTTCATACGAGAGTCGGTAGACGATCGACCAACAAAACAAAACAAAAAATGGACGACTTTATACAATAAATGTAATGAATTAAACATTCTATTTGCTATTTTAAATTTGTCAACTGATCGACACGCTAAGACTTCGGTTGTAAGATATTTTTATCTTATTCTATATTATCTTAATATTTAAATATTATAAATATAAATATTTTTAACAAATAATTTTATATCTTATACTCACATCTTATTTTTATTTCATTATGTAAGATGTGATATATTTATTATTTTTAAATGATAATAAATCATTTAATAAAAGATTATCCAATAATGATAAATGTGTTACATTTTATATAGTAAAATAAAAGTAAGTTGGTAGTGTGGCGTATAGAATTTTCATTTTTTTTTAATTTTAAATATTCAACTTTTTCATCTAATCATTACAATTTTTCCTAACTTTCAAACAAATCATAAAAACAATTCAATTTTTTTAAATTTCAAAATAAAAATTATATTTTAACGATATTTTAATTTCATAATAATTTTCTTCAACTCTTCCTCTCTCATTTTCCAGAACCACATAAAATATCTTAACTCCAATAACTTCACTACTATTTATAATCAATTTCACTACTATTTACAAATTATCTCAACTCACTTTATTATCCGAATGAAGCCTAGCTACAAACTATAAGTTTCTCTATTTTTCAGTTTTTTATATAATATAAAGTTGAGACAAGTGGTTATTCAATATGATATCAGATCAACATATTTGAATTCAAGTTCTGACTTTATATTTCACCTCATTTAATTAATATTAAGATTAATCTCTTCTCATGAGTTTAAAACAGGCGGTAATTTAACACTAACTTAGTAGCATGTCTCTCGATGAAATTTAAAGACAACAGCCAAGCATATATAAAAGGTTGAAAAATCAAATTTCAATATTCCATCGACTGATCATCAATGTGTAAGATGATATAGCATGCAGACACATTACATACCACTAACTTTGTTCCCAAAATCAAAAACAGTAGTTCGCAATATTCTCTGTTGCTGATAATTAAGAGCAACATGCAGCAATATTCTTGGTCACCTTTGCACGGCACTAACGACTCATATACAAGTCATTCATTCCCACGCGAATGTATATCTACACATCCCCGAGCCCTTTAATTTTTGCTTGCATGGTCCTTCTCACAGGCTGCTTTTATATACAAGGGAGGGCAGCGATTTGACAACCACTAGGATATGCATTTAGGTAATGTTTGATGTTTCGTTTGTTTGATTTTATTGATGAGATAAGTTAAAAGTTGAATAAAATATTATTATAATATTTTTTTAATATTATTTATATTTTAAGATTTGAAAAAATTGAATTATTTATTTTATTTCATATAAAAAATTATAATAATAAAATAAAATAAAATAAAATGATAAGAGAGTTGAAAAAACAAACGATACCACAAAATACTTCACTTAGTCTTAGAATGCAATTATTTCTGTTTGTATTCTTTTTTCTCAACTCTTACAGGGCCACATTTCTATTTGGGATGCCCCTAATAACGTGGCAACTTCAACTACAGTCGTTGCCTACTTTGTGCCCCACGTGCCTGTGATTGTATGGGCAGTGATAAGTATATGCAGACAGATCATTGAATTCCACTGTTTTAATGGAACCGATCCAATTGAAAGATGTTCCCCTCGTGCATCAATATATTTTCATTTGACAACAAAAGGGAGAGAAAAATAGATGGCCGCTTGAGATGGCTAAAACTGCGTACCATGCATATATGGCTAGCAGCTATAAGGTTTCTTACCTTGATGAATGACTTAAAAACTAAAATCATGGGTTGTAAATCAACCCATGCTTAGACTTTTACAAAAATAAATACTTTTAATTATAAAGAGATTTTATAAAAATAAATTTATAATTTGATGTGACGATATATCATATAATAAAATTAATTTTATTATAAAATAGATATAATGTATAACATAAAATCACGTTAATTTATAAATTTATTTTTTTTAAATTTTTTTTTTATAGTTGTAACGGTTTTTTTGGATAAATATTAGTGCCACCTTAATAGATATGATTTCAGTGCACTCATTTGGAAAATGTTGGTGAGCATAGTATTGAATTTGTCTGAAATGAGTACAGATAACTTCATTAATTTTTTTAAATTTATCTGTCTATTTTTGTAGTTTTTGGTTTTAAATTAAAGCCAAAAAGTTGCCACAAATGTATGCTTCTGTAGACGACACAATGATACCGAAGGACCTCTTCATTCCCTTTCCGCACACTGTCTTTTGCCTCGCTCCCTCTCGTTTACTTCCAAAGTCTAATCAGCCAGGATACTGCATATATCTCCTACATTGAGATCTATAATCCTAGATAATTAGAGCCGTTCGATCTCCCATCATCACACTCTATGCCGTCAGTCAAACGGTCAATACACTTTCAAGCTCAAAATTGTTACATAAATAACTACCGCGGCTTCTCATTTTCTACCACGTCCAACTGTATAAACTCTCTCTCTGTTTTTCTCTCTCTCTCTCTCAAGTTCCGATATTTTCTCTTCCCAGATGTGCTTTTAAACCAGCATTTTCCTAAAACTGAGAGGATTGATCGATTTTCTTCCATTTTTCTAAGCCAGCATATTCGGTGTTCTTGACACAAAAAGCTCCAAACGGTAGCGAGTGAGCGAGTCTCTGACTCAGCTCCTAAAGTTCCCAGCTTTTTTTCTTTTTCGTGAGCTGAAAACACTCTGTTTGGTTAGTGACAGACCGCAGAAAAGGAGAAAAAAATTTATTTATATATTTTTTTTGTTCCTGATATCTCGTTTCATTAGGTAGACTTTGCTGGGGATTTGAAAGCAGTAAGCTTCTGAACTGCCGGCTAAGAGATCCACAGACTAAGCTTTTGAACTGGAATTCATTTTAAACAGAGAATAATTTCGTTTTCTTCGTCATTCTTCTTCTTCCCCCTCTCCAAAACTCTCATAATTAGTTGGAACACTTAGTAGCTTCTACCATTGCTACTACTGCGGCTGTTATGGCAGTGGACGCAGGCGCTTTCATCACGAGATTGGGGATGGTGACGACCTCTGATCACTCCTCAGTGGTCTCGATGAACCTTTTTGTCGCCCTTATTTGCGCTTGTATCGTCGTGGGCCACTTGCTGGAGGAGAACCGTTGGATGAACGAATCCATTACTGCACTCGCTATTGTAAGTTCATGCGTAAACATTGCGCATATATGTCTGTATGTAATGTGTGGATGTATGTACATGTGGATAAGAGAATCTGACTTTGGTGGCAGGGCTTGTGTACCGGGATTGTTATTCTGCTCACCACAGGAGGAAAAAGCTCGCATTTATTAGTATTTAGTGAAGATCTTTTCTTTATTTATCTTCTTCCGCCGATTATTTTCAATGCCGGGTGAGTTTGGTATTTTTGGTCATATTTTGCATTTTCTATAGGTCGTTTACATTGGAACACATCATTGTTATTGATGCTGTGTTTTTGCTGTTTGATCAGTGTGATTTCTAGTTTCTTGTTAATATATAGAATTTTGCAGCCAGTATAATTAAGGGTTAGGATTTGCATTGATTCTTGATGTGACACTAGGAATTATGCTTTCCTCAGTTTCATAAAGGTCTTAATTGTGGAATGCTTCCTAGATGTAGGCCACACTATTAACTTCGCAAGAAAAGCATTAAAGAAAGAAGAAAACATAATATAAAATCTTCTCAATTGTTTAGATACATAGACCCATTCTTGTGATTGATCTTTTTCTTCCTTTTCCTAATCAGGTTCCAAGTGAAGAAGAAACAATTTTTCCGCAATTTCATGACCATAATGTTGTTTGGTGCAATTGGTACTCTGATTTCCTTCGCCATCATATCATTAGGTATCCTCAAGAACACGATATCCTTAATTGTCTTAGCTTAGGTTTATGGATATTACTGGGATATTCTATAACAAAAGCTTACTCGGGCGGTACTGCCCATGCTGTGAAAATAATTGTTTCAATCATATTTGCATGCTGTCATTAAAATTTGCCCCGTAATGACTGTGATTGTGCTCATAGTTGGGAGATATCTATCTTGATCCAAGCGTATGCCTGCTGTATGCATATCCTGGGATGGGATTCCAGTCATGCAGATGATATGAAACGTTTGTTCCATTTTCAGTTATCTAGCTCATTTTTTAAGACACTAGAATAAAGACCAATTGAATGGAGACAATCAAACTTGTTTTGAAGTTATGGAAGTCACAGCTGATGGAAACGTTCTTTTGTGGTGTCATCAAGTGACCACTCACAATGCAGTTGTTACCATTCACAAAATTGAAGTTCAATTAATAAAAGCAAAGACTACACGTTCATCATCAGTTGTATTTCTAATGATGAAGAAGATGAAGAATGTATATACTAATTTCGGTTGTGATAAGTGCTAGATTTTAATTGGGTTTATACTGTATATTCATGTCCCTTTTTTCTTGACCTAGGTGCTATACACTTCTTCCAGAAAATGAATATCGGTTCCCTCAAGATAGGAGATTTTCTTGGTACAATCATTATTACACTTTGTGTATATATATTATTATTCATTCTGTTTTATATTGGGGACAATTTCCTTCCTGTTTACTTATTCATTCCCTTGATTGCAGCAATTGGAGCGATATTTTCTGCAACCGATTCTGTTTGCACCTTGCAGGTACAAATGGCAATGAAGCTGTGGTCCTATCACAATTCACAAAAAAGATGCTTCAAAACAATCCATTCCTTTTGTGCAGGTGCTTAATCAGGATGAGACACCTTTGCTATACAGCCTGGTCTTTGGGGAAAGCGTAGTAAATGATGCAACATCAGTGGTGCTCTTCAATGCAATCCAGAGCTTTGACCTGTCTCACTTTAGCTCAAGCATTGCTTTGCAGTTTGTTGGAAACTTTTTTTATCTATTTATCACAAGCACCTTGCTCGGAGCTTTTGTAAGTCTCTCTCTTGTTGCATGTGCTTGCTTGTGATTATATATTATTTAATAATCTTTTATTGATCTCTTGCAGACTGGCCTGCTTAGTGCATATATGATTAAAAGGCTCTATTTTGGCAGGTTGGTAATGTCATATATTGGAAATACCTAATTATTCTTTAATCAGAGCTGGAAGTGTCACCTGGTCTGCTGTTATAATAAATGTGATGGGGGAGTATTCCTAGCATTTCTAGGTTGTGCTTTCATATGTTTTTGTTTTCTAATGACACAAACAGGCACTCTACAGATCGTGAAGTTGCTCTTATGATACTTATGGCTTACCTTTCATATATGCTAGCTGAAGTAAGATTTTCCACCACTTAAGACACCTATGGTTACTTCTTTCTCTCTTCTTTTTTTTTTTTTCTCATAAGAAGGAATCTGACAGTCTAACCCCAAAACTCTTTTTTTTTTTTTTCTTTTTTTTTTTCTTTGTCTTGCAGCTATTTTATTTAAGTGCTATTCTCACAGTATTCTTTTGCGGAATTGTTATGTCTCACTACACATGGCATAATGTGACTGAAAGTTCAAGAGTGACTACAAAGTATGTTGGTTTTTAAAAAATACTATCATGAGCAGCTGGCACATTCTTTTTCATTCTGTTTTCATTTAGAAAAATCCGGCCTTATGTGCTGTTGCTGATGGTTCAGTTCTCTTTGTCAATCATTGCAGGCATGCTTTTGCCACATTGTCATTTGGTGCTGAGATCTTTCTATTCCTTTACGTTGGCATGGATGCGTTGGATATTGAGAAGTGGAGATTTATAAGTGATAGGTAAAAGGTTAATACGTATGAAGGCAACTAGTGCCATGAAACACCTTCCTTGGTTGTAGAATATAAGTGGAATGTATCAAGGATTGTTTAACTTTTGTTTTGTGTGGAGGTAACTTTGCTTTGTTTTTGTTTATGTTTCCCCTCAGCCCTGGAAAATCAGTTGGGGTGAGCTCAATTCTGCTGGGACTGGTTTTGGCTGGAAGAGCGGCCTTTGTTTTCCCATTATCCTTCTTATTAAATCTGGCTAAGAAGTCTCCACATGAAAAAGTCAACTTCAATCAACAAGTATGAGATTTTCGCAACCATGCTCTTACAGTCAATGCTTTTAGAGAAGTTGATGTATTGCACGTCTCCATGGATGATGAATCTTTGTTTTGCAGGTTACAATTTGGTGGGCTGGTCTTATGCGTGGAGCTGTTTCTATGGCACTTGCTTACAATCAGGTAAAAGATCAACATTCTCCTTTTTCTATGGGAAGTGGCATTGCATTAGATGTAATCTATTACTGGGTGATGAGCTTCTCCTAGAGAACAATAACAGTCACCAACTTCAGTTTATGTTGCTCCTGTAGTTCCCGGTCTTTGCCTTGTCTCAACGGTAGACTAATGGGAAGTGTTTTATGCTCTTCCTTCATACTTCGTGGATGTCTGGATGGTAGACAAGGAACTACAATTATGAATCAGTTTATGACAGTTTATGATGAAGATGGCAATGAGCTCTTTATTTTTGTATGCAGTTTACAAGGTCAGGCCATACTCAATTGCTTGGGAATGCACTTATGATCACCAGTACTATTACGGTTGTTCTTTTCAGCACAGTGGTAAGACATCACCTCATTTCTCTAGAGAAACCAGTGGGAAAACTGCAATCAAGTTCACGTATCCAGACTTTAAAACATGCCCAGACCGTCTGACTGCCATTTGGTAGTTCACAAGTCCAAGAGGCTTTTAAGTTAGAAATCTCATATTCTATTAAACAAACACTTTTGAGGTTTGGACTGGGCTCTTCATAACTAGAATTATATATAGAGTGAGCAAAACACACTTGGTTTGATCAGAATCAAAACTTACTTTTGTTTTTCCAAGCAATAGATCTTATTTTAACAGCTTGGACTGAACACTGATATAGCACAGGAAAAAACTTCTTGTTGACCATGGTTTAACTTTGACAATGTAGTTGTACTTGTATTCTGGGGAAATCCATAGAAAACTGAAGTGCATTATAGATTTATTTTCTTCTCACACGCACGCATAATCAGTTTTTCTAAGCTCCTATCAATGGATCTGTGCAGGTGTTTGGGTTGATTACTAAACCACTTGTGAGGATCTTGCTTCCTCAATCAAAACAGAACGCCAGCATGATTGCATCCGAGCCATCTTCTCCTAAATCCTTCACTTTGCCACTTCTAAGCAATGGACATGATTTGGAGACTGACAAGGGCAGCCAACAAGTGCCACGCCCAACCAGCCTACGGATGCTTCTCAGCACCCCTTCTCACACAGTCCACCATTATTGGCGGAGGTTCGATAATGCCTTCATGCGGCCTGTCTTTGGTGGGAGGGGTTTTGTACCCTTTGTTCCCGGCTCACCAACTGAACAAGAAGATGTTCAATGGCATTGAGAAAAATATCCAGCTAAAAGATACTAAAAGCACTAATTTCTGAAACTCGTAGGCAGGGTATGAAATACAGGCAAAAAAGAAAAATAATCAAAAGAAGGCAGGGCATTAAAGGGGCTTTGTGTGATTTATTAATACTAAAAGAGAGTTTACAGTGGGTTGTAACAGCGTTTTCATTCAGCTTGGGCTGCTTGTCATTTCATTTTCGTGAGGTGATTCAAATTTTCAAGTCAACATTGGTTGTCAATCATTTTGTGTCCTTGATTTGCTTAAAAAAAAAAGAGAGAGAGATTGTATCCTTGACAATATGTAGCTCTGCAAGTTTTTACTGATTGTTTAATATGATTTACAGAATATTTATTGATTGTATTCTAAATTTTCGAAGTCTCCTTTTTATTCCCCTTGAAGCATGTCTTTCATTATTGGCCATATATATAATATATATATATATATATTGTAAAACGTAATTCTGCTGCAAAGAAATGGGGAAAGGGGGAATTTGGAACATGCTAGCGTAATGCGTTCAAAAATTCCGAACACCTTGGAGTCAGGAAGACAAACGAAATACGTGGGAAACCATGATTTTCCCAACCTTCTAAGATTTAGGCTGAGTTAGGACGTTAAGTTGAGTTGATTATGAATAATAATGAGTTGAGAAGGTTGAATGAGTTTTATAGAGTTCATTTGAAATGAGTTTAATTGTGATTAGATGTTAAAGATGAGTTTATATATATATATAGAAAGTTGTAAAAATAAATAAATTTTAACATTAAAATTTACTATTCACCTAACATTCATTCTCACTGTCGTTGCAAAAAGAGAATTTTTTTTGTACGAACTCACCTACAGTCATGCCACCAATATGCAAAAGCAATAAAGTATCACAATAAAATAATAAAAAGTATGCAGGTAGTCTGCCAATATGGTGCCAGTCATGTGGGCCCCATGAGAGATGAAAAATTGAGAGGGAGAGCCATTAAAGTTTATCAGTTATGGGCCCCATGATGAATTCAATTTGAACTGAATTCAAAACGACATAAACTGTGTATTTGGATGTTAAAATACCAAACGCTCAATGAACTGCACTGAGTGCAGAAAAGAATCCCTAAGTTTAATCCTCACAACTGGCATGTCGAAATCAGATATCACCAATATGATTGCAAACGAAATCTAAACTGAATATAGAAACAAGATGAAACACTTACTCAAGTTACGTGAAGAAGAGTCGTGTGCAGAACACATCTTTCACACGGTTGACACTGTAGTATTTGAGTTGTGAAAGAAATTTACGATTAGATTTGTATATTTAAACTTCTCCTTCATATCAAATCGTGTCATATCAACAATGCGTTGGGAACAAGGAATGCATTTTCTTTGAAGAATGGTTTTTGGGTCAATTAAAAATTTATTTCTAAAGTGAAAAGTAATATGAATTTGAAAGAGGAGTCTCAAAGCAGCAAACAGGTTGGTGAGCAAACCATGGAATTGAAGTCGTATGTGAACAAAAGGTAGACGTTACAATTTGTCAAATCAACATTGGATACAGGTACTTCCTTGGGACAAATTCTAGTCAGATATTGAATAGTAACATTGTGAATCAATTTAAACAGAGGATGATGGTTGTGAGTCCCTTTCTTCTTTTAGAAGAGGAGGGTTGTGAGTCCCTATCCTCTTTTGGAGGATGAGGATTAGAATGAGTTTTTCTCGCAGACAAGTCGAGATAGACACCTCTATTTTACAGTCTCCCATCTCAAAATGGTCTTATCATTAGAGAACTTTGAAGTTTAGACATTGTCCGACACAATGAAAATTGTGTACGGGAAAACTTATAACCGATAAGTAGTTGACTTGTAGTCGAGACTTGTTACCCGTACTTATTAGTCACAGCTGTAACTTCCTTCATGAATGAATTGAAGTCTATTTAAAAAAAAAAAAAAACAATTTAAATCAGACAACAGAGAGAAGGGGGAAGGGGAAGGAGGGGCGTTCCCCCCTGTTGTAGCAAGACTCTGGATCAATAGCCATGTCCAGAATGAGAAAAAGGATACCATCAAGACATTAGTCCTCATGTCGACAGAAATTTAACATCTAAGTTTTTCTGTCTAACAATTCATTAAAAATAATAATAATAATAGTAAAAAGTTGGCACTGCAGAAGAAATTGCAAAATTCAGATCTATTCAGGTTAATAAACTTACATTAAGTTCTAACACCAACACTCCAGAAATATCCCACAAAAGTAGATGACCAACATTCACTGTGGCACATATCAACCCTCGTTATGCCATTACATGGGCTTCTTTTTGGTAAACATCAAACAAATTGCCTTTAAAAAAAAAAAGATCTGTTATTTCTATATGCACAAATAATAGAAGTTACTATATCACATATCACATACAAAAAAAGGGTATTTGGGGCGTTAGACCATTCTAATAAACCAAAAAAACCAAAAAAAAAAAAAAAAAAACAGATCATCTATCGTTCTAAAATGCTCAGTGATAGGGCCACAAACGTGCTCTCTTATGGATGAATAAGGTATCCGACTGCCACACTGATAAGAGCAACCATACACACATAAAATAAGGGGAAGCCCATCTGAATTCTTCTCACATTGTTCTTCCTCAACATTTCCTGCAGAGCCAAAAAGCCAATGTGAAGTCGCTTAGACTCAGGGGGGAAATAAACTTTGATTATGACAACGATAGCACAGCTAGAATAAGTCTTTAAACTTCTAATTATGACAGAGATGGCAACTAGAATAAATCTTTCAGTTTCATATTACAATGGTAAAAGAGAAATGACATATTACAGTTAGTTAGCAATGACATGAAAAGCAGCAAGACTCAGATTGTGGAGTAAGTAAAGTTTAATTACAATGATGATAAAAGTGAAATAAACAGTTATGCTAGATATAGTCATAGCGTATATAAGCTCCACACACTCCCTTTGAAAAAAGTGGGCAAATCTGGAACCCATAAGAAAAAATTCACTTTTTTTTTTTTCAAATGGAGTGCGTGGGGCTTGCACATCCTAAGACTGTATCTAGCATTACTCCTCAAAATATGAGTGCTTAATTCATATTTGTGGCATGTGGGTGTTTCTTAATTATTCATACACGTATTGAATGTCAACAATTTCATGACAAATCCTGAAAATAATGCTATTTATTAGTTTTGACATTAAAAAAATGTAGGAGATTCATTTATGGGAGTCATGCTGAATACTGGAGGGGCAAAATAAGCACGGTCATCGACAAGATAAAAAAGAAAGGATTGGGATGTATAAACTTCCACGTTACTTAACATAGTGCCAAACTATGTCATTTCTGATTTTCAAAAGTAGTGCCACAACTTATTTACTAAGACAATATTATATGCATCTTGCGAGCATCACAACATTAATTGCTCATTAATGAGATTAGTATGAAAAAGAAGATTGTACCAAAGAGATTGTAGTTTACTTAAATCATCAAGGAGGGAAGTTTTAGATAAGAAGTTAAACTCTCATAGTTAAAAATAATTATAGCACTAAGACGCTCAAAAAATTGACCTTTTATAAGTAAACTTTACCAAAAATGGACAAAAGCTCAAATTAAAGACTGCTGTCTCTAAAGGGGGAATGCTCTGTAATTGAATAATCAACCAGCATTTTCAGTGGTATCAACAATCAACCATCCCTTTTTTTCCTCGTCCATTTACCTTTCCATTCATTAATCTCTGTATGAAAGAGTTGTAACTTGAACCTAGGACCATGGCTATTTGTTTCAATTCACTCATCTGCATGTCTCGCCCATTTTTCATTAGCTCGAAAAAGGAAGTGGGGGCAGAGAAATTGATGCATAACTTACAGCAAAAGTTATTGAATCTACTAAAGTGAATTACTCACCAATTCATCCTTAAGTGTATCCTTCTCTACAGTTGTCATATTCCTCTCTTCTGTCAGCTTTGTAATTGTAAGTTCAGCCTGCAAATAGTTCCAAAAATCTTAACTACTTCCTTCTTCTTATGGTGCTTCAATGAGAAAATTCAGGAAAAGTGGATTTTAAAAATAATATAATGAAGTTGGAACTTCCTGCCATACAAAAAATTGAGGAACTCAATTTGGTATTGGGCCATATGATGGAGGGTCTTCTTACTACCTAAAATAAGATTCAAATTGACAGATGATACACCTTTCACCCTCATTCATCCCTCCCCTCCACGAAAAAGAAAGAGAAGAGTTTCTACCCCAATTACATGGACTACAAAACAATTACAAGCACAGTATGCCTTTGAGGTTCCCTACTAAGAAGTTAAATCTATTATGGAAAACTGACCTCTCTGAGTTTTGAATCCATAGTATTAAGCTTTGATTTCATATCCTCAAAATCCTTGGTGATATTCAACTCAACAACATTCTTCACTGATTTCAACCCCTCCACATCGTCCGAAGGTCTTGAGTCCACACATTCGGCTGCTCTTAACTCATCCAATTCCTCAGCAGTTTCAATCAACTTGGCATCCTCAGCAACCTGGCACAATTACATGAGAAATGGTTCGTGAAAATCATCATCAGTATAGGCAGAATTCTTTAATTATTTCCATTATAAGCTAGGGATCACATCAAATACTCTATCCTTCCAAAATAATTACTTTCTACAGATACAGATGAAAAAGTGTAAAAAGGCTGGCATGGATACGAGCCATATGACACTGTACACAAGTAACAGCTCTATGAAAGATCCCTGTAACATGATAATGATCAATTTCAGAGAGAGAGAGAAGAGAGAGTAAAATAAAAGAGAAAGCTTCTTCAAGATAGCTTAAATTGACAATATTTTATTTATAAGTAGCTTAACCTGACAATATAATATGCATTACCTTTCGAGGCGGAGGAATGTTTTCAACTCCACTAAGCAGTCTTTGCACCAGAGTTTCACTAGATGGATCTTGCTTCAAGGCTCCATTACATGGTAAAAGTACTGGAGAAGGAGGTGGACTAATCAGGATCACCCTTAGTTTCTTCTCCTCAATATATTTGCTACCATCTTTTGAAAACTGTCAAAAGAAGAAATTTGTTAATTAAACTGAGTGAACCTAATTAAATGGTAACCTTAAATTTTACCGTGTCAGAGGTAAGATCCTCTTCAGTTGTCCCAAAGGGGACAACTGTACTTTGAATCAGGAACTTGTCTTTGCATTGCATATCAGGTGGAGCAACACGCTGAGCTTGCATAGTAACTGCATTGACCAAGATGTGATGAGTGAAAAATCTACTGTAAATGGCAACAGATATTTAAGGTATGACACAAGAAAATGTTATTCATACACTGATAACAACCTTTTCAGAAGCTTATTTAAATTTTATTTTTCTAGCTTCAGATCGGTATCTTTCAGTTGGATTGTCTACTTCTTTATTCAAACTAACTTTCCACTAACATGCATAAAGTGATTTTCTATTTCATATAGGCAGCACAATAATACATAATTATCTATACATTAACTGAGATATCAGCCAAAGATATCAGCTGCAGAATGCAGTATCTAAGAACACAAGGAAACAATCGTACCTGTGAAATCATATGTTGCTTTGGGCTTAATAATACCAGTATTCGGTCGCACACAATACTTCTTTGGAGAAGTAGTTTTTACCTGCCAACAAATTTTGTAAGTTTAATAACTATCTATCAATCACTTCCATTGAACCGAACTTTCATTTCTTGAATTCTTTCCACAAGGATTATAAATGGCACATTAAAAACTGGGGCTGATTCTTGTTGATAAAAATATTATCACTATATTCTGAAAACATAAATAATACTGCATAAGCCGCATCTGGTCATGGCACCTTGAAAGCAACATACTGATTGGAGTTATTCCCAAGTTGAATTGAGCACGAACTTTGTTTCTTCACCTCAACTGAGAGAGAGAGAGAGAGAGAGAGAGAGAGAGAGAGAGAGAGAGAGAGAGAGAGAGAGAGAAAGAGAGAGAGAGAGCTTGTCAGTATCACACCCTTTCAGATAAATCCACACTGACAATGAGCTAGCAATGGTAGGAAAGTGGAGGTGATATATTAAAATATGAAGGAAGGATATCTCTTTTCCGTAACAAGGACAGCATGACAAGGTGTGAACAAAAAAATATGGATTGATCTTGGAAATTTGACTGAACAAACCCAACTCCACATGCTAATCTAAGGCTATGTTCACCGTACTTGCAACTAAAAATTACCATTGACTTTCAAGGTGTAATCAAGTTTTATGCAAACATAATATCAGTTTATTCTCTGTTCATTAACTTGCAAAAGTATGAAATCTAAATGACACAAACTATATGCAGTAGTAACAAGGATGCCGTGGAAGATAATACCTTAAACCATACAACCTTAGTATACAGCTCATAAGATATCAATCCTTTAAGATGGTTAAATGATGATCATCAACAATATTTGAGACATGAAATATGTTTAAACCCAACAGACAAAAAAATACATTTATCCAATTTACTTACAAGTAAATTTGAGTACTTGGGGCTGGATCTCCAAAAGCTCCGTAGCCATGACTATAAATCAGCAGAAAACAAGCCAATTAGTCTTTTAAATGGATTGAATGCAGTATCAAACGCTTAAGAAGAGGGAATAGCCTGATGATACTGAGTTCGCCATATGATAAAACATACAAGGGGAGAAGCCTTTTTCTAAAAGGTGCACCCATCATTTAGTTACAGGTCTATAACCTTTTTTTTTTTTTTTTTTGAGGTACAGGTCTATAACCTAAACAGCCAACTAACTATACTCGGCATGTAATTAAAGGTCTACAACCAATTGATTGCGGCCTGTTTGGACATCCCAAAATGAATTAAAATGCCGCATTTCATTAAAACACATAAATCTGGTACAGAGATTGCACTTGCACTGCTTCTTAATACAAGCTCATTATTGCCCTGAGAATACAAATAAGTCGCAGAACAAGGCCATTCTGGTTCTCGACGTCTCATGTAAAGTCCAAACACACCGTTAATGTCGCAACTCTTTCTACCTAACTCATCCAAATTATCCAAACCCATACGTCCCAAAACCCTAACTTTCGAGACCTGTTTCGCACTACAATGGTAGGCCAAAATCCAAAAAAAAAAAAAAAAAAAAAAAAAACAACCGCCTGAACAACCACTAAACACTCGAATGCACTTAATACTGAGGAAAATTGTGCTTGTGCAGAGAATGCATACAGAAAACACACCGATTTCGTTTCTTTAAACAGAGATCAAAGTTCACACCAAGAAAGAGACGAATCCGATGTTTTGCGATGCTTGTTCACTTTGAAATCGAAATTGGAGCTGCACAGAGAGAGATGTTTATAGTTGCCTAGTAGGTGATCTGAAAAACTGTATACGAAGGAAAGTAGAGAGAGAGAGAGAGAGAGAGAGAGAGAGAGAGAGATAGAGAGAGCAGTGAAAGCAAAGAAAGCAGGAGTGGAAATAGTGCCGTATAGGGAGATGGTGGCGTTGGTTACGTGGGGGATGGCTCTCCTCTGAGCGGTTGTACCCGCTACTTTCCGTTGTCCTTTCGCAGTCACGGACTCTCAATTTCAAATCCAACGTCTTCTACGATTTGGCTTTTTTTTTATTTTTTATTTTTAAAAAAACAAAATATTGTGAATTAACGTCATTTAAAGTGGCGTATCAAATTTACATTATAATTATCAAATTTATTTTCATTAAGCAAAATTTTAGATTTTTCTATATATATTAAATATTTTTTATTATTTTAATTATCAAAAATTTAATTAATATTTTTTAGTGCAATAATTAAACATACATGACACTTGAATATCCTTTAAGAGTAGATCTGTTCTAATCTCATCAAACACTTTTGTCTTTATCACTTTTGAGTTGGTAAAGAAATGGTAATGAGCATAGAAACAAATTTAAATAATATATTTAAAAATTCTTCTAAATATACAAGTGTCCAGTGAATATGATATGTGTGGTAGATAGGATGCTAAGGGTTTTGTACCATTATTAATTTATTGTAGCTTAGCCTCGAAGAATCCGTTATTTGGAAAAATTAAAGTCATCGAAAAAGTTTAATTATAAACGATTCTGTATGCATATTAATACGTATATTTATCTAATATAATTAGTCAAAAAATAAAATTTATTAAAAATAATATTAATTTAAATTTTAAATATAAAAATATCAGTATTGGTATGATTGGTCAGAAAGTAGATTTTATTAAAAATAGTATTAATTTAAATTTTAAATATGAAGACATCAATATTGATACACAAATTCGTTTGTACGTGACAAAATTTTAAAGTTATTTATTTGGAAATTATGAATGGGATTTTTATTAAAGTTGGCTATATCAGCCCACTGCATGCTACCCTATTTTGTCCCAAATTTGTTTTTTTTTTTTTTATTCCAATAATTATTGCCAAAGTTTCCAATTAAAAAAGAAAATTTTATATATTGGATATGTACTTATGTAGTATTTAATATTTGAAGAACATTAAATACTAAGAAAATGTTATAAAATTTATAAACCTCTCTTGCACGATGTTTCAAACTAAAAACGATCCCTATTTCAAACTTCAAATTAAAGAAAAATAGATAAAAACCCATCAAAAGTAGTGAAAGAAAGAAACCCTTTTCATACTCATGATAAGGAGATAGCAAAGTGAAAACCAAAAAAGTTACCCAAATGGAAAGAAAAATAGAAAGGAAGAAGAAAAGCAGTGCGTGTCTGAATTAAACATGATGAGTAAAGTTGTTATTTTTGACTTACTTTTGTATTTCTCTTTTCCCTTTTTCTGGAGTTGGGGAAAGGTTGGCTAAGAATCATAGCGCACAAATTGAAATTGGGAACTGTACACAATTGATGCAAAGGATTTCATTATGATCTTTATCATAATATATGTTAGAAAGGGTGCATAAAGTAGCCTAAAAGTGGCTACTTTACTCTTGTATTATTCCAATGGGACAAAATAGGGGAGGAATCTAAGGAATTGGGTTAAGAAGAAAGGAACAAAAAATTATAATTTTAAATGATGAATGTTTTTTTCTCTCTACATTATGGTTCTCCATGTTTTATCAAATCAAAAATTTGTGTTTTTTCTTTAGTTGAATCTACATTATTTAATATTTTGAGTTTTGCTACGTACAAACAAACTCAAATATCAATCTGCATATCAATATTTCTGTCTTCATATTTAAAATTTAAATTAGCACCATGTTTATTAAAGTCTGATTTTTTGACCAACCACGTTAAATAAGTATGCATATTGATACACAGAGTTGCTTAAAATTAAATTTTTTCTAATATTTTTTTATAGCATTATTTTTTTTTTTGAAAAAAAGAATATATCGATTTGATCTTTATTTTTTACGACTATTTTTCTTTCTTCATGATTCTGACTTTAGAGCACTAGTAGTGGAATCAACTTAAAAAAATTTAGCTAATGTTACATAAAAATTAACTACTATAGACTCAATATATCTACAGTATTTTTAACCAAAGTTATTTTCACTTGCAAAATCTGGCCACGTTGTTGGCCAAATCTTATTTTGGGCATAAAAAATTACTCTTGTGGTTTCTGATTTCGTTTTTACTTCTTCTCTTTAACTGGGTTGATGGCGATGCTCTGTGCGGGAAATGGGTTTCTAGGTTTCGATCATCTTCAATGGATTTCTGGGTTTCGATCATCTTGGTCCAAATCCGTCCTTTTATCCGTAGTTTACTCCATTTCTCTGCCTATCTATATATATAATTTATTACTCTGAGCCTCCATAAGTGGTAAATCTCAGTTGTACTGAGATTGATAAGAAGTTTTGGTAATCGGTATCTTTGAAGAATCATCATGTGAAGACCCATACAACGCCATCCATATATTGAGAAATTGATATATATTTCAATTATAATTAGAATTAAAATAAATAAAAATGTCAAAATTAATATTTTAATAGAATAGTGATAGATTTAGAATGTTTGTTGTTTGGTATTGTTAAACAGTGACTAATTAAATTTATAAAAGTAAATTTCTTAATCAAATTCTACATTCAACCGTAAAATACGTAAATATCGCGTAATCGTTTTAAAAAATAACGATACATATTATTAAAAAATTATTTTTTTTTTATAAATCTCATATTTTATTTAATTTTTTTAAAATAATTACGGGACGATTGTACAATTCAATATTTACAAAATACCTTTTCTCTCGTCTAAGCCCGACAGTTTATGGACTTTTTGATCATTTCGTAAATAAATGTGCAGCAAAGTTAGGTTCTCGGTACAACAAGTAGCTAGGCAGATGATTGTAAGTCAAGCTTTCATTTATATTTTAGTACTTATATTGGTGGAAGGCACGGCTCTAGAAGATTATGGGAGTCGATTGATTTGCAATTTAACATCAATTTAAATCCTTCTAGTTAGAAACTAACCAATTAAAAATGGGAGTCTATAGATTTATAATTTTTTTTTTCATATGGATCATAGTTACTTATTTTATTTTAACAAAAATGCGTAAGATTTGTACATTCTAAAAATATAAATATCACTTGTCATATTTTAAATGTGATTCATTATTTTTCATGATATGAAAATATGAGAAAAAGAGACACATTTATTTTTCAGGTTGGTAATTAGTAAAATGGGTAGAAAATAAAAAGGATACAAATATGTATTTGCTTTATTTAATTGAAGAGAACACATTGGAGATAAATTAATATTTTGTATTAAATTTATGATTGTACAAAATAATACTATTACCATACCTTATAATTTAGTACATTTATCCTCTAAAATTAAATCACTTAATTTAAAGAAGAATAATATTATATATAGTCATGGGAGTATATAAATGTCGTGCAATCGTTTTGAAAAAAAATATGCTTTATTTTTAAAAAATTAGTTTTTTTATGTATATCTCGTATTTATTTACTTTTTTAAGTGATTACACAATATTTATAAACTCACGACTATAATAATCATTTATTTTTTTTTAAAAAAAATTGGTTATTAATGTCTAATTTTGAATTCGATTTCAATTTTTTCGAGACTGATTATAGTCAAAGGAGCAGCACATTTTAATCTACTATTTAATTAGTGACCCTAACAATGGTACCGCCACTCTTGTTGACCTACCTCCCACAACTTCCCTCAATTCCTACTTCCTCCGCACCAATAACTCGTCCCTATCAACATAAAAAAGCCTTGATAATGAAAGTAATTGTGCAACTTAAAGACATTTTCATGACATTTAGCAGCCCATAGAAATTAGAAACCATCAAAATGGCATATATCATTTAATGTGGAGGTGTGCCAAACCATTGCATGAGAGAGAGAGATTGTCTATTCCATAGCATTAAATGAATGAGTACTGCGAGGGTGCCGTCCAGCAGTGATCGTTGAGCGTGTCTCTATTAATAAAATTTATTTTTTAATTTATTTTTATTAATATTTTTAACATTTTTTAAAAACATAAAAAATATCAATATATTAATAATCACTTTTTTAATTATTAAGTAAAAAAATTAAAAAAATAAATATATGAGGAGTCAAAATAAGAGAATAAAATGGAATGACATAGTAGCATTATTCTTCAAAGAAATAGAAGATGGAAGAGTCTCGTCAGATCAAGATGTGACGAATTTAGGTGAATTAAGTGGAAGATTTCCATATCATAAGTTGCATTTGATTAATGCTTTGTTCTATAATATGTCGGCATCATAACCTTTGGGTGAGCATTGATATCGCGCATAAGGGAACTCTTACCAGAGGACTTTTTCCACAAGAATAAAAAATAGAAATTTATATTTACAATTTTACTTATTACCATACTAAATAAACTATCATAAAAAACATTTTTTAAAAAAAAAATTTATATGATTAATATATTAATTAAATTGCCATGCACGAGTATCATTCTTCTACAAGTATTATTTATCAAAAGAGAAAAACAAGTGGAGGCTTTAAATGGTCAAGATTCAAGAGTTGGTAACAAAAGCATATCCCATATATTATTTTCAAATTAATTTGAATATGCTTTCGTTAGATATTAAAAGTGTTTCATTTCATCTCATCATTATAATTTTTTTAAATTTTTATACAAAATATAATAAACAATTCAGATTTTTTAAATTCTAAAACAATAATAATATTAAAAAATAATATTTTTTTTAACTTTAATCTCAACTCACTATCTAAACAACACTTTTTCCCCGATTTGAATGTGGAATTGTATTTTGGATACATCAAAAGGCATTTGATTACAAAATTTCATGTGCTCAAAGGGCATTTGATCGCTAAAGAGTGATATGCGTACAAATATATTCTCTTTAATGTTACAAGAACTGTGATAACTAGTTTCGAAATAAGAAATTTGATATGAATCTTCGTATTTTCATGTAAAATTTCAAGATTTAAATTTGAAAATTTCATGAAAAATAAAAATAAAAAATTCATAGTTTAATTTTCAATTTATTTGAAAAAATTATTTGACAATACAAGATTTTATCATTATCAAACATATCCTTTAAAAATTTTTAGAGTTATTGTCTGAATTTTAAGACGTTGAATAGAGTTATATATATAATGAATATTATAATATTTAATAATGTTTGAGAAACTCGTCCTAATATTAATAATAATAATAATAATAATAATAATAATATATTTTACTTGCCTACTCTTCAACTTAAATTAGATCTCATTTGGATGTTCAGACGATTTCAATCCATTTCGTCTCATCTTAATATTTAAATAATATTTAAATATAAATATTTTTTAATTTTAAAATTTTAAACTTTTAACATTTTTATTTAATCATTATTTAATTATTACAACTTTTTCAAATTTCTAAATAAAATATAACAAATAATTAAATGTTTTCAAATTTTAAAATAAAAATTATATTATAATAATATTTTAATTTTGTAATTTTTTTATTTAATTTTTTTTTTCTAATGTATCAAAAATTTATAAAATATTTTAATTTAAATTATTTTATTATTTATAAATTATTTTATTACTATTTATAAATTTATTATCTTACCACGTGTCTTCTCGTATCAACGTCCAAACGAGGCGTTAATCCCAATCACCCTGAACGTATACTAATTCGCAACCAAACAAGGAACAGACGGAAAACCGGAGGAGGAACAGCGAAAGAGCCAAACAACCCATATTGAGTTCGATACAAACAATGCCCAACAAATCCCAACAAACAACGAGAGAGATAAACGAAGAACATCTATAAAACGTAGTCAGGTTCTCTATTAACACTCCCCCATGTGCTCGCCGTCTCTCTGAGTTGATTTCGCTCTTTCAGATCTCTCTCTCTCCCCCACTCTCTTTCTCTCACTCTCAATGGCGTCTCTTACAGGAACTTCGATTTCCATGACCTCGTTCAAGGCGAGCCTGGTAAAGAAATCTCGATCTTCGTTTTCTTTTATTATTTTGTTATAATTCAATCAGTTAATAGTTATCGGATTCATGAATGTATATTTTAATCTGTGATCAGTGTTTCCCTTGATCAGATACTGCTGTAGTTTTACTTACTGATTCAGATCTTGAGTTCATAAGCTTCGTTAAAATTTGTCTGCAGAATTTTATTTATACGTCTGTACGTATCTATCTATACAGGTGAATACATACACACATACGTACGTACGTACGTACGTATATATACAGGGGTTTATTTCAGGTTTTATTGGTAATATTACAGAAGTTGCGGTTGTGATTTGGAGGAAATTATGTTTTTCTGGATTGGTTCCTAAATTAAATTGATGCGCATATCCTTAAAAAAAGAGAAACGTAGATATTCTTCATGTGCATCTCGAGACTAAGGATTTAATAGTTTTCAAATTCTTGCATGCAGGCTATTATTTAATTTTCGAGTTAGTTTCTGATATATTGAATTGAAAAGTTTCAACTATTTATGAAACGTATATTGTTACTCTCTCTATTCTATAATTTAGAATTGAAATCGAGATTTATTTCTTTCCCATATATAGCACTCGGTAAAATATTCAGGAGCGTCTTTTTTTTTTTTTCTTGTTAAAGTACTGACCTTTTTTCCTTTTGAATTATAATCTTGGATGTCATTGGCAGTCTGGACTTCAAATAATTTAGTTTAAAAAAAATAATGGCATAATATTTAATGAAAGCCCCATTGCAAATTGAGAAATAATATTTACAGTCATAGAGCGCAAGCGTCGTGCAATTATTTTGAAAAAAAAGTGAGTAAATACGGAACTCGCATAAAAATTTAATTTTTTAATGATGAACCCTACTTTTTCAAAAGAATTGCTCGGTGCTTACGCACTTTACGACTATATCTAGTATTATTCACTGTAGTTGGTGGACATGCGTTTAGACTGTTTGCGAACAGTCCATTAAAATTTGATGGTTGAACTTCACTGAGGATAGCTGATTACAGATTAGTTGATGTTGGTTTCCTGAAGATAGACATTAAGTCAAATTGGCCTCTTTGATCTAAACAAGCGTTGTTAAGTTGTGAGAACTGTTGTTATTCCACTCTCTGCTTCACCTATCAAAAACGAATAGTTGTGCATTTGAATCAATGAAAGAAAAATAATGCAAATGCATGTAGATAATGTTCCTCTATATTTTTTAAAACGGTAGGTTCATTTATGGGACTTAATTCAGTTTTTTTCTGGTTGAATGTCTAAGCAGGCACCCGGCAGCAGGATCTCTAATTTGAAATCAGTTTCCCTTCCTGTTAACAGGAAAAGCTTCACACCTCTTAGGTTGCGGCCATCACGATTTCGTGTTTCTTGTGCGGTAATTTCTTCCAGTTTCAATGTTACAGATCTATCAATACTCTGAATTTTTAACAATCCCATTAATTGTTCTCTGCTTTTCAGACTATTTCACTCTGTTGTTTTATTGGCTTGACATTTATTTGTCATATTAAGAGCTTGACTATCATAACCTTAAGGAGTTTAATCTTATTGCAAACACATATATATTTCAAGTTGAGGCTCATACAATCATGTTACCAGCAATAAGAATGCCAATGCTCCTATGCAGGCCAAACCAGAGACAGTGGAGAAGGTGTGCGAAATAGTGAAGAAGCAGCTAGCTTTACCTGATGGTTCTGCAGTCAATGGAGAGTCAAAGTTTTCTGCCCTTGGAGCTGACTCTCTCGACACGGTACCCCAATATTTCCCCAAGAGCTGTTGATACATTATATCGCTGTATATGTCATTTCGATATGATGAAATCCTTAATAATTAAATGGCCTTAGTTTGTTTCATTTGCTATCCTACTTCCATCCAGCTACCATTGTATCATTGCCACATTTATTGGCAATGCATCAATATATGTGAAATGGGATGAGAATGAAGGTGAACGGATAAGCATAAGTTAAAAGAAACATTTCTCTTACTGTTCAGCATATTTCTACTATGCAATATAAAATTATAGAGTTATGCTAGATAAAGTCATGAGTTGTGCAAATGCTGCACACTCTTTTTGAAAAAGAGTGGGGTCTACTATTAAAAAATTAGTTTTTTTCATGTGAGGCCCATATTTACTAGTGTGCAGTGTTTACGCATTCTATGACTGCAGATATCGTTTGTGTAACTCTCTAATGGAAGACTCAAACCATATAACCTATATTCTAAATGGGCGAGTCAATGATACAATTGGAGCCTAATTGTGAAACCTTTTAAAGAACAAGAACTTCTCATTCTCAAGCAATGTGGGATCTTATTCATCACATACCCTTATCTTTATCATATAGGGTAAGATATCACAGTTTGTCATATTATAAATATATGGTAATCATGATGCAATTTTCACGTGTTCATTGTTATGCCCTGCTAAGTTTAGCATTGGGATGTGTGAAGTACGATAAGCTGGTATGATAAAGATGCATTGAATGCCATGTCCCATTCCTAAGTGGAATGAAGCTTTATAACAATTCCAAGGAGCCACAATGGTATTCTTGATTAGTTATTTTGGAGTACAATTCAAACATGTCTTAAACTTTTCATTTGATCTTTGCAAAAGGTAAGTACTAACAGAGGTAATCTAGGAACACCATGTAAGTACTAGGATTCTTGTTGTGGTATGGGCCCTACCCTGGACATCAAGGATTCAAGTTACGGGAGATTGTAATACCCCACTAAGTACCACATCAGGTAGGTGAAGTACGATAGAGGTGAATGAATGTAACAAAGATGCATTGAGTGTCAAGTCCCACAAGGAACCGTTGACTTGTTTTGTTGGAGTATAAGTACATACGGGTTTTGACATTTGTTGGGCCGTTGCATTCATTATTATAACAGATAAAAACCTTTTTGTACAGGTTGAGATCGTGATGGGACTCGAGGAGGAGTTTGGGATCAGTGTGGAAGAAGAAAGTGCCCAGAGCATTGCGACGGTTCAAGATGCAGCAGATCTGATCGAGAAGCTCATTGAGAATAAGGGCGCTTAAAATATTTTGCTAGAATGCCAGACATTTTTCTACATTAGCCTTTGCTAGAGTTCTATTTTTCATTCACATCTTACTACTTTCAGTTTGTTTGTTTTGTTTGTTTCTCAAAGAACTTGTGACGTTCGCTCTTAGTGAACTCACCTGGGACTTTTTATGTTCCTACCTTTTCTCCATCTATCCGGAACTTGTATTGCCACTTTTGCTTGGGTGAACCAAAAACTGGTCGACATAATGGGATTCTCTTCTGTTCATCAAATCTTCAGGTTTTGACTCTGACATATTGCCGCCATTACATATTACCGGCCCAGTTATTACCCTTTTTATTAGTTCATCCATCTTAGGATTTTTTTTGGCTGATCTTGGATTGGAACTTGGAACTTTCATCGACCCTAAGGAAATTTCCAGTAATTGAAGAATCTGAACTGTTCAGATTGTTAGTTCAGGTTGAGCAGATTATTTAGTGAGCCTTGAAGATGCATAATATTAATTCGCCTATGAAGTGGCCCAATCCAAATTAGACACGTTAAGATCCATTTTGGAAGCCCACCGGGCTTCTAGACCGAGTTGGAAGTGGCCGACAGTAGGAGCTCTGACAAACTGACTTGACAATCGACATGCATATTAAAATCGAAGCAATTTTTTGTGTTTCTTCCAAAAATCGAAGCATTAGTGCACGTGGAAAATTAAAAGGTATAAGGAGAAAGCATAATGCTAGTGCGCCGCCGGTACCGTTCAAGTGTACTGTTTGGAAAATTTTATTTATTTATTTATTTGGTGATTAAAGAATTAAATTTAAGTGTATTAATTTTTTTTAAATATTTAAATATATTAAAAAAATATGAAAAATATTTTTATTAAAAATGAACTGGAAGAACACAGCCAGCGGTAAGAGCTGGTGGTACGGTAACCCGACTCAAGGAGAAAAGATGCTGCCAGTACAAACAGACAAAACTGTGTTACCTAAAACACCACTATTTAAATTTGACTTTGAGGAGGCAGCATGTGAGATAGATGTACGTAACTGTTTCTTCCACTGCTGCATGGTCACTTTGAGCTAGTGGCTTAAGCCATGTGCCTCCTCATGTGACATGCAGCTTAGAGCCTGGAAATCTTTGTAGTTTTTTAACCCTTTTTTAGAGCGTGTTTTCTTTGTAGTAAGAGTTTTCAGTAAAAGAAAAGAAAAATAATAGTTGGAGCAGGAAATTCAAAGAGTCACAGGAAGTGCAATAATTAAAGGTAAGGTAAGAAAACCGGGTCCCCTAGTAAAACTAGTTTAACTCGGCAATCAATTTTATCAAAATAACTAATAGTCAAGACGAACAATTACAATAATATCACACATCTGAAGACCACAACTACATATTGTATATTATCTAATTTAAAGAATGGAAAAATTAGCATCAACAACCAGACAGAGAGAGAGAGAGAGAGGTAAGGAAAATACAAGGACTACAGAGTGGTCTAGCTAGCCCTGTATCCTCCTAAGCAGCTGCACAGACCAATATGCAGCTAAACCTGCAAAGACAGCTATGTTTAAGTACGAAACCAAGATTTTGGGTGCCGCAGAAGACGCCGGCAATGACCCAAGTGGAGAAAACGCAGAGTCAGGGCCAGCTGCAGCCAACACATCGGGATTCGGAGGGCTAGGGCTTGAAGGAATGGTGGGCACTGAAGACCCAGTTGAAGTAGGCACTACACCACCAGGAGAAGGCAAAAGTGGAGCAATGTCTGGGGACAATTCTTGGAACGGAGATAGAGGTGGAAGAGGGCTTGCCAGGAACGATGGTGTAGCTGAGATAGTGGAGGCTTTAGAATCAAACTGAGAAGATAAAGAAAGCAAAGGGGAGGCCATGAAAGCCATGATGAGCAATAAATGAAACCAAAAGGAGGCCATTCTAATGATGAACAAATCGATTTCACTCTTATTGGAGAGTGTAAATGTAAATATAGTTGGGCGATGAATATTTTCCCTGAAGAAAAGCAGAGATGAGGGGTCGGGGGTAATGTGGGCTTTGGTGGATGCTATGATTCAAGGCTTTTAAAGGGTATGACTAGAAGCTCTAGGTGGGGTCAAGTGCCATCTGGCTAGTGATTAAGGGATGAAGATGGGAACAAACAGGTTGGCAAGTATTGCAAAGAGACAGAGTTCAGTAGTTGTGATTTGTTTGGTAGCAAAAAGATTCCATGCTTTCTTTTTACCCGTGATGATGGGGCTCCCTGATTTTATGATAATCTGGGACCTTTAGACATAATACATCTAAATCTAGCCGATTATGAAAATGGTAAAATACCACAGTCCAAGACATAAAGATCGAATAAGATGTCAAAATCACTATTCATTCATTGTACCATCATTGGTGATGCTAGGATTTGAGTATTAGGAACAACTTGGAGGAAATTGGCGGTATGTTTACACGCAAGGCCAATGCATGTAAGCAATATTCCAAGTTGCATTATTTGTCCATAATTGTTCTAACTTCTACTTTGGGGCTGAGCTGTAAAACTCAAGGTGTTTTGGAATTTTTTTAAGGAATATTTGGAACTCAGCTGGTTGGTTGGCTGATATTCCTAATGCTTTGGTTACGAAGGGCGTCAATTTAAGTTTAGGAATGGATTGGTTAACGAAAGCCCCTATGACATGCGAATCTTTGAACCTAAAAAGATTTCAAAAATGTAAAAACACAAAAAGGGTTTGAAACCATTTAGGGTATTCTTGCTCGATAAAGGATGTATTCTAGTGTATGCCATATTTCTTTGGTTTAATGCCTTCGGAGGGAACAAAACAAAACAGAAATGCCGAAATTTTGAAAATTATTGGAGAAATTTGCTATTATGCATGAGACATTCACTAATTGTGGGATGGAATTTCCTTTAAGGTAAACGACAACTTCATTAACATCAACTTGTATCAAGATGAAAAGAGCAGTCCCCAGTCCCACCCTCTCCCTCGCCCCAAAATCACGGGGTTTCAACAATGTAGAGAAATATTTAGCAGGTTTTTAATCGTCAACGAATGTCCCATCAAGTTCATAAAATCGAATCGATACCAACAATGGTACCAAAGTATGTGATGGGTGCTGATTTTATGCAATGGAGTGTGAAGTAAGCCTCCTATATTATATAATACGTAAGCAGTAATAAAAAAAGAAGTGATACCATGTAGTGTTGGGGAATGGCGCCGCTGTTATAAATTTATCCATTGATGCAGTAAATGACGGTACAATCAGAAAAAGAAAATGATCCCAATGCCTTCTTATCCAATTGAACGCAGTACGTTTCATCAAAGTTCAAACAATAAACTTTATCCATGTATTTATTTCATTTTACACCTACTGCACCGTACCTTGGAACCCGAGAGAAAGAGAGAAGAGATGGCAGAAATTTAAGTCAATCCTTATGAAGCAAATTCTAAAAAGAATATATTCGATTTAACGTGTCAAGATACATAAATCATGCAGTGACAGACCACTGAAAGCCAGACTGTTTACTAATATTTTGCAGACAAAAATTACCTGTCTTAACTCAAGGGTCTGGATTCAGGAAACTTGTCTTTAACATCCTGAAAAATCAATGAACTTTTAATTGTACCTGCAAGCAAGCAATAAAAAATGTTGAGAAATCATATATTTTATAAAAGGAAAAATTTAGTTGTAAGTATAATTATATATTAATATGTGTATTAATCTAATATGATTGATTATAATTATATATTAATATGTGTATTAATCTAATGTGATTGATTAAAAAGTAGATTTTTTTTAAAAAAATACTAATTTAAATTTTAAATATAAAAAAATTAGTATTAATACGCAAATTAATATATAATTTTACTTGTACTTAACAAAACTCTTTATGAAACAAGAGAGGAGATTGATGAAAAATCGTACTACCTCTAGGATATCAAATGCACCTAGGAAGCCGTTGCAACTCCAATGCCACGAGTGAAGCAGCAGTAGCTAAGGCAGGCACACCTGAACTTTTAAGCTCGGAAACAATAGCTTCAATCCTTGAGATCTCAGGTACAGATATGGATAGTATCATTGCTTGTGACAGATATTGCCTACAAGAATAGCCAAGAGCATGCAGCATCCGCAGCACAAATAAGTGAGAGATGCCCCTGTGTGTGGACTCAAGAATCGCACCGAGCTTCGGAAGATTAGTCAGAAGACCAGTGGTGGCTTCCCTTGGAGCTGCCTTAAGCAACAATACCATACATTCCGAAGCTAGATCTGCGACATTTGCTTCATGGTACCCATTTAACTCCAGCAAGACTCCAACATTGCTACCAAAGTCCATTATATCTCTTATGCATTGCTGCTGATCAACTATACCGCCTCTTGTCTCAGCACAACCATCACCTAAAAGATCTGGTTCTTTTGCGTCGATGATTCCTTTTCTGCTAGTGATGGAACGTAGAAGAAAAGCCCTACACAGGCCAAGAGTCGGTTCAAGAAAATCTTCCATACCCTTTGCATAAGCAAATTCCAAGAGGTTTCCAATCCTCCTGACTACTTTTAGTTGAGAAAGTAACTTGGATTCCATTTCAGGAGCAGATGCGAGAGCAAGACACAACTTAACATTGTTTACATTTGCACTAGAGAGATCACCGAGCAAAAACTGAAAGCATTGTGAGATTGTCTTCGGATGTAGAATGTCTGAAATTTTAATGTAGTTAAACTCGATGAACATCATAAGAAGCTTCTGCGCATACATTGGAATGGGATCTTCATCTTCAATCAAGGCAGGGTACAGAGGGAGGAAATATGTATTAGCTATGGACTTAAAATCCTCTGATCTTTGCTCATCATCAAATGGTTCGGTTAAAAAAATGACCATCACATCAAACAAAAGTTTCAGGCACAAAAATCTGGCATCACCATCCTTGTTTCCCTTATACAGAACGGCCAAGCTAGGAAGTATTTCACGTATGATAACAATAGGATTTTCAAGAATTATGCGGGACTCTTCTGTCACAGACTCAAGCACTCGAAGAAGGGTTATTTGGAAGTCATCCCTGCCCTAGAAATCAAATTGAAAAAGATAATAAGCAGATTAGTATATCAATGTCACCCACATCACTTTGTTTTTCTTTGTTTTGTTACACAATAAGTAGGATCCTAACCACTTTGTCGAGGCTAGAATTTCACTATAATTATGTGAATCTCATACTCACAATCATTTAGTAAAAAATATCTACCCAAGAAGCCCATTTTATGTTGCTGAACTGATATAAAGTTGTTCACCAAATATAGCAGACTTGCCCAGGCATTTTGCTAACCATACCCACCATTAGTTCACCCCCGCCAAGACAAATTATTCAAAGCATCTAGCAATTTGCACATTTTCCAAGTTTTCAGACGTGGGGTTGGAAGATCTAGCCAACTACAGAGATCATAGAACCAGTCATTTTTATAAATTTGAATAGAAATGTAGCTCAACTCAATTTGAGAAAAAATGAGGCTATCTTGTTGAAATTTAAGAACTAGAAACAATTAAAAATCACAGATGATTCAGCTGCACTGTGTACCTGAAATGGGGTCTCCACAAGTTTGATTAAGCTTGCCAACTGCTGCAGCACCTGATGGCTCACCACCTTGTGCTTAAAAGACAAGCTTCCAAGAAGATGAAGAACAACAGGAAATATATGAACATTAGTCTTCGGAGCAGCTCGACTGCTAAGGGTAGAGATATGCCCATGGCGCCTTCCTCCCATCATTTGCTGAATATCTCCAGTTATAATATCCAGTAAACCTGGTATAGTGGATGCCACAACATTAACAAATGCATCCAAACACTCCCGCACAAAGTTGTCCTTCTCTTTTGCTAGTCTGTCCACTGCAGAAAGTAACCTAGCATTACACAGAAAGTGAGGCAGCCATCTCCTACCATTCTTACAAAGGAGAGCCACTAATGCAAGAGACTTTCCCTTCAAAACTTCACTTCCCTGCTCAATGAGAGACAAAAGGCCTGGGACAAGGTTTTTATCCTCCACAAGATGCACAAGATATCGGCCAATATTGGTGAACATTTGGGTTCCAAGCACGGCCATGTTTAAAAGGTTTAAGCTGATTTGCTGCTCACGTGGACTGCCCTTGACAAGGGCAGACACTATCTCCTTAAAGGAAAGTTTCTCAAGAATTAACTGAATGCTGGAAGGACTGAAGCGAACCATGCGAACTAAACACGATCCTGCTGCTAGTCTCAAGCTCTCCTGTTTCCCTCCAGCCCTGTATATATAGCTCAGGTTACTAATCACATCCTGGCTGGTGAAACGAGCTGCCCAGTGCCCTCCCTGGCTGGAAATGTTCTCAATTGTCCTCAACGCATAAAGTTGAGTTACATCATCCTCACCTTTTCGTAAAATTGATGACACCAGTGAAATCAATGAATTTGGAACCTGCTCCCACAAAATGTGAATTCTTTATGACAATATGTGGGAAGAAGTACATAAAGGATTCCGCTATCCTATATGGTAGACGTTTACTGAGTGAATTAATCGTGAGATTTTGATAGATAGGCTGACATTTTACTACTTGTTGACTTAAAGAATAGAAAGTTCCAATTTAGATTAACTGCACTTCAAACAATTGGTAAACAAATATGAATGCTATAGCAATTAAGTAGGGAGATGACTACTAACCTGCCAGCCAGATGTGGGCTTGTTGTCCTTCGAAGGAGATTCTGGTGGATTGATATCTCTAGAATGATCATTTTGAGTAGATATATAGAATAGCAACTCACCTAAGGCAGCCATAGAAAACCTCCTCACTTTTTCTTGCTTGTCTCTAAGGCCATCAGTAAGTGAACCTAAAATTCCAGAGTTTGCCAAATTGTCTTCAATAAAAGTTGAATGCCGTATCAGCAAGCCTATTAGTGAAGCAAGTTGTACACGCAAAGCTGAAACCTTGGATTGTCGGAGCATTTTAATAAGCAGGAGCATTATTGGCCCATTGGTCAAGATGTTGGCTGCATCAGCATTACTGCTCAACATCTCAAGGTATCTAATGACATTCTGCTTCTCCCCAACACTAGTGTTCCCATTAACAATGGCTATAATCTTATTGTTCAGGGCATCCAACTTTTCTTTAGGCATCTTCACAAAATCAGATGGCTGAAGGGCCTCAAAGGGCAGTGAAGTAATGACCTCCGATAGTTTATCAGCTTTTCTGCTTGGCATTACAGGTCTGACTGAGAGATCAGATGGATGCCAAAGAACCTGGGAAATATTATTACACAATTTTGTAGAATCGGAGTCAAGGACTGATCCTGAACCTTCCTTAACTCTCTGGATTTTAAGTTGCGGGCTGACACTGGAAAGGGGAGCATCCACTTCAATATGCTCTGAAGATGAGTCCTGATCCAGTGTTTTTGGCTTATCTGCCACAGGCATAATAGCAACAAATGGAGAATCATATTGTTGTGTTTTATTTTCAATCTCTTCCACTTTCCCCTGAGACTGATCTTGACTTGAAAACTTGTCTTCAGGCGCACAAGCTGTGTTATCAGATTCATCTTGTGCATCATCTTCAGTGTTCTCATTAAAATCAAGTTCCATGTCAGTGTTCTCAATTTTAACTTCTGAATCATTCTCAGAGCTATTAGGCAAGGGCCTTCTATAGTTTTCCTTCTCATTCTCCCTATGTAAGTTTGACTTTGCTATTCTTGAAAGTCTTAAAAGATTCACACCTCTAGTAGCACTAGGACGATCTTTCTGCTTCTCATCAACCACTCTGCCATGAGCCTTGGTTTGAGCTCTGCGGCCACTTGGTGTACCCTTCATCGGTGTCTCACAGCCTCTTGATCCTAAAACAGAATTCTCATCATGCTTCAGAGCCCCTTTCACATCTTTTTCACGATATTTAGGAGGGGTCTTGTTTGGAAGAGATTTATCACCATTACGTTCTGAAAGACATGGTTTAGTATATAGTTCTATCATATTATCAAAAGCAGGCTGAGGAGGTAAAGGCACTGGAGAAAATTTGGTTCTCCAAAAAGCATGTCCACAAAGCTCAGGCCATTGGATTCTTTCAGCTGGATCTTTGACCAGCAAAGAATTAATTAGATTGACAAAAGGACGGCTTGGATTACCCGGGAGAGAAGGAGTTGGATCTGAGAGGATGGATTTTACTAGTTGAGTAAATTCTTTTTCCACAAAGGGAGGCCGCCCTACATAACACTCATATAGTACACAACCAAGGGCCCAGAAATCAGATGCATATGAATGGACACCCTCATCGTCAAACAGCTCAGGAGCCATGTAAAATGGCGTCCCACGTTTTGCTTGCGGCAACTAAACAAGTTCATAAAAGTAAAACTACATTAGTAGTGTATTAGGGAAGGAGAGGGAAGTTAACAGATGACTTCAAACAAGTGATTATCAAATCCATTCATTTTTATATATTTAAAACAATTTGTTGGAATAGTTGGCATAAACATACCGAGGAAGAAGGAGTTTTTGATATATCACTCAATTTTCTAGCCAACCCAAAATCACAGAGCTGCAATGAGTAAGGATAAAAAGAGAAATTAACCATTGATAGATCATACATACCAACAATAGCCTTATCATCAAAGAAAACTAAAATGTATAAGCACCTTTGTACGTCCATTTTCATCTAATAGGATGTTTGATGGCTTCAAATCACAATAAATAATTCCCTTGCAGTGTAAAAACCTAACAGGAATTTTTCCAGAACATTAATCGAGAACTAAACAAGTACTTACTCCTACAAAGGAATATGAAAATCAAGGCTAATGAGCATACTGCAAGGCTTTGACAAGGTCACGAGCCAGATCATGAATTGAATCCTCTGGTAGTTGACCATCCTGCACCTCAGTCACAATTTCAGTGATTAGATTCTAATCTTTAGATAATACATTCCAGGTTGCGTATCCTTAGTTATATGTTACGCAAATAGTGCAAATACCGCAGTCTCTTGGCAATAAATCACTTATAATTTCCCATGCTTTACAACCAGAGAATAATGATATATGGCCTCTGAATTAACTTGAAAGGGATCAAGTTAAAGAAAGATGAAGAAACATTTAAGCAGTGACATGGTGCAACAGTTCGACAGTTTATGTCATCGAGCTTGAAAATGCATTTTGTAGGAACTATTACAAGTTTCCTGAGAAGAATCTTAGATATCTACACCTTTTCTCTTTGCAATGTTCTACTGATTTGTAAAGCATAAAAAAACAGTAAGCACCCCGATTTGCAGTTTATCTTTTTTTTATTGGCACCAGGTGTCCAAGAACAAAGTCCCGACTAATCCCAATGGTGCATAGGCCCTCGGCAAGAAATTTTCTACAAGTACATCTCAAGTAATTTCAAGCAAAAGTTGCCCTAGCCCAATGGCCCCAAAAAAATATCAATCTGATAAATATCTATTAAAGTTTGAATATGATATTCCAGTAACCATTATTGCCTGATTGAAAATGAATAATATAGCAAGAATCGTTAACCAAAAGGAGCTGATATAACCATAGGATACAAAATTTGCAGCTAGTATACATATACCAGTGTAACAAGGACACTCGTAATTTTACAGGTTAAACTTGTTTGGGAAAGACCATAAAACTCTCAAGTCCTTTCTTGCTCAGCCACAGAACCAAATATGTTTATCAAAGAAATGCATTACCTGCCGTAATAAGGCCATGAGATCTCCTCCAACGCAATACTCCAAAACCAACCACAAGTGAGCAGAGGTTTCGTACCTGATATACATTTTGTTTGGGGGTCAGGGAGGACAATTAAGACAGAATAGTTCAACTATTAATTCTATACGGAAGAACAAAACTGAAATTTCAGAAGAAATCATCTGGTCCAAGTGGTTGCACGCAAGCAACTGTTCCCACCATGATAGATTATGTATTTCCATATTCAGCCAAATCTTACCAGGAATAAAATTTGAGTACATTTGGATGATCCATAGAGTGGAGAATCCTAACCTGCATTCCGTGTCATGCAAAAAGGAAAAAAAACATAAACATAAATAGCTCAAAATATGGAAATATCAAGGACGGCACTCTGAATGAAAATGTTAATGTAAATCATCAAAGCATCAGCATAGTAATTTCTAAATAAGGAAACCTTCATTCAACATGCTAATTTAGGCATCAAATAAAAAGTAAAGCCAATCCTAAAGAAATAAAATAAATCCTTCCACAACTTGCCCAATACCTTCGTCAACTAATTTTCTCCATTACAACATTTCTCTATCCGTGTCATGATAGTTAATAGTGAGTTGAGTCAAATAGGCACCATATGGAGCTCAAAGCTCCAAAGTTATTTGAGCTAAATATGACGACTGAAGCATCTTGAATCCGAAGAGCCTATATGGAGAAAAAAAAAAAAAAAACCCAAAACAGGTCCAAAAAAAACCTAACTAATAATATATTGCATAAGCTAGTTTTAAAACACTTTTTGTATTTACATATTTGGCTTGGACCAATACTTCCAAATAATTGTAGAGTAAGTAACCAGCGACAGGAACGCAGATCGCTTCAGAAAGAACAAAATGACTATGAACTTGATTGGCTTACTCACTTCTTGAAGAACCTTGTTTTTCTGCGACTTCTCGACGCTCTTAATGGCGAAGTACTCGATGGTCTTCTTCTTCCTCCCTTTATACACGGCCTACGAGGCCGAGATTGGAAAATTCATCAATTTGTTAATTAATGAGACAAATCGAACCGAGTTACTATTTATAATTTTGAAACTGGGAACTAGTTCGAGCAATGTTACCGAGTATTTGCCGCGGCCAATGGCTTGGTAGATGTGGTAGTGGTTCATCGTGGCCGGGCTGGCTTCGAGAGGGTTTCGATTTGGAGCAGAGAGTAAGCGAGGTCAGTGAGGACGAGAGCGGCAGAGAGATCCCACAGAGAGAGAGAGAGAGAGAGAGAGAGTTTGAAAGTGGAGAATGGGAATGGGCTTGGTATGATTAACGTAAACACGGCTTTAGCGATTGGTCAAACATATGAGTGTGGGTCACAGAGAGAGAGAGAGAGTCACGAATGGGCGGGAACACGAAGATGAATGAAAATCAAATGTGAAATTATAGAACGTGGCGGAGAGAGCATTCACAATGGTTTTTTATCTTATCTTTTAAAATATATTATTAAACTTTATTTTTTCCATTTTACATAACAAATTTTACAATATATTATTTATCAATTTATCTATTTTTTTCATATCATTTTAATGATCTTTTTTAATTCTTTTAAAATATTCTTTTCTACCAATAAATTTGTAATATCCATATATTATTTTATATTTACAATATATTTTTATAAAAAAATCTAATTGTAAGCACAACTACACATTAATATATGCACTAATATAATGCGATTGAACAAAAAGTATATTTTATTTAAAACAGTACTAATTTAAATTTTAAATATGAAATAATCAGTATTAATACGTAGATTAATACGCAAC